>NC_136468.1:117832478-118458503 GCF_902686455.1 Sciurus vulgaris | reverse complement strand
TCTTTCATCTCATCATTCAATGCTTGCATTTGCTCTTTCATCTCCTCGTTTGCTTCTCTGATCATTTTAATTATGTACATTCTGAACTCCTTTTCTGTCATTTCTTCTACCATGCTGTCATTGGGTTTTATTGATGTAACATCTAGATTTGTTTGCAGCATTTTCTTTCCTTGCTTTCTCATGTTGTTCAGATATCAGTGGACCGCTGAGATATTGCAGATTTCCTCTGTTGATTTACAATGACCCTGAAGATTTCTATATATATCCCCTCTTAGCCTTCAGTAGGCTGCAGTCTTGGAGGAGGTTGATAATGCAGTGCTCCACAAGGAAGCTGCCTCTCTAGGAGTGGTGGCCTTCAGGTGGGGTATATTCCCTGCTAGTGGGCAGAGGTGCCTCCACTTGTTGACCAATGGTCATCCAAGGGGACCTAGGCTGTGGGCTGAGGCAAGGCCTGTTTCGGCCTGTGTCTCTGGTTTTACCGTCCTTGTGGGGAAACCTCACCAGGCAGGGAAGACTCACCCAGTGGGGAGGTCTCGCTGGTCAGTTTCCTCCTAGAGGTTCCCCTCAATTTACAGCTACTGCCTGGGCTGGGCTGCCTTCCTCTGCAAAGTTTCCAGGGGCCCGGCCCTACCTCCTGGGCCTGGGAGCCTCACCCTTCGCAGATGAATCTCCTTAGGCTGCCCCTCCTCAGAGAATTTGCCCATAGGCCTGGAACCTTCGCTCCGCCCTAAGCCTGTCTCTGTGCGGCTCTTCCACCCAGAAGCCTCCTAGATCCTGGGACCCTGTTCTGCACCTAATCGCCTGGCTGCGTGGCCCCTCCTCTGAGCAGCCACCTGTGGCCCCGAACAATCGCTCTGAGTCCCAGAGACCCGCCACAGGCCTCTTCCTCCAGACAGCCGCCCAGTATGCCGGTGCGGTCACTAGGAGTCCAAGAAACTCACTTCGTGCCTCCTCCTCCCACCAACCACCCGTAGCCCGGGGCAATCAATCACTCCGAGTCGAAGTGACCCTCCCCGTTCCTCCTCCTTCTCCAGATAACCCCCCGGGTGTTCAGGAGCACTCCCTCTGAGTGGCTCTGAATCCACGTGACCCGCTGCACGGGTCCTCTGGGCACCGCCCGGAGCTCTGGTGTGGCCCCTCAAGACCAAGCGTCCCACCACGCTTCTCCTCCAGGCAGCCCCCCTGTGTTCAGGAGCTGTCACTTTAAGACCAAACAACTCACCACTCGCCTTCTCCTCTGAGCAGCCGCCTGGAGCGCTAATGCAGTCACTGCGAGTCCAAAGGACCCGCCGCGCTCCTTCTCCTCCTTCTCCTACTCCTCCGGGCAGGCCCCGGGGTTCAGAAGTGGTCAGAGTCCAAACAGCTCGCCACGCAGCCCCTTCTCTGGCAACCGCCTGTAGTTCCCGTGTAGTCACCCGAATCCAAGCGGCCGCTCCTCTTCCTCCTTGTCCTCAGGGCAGGCCCCGGTGTTCAGAAGCGTCGTTCTGATTCCAAACAGCTCGCCGCGCGGCTTCTCCTCTGGCAACCGCCTGCAGCTCTGGTGTAGTCTCTCCGAATCCAAGTGGCCACGCTCCTCTCCTCCTCCTCAGGGCAGGCCCCGGTGTCCTGAGTCCACACAGTTCTCCCCGCCACTCCTCCCCCGGGCAGCCGCCGGAGCCCCAGTGGCTGCTCCGAGTCCCAGCGCTGTGCCGAGCAGCCTCCTCTATGGCGCTCCAGTGGGGGGAGGGGCGTCTCGCCGGCAGTTCTACTTCACAAAGTTTCCTGCGTTCCGGGACCCCCGTCCCATCCGGGATGCCCCCCCAGGGGGTGAGAGTCACCCGGCTACTTTGAGTTGGTCCCAAGCGTCTCAATATCTCCTCTCTTGAATCCTGAGTTCTGGAGCAACACGTAATGCAGCCACCCTCTAGGCCGCCATCTTGAAAAAAAAATCCAATGAGAAGTTTTATGACTCTCAGTTCCCCAAAAAATCACAAGTCTCATAGCTGAAATTATTGCACTTGACGTTCAGCCATACTTTTGTAAACAATGTTGGGTTTAACAGGTTGTTCAAATGCTCAAAACCTTAATACTCTTAGGCTTCTCCTTTCTCCTTGTCTAAGACAGCTATCCTGAGTATGTACGACAATGTCAAGTAGAAGAGTATGCCACACTTGAAGGAAGCTGACAGTGATGTGGTCCACTTCACATCAAGAATATGGATGAGTAACCAGACACACCAGTACCTGACCTTTATAACTCACTGTGAGTGTCCCACTACATTGTGAGGACCACTGTTGTTTATCACTTTTGGTTGTGTCACATGCTATTGTGACTGCAGTGGCAACAGTATTCAGAAGCAGCTGGAGTGGTGGTGGGAAGCCTACGTGACCTCCAGTAGCCTTCAGATTTGCAGCATGCACTGACAGCATGCACATAGGGAAGGCACTGAATGAGGGAGAACATTGCAGAGTATGCAGCACTTCAGTGAACCTGATCACAAATGAGGCCATAAAGAGCCAGAGAATGGCTCTGTATGGTTTCTTGTAGTGTCTGAGTTGGAAAGTCAGAAGTGAGCCTGTTAATGTGGCCTGATGTTTCTCTCTTATAGTATTTAATATTCTTTCCTTATTTTCTATGCTAGGCATTTTTATGATGATGTGTCTTGGAGAACTTCTCTTCAGCATTATATGGACACTGTGGGAATTGGTTCCCCAATCACTCAAAGTGAAAAAGAAATTAACAGAACTGCAGAAGGAACTTTCTCAGCATCACCTTAGGATGACATTCAAGTGGAACACATTGTTCCATGTGCTTGGATGAGTCACTGAGTGAAAGAGGACAATTAACAAGATGTCCATTGAGCATAACTTCAGAAAGCAGATCATCTGTGACCAGAGGGAGGTCACAAAATCTGTGTGTCACATGCTGGGACCCTTGGATATAGTAAGCCAGGAGATAAGCAACCACATATCTACATTGAGTCAGGTCATCCCCATGATCCACATCCTCATTGGGAAGGTTAAGATTTGAGTGGTGGATGGGCATTGACCATATGCTGAAATTGCTGAAGAAAGCCATGGGGAGACTCCTGTCCACCACCTTCCACCACCCCATGGTCTTCTTTGCCATGCTGCTGGATTATCACTACAAAGCCTCCCTATTTATAAAAGAGCAGGTAGAACAGTCTAATCAGGATTTAATCAGTAACTAGAGAAACTGAATTCTACATCAGAGCCACCTTCAATACCTGTGATTCAAGATGCCTTTGAAATACTCTGATGGAGGGGAGAACCTATGGTTACTTGTGACTAAGATGAAGAGGAAAGACCAGACAGAAAAACTGCCTCAAGACAAGTCTTGCATATTTTGTGGAGGAAGTGTGTGTTATGGTTTGGATGTGAGGTGTCCTCCAAAAGCTCACATGTGAGACAATGCAGGAAGGTTCAGAAGAGTAATGATTGGGTTGTAAGAGTCTTAACACAATCAGTGTGAAGTGGTAGGGTGGGATCAGAGGAGATTGAAATTGGGGTGTGACTTTGGGGTATATATTTTGTATCTTGAGAATGGAGACGCTCTCTCTCTCTGCTTCCTGATCACTGTGATATAAGCTGCTTGCCTCCACCACCCTCTCCCACCATGATGTTCAGCCTCATCTTGAGCTTGAGGAATGGAGCTGGCCTTCTATGGACTATGTCCTCTGAAACTGTGAGACCTCAAATAAACATTTCCTCCTCTATAATTGTGAGGGTCAGATCATTTAGTCACAGAAGCAAAATAGCTGAATAGAACAGTGTGGGAGCACAGTTGTGAGCCACTCACCTATGGGAAGTTGAAGAGGTGGTCCTGGCCCTTATTGTTGACTTTGGCCATCATATTATTGGGTTGTCCCTCAATACTGTCACTTTGGAAAAGCTATTCAGAATGAACACAGAGAAAAAGCAGCTTTGGCCAGCCCAGGCTCATGATGGAGCATTTTGAAAAATTCATCTTTTTGAAAATGAATCTTAACTTGATACACTTTCAGTATTGAACTCACAATGGAGATGCCAGACTAGAGAAGCTCTGTATAGCAATGACTGTCCTACCAGAACTGTGATCAGAAGACTGGGACCATATAGGACACCAGAACAGACACCTGGAGCCACTTTCCAGCTCTCACTATCATATCAACATAGGCATTATTCCTCTTCAGCCAGGTGTTGCAGTTGTTTATGATTCCACTAGTAACAGCCTGTCCTGTCAATTATGGATGATCAAGTTTTAATTCATAACAGTAATGAGTTTAAAAGTTAGGGCCCGTCAATTTGTTTTATGAGAATGTAGAGATATTCATTCTGTAGACTTTTTATTAAATTGTGTAGAAATCACAAATCAGGTATTATATTTTTAAAATTTCTTTAATGGTAGTAAAATAAATTTTATAGATGTCAAATTAAATCTGTAAATAAAATAGGAGGTAGAGGTTAAGCCATCCTGATTGAGCAGCTACTTCAAAATGTTTTTTAATACTGTGTGACTTTACACAACTTTACACTGGATAGATCTTTCAAAAAAAAAACTAAGTAAAGAACTTACAAAACTAAAAAATACAATTAATAATTAAGACTTAACAGACATATGTTAGAATATCTCAACTATCAATAACTGAATACACTTTCTTCTCAACAGCACATGGATCTTTCTCTAAAATAGACCATATCATAGGCCACAAAGCAACCTCTTAGCAAATACAAATAATGCCTTGCATACTATCAGATCATAATGGAATAAAATTAGAAATCAATGATGAGATAAAAAATAGAAACCACTGTAACACCTGGAAACTAAATTATACACTTTTGAATGATGAATGAACAGCAAAAGAAATCAGGGGAGAAATAAAAAATACTTAGAGGTAAATCAGAATAATGATACAACATATAAAAATCTCTAGGACACTATGAAGACAATTCTTTTTGTATTTGTTCTTTTTAAATATACATTAGAGTATATTTTGGCATATTATACATACATGAATTTTAATTTATTCTAAGTAAGATCCCATTCATGTGATTGTATATGACATGGAGTTTCACTGAGGTATATTCATATATGAACATAGGAAATTTATGTCCAATTCATTCCAATGTCTTTCCTATTCTGATCTCTTGTTGTTGATTTCTAGTTTCATTCCATTATAGTCTAATAGGATACATTGAATAATATCATTTTTTGTATTTTGCAAGACTTATGTTGTGACCTAGACTATGGTCTATTTTGGAAAAAGTTCCGAGAGCTTCTGAAAAGAAAGTAATTTCAGCTGTTTAGGGGTGAAAGAGCCTGCAGATGTCTAATAGGTCTATTTTATCTATAATATTATCTGGATTGGATATATCTTTATTGATTTTTTAAGTCCCACCAACAGTGTAAAAGTGTTCCTTTTCCCCCAACATCCTCATGAGCATTTGTTATTATTTGTATTCTCGATAATTCTCATTCTGACCGGAGTGATGTGAAATCTCAGCATAGTTTTCTGTTGTTCTTTTTAGATATACATGACAGTAGAATGTATTTTGGTCTATTACACATACATGAAGCATAACTTATTCTAATTAGGATCCTATTCCTATAGTTGTATATGATACAGACTTACCCTGGTTGTGTATTCAAATACAAGGATAGGAAAGTTATGTCTGATTAATTTCATGTCCTTCCTATTTCCCTCCCCTTCCCTTCTCTTCATTTCTCTTTGTCTAATCCAGTTGGGCTTCTATTCTTCCCCTTCCTACCCTCCTATTGCAGGTTAGCCTCTACATATCAGAGAGAACATTCGGCCTTTGGTTTGGGGAGACAGGTTTACTTCACATAGCATGATATTCTCTCCTGCAAATGCCACTTTATTCTTCTTTATGTCTGAGTAATATTCCATTGTGTGTATGTATATATATATATATACACACACATATTTTCTTTATTCATTCATCTATTGAAGGGTCCCTAGATTGGTTCCATAGCTTGGCTATTGTGAATTGAGCTGCTATAAACATTGATGTGGCTGTGTTACTATTAGAATGCTGATTTTAAATCCTTTGGGTATAAGACAAAGAGTGGGATAACTGGATCAAATGATGATTACACTCCCAGTTTTCTAAGGAATCTTCATACTGCTTTCCATAGTGGTTGCACAATTCACAGTCCCACCAGCGATGTATGAGTGAACATTTTCCCCCACATACTTGCCAACATTTATTGTTACTTGTATTCTTTGATGACCTGTCTATTGGTGATGGGGAGTGTTGAATTCACTATTATTGTATTGGGGTCTCTCTGATATTTATGTCAAAGAGTATTTTTTAATTTAATTAGGTGTTCTACATTTGGGTGTATGTATTTACTATCATTATATCTTCTTATTGGATTTTTCCCTTTACCCAGGATGTAATGATGTTCTCTTTCTTTTTTTTTTTTTTTGTCAATTTTGATTGAACTTGACTTTGTCTTGTATGAGAATAGCTGTTCCAGCTTATTTACAAACTCCATTTGCATGTAATATTTTTTCCATCCTTTAACTTTCAGTGATTGTGTTTGCCTATGAGTCTCTTGCAGAGAGCATAGATTTTGACTTTTGATGCTTTCAGATAAGCTATATTTTTTAATTGGAGAGCTGAGATCATTTATATTCAGTGTTATTATGAATATGTTTGTGGTTTACTGCAATTTTTATTTTTTGTTAAGTTAACTGTCTTGATTCATATTTAGATAGTCTTTTATTGATCTTCATCTCTTTGGGAGTTTTAGGAGTTGTTTGGGGGTCTCTGTGTGCTATTATCTTTAAGAATTCTTTGGAGTGAAATTAATTATTTCCCCCATTGAATATGGGAAACTTTTCTGGGCATACCAATTAGATGGAATATCTAAATTTAGGCCCTGCTTTCTTGTAGTGTCTGAGTTGGGAAGTCAGAAGTGAGCCTGTTAATGTGGCCTGATGTTTCTCTCTTATAGTTTTTAATATTCTTTCCTTATTTTCTATGCTAGGCACTTTTATGATGATGTGTCTTGGAGAACTTCTCTTCTGGTCAGGTCTATTTGGGATCTTTTATGTTTCCTGTAGGTGAATTTCTATCTCCTCTCTGATATGGGGAAAGTTTTCTGTAATATGTTCTTAATGCATTTATCTTGTATTTCTATATTCTCTTTTATCCCAATGATTCTCAAATTTGGTCTCTTGATGTTGCCCCAGAGTTCTTGTATATTCTGATCATGTTCCATTATTTTTTCCCTTTACTGTAGTCTATATATTCACATTCATGTATTCTGTCATCAAGACCTGAAGTTCAGTCTTCAAGTTTTGAAGTTCAGTCTTCTATGCAATCTAATCTGTTCATGATGCTTTCAAGTGATTTTTTTGGGGGGAGTAGTGTTACCGGGAAATGAATCTAGGGGTGCTTAACTGCTGAGCCACATACCCAGGCATTTTTTAATATTTTATTTTGAGGGAGGGTCTCACTAAGAGGTAGAGACTATTTTTGAACTTATGATCCTCCTACCTTGGCCTTCTGAGCTGCTGGGATTGCAGGAATATGCTACCATGCCCAGCTCAAGCAAACTGTTTTTTAAAAATTTCATTTATTTTTATATTTACAGACTGCATTTTGATTTATTGTACACAAATGGGGTATAACTTTTCATTTCTATGGTTGTACACAATATAGATTCATACCATTTGTGTAATCCTACATGTACATAGGGTGATGATGTCTGTCTCATTCCACTATCTTTCCTACCCCCACCCCCACCCCCACCCCTACTCATTTCCCTCTACACAATCCAAAGTTCCTCTATTCTTCTCTTAAACTCCCCCCCCCATTATGTACCATCATGCACTTATCAGAGAAAACATTCAGTCTTTGGTTTATTGAAACTGGCTTATTTCACTTAGCAAGATATTTTCCAATTCCATCCATTTACCTGAAAAAGCCATAGTTTTATTCTTCTTCATGACTGAAAAAATATTCCACTGTGTATATATACCACAGTTTCTTTATCCATTCATCTATTGAAGAGTATCTAGGTTGGTTCCATAATCTAGCTATTGTGAATTGAGCAGCTATAAACATTGATGTGGCTGTGTTACTGTAGTATGCTCATTTTAAGTCCTTTGGGTATAAACCAAGGAGTGAAATAACTGGGTCAAATGGTGGATCCATTCCAAGTTTCTGAGGAATCTCCATAGTGGCTATACCAATTTGCAACTCCACCAGCAATGTAAAAGTATACCTTTTCCCCCCAGATTCACACCAACGCCTATTATTGTGTGTGTTCTTGATAATAGCTATCTAATTGGAGTTCAATGAAACCTTAGGGTGTTTTCGATTTGCATTTCTTTAATTATTAGAGATATTGAACACTTTTTCATAATTTGTTGATCATCTGTATATCTTCTTCTGTGAAGTGCCTGCCCAGTTCCTTAGCCCATTTATTGATTGGGTTCTTTGTATATTTGGTGGAAAGTTTTTTAAGTTCTTTATAAATTTTGAAGATTTGAGTTCTATTGAAGTGCAGGTGGTAAAGATTTTCTCCCACTCCGTATGCTCTCTCTTCATATTGTTGGTTGTTTCCTTTGCTGAGATGAACATTTTTAGTTTGAATCTATTCCACTTATTAGTGCTTTTGGAGTCTTGTTAAAGAAGTCTGGTCCTAAGCAGACATTATGAAAATTTGGACCTACTGTTTCTTCTATAATGTGCAGGGTATCTGGTAAAATTCCTAGGTTCTTGTTCCATTTTTTATTTGTGTTTTCTACAGGGTGAGAGATAGGGGTTTAATTTCATTTTGCTGCACATTGATTTTTCAGTTTTCATAGCACCATTTGTTGAAGAGGCTATCTTTTCACCATTGTATGTTTTAGGCAACTTTGTATGAGATAAATGTATTTATGTGAGTTTGTCTCTGTGTCCTCTATTCTGTACTGTTGGTCCACCTGTCTATTTTGGTCTCAATACTATGCCATTGTTGTTAGTATTGCTCTGTATTATAGCGAAGGTCTGGTATTATGTTACCTACTGCTTCACTCTTCCTGCTCGGGATTGCTTTGGCAATTCTAGTTCTCATTTTTCCAAATGAAATTCATGATTGCTTTCTCTATTTCTATGAGGTATATCATTGGGATTTTAATTGAAATTGCATTGAATCTGTATAGCACTTTTTGTAGTATGGCCATTTTGACAAAGTTAATTCTTCCTATCCAAGAAAATGGGAGATCATTCCATCTTCTAAGGTCAGCTTTAATTTATTTCTACAGTGCTCTGTAGTTTTCATTGTAGAGGACTTTCACCTCTTTTGTTAGATTGATTCCCAATATTTTTTGAGGGTATTGTGAATGGAGTGGTTTTCCTAATTTCTCTTTCAGAGATTCATCACTTATGATTAGAAATGCACTAGATTTGTGCATGTTGATTTTATATCCTGCTACTTTACTGAATTCATTTATTAGTTCTAAAAGTTTCCTGGTGAAATGTTTTGAACCTTCTAAATATAGAATCATGTCATAGGCAAATAGTGATAGTTTGAGTTCTTTTTTTTTCCTATTTGTATCCTTTTAATTTCTTTGGACTGTGTAATTGCTCTGGCTAATGTTTCAAGGATGATGTTGAATAGAAGTGGTGAATGAGGGCATCCCTCTCTTGCAGTTTTTAGGGGGAATACTTCAAGTTTTTCTCCATTTAGGATGATGTTCACCATGGACTTAGCATAGATAGCCTTTACAATGTTGAAGTATGTTCCTACTATCCCTATTTTTTCTAGTGTTTTGAGAATGAAGAGGTGCTGTGTTTCATCAAGTGCTTTTTCAGCATCTATTGAAATAATCACATGATTCTTAACATGATGTGATGATTTAAGTTTATTGATATCTAGATGTTCAACCAACTTTGCAACCCTGGGATTAACCCCAATTGATCATGGCGCACTTTCTTTTAATATGTTTTTGTATGCAATTTGACAGAATTTTGTTAAGAATTTTTGTGTCTATGTTCATCAGGGATATTGATCTCATGTTTTCTTTCCTTGATGTGTCTTTGTCTTGTTTTGGTATCAAAGTAATACTAACTTCATAGAATGAGTTTGGAAGGGTTCCCTTCTTTTCTATCTCATGAAATACTTTGAGGAGTATTGGAATTAGTTCTTTGAAGTCTTGTAGAAATAAGTTGAGAATTCATCTGGTCCCGGGTTTGTCTTGGTTGGCAGGCTTTTGTTGATTTCTTCTATTTCATTGCTTGAAATTGATCTGTTTAAATTGCATATGTCCTCCTGATCCAGATGGGGAGGATCATAAGTCTCTAAAAATTTGTCAATGTCTTCCAGATTTTGTATTTTGTTGGAGTATAGATTTTTAAAATAGCTTGTAATTATGTTTTGTATTTCAATGGTGTCTGTCATGATAGTTCCTTTTTCATCACAAATTTTAGTGATTTGGGTTTTCTCCTCTTCATTAGAGTCACTAAGGGTTTATCTATTTTGTTTAATGTTTCAGAGAACCAGCTTTTTCTTTTGTCAATTTTTTGAATTGTTTCTTTTATTTCAATTTCATTGATTTCAGCTCTGATTTTAATTATTTCCTGTCTTCTACCACTTTTGGTGTTGATCTGTTCTTTTTTTCTAGGACTTTGAGCTGAAATGTTAGGTTACTTATTTGCTGATATTTTCTTCTTTTATTGAATGTGCTCCATTCAATGAATTTTCCTCTTAGTACTGCCTTCATAGTGTCCCAGAGAATTTGATATGTTGTATCATTGTTTTCATTTACCTCTAAGAATTTTTTTTATCTCCCTTCTGTTGTCTTGTGTTATCCAAGCATCATTCAATGGTGCATTATTTAGTTTCCAGGTGTTGGAGTAATTTTTGTTTTTTTAATTTTATCATTGATTTCTAATTTAATTCCATTATGATCTAAAAGAATGCAAGGTAGTATCTCTATTTTTTTGTATTTGCTAAGAGTAGCTTTGTGACATAACATGTGGTCTATTTTACAGAAGGATCCATGTGCTGCTGAGAAGAAAGTGTATTCACTTGTTGGTAGATGGAATATTCTGTGTATGTCTGTTAAGTCTAAATGATTGATTGTGTTATTGAGATCTCTGGTTTCTTTTTTCAATTTCATCCAGGGGTGATAGAAGTATGTTAAAGTCACCCAAAATCACTGTGTTTTAGTCTAGAAGGTTCCTGGAATTAAGAAGGATTTGTTTTATGTACATGGATGTACAATTGCTTGGGGCATAAATACTTATGATCATTATGTCTTGCTGATTTATGGTTCCCTTAAGCAGTATAAAGTGTCCTTCTTTATCCTTTCTGACTAACTTAGGCTTGAAGTTCACTTTATTGAATATGAGAATGGAAACCCCCCTTTTGTACTGAGTCCATGTGCATGGTATTTTTTTTCCATCTTTTTTCCTTTAGTCTGTGGATGTCTTTTTCTATGAGATGAGTGTCTTGAAGGCAGCATATTGTTGGGTCTTGCTTTTTAATCCAATCTGCCAATCTATGTCTGTGATTAATGAGTTTAGGTCATTAACATTCAGGCTTATTATTGATATATGATTCGTATTGCTGGTCATTTAGGCTTATTTTTGGTTTTTAACTTGGTTTGGCTTCTCCTTTGATTGACTCCCTTTACAGTAGTTCCTCCCTTTGCTGACTTACATTGTTGTTTTTCATTTCCTCCTCATGGAATAGTTTGCTGAGAATGTTCTGTAGTGCAGTCTTTCTACTTGTAAATTCTTTTATCCTTTGTTTATCATGGAAGGATTTTATTTCACCTCAAATCTGAATGTTAGTTTGCTGGGTATAAGATTCTGGGTTGGCAACCATGTTCTTTCAGAGCTTGATATATGTTGTTCCAGGCCCTTCTGGCTTTTAGGGTCTGGACTGAGAAATCTGCTGATATCCATATTGGTTTCCCCCTCTATGTAATCTGATGCTTTTCTCTTTCAATCTTTAAAATTCTATTTTATTTTGAATATTAGACATTTTCATTAGAATGTTCCTTGGTGTGAATCTTTTTTAATTTTGTACATTTGGTGTTCTCTAAGCCTCTTGTGTTTGATTTTCCATTTCATTCTTCAGATTTGGGAAATGTTCTGATATTATTTCATTGAATATGTTGTTCGTTCCTTTGGTTTGTATCTGTGTGCCTTCCTCAATCCTGATAATTCTTAAATTTGGTCTTTTCATGATATCCCATAGATTTTGGAGTTCCCATTCATAATTCCTTACCTTCTTCTCGGTTCTGTCAAATTTATTTTTGAGACCAAATATTTTATCTTTATTGTCTCAGATCTGTCTTCCAAGTGATATAGTCTGTAGGTGATGCTTTCTAATGAGTTTTTCTAATTGGTTTATTGTTTCATTCATTTCAAAGATTTCTGTTTGTCTTTTGTTGTCATTGTTGTTGTTGTTTTGCAGAATCTCTCTTTATTGAAATGAACTTTTGCTTTCTGCAGTTGCTTTTTTAATGGTTTATTGGAGTGATCATTCATTGCCTGCATTTGCTGTCTTATGTCATCCTTTGCTTTGCAGATCATTTTAATTATGTACATTCTGAACTCCTTTTCTGACATGTCTTTTACATGCTGTCATTGGATTCTATTAATATAGAACCTTCTGGAGTATTGCATTTTCCCTCCATAGGCTTATTGTGATCCTTCGGGTTTCCAAAACCTCTCCTTTAAGGGAGAGATCAATATTAGCAGCACCTGGTAGAGACAATATGTAGTCCTAAGCCAAATAGTCCCTGTGAAGATGTATTAACATAATATATAGAAAGGCATAGAAAGGATAAGCTTAATTATTATCTACAATATAACCAATAGATTTTCAATGAGGTCTACAGTTTCTAATGGTGGATATAGAGGATGGGAAGGGGTGTAGGATCTAACTGTTAATGGAATAAGAAAAGAGAATATAGAGGTACTAGATCATAGGAAGAGTGAAAGCACAATCAAAAGAGGTTGGTTATTAGCATGAGAAAATGGAGCAAGAGACTCTGAGGAAACAGGTAAACAAATGGAAAATGGAGAGAACAAGAAAAATAAAGAAATAAAAACTTAAAAATTCAAAAAGGAGAAAAAAAAATCTATACCATTTAACAGTCATATACTATTCAAACCTCCCAGTCTTCAGTAGCCTGATGCATGAGAGGTACCTGACAATGAGCTTCCTGTCTCCAGAAGGCATCTCAGGATGGGAGTGCCCCACCTAAAGATAGTGACTTCTGCTTCTGAGATAATCCAAGATGACTGCAACAGCTTCCAAACTTGTTGGTAGATGGGGAGCCACAGCCCTAGCTGGGGAGCAAGTACCGAATCCTTGCAGATTTTTTTTAAAAATAAAAAGTGATAATTAAAATGCAATATGAAGAAAACAAAAAAGAAGTGAGGAACAAAGATATAAAAATAGCATCAAATGAAAAATCTTGCTGAGAAATGAAGGGCTTATTTCCACCAATTCTCTAATACCATGACCACTTGTTTTCTTGGCTGCAGGGAAGCAGCAGGTGGCCACCTCTGGTAGTATGAGTGCAAGTGTGAACATGATCATGAGTGTACTTTCTCCAGTCAAGGGAACTCAGCAGACATGGCTGAGTACTCTAGTAGCAGATGGCTGCTTTCTCTGGTACAGCAAGCACAGCAGGTAGCCACCTTCTCTGGTAGGGCCAGTTTCTGCTTTCCCCAGGAGCCCAGCAGCCAGTTTGCCTTGCCTAAAAAGCTTCCCCTTACGTGGGAGTTATTTTTGGAACTGTTTTCACTTATTCACTTCCTAAGTGGCTATTAAACTCAGCTGTTAAAAGAATAAGGCTATAAAAATAATAAGAATGTTAAAATCAGCCTTCCCTCTTTAATCCACTGGTAACCTCAAGTCATTTCTTATTTTTTAATGATTTTATCAGCAGGTTATGCTGTCTCCTTTGTCTGTACTGCCCCTACCCTTTGCTACAGCTTCTGGCAGCCACACTGGAGCCAAAGGTGGTACTTCTCAGAGGTACTATTTCTTATGCTTGCATTTCTGAATTCTTTGACTCTATAGATTTTTTTATTATTATTATTTTGATTCATTGTACACAAATGGAGTATAACTATCATTTCTCTGGTTGTACATGAAGTAGACTCATACCATTTGCGTCTTCATACATATACATAGGGTAATGATGTTTGTCTCTTTCTCTTATCTTTCCTTCCCTCACCTCCTCTCTACCCCTCATTTCCGCCTACACACTCTATCCTTCTTCCATTCTTCCCTTACCTCCTCCCACCCCCATTATGTATCATCAACCACTTAACAGAGAAATCATTCAGCCTTTCAGTTTTTGGGATTGACTTATTTCACTTAGCATGATATTCTCCAACTCCATTATTATTTGCAGTTCAGTGTTCGGTTTCAGTGAGTTCATCCTGTTGCCCACCTTGCTGAGAAGCCACTTCCTGCTTTGTAAGTCCAGTGTTGAGCAGCTGCTGGAATATGCACCCTTTCTCTAATCTCATTTTTGTTAGTACTGTTTAGTTATGCATATTATTCATTTTGACATAATTATAAAAGCATGGATTATAATTTGCTGTCATTAAACTCCTGCTACTTCACCTTTCTCTCCATTCCTCCCTCCCCTTCTTCCCTTCTCTCCACTTTACAATCTTTCTGCTATTTACTTACAGGTTGTTGCTGTTGTTAGTGCCTTGTGTATACATATAGATGAGATTCATTGTGGTATAGCTGTATATACACATGGGAAAGTTAGGTCACTTTCATCTCACTGTTCTTCTCTTATTCTGTCCCTCTCCCTCCCCTTCCTCTACTCCACTGATCTTCCGTTTTGATGGAATTCTCCCCTTTCATTTTACTTTTTTTCTTCTTTCTTCTTTTGAACTGTGTTCCATGTATAAGAGAAAACACTTGAAAATTGACATTCTGCATCTGGCTTATTTCCCTTGACTTGATGATCTCCAGTTTCATCCATTTACTGGCAAATGCCATCATTTCATTCTTTTTTATGACTAATACTCCATTGTATATATACACCACATTTTCTTTTTGCATCCATTGACAGGACCTATATTGGTCCCATAATGTGGTGAATGTGAATTTGCTGCTATAAACATTGATGTGGCTGCATACTAATTCTTGATAATTGCCATTCTAACTGGAGTGAAATGAAACATTTGCATTTCCCTCATCGCTGTTGAACGTTTTTTTCATGTATTCGTTGACCATTTGTATTTCTTTTTGAGAAGTGTCTCTGTAGTTCTTTCGGCCACATATTAATTTATGGAATTTTAGGTGTTATGTTTTTATGTCTTTATTTATTCTGGAAATTAAGCCCCTGTCTGAGGAGCAGGTGGCAAAGATCTCCCTTTCTGCAGGCTCTCTTCATACTCTGTTTAGTTTGCTGTGAAGAAGTTTTTAATTTGATGCCATTCCACTATGTTCTTTTCTTTCTTATTCTTTAGGAATCTTTAGGAGTGCGTGTCAATATGCTGGAGTGTTGAGCCTACATTTTCTTCTAGCAGTTTCAGATTTTCTGATCTAATTCCTAACTCTTCGATCCACTTTGAGTGCTTTTGTGTAAGATGAGAGATAGGGACCAGGTTTCACTTTTTGACAAATGACTATCCGCTTTTCCCAGCACTATTTGTTTAAAAGGCTCCCTTTTCTCCAATGATTTTGGCACCTTTGTCAAGTATCAAATGACTCTACCTATGTGGATCTGTCTCTTTCTTCTATTTCATTCCATTGATCTTTTGTGTCTATTTTGATGCCAATATCATTCTGTTTTTGTTACTAATGTTCTGTAGCATAATTTGAGGTCTGGTATTGTGGTGCCTCCAGCATTGCTCTTCTTACTCAGGATCGCTTTGGCCATTTCCAAAGGAATTATAGGACTCTTTTTCTGGCTCTGTGAGGAATGTCATTGGTATTTTATTGGGGGTTTGATTGAATCTGTATGTTTTTGGTAATGTGACCATTTGACAATATTAGTTCTGCATATCAAAAAAAATGAGAATTCTTTCCATCTTCTGAGGCCTTCTTCAATTTTTTTCTTTCAGTGTTGTTATAGAGTTATTTCACTTACCTGGTTAGATTTATTCTCTACTATTTTATCTTTTGTCAGTGGGGAAGGTACTGGGGATTGAAAACAGGGGCACTTAATCATTGAGAAACATCCCCAGTCTGATTTTTTGTTGTTATTGTTATTGTTTGTTTTGTATTTTGAGACCAGGTCTCTCTAAGTTGCTGAGGCTGGTCTTAATCATGCAATCTTCCTACCTCGGGCTCCTGAGCCATTAGAATTACAGGATGTACCACCATGCCCAGCTGTTTTACTTTTCTTTTTTATGTAGGGAATAGTTTTTCTGCTTTCTTTCCCACAAGTTCAGTATAGAAATCTGATTAATTTTGTATGTTGATCTTCTATCCTGCTACTTTGAAGTCTTCCGGTGGAGTTTTTTTTTTTTTTTTTGGTCTTATAAATATAGATGCCATCATCAAACAGATAATTTGGCTTCTTTTTGTATTTGTACCCCTTTAATTTCCTGATTGCTCTTTCTAGAATGTCAAGAACTAGCTTGAATAAGAGTGGTGACATCCTTGTCTTGTTCCTGATTTTAAAGTAAATGCTTTCAATTTTCCTCCATTCCATATGACACTGGCCTTGGGTTTATCATGTATAGTCTTTAAAATGTTCAGGTAAGGTCTTTCTATCCCCAACTTCTCTGGCATTTTTAAAATGTCAGTGCTGGATTTTGTCAAGAGCTTTTTCTGCATCTATTGAGATAATTTTATGATTCTTCTCCTTAACTATATACTGTGAATTACATGTATTGATTTGCATATGTTGAACCAAGCTTGTGTACCTGGGATGAAATTCATTTGATCATAGTGTACTACCTTCTTAATGTGTTTTTAAATGCAGTTTGCTAATATTTATTAGGGATTTTTCCATCTATGTTCATCAGAGATATTGATCTGACATTTTATCAATAAGTCTTTGGTTTGGATATCAGAGTGATACTGGTTTCGTGGAATAAATTTGGCAATATTCCTTCCCTTTTAATTTATGAAATAATTTGTGGAAAATTAGCATTATTTCTTTAGAAGTGGGATGGACTGCAGTTGGGAATCCATCTGATCCTGAGCTTTTCTGCTTTGTAAGACTTTTAATAGTTACTTCAATCTCATTCCATGATATTGTTCTATTTAAGTTTTCTATATCCTCATGTTTCAATTTGGATAGGTCATATGTGTCTAGAAGTTTGATGATATCCTCTGTTTTCTTGTTTATTAAAATAAAAGTTTCCAAAATATTTTCTAATGATCCTCTGTATTTCAGAAGTGTCTACACTGATATCATCTTTTTCCCTCTAATTTTTTTGGTCTGCATCTTCTCTTTTTGTTAGATTCACAAAGGGTGTATCAAGCTTGTTTATGTTTTCAAAGGTCTAGTTCTTAGTTTTATTTATCCTTTGTATTATTTTATTATTCTCAATTTCACTAATTTCATATCTGATCTTGATTATGGCCTTCTACCTACTTGAGGGTTAGTTTTTTCTTCTTTAAATAAGACCTTGAGATGTAACATTAGATTATTTGGAATATTTCTATTTTGTTTAGAGTAGGCATTCAGTGCTATGAATTTTTCTTCTTAGAATTGCTGTCATACTTATCTTTTGGTATGCTGTATTTCTCTTGTCCTTTGTTTCTAAAATGTTTTTATTTCTCTCCTGATTTCCACTATGATCAATTCCTCATTCAAAGGCATATTATTTAATCTCCAGGTGTTCAAATGGTTTCTGTTATTTATCAGGTTATTGATTTCCAATTTTATTACATGGTGATCTGATAGGATGCAAGGAACTATCTGGGGTTTTTATTTGCTAGGACTTTGTGTTCTAAAATATGGTCTCATGTAGAAAAAGAAAGTAAGAAGAAAGTGAATTCAGTTGTTAATGGATGAAATATTCTGTAGATATCTACTAGATCCATTTGATTAATATTATTTTTTCATTCTAAAGAGTTTTTATTTAGTTTATAGAGTATATTTTAGTTCTGAAGAGTCTGTATATAATTTATGTTTGAAAATCTAACTATGGGTGAAAGAGGTGTGTTGAAATCACTTGCTACTATTGTATTGTGCTCTATTTAATTCTTTATAATGAGTGCAACTTGTTTTATGTATGTAGGTTCACCAACATTAGGTTCATTGATATTTACAATCATTATAACTTGTTGTCAGATGATTCCCTTAACCAGTATAAAGTGATCTTCTTTGTCTCTTCTGATATTTTGACCAGAAAATTACTTATTCAGTTATGAGAGTAGCTATTCCTGCTAGCTTTCATTTCTATATTTGTATTGTATATATTCTTTCATCCTTCAATTTATGGATGTCTTTGCTTGTATGGTGAGTCTTTTGTAAGCAATATATGGTTGGGTCTTGTTTTTTAATCCATTCTGCCAATATTTATCTTTTGACCTGAGAGAATAGACCACTTATATTTAGTATTATTCTAGAGAGATAATTTTTATTTTCTGCATTTTGATTTATTTCTAAGGTTTAATATAGACTTGATTCTTTTTAAATTCATTATTCCTGTTTTTGAAAATGTTTCCTTTTTAATACTCCTGTTCTGTCACATTCTCTCACTCCAACCTAAGACACTCATACATAATCGGGACCTTTTTTTCAGATGTTAAGATTGAACACTGCATTTGTTACCTGTCACTAGGTAACAAACTACCACAAATATAGCACTTACCACATCCTTATTATCTCACAGTTTGGGGAGATGATAAGTTCAAGCACAGCTTGGCTAAATGCTTTGCATATGATCTCTTGGGCGAGGGAGTTAAAATTTTATATGTGGACAGCTACATTTCTCAAGTGGATAATGGACGTAAGTTGAGCTATGACAATTTTGCACAACCAAGTATCTGTGAGAGAAGTTCTGCTGCTTTACCAGTACAGAGTACACTATTATTTTAAAGTTTCTTCCACACGGTGGAAGTGCTCTCATTTGGTTTTTCTACTTTTTTATTTGTTCTTTTTAGATATACATGACAGTAGAGTGTATTTTGATATGTTGCACATACACGAAGTAAAATTTATTCTAATTAGGATCCCATTCTTGTGGTTGTACATGTTGTAGACTTACACTGGTCATATATGTATACATAAAGATAGAAAAGGTGTGTTCAATTAATTATACTGTTTTTCCTATTTCCATCCCTGTTTCCATCATTCCCCTTTGTCTAACCCATTGAATTTCTAAATCTTCTCCCTACCCTCCCTCATTATGGATTACCATCTGCATATCAGAGAGAACATTTGCCTTTGGATTTTTGAAATTGGCTTATTTCACTTAGAATGATATTCTCAGTTCCATCCATTTACGAGCAAATGCCTTGAGTTCATTTTTCTTTATGGCTGAGTAATATTCCATTGTGTATATATACCACATTTTCTTTTTTTAATTTTTTTTATTGTAAACAAATGGAATACATGTTGTTTCTCTGTTTGTACATGGCGTAAAGGCATACCATTTGGTAATCATAAATTTACATAGGGTAATGTTGTTTGATTCATTCTGTTATTATTCCCCTTCCCCCCACCCCTCCCACCCTCTTTTCCCTCTATACAGCCCTTCCTTCCTCCATTCTTGCCCCCCTCCCTACCCTTAACTCTAACCCTAACACTAACCACTTCCTCCCCCTATTATATGTCATCATCCACTTATTAGCGATATCATTTGTCCTTTGGTGAGATTGGCTTACCTCACTTAGCATGATATTCTCCAATTTCATCCATTTGCCTGCAAATGCCATAATTTTATCATTCTTTATGGCTGAGTAATATTCCATTGTATATATATACTACAGTTTCTATATCCATTCATCAATTGAAGGACATCTAGGTTGGTTCCACAATCTGGCTATTGTAAATTGAGCAGCTATGAACATTGATGTGGCTGTATCTCTGTAGTATGCTGATTTTAAGTCCTTTGGGTATAGTCCAAGGAGTGGGATAGCTGGGTCAAATGGTGGTTCCATTCCAAGTTTTCTAAGGAATTTCCACACTGCTTTCAGAGTGGCTGCACTAATTTGCAGCCCCACCAGCAAGGTATGAGTGTACCTTTCTCCCTACATCCTCGCCAACACCTCTTGCTTGTATTCTTGATAATCGCCATTCTAATTGGGGTGAGATGGAATCTTAGGTTAGTTTTGATTTGCATTTCTCTTATTACTAGAGATGTTGAACATTTTTCCATATGTTTGTTGATTGCTTGTAGATCTTCTTCTGTGAAGTGTCTATACATTTCATTAGCCCATTTGTCGATTGGATTACTTGTATTCTTGGTGTAAAGATTTTTGAGTTCTTTATAGATTCTGGAGATTAGTGCTCTACCTGAAGTATGATTGGCAAAGATTTTCTCCCACTCTGTAGGCTCTTTCTTCGCATTGCTGATAGTTTCCTTTGCTGAGAGAAAGCTATTTAGTTTGAATCTATCCCAGTTATTGATTCTTGCTTTTATTTCTTGTGCTATGGGAGTCCTGTTGAGGAAGTGTGGTCCTACACCGATATGTTGAAGATCTGGACCTAATTTTTCTTCTATAATCTGCAGGGTCTCTGGTCTGATTCCCAGGTCCTTAATCCATTTTGAGTTTAGTTTCATATATAGTGAGAGATATGGGTTTAGTTTCATTCTGTTGCATATGGATTTCCAATTCTCCCCGCACCATTTGTTGAAGAGGCTATCTTTTGTCCATTGCATATTTTTGGCCCCTTTGTCTAGTATGAGAAAACTGTATTTATTTGGGTTTGTGTCCGTGTCCTCTATTCTGTACCATTGATCTACCTTTCTATTTTGTACGAATACCATGCCATTTTTGATACTATTGCTTTGTAGTAGAGTTGAAGATCTGGTATTGCGATACCCCCTGTTTCACTCTTCCTGCTAAGGATTGCTTTACCTATTCTAGGTTTCTTATTCTTCCAGATGAATTTCATAATTGCTTGCTATATTTCTGTAAGGTATGTCACTGGGATTTTAATTGGAATTGCATTGAATCCGTATAGCACTTTAGGTAGTATGGCCATTTTGACAATATTACTTCTTCCTATCCATGAACATGGGAGATCTTTCCATCTTCTAAGGTTTTCTATAATTTCTTTCTTTAGTGTTGTATAGTTCTCATTGTAGAGGTCTTTCACCTCTTTTGTGAGATGGATTCCCAAGTATTTTATTTTTTTCGAGGCTATTGTGAATGGGGTAGTTTTCCTAATTATTCTTTCTGAAGATTCATCACTTACGTATAAAAATGCATTAGATTCACGTGCATTGATCTTATATCCCGATACTTTACTGATTTCACTTATGAGTTCTAAAAGTTTTCTGGTGGAATTTCCAGGTTCCTCTAAATATATAATCATATCATCAGCAAATAGGGATAGTTTGAGTTCTTCTTTTCCTATTCATATCCCTTTAATTTCTTTGGTCTGTCTAATACCTCTGGCTAGAGTTTCAAGGACGATATTGAATAGAAGTGGTAAAAGAGGGCATCCCAGCCTTATTTCAGTTTTTAGGGGGAATGCTTTCACTTCTTCACCATTTAGAATGATAATAGCCATGAACTTAGCATTAATGGCCTTTACAATGTTAAGGAACGTTCCCACTATCCCTATTTTTTCTAGTTCTTTGAGCATGAAGGGGTCCTGTATTTTATCAAATGCTTTTTCTGCATCTATTGAAATAATCATGTGATTCTTGACTTTAAGTCTATTGATATGGTGAATGACATTTATTGATTTCCTGATGTTGAACCAACCTTGCATCCCTGGGATGAAACCCACTTGATCATGGTGCACTATCTTTTTAATATGTTTTTGTATGCGATTTGCTAAAATTTTGTTGAGAATTTTTGTGTCGATGTTCATTAAGGATATTGGTCTGAAATTTTCTTTCCTTGATGTGTCTGTGTCTGGTTTAGGATATCAGTGTGATATTGGCTTCATAGAATGAGTTTGGGAGCGTTCCCTCCTCTTCTATTTTATGGAATACTTTGAGAAGTATTGGAATGAGCTCTTCTTTAAAGGTTTTGTAGAACTCAGCTGAGAACCCATTTGGTCCCGGACTTTTCTTTCTTGGTAGGCTTTTGATGACTTCTCCTATTTCAGTACTTTAAATTGGTCTATTTAAATTGTGTATGTCCTCCTCGATCAGTTTAGTCAATTCATATGTCTCTAGAAACCTATTGATGTCTTCAAAATTTTCTATTTTATTGGAGTATAGATTTTCAAAATAGCTTCTAATTATGTTTTGTATTTCAATCGTGTCTGTTGTGCTATTTCCTTGTTCATTCCATATTTTAGTGATTTGGGTTTTCTCTCATCTTCTCTTTGTTAGTGTGGCTAAAGGTTTATCAATTTTGTTTATTTTTTCGAAGAACCGACTATTTATTTTGTCAATTTTTTGTATTGTTTCTTTTGTTTCAATTTCGTTGATTTCAGTTCTGAGTTTAACTACTTCCTGTCTTCTACTACTTTTGGTGCTGGTCTGTTCTTCTCTTTCTAGGGCTTTGAGCTGTAGTGTTAGGTCGTTTATTTGTTGAGTTTTACTTCTCTTATTAAATGCGCTCCATGAAATAAATTTTCCTCTAAGTACTGCTTTCATAGTGTCCCAGAGATTTTGATATGATGTTTCTTTGTTCTCATTTACCTCTAAGAATTTTTTAATTTCCTTCCTAATATCTTCTGTTATCCATTCATCATATAATAGCATATTGTTTAATCTCCAGGTGTTGGAGTAGTTTCTGTTTTTTACTCTTTCAGTTATTTCTAACTTCAATCCATTATGATCTGATAGAAAACAAGGTAGTGTCTCTATCTTCTTGTATTTGCTAACATTAGCTTTGTGGCATAATATATGGTCTATTTTAGAGAAGGATCCATGTGCTGCTGAGGAGAAAGTGTATTCACTCTTGGTTGGATGGTATACTCTATAAATGTCTGTTAAGTCTAAATTTTTGATTGTGTGATTGAGATCTATGGTTTCTTTGTTCAATTTTTGTTTGGAAGATCTGTCAAGTGGTGAGAGAGGCGTGTTAAAATCACCTAGTATTATTGTGTTATGGTCTATTTGGTTTCTGAAATTGAGAAGGATTTGTTTGACATACATGGATGAGCCACTGTTTGGGGCATAGATGTTTATGATTGTTATATCTTGCTGATTTATGCTTCCCTTAAGCAGTATGAAATGTCCTTCTTTATCCCTTCTGACTAACTTTGGCTTGAAGTCCACATTATCTGAAATGAGGATGGATACTCCAGCTTTTTTGGTCAGTCCATGTGCATGGTATGTTTTTCCCCATCTTTCACCTTTAGGCTATGGGTATGTTTTTCTATGAGGTGAGTCTCTTGCAGGCAACATATTGTTGGATTTTTCTTTTTAATCCAATCTGCCAGTCGATGTCTTTTGATTGATGAATTCAGGCCATTAACATTCAGGGTTATTATTGAGATATGATTTGTATTCCCGGTCATTTGGTTCATTTTATTTATTTATTTATTTATTTATTTATTTGACACGACTTGGTTCCTCCTTTATTTGACAATTCCTTTAGGATAATTCCTCCCTTTGCTGATTTGCTTCTTTGTTTTTCATCTCTTCTTCATGGAATATTTTGCTGAGAATGTTCTGTAATGCTGGCTTTCTTTTTGTAAATTCTTTTAGCTTTGTTCATCATGGAAGGATTTTTTTTCATCATCAAATTTGAAGGTAAGTTTTGCCTGGGTATAAGATTGTTGGTTGGCATCCATTTTCTTTCAGGGCCTGAAAAATGTTGTTCCAGGCCCTTCTAGCTTTTAGGGTCTGGATTGAAAAGTCTGCTGATACCTGTATTGATTTCCCTCTGAATGTAATTTGGTTCTTTTCTCTCACAGCCTTTAAAATTCTGTCTTTATTTTGTATGTTAGGTATTTTCATTATAATGTGCCTTGGTGTGGGTCAGTTGTAATTTTGTGTATTTGGAGTCCTATGAGCCTCTTGAACTTGATTTTCCATTTCATTCTTCAGATTTGGAAATTCTCTGATATTATTTCATTGAATAGATTGTTCATTCCTTTGGTTTGTTTCTCAGCCTTCCTCAATCCCAATAATTCTTAAATTTGGCCTTTTAATGATATCCTATAGTTCCTGGAGATTCTGCTCATGATATCTTACCATCTTCTCTGTTTGTTCAACTTTGTTTTCAAGGTTAAATATTTTGTCTTCAATGTCTGAGGTTCTGTCTTCCAGGTGTTTTATCCTACTGGATATGCTTTCTATGGATTCTTAATTTGGTTTATTGTTTCCTTCATTTCAAGGATTTCAGTTTGGTTTTTTTCAATATCTCTAACTCTTTATTGAATTGAGCTTTTGCTTCCTGTATTTGCTCTTTTAACTGTCGAATGGTGCAATCATTCAATGCCTGCATTTGCTCTTTCGTCTCATCATTTAGTGCCTGCATTTGCTCTTTCATCTCATCATTTGCTTCCCTGATCATTTTAATTATGTACATTCTGAACTCCTTTTTTGTCATTTCTTCTGCCATGCTGTCATTGGGTTTTATTGATGTAACATCTAGATTTGTTTCAGGCATTTTCTTCCCTTGTTTTCTCATATTGTTCAGGTGTCAGTGGACCACTGAGATATTGCAGATTTCCTCTATTGACCTATAATGTCCCTGAAGATTTCTAGTATATCCCCTCTTAGCCTTCAGTGGGCTGAAATCTTGGAGGAAGTTAATAGTGCGGTGCTCCACAAGGAAGCTGCCTCTGTAGGGGTGGTGGACTTCAGGTGGGGTATATCCTGCTAGTGGAAAAGAGGTGCCTCCACTTGTTGAACAATGGTCATCCAAAGGGGAACTAGGCTGCGGGCTGAGGCAAGGCCTGCTTGGGCCTGTGTCTCTGGTTTTACCATCCTTGTGGGAAATCCTCACCCAGCAGGGAAGACTCACCTGGTGGTGAGGTCTCGCTGGTCAGTTCCCCTCCTAAAGGTTCCCCTCAATCCACAACTACCACCTGGGCTGGGCTGCCTTCCTCTGCAACATTCCCAGGGGCCCGTACCTACCTCCTGGGCCTGGGAGCCTCACCCTTCGCAGACAAGTCTCCTTAGGCTGCCCCTCCTCAGGGAATCTGCCTGCAGTCCTGCAACGTTCACTCCGCCCCTAAGCGTGTCTCTGTGTGGCTCTTCCACCAAGAAGCCTCCTAGGTCCTGGGATCCTGCTCTGCACGTAATCACCTGGCTATGCGGCCCCTCCTCTGAGCAGTCACCTGGAGCCCCATACAATCGCTCTGAGTCCCAGTGACCAGCCGCATGCCTCTTCCTCCGTTCAGCCACCCGGTGTTCCAGTGTGGTCACTAGGAGTCCATGCAATTCACTGTGCGCCTCCTTCTCCCACCAACCCCCCATAGCCCTGGGCAGTCACTGCAAGTCCAAGCGACCCACCGCACTCCTCCTCCTCCTCCTCAGGGCAGGCCCTGGTGTTCAGGAGTGGTTGCTTTGAGTCCAAACAGCTCGCTGTGCTGCTCCTTCTCTGGCAACTACCTGTAGCTCTGGTGCAGTCGCTCCGAGTCCAAGTGGCTGTGCTCCTCCTCCTCCTCCTCCTCCTCTGGGCAGGCCCTGGTGTTCAGGAGTGGTCGCTCTGAGTCCAAACAGCTCTCCCCACCGCTCCTCCTCTGGGCAGCTGCCCGGAGCCCCAGTGGTTGCTTCAAGTCCAAGCACTGTGCTGAGCGGTCTCCTCTATGATGCTCCCAGTTGTCCAAGTTCACTGCTCCAGTGGGGAGGGGTGTTTCACAGGGCAGCTCTACTTCACAAAGTTCCCTGCATTCCAGGACTACCGCCCCTTCTTTGACGCCTCCCAAATGGGAGAGACTCACCCGGCTGCTTTGAGTTGGTCGCAAGTCTCTCAATATCTCCTCTTTTGAATCCTGAGTCCTGGAGCACCATGAAATGCAACCACCCTCTAGTCTGCCATCTTGAAAACCCCAGATTCTTGATTTATTTGTAACATTTTAGGAGTCTTGTGGAGAAAGTCAGTTCCTAAGGGGACATGATGGAGAGTTGGGACTAGAAATAGTTCTAGTAGGTGCAGGGTCTCTGATCTAATGCCTAGTTTCTTGATTCACTTTCAGATGAGTTTTTTGCAAAGTGAGAGATAGGGGTTGAATTTCATTCTGCTACATTTGGAGTTCCAGTTTTCCCAGCACCATTTGATGAAGAGGCTATCTTTTCTCTAATGTATGTTAATGGTGACTTCGTCTAGTATGAGATAACTGTATTTGTATGGTTTTGTCTCTCTGTCTCCTATTCTGTTCCTTTGGGTCTTTTTGTCTGTTTTGGTACCAATAGTTTGTTACTGTAGCTCTGAAGTCAACTCTAAGGTCTGGCATTGTGCGACCTCCTGCTCCACTTTTCTTGTTAAGGATTGCTTCAACTATTGTGGGCCTCTTATTTGTCCAAATAAATCTCATGACTGCCGTTTCTATTTCTATCAAAAATATCGGTGATACAAGATGGCGGACTAGAGGGTGACTGCATCTCCAGTCACTCCAGAACCCAGGATTCAAGAAGGGGAGGCATTGAGAGACTCATACTAAAAGAGAGCCTCGGGGTGAGTCTCCCCCACCCGGTGAATCTCAGCCTGGGTAGCAGGCCCAGACAGGGGTAGATTATCAGAGTAGGGCAGGGCAACTAGAGTCTTCCCCAGGCAGCCCTGTGCACTCCGGTGGAGGGCTCCTCCCACACGGCCAGCTACTCGGAGCAGGCCCCCCAGTGAGAGCCTTTCCACACAGAGCCAGCTACAAGCCCTGGAACCAGTAGTGGACTAGGGGCAGCTTTCTTTAGAAGCACTGCATTATCAACATACTCCAAGACTTCAGGCTACTGAAAGCTGGGAGGTGATACACTGGAAATCTACAGGGACACTATAAGCCAATACTGGAAATGTGCAATATCACAGAGTCCCACTGACATCAGACCAATATGAGAAAAAAAAGGGAAGAAAATGTCCCAAACAAACCTAGATACTATATCAATAAAACCCAATGACAGCATAGCAGAAGAAATGTCAGAAAGGGAATTCAGAATGTTAAAACAATCATATTTAAAACAATCAGGAAAACAAAAGAGGAAATGAAAGAGCAAATGCAGGCATTGAAGGAGGAGATGAAAAGGCAAATGCAGGCATTAAATGATCGCACCAATCAACAGTGAAAAGAGCAAATACGGGAAAAAAGAGATCATTTCAATAAAGAGTTAGAGATACTGAAAAAAAACAAACAACTCCATGATGAAGGAAACAATAAGGCAAGTTAAAAACTCCATAGAAAGCATAACCAATAGGATAGAACACGTAGAAGACAGAACCTCAGATATTGAAGACAATATACTCAATCTTGAAAACAAAGTTGACCAAACAGACAAGAGGGTAAGAAATCATGAACAGAATCTACAAGAATTATGGGATATCATGAAAAGGCCAAATTTAAGAATTATTGGGATTGAGGAAGGCTTAGAGAAACAAAACAAAGGAATGAACAATATTCAATGAAATAATATCATTAATTTCCCAAATCTGCAGAATGAAATGGAAAACCAAGTACAAGAGGTTTATAGGACTCAAATATACAAAACTACAACAGACCCACACTAAGGCACATTATTATGAAAATACCTAACATACAAAATAAAGACAGAATTTTAAAAGTTGTGAGAAAAAAGAATCAAATTACATTCAGAGGGAAACCAATAAGAATATCAGCAGATTTTTCAATCCAGACCCTAAAAGCTAGAAGGGCCGGAAACAACATTTACCAAGCCCTGAAAGAAAATGGATGCCAACCAAGAATCTAATACCCAGCAAAACTTACCTTCAAATTTGACAATGAAATAAAATCCTTCCATGATAAACAAAAGCTAAAGGAATTTACAAAAAGAAAGCCAGCATTACAGAACATTCTCAGCAAATTATTCCATAAGGAAGAGATGCAAAACAACAATGCAAATAAGCAACGGGAGGATCTAGCCTAAAAGAATAGCCAAATAAAGGAGAAACCAAATCATATCAAAAAACAAAAGTGAGTCAAATGACTAGGAATGCAAATCATATCACAATAATAACCCTGAATGCTAATGGCCTGAACTCATCAATCAGAAGACACAAACTGGCAGAATGGATTAAAAAGAAAAATCCAACAATATGCTGCCTGCAAGAGACTCATCTCATAGAAACAGATACACATAGACTAAAGGTGAAAGGATGGGAAAAAACATACCACATGGACAGAGCAAAAAAGCTGGAGTATCCATCCTTATTTCAGATAATGTGGACTTCAAGCCAAAAGGAGTCAGAAGGGATAAAGAAGAATATTACATACTGCTTAAGGAAAGCATAAATCAGCAAGACATAACAATCATAAATATCTATGCCCCAAACATTGGCTCATCTATGTATGTCAAACAAATCCTTATCAATTCCAGAAATCAGATAGCCCACAACACAATAATACTAGGTGATTTCAACACACTGCTGGATAGATCGTCCAAACAAAAATTGAATAAAGAAACCATAGATCTCAATAAAAAAATCAACAATTTAGACTTAACCAACTTATATAGAATATACCATCCAACAAAGAACGAATACACTTTCTTCTCAGCAGCACATGGATCCTTCTCTAAAATAGACCATGCGTTATGCCAGAAAGCTACTGTTAGCAAATACAAGAAGATAGAGATACTACCTTGTACTCTATCAGATCATAATGGATTGAAATTACAAATAAATGACAGAATAAAAAAACAGAAACTTCTCCAATACCTGGAGATTAAATAATACACTATTATATGATGAATAGATAACAGAAGACATAAGGAGGGAAATGAAAAAATTCTTAGAAGTAAACGAAAACAAAGACACATCATATCAAAATCTCTGGGACACTATGAAAGTAATACTTAGAGGAAAATTTATTTCATGGGGCGCATTCAACAAAAGAAGTAGAAATCAATAAATAAACAACATAACACTACAGCTCAAAGCCCTAGAAAAAGAAGAGCAGATAAACACCGAAAGTAGTAGAAGACAGGAAATAGTTAAAATCAGAGCCGAAATCAACGAAATTGAAACAAAAGAAACAATCGAAAAATATTAACAAAATAAATAGTTGGTTCTTTGACAAAGTAAACAAAATTGATAAACCCTTAGCCACACTAACACAGAGAAAGAGAGAGAAAACTCAAATTACTAAAATTCAGAATGAACAAGGAAATATCACTAAGACGTGAGTGAAATACAAAACATAATTAGAAGCTATTTTGAAAATCTATACTCCAACAAAACAGAAAACCTTGAAGACATCAACAAGTTTCTAGATACATATGAGTTACCTAAACTCAACCAGGAGGACATACACAACTTAAATAAATCAATTCCAAGCAATGAAATAGAAGAGGTCATCAAAAGCATACCAACAAAGAAAAGTCTGGGACCAGATGGGTTCTCAGCTGAGTTCTACAAAACCATTAAAGAAGAGCTCATTCCAATACTTCTCAAAGTATTCCATAAAATAGAAGAGGAGGGAACCCTCCCAAACTCATTCTATGAAGCCAATATCACCCTGATACCTAAACCAGACAGAGACACATCGAGGAAAGAAAATTTCAGACCGATATCATTAATGAACATCGATGCAAAAATTCTCAACAAAATTTTAGCAAATCACATACAAAAACATATTAAAAAGATAGTGCACCACGATCAAGTGGGTTTTATCCAAGGGATGCAAGGTTGGTTCAACATCGGAAATCAATAAATGTCATTCACCATACAACAGACTAAAGTTAAGAATCACATGATTATTTCAATAGATGCAGAAAAAGCATTTGATAAAATACAGCATCCCTTCATGCTCAAAACACTACAGAAAATTGGGGTAGTGGGAACATTCCTTAACATTGTAAATGCCATCTATGCTAAGCCCATGGCTAATATCATTCTAAATGGTGAAAAACTGAAAGCATTCCCCCTAAAAACTGGAACGAGGCAAGGATGCCTTCTTTCACCACTTCTATTCAATATTTTCTTGAGACTCTAGTCAAAGCAATTAGACAAACCAGAAAAATTAAAGGGATACAAATTGGAAAAGAGGAACTCAAACTATACCTGTTCACTGATGACATGATTATATATTTAGAGGAACCTGGAAATTCCACCAGAAAACTCTTAGAACTCATAAGTGAATTCAGTAAAGTAGCAGGTTACAACATCAATGCTCATAAATCCAATGCATTTTTATACATAAGTGATGAATCTTCAGAAAGAGAAATTAGGAAAACTACCCCATTCACAATAGCCTTGAAAAAAATAAAATACTTGGGAATCAATCTCACAAAAGAGGTGAAAGACCTCTACAATGAGAACTACAGAACACTAAAGAAAGAAATTAAAGAAAACCTTAGAAGATGGAAAGATCTCCCATTTTCTTGGATAGGCAGAGGTAATATTGCCAAAATGGCCATACTACCAAAAGTGCTATACAGATTCAATGCAATTCCAATTAAAATCCCAATGACGTACCTTACAGAAATAGAGCAAGCAATTATGAAATTCATCTGGAAGAATAAGATACCCAGAATAGCTAAAGCAATTCTCAGTAGAAAGAGTGAAGCAGCGGGTATCACAATACCAGATCTTCAACTCTAGTACAAAGCAATAGTAACAAAAACGGCATGGTATTGGTACCAAAATAGACAGGTAGATCAATGGTACAGAATAGAGGACATGGACACAAACCCAAATAAATACAGTTTTCTCATACTAGACAAAGGGGCCAAAAATATGCAATGGAGAAAAGATAGCCTCTTCAACAAATGGTGCTGGGAAAACTGGAAATCCATATGCAACAGAATGAAACTAAATCCCTATCTCTCACCCTGCACAAAACTCAACTCAAAATGGATCAAGTGCCTCAGAATCAGACCAGAGACCCTGCATCTTATAGAAGAAAAAGTAGGTCCAAACCTTCAACTTGTTGGCCTACGATCAGACTTCCTTAACAGAACTCCCATAGCACAAGAAATAAAAGCTAGAAACAACCACTGGAATAGATTCAAACTAAAAAGCTTTCTCTCAGCAAAGGAAACTATCAGTAATGTGAAGAGAGAGCCTACAGTGTGGGAGAATATGTTTGCCACTCATACTTCACATAGAGCGCTAATTTCCAGAATCTATAAAGAACTCAAAAAACTCTACACCAAGAATACAAATAATCCAATCAACAAATGGGCTAAGGAAATGAACAGACACTTCACAGAAGAAGATGTACGAGCAATCAACAGACATGAAAAAATGTTCAACATCTCTAGTAATAAGAGAAATGCAAATCAAAACTACCCTAAGATTTCATCTCACCCCAATTAGAATGGCAATTATCAATAATACGAGCAACAATAGGTGTTGGCGAGGACGTGGGGAATAAGGTGCACTCATACATTGCTGGTGGGGTTGCAAATTAGTGCAGGCACTCTGGAAAGCAGTATGGAGATTCCTCAGAAAGCTTGGAATGGAACCACCATTTGACCCAGCTATCCCATTCCTTGGCCTATACCCAAAGGACTTAAAATCAGCATACTACAGAGATACAGCCACATCAATAATCATAGCTGCTCAATTCACAATAGCCAGATTGTGGAACCAACGTAGATGCCCTTCTATTGATGAATGGATAAAGAAACTGTGGCATATATATACAATGGAATATTACTCCACCATGAAGAATGATAAAATTATGGCATTTGCAGGCAAATGGATGAAATTGGAGGATATCATGCTAAGTGAGATAAGCCAATCTCAAAAAACTAAAGAACGAATGATCTCGCTGATAAGCGGATGAGGACATATAAGGGGGGGTAGGAGGGGTTAGCTTTTGGTTTAGGGTTAGGTTTATGGTTAGGAATAAGGAGGGTGGTAAGAATGGAGAAAGGAATGACTGTATAGAGGGAAAAGAGGGGTGGGAGGGGTGGGGGAAAAAAATAACAGAATGAATCAAACAATATTGTTCTATGTAAATTTATGATTACACAAATGGTATGCCTTGACTCCATGTACAAATAGAGAAACAACATGTATCCCATTTGTTTAAATAATTTTAAAAAAGTATGAAAAGAACATCAGACTTTGAATTACTAAAAATAAAAAGAAAAAGAATATCACTGGAATTTTAATAGGAATTGCATTAAATCTGTATAGCACTTTTGGGTGTACCATCTTTTTGACAATATTAATTCTGCCTATCCAGGAGCATGGGAAATCTTTCCAACTTTTAAGGTCTTCTTCAATTACTTTCTTAAGGACTATGGCTCTTTAGTAAAATTTAAGGTCTGGTATTGTGAGGCCTCCTGCTCCACTTCTTTCTTTTGTTTAATTGTTCTGGCCAGAGATTCTAGGACTGTGTTGAATAGAAGTGATGAAACAGGACATTATTGCCTTGTTCTAAGTTTTAGGAGGAATGCTTTTAATTTTTGTCCATTTAGAATGATGTTGGCTTTGGGTTTAGCATATATAGGTTTCAAATTTTTGAGGTGTGCTCCTATTAGCCCTAGTTTTTCTAGTGTTTTGAGCAAGAATTCATACTGTATTTTCAAATGCTTTTTATGCATCTATTAACATAATCAAGAAGTTGTCTATTGTCTTTAAGTCTATAGATGTGATTAATTACTTTTATTAATTTTCCTATGTTGATCCAACCTTGCATACCTTGAATGAACCCCAACTTGATCATGATGCCCTATCGTTTTAATATGTTTTGGTATGTTATTTGCCAGTATTTTATTAAGAATTTTTGCATCTCTTTTCATCAGGGATATTGGTCTAAAATTTTCTTTCCTTGATTTGTCTTTGTTTGGTTTTGGTACCAGTGTGATGATAGTTCATAGAATGAGTTTAGAAAAGTTCCCTCCTTTTCTATTTTATGGAATAGATTGAGGAGGATTGGCATTTTTCTTTGTAAGTCTGGTAGAGCTGAGCTGAAAAATCTATTTGCTCTGGGGTTTTTCTTGTTCTTTTTTTTTTTTTTTTTTTTTTTGCAGTGCTGGGGATTTGAACCCAGGGCTTTGCGCTTGTGAGGCAAGCGCTCTACCAACTGAGCTATCTCCCCAGCCCTTGGGATTTTTCTTTGTTAGTAGGTTTTTGATGATGTCTTTACTTTCACTGACTTTGAAATTGGTGTGTTTAAATTTTGTATATAATTTTGATTCAATTTGAGTAGGTCATATGTCTCTAGAAACTTATTGATAGAAACCCCTCTTTATTCAAGACCCATGTGAATATTATGTTTTTTGCCATCCTTTTACTTTCAGCCTAAGGATGTCTTTGCCTATGAGGTGAGTTTTTTGGAGACAGCATATTGTTCTATCTTGATTGTTAATCCAATCTAACCATCAATGTCTTTTGATTGATGTATTTAGGCCATTTACATTCAATATCATTGAGAAATGACTTTTATTCTCTGCCTTTTATTCCCTGATTTATTTTTGGTATTTGCTTTTAATTAGTTTCTCCTTTGTTTTGCTATCATTCTAGTGTAGTTCCTGCATTTGCTAATTTTCACTTTTATTGTTCATTTCTTTTTCATGGAATATCTTATTGAGTATGTTTTATAGTGCAGGCTTTCTAATTGTGAATTCTTTTGTTTATTATGGAAGGTTTTTATTTCATTGTCAGTTCTGAGGTATAGTATAGTGTATAGTATTCTGTGCATAGTATTCTTGGGTGGCATCCATTTTCTTTCAGAGCTTGTATATATATATATATATATATATGTATTATTTCAAGACATCCTAGCTTTGAGGATCATAGCTAGAAATCAGCTGAGATCCAGCTTGGTTTCCCTCAAAATGTGACCTGACTTTATTCTCTGGGAGACTTTAAGATTCTCTCATTTTACTGTTATGCATTTTCATAATAATGTGCCTTGTTGTGTGTCTCTTGTAGTTTTGTATACCTGGGGTTCTATAAGCCCCCTGTATTTGACTTTCCATTTCATTCTTAATGTTTGAGATATTATTTCACTGACAAGATTGTGTTCTCTTTTCATTGTATGTCCAAACCTTCATCTATCCTGATAAATCTTAAATTTGTCTTTTTAATATTATCCCATATTTCTTGAATTTTATGTTCATCGTCTCCTAACATCTTTTCTCTATGATCAACTTTATTTTCAAGAATATATATTTTGTCTTCATTGCCTGAAACTCTGTCTTCCAAGTAGTCTAGTCTGCTGGTGCTTTCCAATGAATTTTTATTTTGGTGTATTGTTTTATTCATATTGAGGATTTCCAACTAATTTTTCTTCAGGATCTCTATCACCTTCTTGAAGTGATCTTTTACTTCTTGTATTTTCTCTCCAATTTCACTTCTTTTTTTTCTGATGCTGGGGATTGAACCCAGGGCCTTATGCATGTGAGGCAAGCACTCTACCAACTGAGTCCAATTTCATTTCTTATGCCATCTTTTACCTTGTAGATCAGTTTAACCATAAACTTTCCGAATTCCACCTCTGACATTTTCTCCACTGTGGTGTTAATGGAATCTATTATTGAGGTATTCTGTGATGTTTGGGATGGTTTGTTTCCCTACCTTTTCATATTGATTGCATATATATCCATCTATTTGGATGGATCTGAATCTGCTGAGTTTCTACCTTATAAGTTCATAGTGTCCCTCTACATTACTAGTACCTCACAGATTGGGGAAAGTCCTATGATAGCAATAATCTATATAAACAATATGTAGCAGTAGTCTGGGTACTTAGTTCCTGCTTTTATTTCTACAGTGTTAATTAGTACAATGTGTAGAACTAGCAGGATCAGCATTTTCCGTCAGTAAAAACAGTAAATAATCATGAATTATGTTGGCTTAAAAATCAAACAGTAGGTGTTATCTATGAGTTCTGCTATATTAATTATTGCTGTGACATTGGTGGTAGTGGCAGGTGTTTATATACCTCAATTAGTTTTAAGTAGTGTTAAGGATAGAGTTGAGTATGAGGAAAGAAGACACAGGTGATTAGAAAAGTGTTTGCTCTTTCAAAAGTTGAGGAAGACAGATGCAGTGGTAACTTGGGATATGTTGTTACTGTGAAAGTGGAAGAAAATATAGGAAGACTATACAGGAGGAGAGAGAGAATGGAATTTGGGTGTCAGTAATAGAAAGGAGAGAGAAAAAGACAAGGGAGAGAGTAGTGACAAAGACAATACAAAACAAAATCAAAATATGCTAATCAAAAACCATAACCCTGAAAATACAGAGCATGGGAAAATAACCCCTTCAAAAACAGAAAAAGAAAAAAAAGACTAGAAATGAGGAGACAGACATATATTTATATGTATAGGAGTCTTTGAATCAATCAGTACATATTCAAATAAAACAAAAACCCAACATAGAAAACAAAAAACAAAAAGCTAAACAAAACAAAAGGGGAAATATTAAGAAATTTAGGAGTCATTTTCACTATGGTAGACAAAATAGTCAGTAAGCATATATGTTCACTGTCCATGCCCAACTGATTTTCTTTTCATTTCTACTTGAGGTATGAACTAAATATAGGCTTATGGGCCTTGGGCTGATGAGTCCTTCCTTTTTATTGTGTTGCTCACCGAGTTGAAGTTTGGAATTTAAGACTTCTTAACTTCCAGTTTTGGGAAATTGTTGTGGCCAGAATGGGATGTGAGCTGGATGGCAGAGCCAACGACTGGGGCATTTGGATCTGGCAGAAAATCAGCACATCAGGCAAGCTGAGCTGTGACCAGGTGATGAAGTACTTGGTTGGATCTTCAGGCCTGAACACAGAGTGGTGGGCCAGGTGGGGTGGGCTGTGGCTGGATGGCAAATGGCTGGCCACATCCAGCAGGTCTAACTGACCCAGGCCAGGTAGATCAGGGCTGAGTGATGGGGCCTGCTACCATTGGTGAAGCTGTGTGCTGGGCTGGTCATGCCTGGCAGCTAACAGTGGCCTGGCCTGAGGGCTATAATCCAGCAGCAAAGCTGCAGGTCTAGCAAACAGAGCAGCAGTCCAGATCAATTACCAGGGGCCAGGGAACTAGGGGTTTGGGGGGCCAGGTGTCTGAGGACCTAGGCAAGTGGGCAGACTGTTGCTCATACTGGGGAGGCAGGAACCCAGTGGCTGCCAGACTAGGGAGATATGGGGACTGTGGTGCCCTGATGGGGGTGGTAGCCCAGGTATGTCCCAGGAAACCAGTGGGTGCCAACTGAGGAGGGCACTGGGAATCAGGCTGGTCTTAGGACCCAGGGTGGAAAGCCAGTCCAGATGGGCCCCAGGAACTGGTGGGTACCTGACTAGGCAGTTTCTGGGACCAGCCAGCCAGGCATGCCAAGGGCCAAGTGCTCTCACACCAACCCTTCCAAACTCCTGACCCACTATAGCTGGCCCTGTCAGCACCACAAGCCACAGGACTCAGGGCTGGGGAGGGCCTCACCAAACTGTGTTCCTCCAGGCAAGATGCTTCCAGTTTCTGACTTCCCAAGGGTTTTCTAGACCCAGTCAAGTTCTTGCTAGGCTCAGACAGGATCATGTGGACCTATCTGAACTCACAAACCTGGGAAATTCAGTTCCTATTGGTGCCACTGTGCTACAGTCCCAAGACTGGACTGGACTGGCTCTCCATTGGATAATTAATAAACTCAGTGTGATTTTTTTAAGTCCATTTAATGATTCAAACAGTCTCTGATTCAGTTAGGGCAGAGCGGCCCTCCAGTCTCAATATTTTTCACTCTAAGCCTCAGAAAGAAGCTATATTTCTGCTGCTCAAGTTCTGGGTAGCCAAACTAGGAGAAATGCTGCCTTACTCTTATCTACCATCTTGCCCCTCCTAATTCATTATTCTTCTAATTAGATTTATCCATACACTGACTCTGATTTTTTTATTTCTTCTGCATGACACATTTGATTGAGTAGGTTTTGTGATGCTGGCTTAGTGGTTATGTATTCTTTTAGTTTCTGCTTGTCATAGAAAATTTTTATTTCATCAAGGTATGCTATCTTCTTAATGTGTTTTGAAAGTTGTATTCTAATATTTGTTAATATTTTGATGTCTATGTTCATCAGAGATATTGGTCTGAAGTTTTCTTTCCTCAATGTCAAGGGTCAAATGTTTTCACTCATATGTGGAAGCTAGAGAAAAATAAGCAAAAAATGGGGTGCTTCCCCTGAAAATAAAAGGGAGGTTAATGAAATAGAGTTAAGAGTAAGGGGCAGCAAATGGGGATGGGAAATGGAAGAAAATGTGAATGAAATTTACTAAATCATCCTATGTAGATATAAGAATACACTGCACTGAATTTCAACTGTGTGTATAACTAAAAAGCACCAATAAAAAAACTATAATAAATGGAAGAAAGACCAGTAGGGGAAAGAAGAAGGAGTAGGGGAGAGAGGAGGTAACATGTACCTGGGACTGATGGAGAAAATTGTGTTTCATGCATGTATGATTATGTCAAGATGGATCCCAATATTTGTATAACATAATGCACTTATAAAACCATTTTTAAATTAAGAACTAAGTATAAATAGGTACTACATAGATAACAACTTGAAGATGTGGACTCAGTGGCATTCACTCTTTTATCTCTCACAGCTCCTAGCCTAGTGACTTGAACATGTGGATGCTCCAGTTAACAATGTACTGCAAAGATGTATAGTGGAATCATAGAATCTGGGGTTCAAATTCATTTAGAAGTGGTATCCCTGAGTAAATGTTTAATTCTCTGAGAACAAGTTTCCCCCTTCCAAAAGCTGGAGATGGGTAATACTGCCTCCATTTTAAGATTCTTTTTAACAGTACATTATAGTTATATATAATTGTGAGTTTATTTTGACATTCATATATGCATGGAATGTAGTTTAATCCATTTCAGTTCCCAGTGCTTTCTCTTGTCCTTCCCTGCTCCCTCCCCTTGTTCCACTTTTTCTAGTCAACTGGTTGTCCTTCTACTTATTAAAAAATAACATTTTATTAAATTAAAAATTTAAAATAACTTCATAGTAAGAAACACTTTTAAAGTTAAGAATTTCTCACCAGTCATGATGGCACATGCATGTAATCCCAGCAGTTTGGGAGGCTAAGGAAAGAGGATCACGAGTTCAATGCCAGCCTCAGTGAAGGCAAGGCACTAAACAACTCAGGGCTTGGATGTGGCTCAGTGGTCAAGTGCCCCTGAGTTCAACCTCCAGTACCAAAAAAATAAATAAATAAATTTCTCATTGGTCACATATTGGATATGGTTGGATATGATAGAGCTTTCCTAAATGGATTTAAGTCAGGGAGAACTATACAAAAGTCAACTCAAAGTATAGGAAAGACTTAAGAATAAGAACAGAAATTTTACAACTATTAGAAGAAAAAAATAGGAGAAATATCTAAATGTAGGAACAAGCAATGATTTCCTAAACAAGATTCCTGTAGCTCAGGAAATAAGAGCAAGAAGAATCAATCTGTGCTGACCATAAAAGATGGGATTCCCTTTACTCTTAGCACTACATTAAACAGTTTTAAATGGAGCACAGTTTAAGTCACAAAGAAACTCTTTTCAAATACAAAAATAGAGATAATAACTTTACATTCTATCAGATCAAAGTGGAATGGAATTAGAAGTCAACAATAAGATTGAAAAAAGAAACAACTCTAGCACATGAAAATTAAATAATACTTTTTTCAATGAAGAATGGACAGCAGAAGAAATCAGGGGAGAATTTTTTTTAAATTCTTCAAAATAAATAAATATTGAAATCTTTGGGAAAGTATGTAGGAAATTCTAAGAGGAAAGTTTGTAGCACTGAGTTCATACATCAAAAAAAATTAGAAAGAAACAAAATAAATAATTTAACATTATACATCAAAGTCCTATTAAAAAAACAAACCATGGCTGAGGTTGTGGTTCAGTGGTAGAGCAATTGCCTACCATGGATGAGGCACTGGGTTCAATTCTCAGCACCACATATAAATACATAAATTAAATGAAGGTTCATGGACAACTAAAAGTACACATAATTTAAAAAAAAAAAAAAAAGAACAAACCAGCAATAATCAGTAGAAGACAGGAAACAATTAAAATCAGAGCCAAAAATTAGTGAAACAGATTTAAAAACACAAAAGATCAACAAAAAGTAGATTTTTTAAAAGATAAACAAGATTGATAAACTTTAGCAAAACTAACCAAAAGAAAGAAAGAGAACACTCAAATTGCCAACATTAGATACTACTGAAATACAGAAGATAATCATAAACTGATTTCTTTTGTATAGTGTTGGGGACTGAACCCAGGTCCTTGTACATATGAGGCAAGCAATCTACCAATTGAGCTATATCCCCAGCTCATCATAAGCTATTTTGAAAATTTATATATTTAAACTAATGAATGTCAGGAATGATATTAAACCAAAAACAAAAGTCTTGGTACAATGATATCTACTCAAAAGCCTCCAACAAAGAAAAACCCAGAATCAGATGGATTCTTTTTTTTTTTTTTTTTTTTTTTTTTTGTGGTACTAAGGATTTATCCCAGGGGCACTTAACCATAGAGCCACATCCCCTGCCCTTTTTATATTTTATTTAGAGACAGGGTCTCACTGCACTACTTAGGGCCTTGCTAAGCTGCTGAGGCTGGCCTTGAACCCACCATCCTCCTGCCTCAGCCTTAACCAAGCCACTGGAATTATAGGTGCGCACCACAGTCCCAGGTGAACTGGATGGATTCTTAGCCAAGTTCTACCACACATTAAAGAACTAATACCAATCCTCTGCAAAGTATTTCATAAAAGAGAAAAGGAGGGAGCACTGACACATTCGTTCTATAAAGCCAGTATCACTTTGATACCAAAAAAGACATATCAAAAGGAAAGAAAACTTCAGGCCAATATCTTTGATGAACATAGATGCATAAAAATTCTTAATAAAACTTTGGCAAACTGCATACCAAAACACATTAAAAAGATAGTGTACTATGATCAAGTGGATTTTATCTCAGGGTGCAAGGTTGGTTCAACATATGAAAATCAATACATGTAATTCACCACATAAATAGAGTTATGGATGAGAATCATATGAATATCTCCATAGATGCAGAAAAGGCATTCGACAAAGTCCAGCACCCATTCATATTTAAAACTTTAAAGAAACTAGGGAAAGACGGAACTCACCTCAATATTATAAAGGCTACATATGACAAACCCAAGGAGAACATCATACTGAATGTAGAAAAAAGGAAAGCATTTCCTCTAAAAACAGGAATAGACAAGGATGATCACTCTCACCACTTCTATTCAAGATAGTCCTTGAAACAATAGACAAAGCAATCAGTCAAGAGAAGTGAAATAAATAGAAAAACAACAGGGAAAACTATATACAATTGCTAAAAACATGATCTTATATTCAAAAGATGAAGAAAAAAAAAAAACTCCACCAGAAGATTTCTAGAGCTGATAAACAAATTCAGCAGGATACAAGGTCAACATACAATGAAAAAAAACGGAACACTAAAGAAAGAAATTGAAGAACTTACAAGATGGAAAGACCACCCAGGTTCTTAGATAGGCCAAATTCAAATTGTCAAAATGGCCATACAACCAAAAGTGCTACACAGATTCAATGCAAACCCATCAAGATACCAGTGATATTCTGCACAGAACTAGAAAAAGCAGATTTGCAATTCATTTGGGAAAATAAGAGACTCAGAAGAGCCATAGAAATCCTGAGCAAAAAGAGTGATACCAGACCATGAATTACACTACAGAGCTATAGTACAAAAATAGCATGATACTGTCACTAAAACAGACATGAAGACCAATGGAATAGAAGACACAAAGGCAGACCCACATAAATATAGTTATTTGATACTTGACAAAGGTGCCAAAAACATGTTTGAAGAAAAGATAATCTTTTAAACAAAAGGAGCCGGAAAATTAAAAATCCATATGAAGAAGAATGAAATTTGACCCCTCTCTCATCCTGCACAAAAATCAACTCAAAATGGATCAAAGACCAAGGAATTAGACCAAAAACTCTGAACTTTCAGAAGAAAATGTAGGACCAACATTTCAGCATGTCAGCACGGGAACCAATTTCCTTAATAAGACTCCCAAAATCAAAATCAATAAGTGGATCACATAATATTAAAAAGCATCTGCATGGCAAAGAAAATAAGGGCACAAAGAGAGAGCTGACGGAATGGAAGAACTTTGCCATCTGCTCTTCAGATGGGGCATTATAATATCCAGAATATATGAATAACTCAAGAAACTTAACACCAGAAAAATAAATAACTCAGTCACTAAATGGTCAAAAGAACTCAACAGCACTTCTCAAAAGAAGAAATATAAATGACCAGCAGATAATTGAAAAAACCTTCAACATCTCTAGCAATTAAGGAAATGCAAATCAAAACTACATTGAGATTTCATCTTTCTGTCAGACTGGTAAATATCAAGAATAAAAGTAATAATATATGTTGGGAAGAATGTGAGGGAAAAAAGTACATTTTTGGTGGTACTGCAAATTAGAGTAACCACTCTGGAAAACAGTACGGAGATTCCTCAAAACACTAGGAAGGAAACTACATATGACCCCCTTTCTCACTCCTAAGTATATATATATATATGCAAAAGATTTCAAATCAACATACTACAGTGCTGCAGCCACATCAATGTTTGTGGCAGCACAATTCACAGTGGCTAAGCTATGGAACAAAGCTAGATTCCCTTCAACAGATAAATGGATCAAAATTGTGGTATATAGATATAATGGGGTATTACTCAGTCATAAAGAAGAATGATAGTATGGCATTTGCTGGTAAATGGGTGGAACTGGAGACTATGATGCTAAGTGAAATAAGGCAGTCCCCAAAAGCCAAATGTGAAATGTTTTTCTGTGATACATGGAAGCTAACCCAACATAAGGGGATAAATTAAAAGACAGAGAAAAAGAGAAAAGTGGGGAAGAAATTTCATGAAAATTAAGAAAATATCAATAGAGTAGATGAAGAAGATTGAGGGGAGAAGGAGGAAAAGGATAATAAAAGAACAGTGGGGTGAATCTGCCTGAGCTTTCATATGTATATCCATGAATATACCACAATGAATCTCAAAATCAAATACATCCATAAGACACTAATTTTTTAAAAAAACTGTAAATTGCAGTGGATTGTAGGGCACCAGAAAAGGAGGGTAGAGATGGGGAGGGGACAAGTGTTGGGGACTGAATTAGAACAAATTATATTCCATGATTTTGTGATTATTTTGAAATGTAACCTAATGTTATACAAAACTAAAAGGAATCATAACAATAAGTGGGTGACTTCAATTTTAAAAGCTTCATCATACAAAAGGAAAAAATACAGAGAAGAGACAATTTATAGAATAGGATAAAATGTTTACCAGATACTGTTTGGCCAGATTAATATCCAGATCACATAAGGAACTAAAAAATAACTAAACACTAACAAAAACACAAAACAGATAAAACCAATCAATCAATGAGCAAATGAACTAAGCAGACATTTCTCAAAGGAGGTACAAATTGCCAACAATTACATGAAAAAAAGTTCAATGTCTCCAGCCTGCAGGGCAAGGCGAACCAAAACTACAATGAGATCCTATCCCAGCACAATTCACATTATCCAAGTTAGGAATCAGCTTAGGTATCCATCCACAACTAAAGGGATAAAGAAAATATGAGATGTATAAATACTCACACACACACACACACACACACACACACACTATAGAGTTGTATTCTGCCATAAAGAACAAAATTATGTAATTTGCATGAAAATGGACGGAACTGAAGATCAAACATTGCATTAAATAAGCCAAACTGACAGCGCCAGGGCCAGTGCAGTCACCAGGTGAGAATTCCCTGCCAGAGAGGTCAGCCCAGAGAACCAGACCAAGACCAGCCAGGCCCCAGCCTGCAGTCTAATGCCCCTGGAGTTGACCATCTGTCAATATGTGGAGGCACCTCTGCCCACTAACAGGGAATATACCCCACCTGGAGGCCACCATCCCTATAGGGGAAGAATCCTTTTTGGGTCACTGCATTATCAAGTTCGTCCAAGACTTCAGGCTACTGAAGGCTAGGAGGTACATTATTGGAAAATTTCAGGGACACTGTAAGTCTATAGGGGGGAAACTGCAATACCTCAGATTTGCACTCCTAAAGGGGAAGATACATGAGCAATATGAGAAAACAGGGAAGAAAGTGTCCCAAACAAACCTAGATGCTACATCAATAAAATCCAATGACAGCATGGCAGAAAAAAATGTCTGAAAGGGAGTTCAGAATGTACATAATTAAAAGGATCAGGGAAGCAAACAATGAAATAAGAGAGCAAATGCAGGCATTGAATGATCACACCAATCAACAGTCAAGAGCAAATGTGGGAAGCAAAATGTCATTTCAATAAAGAGATAGAGATTCTGAAAAAAAAAAAACAGAAATTCTTAAAATGAAGGAAATAATAAACCAAATTAAAAACTCCATAGAAAGCATAACCAATAGGATAGATCACCTGGAAGACAGAATCTCAGACATTGAAGACAAAATATTTTATCTTGAAAATGAAGTTGACCAAACAGAGAAGATGGTAAGAAATCACGAACAGAATCTTCAAGAATTATGGGGGGCGTTTCAAGATGGCGGCCTAGAGGGTGGCTGCATTACGTGTTGCTCCAGAACTCAGGATTCAAGAGAGGAGATATTGAGACGCTTGGGACCAACTCAAAGCAGCCGGGTGACTCTCACCCCCTGGGGGGGCATCCCGGATGGGACGGGGGTCCCGGAACGCAGGAAACTTTGTGAAGTAGAACTGCCGGCGAGACGCCCCTCCCCCCGCTGGAGCGCCATAGAGGAGGCCACTCGGCACAGCGCTGGGACTCGGAGCAGCCACTGGGGCTCCGGCGGCTGCCCGGGGGAGGAGTGGCGGGGAGAACTGTGTGGACTCAGGACACCGGGGCCTGCCCTGAGGAGGAGGAGAGGAGCGTGGCCACTTGGATTCGGAGAGACTGCGCCAGAGCTGCAGGCGGTTGCCAGAGGAGAAGCTGCGCGGCGAGCTGTTTGGATTCAGAACGACACTTCTGAACACCGGGGCCTGCCCTGAGGACGAGGAGGAAGAGGAGCAGCCGCTTGGATTCGGGTGACTATACGGGAACTACAGGTGGTTGCCAGAGAAGGGGCTGCGTGGCGAGCTGTTTGGACCCGGACCACTTCTGAACCCCGGGGCCTGCCCGGAGGAGTAGGAGAAGGAGGAGAAGGAGCGCGGCGGGTCCTTTGGACTCGCAGTGACTGCATTAGCGCTCCAGGCGGCTGCTCAGAGGAGAAGGCGAGTGGTGAGTTGTTTGGTCTTAAAGTGACAGCTCCTGAACACAGGGGGGCTGCCTGGAGGAGAAGCGTGGTGGGACGCTTGGTCTTGAGGGGCCACACCAGAGCTCCGGGTGGTGCCCAGAGGACCCGTGCAGTGGGTCACGTGGATTCAGAGCCACTCAGAGGGACTGCTCCTGAACACCCGGGGGGTTATCTGGAGAAGGAGGAGGAACGGGGAGGGTCACTTCGACTCGGAGTGATTGATTGCCCCGGGCTACGGGTGGTTGGTGGGAGGAGGAGGCACGAAGTGAGTTTCTTGGACTCCTAGTGACCGCACCGGCATACTGGGCGGCTGTCTGGAGGAAGAGGCCTGTGGCGGGTCTCTGGGACTCAGAGCGATTGTTCGGGGCCACAGGTGGCTGCTCAGAGGAGGGGCCACGCAGCCAGGCGATTAGGTGCAGAGCAGGGTCCCAGGATCTAGGAGGCTTCTGGGTGGAAGAGCCGCACAGAGACAGGCTTAGGGCGGAGCGAAGGTTCCAGGCCTGTGGGCAAATTCTCTGAGGAGGGGCAGCCTAAGGAGATTCATCTGCGAAGGGTGAGGCTCCCAGGCCCAGGAGGTAGGGCCGGGCCCCTGGAAACTTTGCAGAGGAAGGCAGCCCAGCCCAGGCAGTAGCTGTAAATTGAGGGGAACCTCTAGGAGGAAACTGACCAGCGAGACCTCCCCACTGGGTGAGTCTTCCCTGCTGGGTGAGGTTTCCCACAAGGACGGTAAAACCAGAGACTCAGGCCCAAACAGGCCTTGCCTCAGCCCACAGCCTAGGTCCCCTTTGGATGACCATTGGTCAACAAGTGGAGGCACCTCTGCCCACTAGCAGGGAATATACCCCACCTGAAGGCCACCACTCCTAGAGAGGCAGCTTCCTTGTGGAGCACCGCATTATCAACCTCCTCCAAGACTTCAGCCTACTGAAGGCTAAGAGGGGATATATATATAGAAATCTTCAGGGTAATTGTAAATCAACAGAGGAAATCTGCAATATCTCAGCGGTCCACTGATATCTGAACAACATGAGAAAACAAGGAAAGAAAATGCTGCAAACAAATCTAGATGTTACATCAATAAAACCCAATGACAGCATGGCAGAAGAAATGACAGAAAAGGAGTTCAGAATGTACATAATTAAAATGATCAGAGAAGCAAACGAGGAGATGAAAGAGCAAATGCAAGCATTGAATGATGAGATGAAAGAGCAAATGCAAGCATTGATTGATCGCACCAATCGACAGTTAAAAGAGCAAATACAGGAAGCAAAAGATCATTTCAATAAAGAGTTAGAGATATTGAAAAAAAACCAAACAGAAATCCTTGACATGAAGGAAACAATAAACCAAATTAAGAACTCCATAGAAAGCATATCCAATAGGATAGAACACCTGGAAGACAGAACCTCAGACATTGAAGACAAAATATTTAACCTTGAAAACAAAGCTGAACAAACAGAGAAGATGGTAAGAAATCATGAACAGAATCTACAAGAACTATGGGATATCATGAAAAGGCCAAATATAAGAATTATTGGGATTGAGGAAGGCCTAGAGAAACAAGCCAAAGGAATGAACAACCTATTCAATGAAATAATATCAGAAAATTTCCCAAATCTGAAGAATGAAATGGAAAATCAAGTTCAAGAGGCTTACAGGACTCCAAATACACAAAATTACAACAGACCCACACCAAGGCACATTATAATGAAAATACCTAACATACAAAATAAAGACAGAATTTTAAAGGCTGTGAGAGAAAAGAACCAAATTACATTCAGGGGGAAACCAATACGCATATCAGCAGATTTTTCAATCTGGACCCTAAAAGCTAGAAGGTCCTGGAACAACATTTTTCAAGCCCTGAAAGAAAATGGATGCCAACCAAGAATCTTATACCCAGCAAAACTTACCTTCAAATTTGACGATGAAATAAAATCCTTCCATGATAAACAAAAGCTAAAAGAATTTACAAAAAGAAAGCCAGCATTACAGAACATTCTCAACAAAATATTCCATGAGGAAGAGATGAAAAACAAAGAAGCAAATCAGCAAAGGGAGGAATTATCCTAAAGGAATTGTCAAATAAAGGAGGAAACAAGTTGTGTCAAACAAATAAATAAACAAAATTTTAAAAATGAACCAAATGACCGGGAAACCAAATCATTTCTCTATAATAACCCTGAACGTTAATGGCCTGAATTCATCAATCAAAAGACACAGACTGACAGACTGGATTAAAAAGAAAGATCCAACAATATGTTGCCTGCAAGAGACTCACCTCATAGAAAAAGATACCCATAGATTAAAGGTGAAAGGATGGGGAAAAACATACCATGCACATGGACTCAGCAAAAAAGCTGGAGTATCCATCCTCATTTCCGATAATGTGGACTTGAAGCCAAAGTTAGTCAGAAGGGATAAAGAAGGTCATTTCATACTGCTTAAGGGAAGCATAAATCAGCAAGATATAACAATCATAAACATCTATGCCCCAAACAGTGGCTCATCTATGTATGTCAAACAAATCCTTCTCAATTTCAGAAACCAAATAGACCACAACACAATAATACTAGGTGATTTTAACACGCCGCTCTCACCACTGGACAGATCTTCCAGACAAAAATTGAGCAAAGAAACCATAGATCTCAACAACACAATCAATAATTTAGACTTAACGGACATTTATAGAATATTCCATCCAACCAAGAGTGAATACACTTTCTTCTCAGCAGCACATGGATCCTTCTCTAAAATAGACCATATATTATGCCACAAAGCTAATGTTAGCAAATACAAGAAGATAGAGACACTAGCATGTATTCTATCAGATCATAATGGATTGAAGTTAGAAATAAATGAAAGAGTAAAACACAGAAACTATTCCAACATCTGGAGATTAAACAATATGCTATTATATGATGAATGGATAACAGAAGATATTAGGAAGGAAATTAAAAAATTCTTAGAGGTAAATGAGAACAAAGAAACATCATATCAAAACCTCTGGGACACTATGAAAGCAGTACTTAGAGGGAAATTTATTTCATGGAGCGCATTTAATAAAAGAAGTAAAACTCAACAAATAAACAACCTAACACTACAGCTCAAAGCCTTAGAAAAAGAAGAACAGAACAGCACCAAAAGTAGTAGAAGACAGGAAATTGTTAAACTCAGAGCTGAAATCAATGAAATTGAAACAAAAGAAACAATACAAAAAATTGACAAAATAAATAGTTGGTTCTTCGAAAAAATAAACAAAATTGATAAACCTTTAGCCACACTAACAAAGAGAAGACGAGAGAAAACCCAAATCACTAAAATTCGGAATGAACAAGGAAATATCACTACAGACAGGATGGAAATACAAAACATAATTAGAAGCTATTTTGAAAATCTATACTCCAACAAAATAGAAAATTTCGAAGACATCAACAGGTTTCTAGAGACATATGAATTGCCTAAACTGAATGAGGAGGACATAAACAATTTAAATAGACCAATTTCAAGTACTGAAATAGAAGAAGTCATCAAAAGCCTACCAACAAAGAAAAGTCCGGGACCAGATGGGTTCTCAGCCGAGTTCTACAAAACCTTTAAGGAAGAGCTCATTCCAATACTTCTCAAAGTATTCCATAAAACAGAAGAGGAGGGAACCCTTCCAAACTCATTCTATGAAGCCAATATCACACTGATACCTAAACCAGACAGAGACTCATCAAGGAAAGAAAATTTCAGACCAATATCCTTAATGAACATCGACGCAAAAATTCTCAACAAAATTTTAGCAAATCGCATACAAAAACATATTAAAAAGATAGTGCACCATGATCAAGTGGGTTTCATCCCAGGGATGCAAGGTTGGTTCAACATCAGGAAATCAATAAACGTAATTCACCATATTAATAGACTTAAAGTCAAGAATCACATGATTATTTCAATAGATGCAGAAAAAGCATTTGATAAAATACAGCACCCCTTCATGCTCAAAACACTAGAAAAAATAGGGATAGTGGGAACATTCCTTAATATTGTAAAGGCCATTTATGCTAAGCCCATGGCTAATATCATTCTAAATGGTGAAAAACTGAAAGCATTCCCCCTAAAAACTGGAACAAGGCAGGGATGCCCTCTTTCACCACTTCTATTCAACATCGTTCTTGAGACTCTGGCCAGAGCAATTAGACAAACCAAAGAAATTAAAGGGATACGAATTGGAAAAGAAGAACTCAAACTATCCCTGTTCGCTGATGACATGATTATATATTTAGAGGAACCTGGAAATTCCACCAGAAAACTCTTAGAACTCATAAGTGATTTCAGTAAAGTAGCAGGTTACAAGATCAATGCCCATAAATCCAACGCATTTTTATACATAAGTGATGAATCTTCAGAAAGAGAAATTAGGAAAACTACCCCATTCACAATAGCCTCGAAAAAAATAAAATACTTGGGAATCAATCTCACAAAAGAGGTGAAAGACCTCTACAATGAGAACTATACAACACTAAAGAAAGAAATTAAAGAACACCTTAGAAGATGGAAAGATCTTCCATGTTCTTGGATAGGAAGAATTAATATTGTCAAAATGGCCATACTACCTAAAGTGCTATACAAATTCAATGCAATTCCAATTAAAATCCCAATGACATACCTTACAGAAATAGAGCAGGCAATTATGAAATTCATCTGGAAGAATAAGAAACCCAGAATAGCTAAAGCAATCCTTAGCAGGAAGAGTGAAACAGGGGGTATTGCAATACCAGATCTTCAACTCTACTACAAAGCAATAGTAACAAAAACGGCATGGTATTGGTACCAAAATAGAAAGGTAGATCAATGGTACAGAATAGAGGACACGGACACAAACCCAAATAAATACAATTTTCTCATACTAGACAAAGGGGCCAAAAATATGCAATGGAGAAAAGATAGCCTCTTCAACAAATGGTGCTGGGAGAATTGGAAATCCATATGCAACAGAATGAAACTAAACCCATATCTCTCACCATGCACGAAACTAAACTCAAAATGGATTAAGGACCTCGGAATCAGACCAGAGACCCTGCAGATTATAGAAGAAAAAGTAGGTCCAAATCTTCATCTTGTTGGTCTAGGACCAGACTTCCTTAACAGGACTCCCATAGCACAAGAAATAAAAGCTAGAATCAACCACTGGGATAGATTCAAACTAAAAAGCTTTCTCTCAGCAAAGGAAACTATCAGCAATGCGAAGAAAGAGCCTACAGAGTGGGAGAATATCTTTGCCAATCATACTTCAGATAGAGCACTAATCTCCAGAATCTATAAAGAACTCAAAAAACTCTACTCCAAGAATTCAAACAGTCCAGTCAACAAATGGGCTAAGGAAATGAATAGACACTTCACAGAAGAAGATCTACAAGCAATCAACAAACATATGGAAAAATGTTCAACATCTCTAGTAATAAGAGAAATGCAAATCAAAACCACCCTAAGGTTCCATCTCACCCCAATTAGAATGGCGATTATCAAGAATACGAGCAACAACAGGTGTTGGCGAGGATGTGGGGAGAAAGGTACACTCATACACTGCTGGTGGGGCTGCAAATTAGTGCAGCCACTATGGAAAGCAGTGTGGAGATTCCTTAGAAAACTTGGAATGGAACCACCATTTGACCCAGCTATCCCACTCCTTGGCCTATACCCAAAGGACTTAAAATCTGCATACTACAGAAATACAGCCACATCAATGTTCATAGCTGCTCAATTCACAATAGCCAGACTGTGGAACCAACCTAGATGCCCTTCAATTGATGAGTGGATAAAGAAACTGTGGTATATATATACTATGGAATATTACTCAGCCATAAAGAATGATAAAATTATGACATTTGCAGGCAAATGGATGAAATTGGAGAATATCATGCTAAGTGAGATAAGCCAATCTCAAAAAGCCAAAGGACGAATGATATCGCTAATAAGTGGAGGTTGACACATAATGGGGGGGAGGGAAGGGTTAGAGTTAGGGTTAGGGAGGGGGGCAAGTATCGAGGAAGGAACTACTATATAGAGGGTAAAGAGGGGTGGGAGGGGTGGGGGGAAGGGGGAAAAAAATAACAGAATGAATCAAACAACATTGCTCTATGTAAATTTATGATTACACAAATGGTATGCCTTTACGCCATGTACAAACAGAGAAACAACATGTATCCCATTTGTTTACAATAAAAAAAAAAAAGAATTATGGGATATCATGAAAAGGCCAAATTTAAGAATTATTGGAATTGAGGAAGGCACAGAGAAACAAACCAAAGGAATGAACAATCTATTCAATAAAATAATATCAGAAAATTTCCCAAATCTGAAGAATGAAATGGAAAATCAAGTTCAAGAGGCTTATAGGACTCCAAATACACGAAATTACAACAGACCCACACCAAGGCACATTATAATAAAAATACCTAACATACAAAATAAAGATAGAATTTTAAAGGCTGCAAGAGAAAAAATACATTCAGGGGGAACCAATACAGATATCAGCAGATTTCTCAACCCAGACTCTAAAAGCTAGAAGGGCCTGGAACAACATTTACCAAGCCCTGAAAGAAAATGGATGCCAACCAAGAATCTTATACTCATCAGATTTGATGATGAAATAAAATCCTTCCATGATAAACAAAAGCTAAAAGAATTTATGAATAGAAAGCCAGCACTACAGAACATTCTCAGCAAAATATTGCATGAGGAAGAGATGAAAAACAACGATGTAAGTCAGCAAAGGGAGGAACTACCCTAAAGGAATAGCCAAATAAAGGAGAAACCAAGTCAAGTTAAAAACCAAAACTAAGCCTAAATGACCCAGAATACAAATCATATCTCAATAATAACTCTGAATGTTAATGGCCTGAACTCATCAATCAAAAGACACAGACTGGCAGATTAAATTAAAAAGAAAGACCCAACAATATGCTGCCTTCAAGAGATTCATCTCATAGAAAGAGATACCCACAGACTAAAGGTGAAAAGATGGGAATAAAACATACCATGCACATGGACTCAGCAAAAAAGCAGGGGTATCCATCCTCATATCAAATAAAGTGAACTTCACGCCAAAGATAGTCAGAAGGGATGAAGAAGGACATTTCATACTGCTTAGGGGAAGCATAAGTCAGCAAGACATAACAATCATAAATATTTGTGTCCTAAACAATGGCTCATCCATCTATGTCAAATAAGTCCTTCTCAATTCCTAGAACCAAATAGACCACAACACAATAATACTTGGTGACTTTAACACACCTCTCTCACCACTGGATAGATCTTCCAAACAAAAATTGAACAAAGAAACCATAGCTCTCAATAACACAATTGATAATTTAGACTTACCAGACATATATAGAATATTCCATCCATCAATGAGTGAATACACTTTCTTCTCAGCAGCACATGAATCCTTCTGTAAAACAGACCATATGTTATGCCACAAAGCTACTCTTAGCAAGTACAAAAAGATAGAAATACTACCTTGTATTCTATCATATCATAATGGAATGAAATTAGAAATCAATGATAAAAATAAAAAACAGAAACTACTTCAACACCTGGAGATTAAATAATATGCTATTGAATGATGCCTGGATAACAGAAGACTTCAGGAGGGAAATAAAAAATTCTTTTTTTTTTTTTTTTTTTTTTTTTTTTTTTTGTCTGTCTGCATCTTTATTCCTTGGCTTCCTCTGGACACAGACTGCGGGGGCAAAGGGGGAAATGTCCCTTTTGCAAGGCCAGAATCCAGCATAGCTTATTTTACTTTTGAGAGAGAAGCCACAAATTCACCCAGACAATTATTTTACAACAGAGTCATCACATGCATGCACAGGGTTGCTTCTGGTGTCTGAATTGGGGATTCTGACTCACATGGCTGCAGCAGCTGATGACCCAGGAGGGACAGCAAACAAGCCTACTGTGCCCAAGTGCAAAGTGCTCCCCCCAACACCAGCATCTCCCTTCTCCTCTAACTCCGAATCCAGCCCAGGAGGAGGAATGTGGAGGTCCAGGGGTAACAGGGACAGGGGAGGCAGAGTTGGGACTAGTGCCCATGACCTGGGGTCCATCACATGCTCGGAGAAGACACGAGGAAGCTCCCTGCACAAGCTGCTACTGACTTCTGGGTGCATCCTCCGGGAACGGCCTCCCAGGGATTCACCTTTCCCAGGGCCCACACCCAGCTCTGCTGTGATGGAAATGGCTCTGGGACCCAACAACCCTAAAGTGAAGACTCTCATTCCATGCCTCGTGGTCACCACCATCCCATACAACAGGTCCTGTTTCCTACATCCTTATTCTTATTTTATGCGTGGAGTGGTCAAGGCTCAGTCCAGGCCATGCCGTAGGCTCGTAATGGAACCAGAGCCTGACCTACGTCAATTATCCACAGACTCTGCCCCTCCCGGAAGAAATCACGAACAGGACATATCGTTTATTTGACACTGCTTCAAACTGGAGACTCCAAAGGTGTCTTACTGGGGCCAGTTTTTCCTACCCATGATTGCTGACAAATCCACCTGCAGTCATAAATGGGCAGATGTCCCCAAGCGTGCCAAGCCCTGCTTTCTACCAGCGACACAGTCGTGCCCACAGCAGCCTGGGGTGCCTGGGGTTGGGCTAGGTGCCGTCTTTCCCCAGTTGGCATCGCCTGGGCTCTTTTTTAAAATGGAGACTCCTGAGCTGATCCCAGAGAAGGAGTGGTGCTCCCTGCAGACGGTGCCTTGGAATCTGCCCTCTCACTGACGACCTGCCGGTCCTGACGCGCAGTCGACAAGAGCTACTGGGGCATAGCGCCCTTGCTCCAGCCCCCTCGCCTGCTTAGTTAACAGCAGCGATCTCCTCATGAACGTTAGAGTTTCGAGTGCACGTGATGTGCCTACTTTACAGGTGGCGAGAGGCCACCTGTAAAGCAAGGATAAGCCGCTGATGGAGGCCACCAGCCAGTGTCTCTGGTTCCCACCACGGGGTCCGCAGCCTCAGTCGTGCCATGTGCTTGTGGTTTCTCATACGCCATGTCTCTTGTGCCACAACCAAGGTGTCCTCTGAAGGTCAGCAGGCGGTTCCTGTGCTCTGCCTTGCGTGGGTCCATTTTTCCTTTTTATTATAGAAAATTCCAAACATGCCCCAAAGGTAAGCATTGGTGTGGTAACCCTTCCTGCTGGCATGGGGCAGCTTCCCTGTAGGCAGCATGGGTTTTAGAGCCGGGATGGCGCTGCGTGGCCTAGGGGGACCAACTCCCTCTCCTGGCCGTCCTTCCACCTCCCTGGCCAGGCGTGGCTGGGTCGCAGGTGCATGCTCCAGAGGACCCAAGGTGATGTGGCCACTCCCTTGTCATCTGCTGGTCCCACTCCCGCTTGTATCAATCATTTTCAAGTAAATAAGTTAGAGATTTAAAAACCTATATAAATTATCACTGTTTTGTTTGTTTACAAGGTAATATATGCTCCTTGTAAAGAGATTATACCTCACTGAAAAGTAATATAAAAAAGTCACAAAAACATCTTCTCAGTCACAATTTTAAAATGTTCTAGACAATTATATATTTATGCATACATACTTTTACAGGAAAAAATGGTAAGAATCCTAGTTATCCTATGAAAGGAAGACGCTGCTCCTTATCTGTGAACGCTCTTGTGACTTTGCGTATCCAGATGTCTTTCTACATCAGTGACTCCACATGGTGGTCTGGAGGGCAGCATGGAATCCATTGTCTGGGTGAACCATGGCCTATTTGACAATCCCCTTGTGCTGGGCATCCAGGTTGTTCTGTGCTGAGAGGGTATCAAAGCACAGCCCTGCTCACCCTGAACGGGGCACCAGACTGAACCACACGGCCCCCTCTGCTTGCTTACAGGGATTCAGAGAGGTGCCAAGTATCAGAGCTCTGGGGGCAGGTGGGAAGTCAGATGCCCCTACTGCCTTCCAGTGAAGCCCCCGTTATTGCTTCAAGTCTCCAGACAAGAGACACGCAGATCAAGGTGCGAGTGCAAACCACATACCACTGTCAGATACTGCGCTTTTTGAGCCGCAAGGTGTTACTCCGAAATGCTGAAGTCTTCTTCTTAAACAAGCACATCAGAGAGCAGCCAGTCCACCACTCTCCCTCCGTCCAAGTAGCTATGCAGAAACTAATACTTTTGTTACAATGAAACCCTGAATACTAGGAAACACATGCAGTGAACTCCTCGAAAGCTGTCTCTGTCTCTAGAAACTGGTGTGAGCAACGCTGGTGTGTGCTGTAGGCTGCGAAGTCCTTGTGCCTCTAGGTGGACTGATATCTGGAAATAGCCCCTGCCACCACATAAATTGCAGACCTAAAAAATTCTCAGAAGTAAATGAGAACAAAGACACAACATATCAAAATCTCTGGGACACTATGAAAGCAGTACTAAGAGGAAAGTTCATTTCATGGAGCACATTCAATGAAAGAAGAAAAAGTCAACAAATAAATGATCTAATACTACACTTCAAAGCCCTAGAAAAAGAAGAACAGATTAATATCAAAAATAGTAGAAGACAGGAAATAATCAAAATCAGAGCTGAAATCAATGAAATTGAAACAAAAGAAACAATCAAAAAATTGACAAAACAAAAAGTTTGTTCTTTGAAAAAATAAACAAAATTGATAAACCCTTAGCCACACTAACAAGAGAGGGAGAGACAGAACTCAAATTACTAAAATTTGAGATGAAAAAGGAAATATCACAACAGACACAACATAATTAGAAGCTATTTTGAATATCTATACTCCAACAAAATAGAAAATCTCAAAGACATCAACAGATTTCTAGAGACATATGATCCACCCAAACAGAATCAGGACATACACAATTTAAATATATCAATTTCAAGCAATGAAATAGAAGAAGTTATCAAAAGCCTACCAACAAAGAAAAGTACGGGACCAGATGGGTTCTCACCCGAGTTCTACAAGACCTTCAAAGAAGAGCTCATTCAAATACTCCTCAAAGTATTCCATGAAATAGAAGATGAGGGAATACTTCCAAACTCATTCTATAAAGCTAATATCACCGTGATACCAAAACCAGTCAGAGACACATCGAAGAAAGAAAACTTCAGACCACTATCCTTAATGAACATAGATGCAAAAATACTTAACAAAATTTTAGCAAATCACATACAAAAATGTTTTAAAAAGATAGTGCACCACAATCAAGTGGGTTTTATCCTAGGGATGCAAGATTGGTTCAACATTTGGAAGTCAATAAATGTAATTCACATTATCAACAGACTTAAAGTTAAGAATCACATGAGTATTTCAATAGATGCAGAAAAACCTTTTGATAAAATACAGCATCCCTTCTTGCTCAAAACACTAGAAAAAATAGGGAAAGTAGGAACATTCTCAACATTGTAAGGGCTATCTATGCTAATCCCACAGCCAATATCATTGTAAATGGAGAAAAATTGAAAGCATTCCTCCTAAAAACTGGAACAAAGCAAGGATGCCCTCTTTCACCACTTCTATTCAACATCGTTCTTGAAACTCTAGCTAGAACAATTAGATAGACCAAAGAAATTAAAGGAATACGAATAGGAAAAAAAGAACTCAAACTATCACTACTTGCCAAAGACATGATTCTATATTTAGAAGAGTCAAAAAATTACACCAGAAAAATTCCAGAATTCATAAATGAATTCAGTAAAGTAGCAGGATATGAAATCAATGCTCATAAATCTAATCATTTTTATTCATGAGTGATAAATCCTCAGAAAAGGAATTTAGGAAAACTAACCCAATTGCAATTGCCTCAAAAAAATTTTTTGGAAAAAATCTGAAAAAAGAGAGAAAAGACCTCTAAATGAGAACTACAAAACACTATAGAAAGAAATTAAAGAAAACCTTAGAAGATGGAAAGATCTCCCATATTCTTGGATAGGCAGAAGTAATATTGTCAAAATGGCCACACTACCAAAAGTACTATACAAAATTCGATGCAATTCCACTTAAAATCCCAATGATATACCTCATAGAAATAAAGAAAATAATCATGAAATTCATTTGGAAGAATAAGAGACCCAGAATAGCTAAAGCAATACTTAGCAGGAAAAGTGAAGCAGGGGGTATCACAATACCAGAACTTCAACTATACTACAGAGCAATAGTAACAAAAACAGCATGATATTGGCACCAAAATAGACAGGTGGATCAATGGTACAGAATAGAGGACACAGACGCAAACGCAAATAAATACAATTTATTCATACTAGACAAAGATGCCAAAAACATACAATGGAGAAAAGATAGCCTTTTCAACAAATGGTGCTGGGAAAACTGGAAATCCATATGCAGGAAAATGAAACTAAACCCCTATCACTCACCCTGCACAAAACTCAACTCAAAATGGATCAAGGACCTTGAAATGAGACCAGAGACCCTGCATCTTATAGAAGAAAAATTAGGTCCAAATCTTCATCATGTCAGCTTAGGATCAGACTTCCTTAACAGGACTCCCAAAGCACAAGAAATAAAAGCAGGAATCAACCACTGGGATAGATTCAAACTAAAAAGCTTTTTCTCAGCAAAGGAAACTATCAGCAATGTGAAGAGAGAGCCTACAGAGTGGGAGAAAATCTTTGCCACACATACTGCAGATAGAGCACTAATCACCAGAATCTTTAAAGAACTCAAAAAACTTTACACAAAGAATACAAATAAACCAATCAACAAATGGTCTAAGGAAATGAACAGACACTTCACAGAAGAAGATGTACAAGCAATCAACAGATATATGAAAAAAATGTTCAACGTCTCTAATAATAAGAGAAATGCAAATCAAAACTACATTAAGATTTCATCTCACCCCAATTAGAATGGCAATTATCAAGAAAACAAGCAACAATAGGTGTTGGCAAGGTTGTGGGGAAAAAGTTACACTCATACATTGCTGGTGGGGTTGCAAATTAGTGCGGCCACTCTGGGAAGCAATGTGGAGATTGCTTAGAAAACTTGGAATGGAACCACCATCTGACCCAGCTATCCCACTCCTTGGCCTATACCCAAAAGACTTAAAATCAACCTACTACAGTGATGCAGCCACATAAATGTTCATAGCTGCTTAATTCACAATAGCTAGATTGTGGAACCAACCTAGATGCTCTTCAATTGATGAATGGATAAGAAACTGTGGTACACATACACAATGGAATATTACTCAGCCTTAAAGAAGAATAAAATTATGGCATTTTCATGCAAATGGATGAAGTTGGAGAATATCATGCTAAGTGAGATAAGCCAATTCCAAAAAACCAAAGCTGAATGATCTCTCTGATAAGTGTATGATGATACCAAACAGGGGATGGAGGGAAGCAAGAATGGAAGAAAGATGGATTGTAGAGGAAAAAGAGGGGTGGGTAGGTTGGGGGAAGAAAAATAACAGAATGAGACAAACATCATTACCCTATGTACATGTATGATTACACAAATGTACAACCAGGCAAACAATTTGTACCCCATTTTTTTACAATGATTCAAAATAAATAATTTTTAAAAAGACGAACTGAAAAAATAAATAAGTCAAACTCAGAATGACAAGTATCAAATGTTTGCTCTCATATGTGAAAGCTAGAAAGAAACAAAAAGGGAATAAGGGAACATCATGAAATAGAAGAGGAACCATTAGGGTAAAGAAGGGGATCAGGGGAGAGAGGTAAAGATTAGGGAAGTAATGAGGGGTGAAAATGATCGAATTATGTTTCTATGTATGCACAAATTTTCCACAATGAACCCTGTGCTTTTCTGTATAATTAATATGTACCAATAAAAATCTACAAAAATATAGTATATCAGGGATAAAAAAAAACTATTATGCAGGAAAAGAAACAAATTCATTTTTAATTTTTTTCTTTCTCTTTTTAATTTAAAAAGCAGGATTCTGTGGCTTATCAATTACACAGTAATTCCACAGACATTTTTAAACCTAAATATGATATACCCAGCCCAATCTATTTGTCTCAATGAGAGTTAAATACTGGGACACTCACAATACAAAATAGGCTATGAGATTATGTGGATAGTCATCTGATGTCAAAATTGGGAAATGTGGAGCTCTAACCAAGATCTACTACTATCAAGTTGTGTGAACATAGGTGAATCACACAACCTTTGTAGAAGTGAGATTGCTCATATGTTTTAAAAAGACAGTTTGGAAATACACAGATTTCCACTAAAGACAAGGTCAAACTTGTTAGTTCATCCACTATTGTCATATATATGTTCATTCCTTGGTGGGGGTATATAAAAGTCAGAATCACAACTGCATTATAAATATTTATAAATGCAGATGCATAATGAAGATTGACCTTCACAGTTAAATAGTAAAAAGGAGAAATTGTGCTGGAATATATGCACAGTGGAAGAAGGTGGACTTATTTATGCAGATGTGTGACACTAATTCATTGGTAGTTTACATAAAGTCCAATGGACACAGAATGTCAAGTCTGCAGGGCAAGAAAACTCTTGAAATAGGTAGTTCTCAGGCTTTCAGAAATAAAATTCTCAAGCTTTCAGAAATAAGATAAATAAATTCTGGGGATTGAAGGTACAATGCAGTGACCATACTTAAAAATACTCTTCTGTACTTGAAGTGTGCTGAATAGTTCTTCATTGTTATCACCTAAAATACACAAGAGGTAACTCTTGATTGATGCATTAATTAACTTGATTGTGGTAATCATTTGAAAGTGAATATGTATATTAAATATATATCAAATTGTGACTGGAAAAAAGAATTTAGACCTAATTGACACAAAGGAATAATAATAACAAAACAACCAGGTCTATAGTTATCTAATTAGATAACTTTCCAATTGCTTATCCCCCTTTTGCATACACACACAAAAAAAAATCTTAAAAGTGAAAATCAATAAAATTATCCTTTGCCCAGGCAATATTCTAGTGGCTCAGAAAGATGTCAGGCAAAATAACCATGGATAAAGACTGCCAGAGACAGCAGGAGGATGGCATTAATGTTCATTATAGTCCTCCACAAGGGCTTCTCTGACGTATCTGTCAATTTCTTCTTCAGGGCTTCTTCCTCCTCTTTGGTCAGTTTGGGCCCTGTCTTCTGCAAACCACAGAATAAGTCATATGCCTTCCTAAGACATCCACGAGACTGCTCAGGATGATCTGAAACAACAGAAAGAGATGAAGAAATCATCACAAAACATGGAAAAGAGAAACCCTGATCAATGTTCTACAGATGACTATAAACAATGATCATAATAACTTATTAGTATCAGAGGAAAATGTAGCAAAATTTGGCTATGTAAAAAATTGAAAAAATTGCATAGTAAAAGTCCAGTAACCAAAGTAAGAACAAGTACAAAACTTGGGGAAAACATTGATATGTTGTTTTAGATAGGTATGAGTTCCCCCAGTGTATAGTGGATTTTTAAAAATAGGAAAGTCCATCAACTTCCCCCTGTAAACATTCTAGAGAGATGAAGAAACCATTTAAAGAAAATAGAAAAATGGTTCTCAAGCTCACTCAGAAAAGAGAAATTTAAATAAAAACTATGCTGAAATGCCTGTTCCAATCTATCAAAGGCAAAATTTTAAAGTTACACATATTATGTTAGCAAGTCTGTGTGGAAACAGGAGTGCAATTATGTAAAATACCAATGAATTAATATCACACATCTTCATAAATAAACCTACCTCCTCCCTCTGTGCATATGGCCCAAGCCAATTTTTCCTTCTTACTATTTCATTGTGAGGGGCAAGCTTCCTTATGCATCTGCATTTATAACTTATTTGTGATATTTTTTAATCATACAAGAAAAGTATGACTTAAGTCCAAAGAAGTAGAATTTGGAGAACATAGGAAAATTACATTGGCTTTTTGATCCCACAAATTTCTTAAAATCTATCCCAACAGCATACTGACAAATGTACAAAAATGCTTATTTACAAAGCAATTTTTGCAGCATTGGAAAATTTAAAAATCATACTGAAAGTAAGACTACACTTTCTATACTTAGAAATAAGTGACAATGAAAAAGTTAAAATAAATTCATCAGATGCAACAAAAGCATTACTTTGAGGGAAATGTATACAACCTTCTAATGTTTTTACACTAGAAAGTTAAGAGACAATACCCAACTGAAGTTAGCAATATACTTAACAAACTCACATAAAGTAAATGGAAAAATACACAATGAAATCAGAAAGTAATGAAATATGAAAGAAGAAGAATAGAAATAAAGATAAAAGTCTTCCATTAAAGTAAAATGGGCTAGTCTTCAATAGGATTTATCATGAAAAAAAATCACAGAAATTATATTAGGAATTAAAAGGAAATATAAGTACAGAAGCAGCAGAAATCAAAAATACAATAAAGAGAGTAACTTTATGCTAATATATTTAAAATGTGTACTAAAAAGACACCATGCTAAAAATATGTAACTATGCAGAATAGATTAATGAAGAAATGGAAACTCTAAAGCCATTATATAAAGTTGATCAGTAGTTCAGAAGCTTCTCTCTTTTGTCTCCCTTGGTCTCTGTTCATTTCTGTGTCTTTCTCCCTTACAAACACACACACACACACACACACACACACATTCTCTCTCTCTCTCTCTCTCAGACACACACACACACACACATTCTTTCTTTCTCTCAGACACACATACACACACACACACACACAGTCTCTCTCTCTCACACACACACACACACACATACACACACAGAAATCCCTAATTTTTTAGATTTTTATTTTTACAGACTGCATTGTGATTCATTGTACACAAATAGGATGAACTTTTCATTTCTATTGTGCACAATGTAGATTCACACCATTTGTATAATCATACATGTACATAGGGTAATGATATCTGTCTCATTACTAATGTTATTTCTGGCAGAATAGTAAAATTTCAATGGAGATATCATTCCAATTTTATTAAAATATTTTTCTGAAATAAAAAAATTGGTACTTTTTATTTATTCTGAGAACATTGATCTTGACACTAAAACCAAGTACAATAAAGGAAAATTATAAGTCAGTCTTATACAGCAGTACTGATATAAACACCCTGAAGAAATAGAAGACACTGATCCTTTCTTAAATTGGGAAAAGCTAAACCAAAACTAAAGTATTGGTGTGCCGTTCAAGACAATATATCTTTTTTAAATTTTTTTTTAATTTTTTACAGACTGCATTTTGATTCATTGTACACAAATGAGTTACATCATTTTGTTTCTATGGTTGTACACAATGTAGATTCATACCATTTGTGTAATCATACGTGTACATAGGGTAATGATGTCTGTCTCATTCCACCATTTTTCATACCCCGCCTCGCTCTCATGTAAAGACAATACATCTTGACATGCTAAACTTTTGTCAGTGGTTTTAAAAAGCATGAGGTAATCAAAGCCATAGTGAAGGGAGTGCAATCAGAACTTAGATTTTAGGAATAGGTTTTTTTTTTTTCTTTTGTTCAGGAGGTAGAAATATTCTAGGGGGTGTGATGCATGTGGGGAAAGTGAAGTAACCTGCTTACTTGGATTAAAGGATGTATTGAAGAAAACAGTGAGAAATAAGGTTGAGGAGCAGGTGGGTTAGATACTTGAGCAAAATCAATCAAAATGAGTTTGTTGTAAACAAAATCATAACTGATTTGTAACTAAAATCAGGAACAGACGTAATCGTCATTTTAGCAACTGCCACGCATTATCATGGATGGACAGATAGATGGACAGGCAGATGAAAGAATAGATTACATATGTAACAACCAATTGAGTTGTTTGCTGAAAAAATAAAATTGTGACGTTTCACTTGGCCACAAATTGAATAGCTTTTTCAGAAACTGAATTTCATGATATTAAAAAAAAATCTCACCACTAAACCAACCTATGCACAGAATTCCTAACTAAAAACCAAAGGTAAGCCAGATATTACCTTCCTCCGAAGTGTCAATTTCATCATGCCTTATTTCTTCTGCATCTAAATCAATTCGTTCCTCTGTACTGTTCCGAAGAGCCCAGCACAGGCGATACAACTGACCAAAGAAGATACACAAGTTCATTAGTGATGGAAAAAAATGCTCACAATGATCCATTTGTACCTTTATTTAGCATATGGTTTTTTTTAAAAATCAAACTTAACAGGAGAGTATGTCATAAAATAAAAAAGTTCTCCTGCCAAGTTTGCTCACCAAAACACTAACCATTTTTAATTATTTCTATTTGTAATTGTTCTAGCAGATATTAAAAACTCCACAAAATATTCTTAGAGTTTCCCCTTCTGAATTTGTGATTTCAAAAACATAAAAGATTAAGCTAACCTACACCATGACCCTCCTTCATTCATTGTCCCATCATCTAACTGCTTATAGCTATATCATGATTTTCTTCATATTGTCTAATGGTTAACCATTTTAAAAATATTTTCTGACATTCTGTTTCTGATCCATCAAGTTTAGATAACATCTGTGTGTTGTTCTTAAGTTATAATAGCAATTAATACCCTTGTTAGCCTTTGGTAACTCATCTGCAAACTTCTGTCAAATATACCAATATTCTAAACTGTTTTGTAGAGTTTTAATTTAATTGATTTCTGTAATATAAGTAAGATGTCTATACTTATTCTGTATGTTGATTACAAAATTGAAAATAAATAGCATATGTGCTATCATTTTTTATTGGTCACAGATCTAAGTCATGTGATTAGACAAAAAGAATAAACACCAAACTTGTGTCAGTCTAAGGAAATTGTTCCAATTATCAATAGTTTTTTAAATTTATAATCATATTCTCAAATTAATGCATCATTTAATATAATCCACAGCTTTCTTGCACCAATTTACAAACATTCAGTAATTGGCTTTCTTGCCTATTATTGACATAGAAACATGTACTTTTGCCTTATCACAAAGGATTCTCATCATAGCTTTATAAGCTCTTCTTCATAGCACTACTTATATTAGATTAAGTTCACTTTCTTTGTAACATTCTGGTTTTTTTTTTTTTTTTGACTCCTTGAATTCTTTCTCTTACTTGCATCAATTTTATCCTAGACTTATCCCAATCCGTCATCCTGTAATATCTCACTACTGCTCTGCCAGGTTAGATACATGACAACACATTTCATGCCTGTCTATGAAATCATTCAACTCCCCATATCCAATGTAAATAATGGTGATGGATTCTGCTGACATGTCCTTGGTAAACCAATTTTACCTACTCGGTGCTTAAGTTTCCCCATCCACATATCATCTACTGGTCACTTCTCAAGGAAATATAAAATAAGTAGCATTTAAAGTTAATGTTGAATGCAAAATAAAAAAGTACATGTTAGTAACAAATCAAATCAACTTTAGTATTTAAATAGTATGCATATTTTAAATGATTAATATTTTCTGGGTTCCTATGGTTCCCCTCTTCCAGAGATAATTATTAAAAACTTCAGATGTGAGTACATCAAGATATTTTCTATGCATAGTCCAAGATACATATTCCTATATGTGTTTCATTACAACTATGAAATTCAATGGTAGCATAATATTCTGTGTATGTTTTTTCCCACTTAAACATATTACAAACATTTTTAAAAGTAAATAACAGAGCTCCCTCATTGTGTATTCATACCCTTAGTGATGGAAATTTGGATTGTCTCTACTTTTTCTATTAGAAAGTAATTGCAGAGAAAATCTTTCTACATGTATTTTCCTACTTTTACACATATTTCTACATAAGCTACTAAAAATGGGATATGAGAATTTAAAAATTGGCAAATGCTGCCCAATTGCAAATTATAAAACCCAAAGCACTCAGCAGTTCTGGACAGGGGGCATTTTCCACATTCCTATCAACACTGTACAATATTCATATTAAGTACTTTTGTCTGTTTGAAAGGCAACAGGTGAATGCCTTTGCTGTTTTTTTCCTTCCTTGCCCCCTGTTGCCATGTGCTGTTTTACCTCCACATCAGTATTCATGTTATATATGAGGTTCAATTTGCCCCCAAACCAGCCCAGTTCAGATAACAGTTCTGCTGTGAGGTGTCAGCTCTTAGGCAACACAATACCAGTCTCTTAAGCAACACTGTCTTTCTCCAGGGTATCCTTTAACAATGGTGTAAATTTACCTCCCAAGAGCATTCTGAGGTTTAGGGAGGCTCTACCCCATTTCCTAATCCCTTAATTTGTAATCTCTGGTACTTTCCACATACTGGGCAGAAAATTGTTGTTTAGTTGAATGACAGGATGGTAATAATCTCTTAAGGTGCTTCTATTTCATGTGGTGCAATTATTTCATTGACCTGAGACTTGTGTACCAATTGTCATTTAAGAAGGCAAAGAACTCTTATTTAAAAATGAGAACATAGCCTTTACACAACACTCACATGTACATCAGGAATGGGTTTTGTTAGAAAGGAAATCCCCAGGATGGCCAGTATGGATGAGCAAAAGAGAATGATGGAAAAGTACATATAGTGGACTCCACAGATAATCTTGGGACAGTCACTGGCAACCAAGCAATTCCCCGTTCCATAGGCAAACTCTCCAATCATACGAATAAGGCCTATCACAAGTCCAATTATTAGACCCCAGAATGCTCCCTGCAAAGGAAATAACAATAAATCAATGTTCAGAAAAGATGAAGAATCAATCAAATAAATCATAATTATCATTCAGCCTACTTACTCAACTAATGAAAACTAAAAGGCTAAGCATGAGCACAAGTTTATGAAAGCTGTTTTATGAAAGTTGCAATGTATTTTGCTACCTCAGCCAAAGAAACAATTTTTCTCACTGGAGGGAAAACTTTTTCCCAGTTTTTGCTTACCTGTTCATTGACTCTTTTACAAAAGATGGCAAGCAGGAAGAGAGCTGCAATGGGAGGCCCAAGGTAGCTGGAAATTGATGCTAGGTAATGAAACAGCTGTCCATTTTGAGATACTTGCACTAATGGAACCCATGCAATGCTGATGATGAGTAATAGGATGACAAATATCCTAGTAGGAAATGAAAATATTTCAAATATTAAGCCAAAGTATCATGAGCACCTCCATTTCCCTTTAGTTCTTTAATTCATTCTCTGGACTTCCGTTAATTTTTCTAACAAAATTTATGTCCTAGACCTGACATGAATCCATGCCCTCCTTAACATTTTGTCATTAGTAAAATGTCAATATATTCCTTATCTATAACTCACCGTAGAATGATTATCTCTGAGATTAAGTATCCATTCATAAGACAGTTCAAATGTCAGCAGTTGATTAATAATTCCCTCATACAATGTATAGATCTGTTAGAAATTCTACTTTTATGCATAACTATATTGCCCCAATTAAAAGACAATAAATAAATAGAAGGAAGACCAGTAGAGTAAAGGAAGGGGAACAGGGTGGGACGGAGGCAAGAGAGAGGGGAAATACTGGGGATTGAAATGGAGCATGTTATGTTATACACAATCACGAATGTGTCACAATAAACACGATTGTGATGTATAACTATAATGAACTAATAAAAACTTTTTTAAAGAAATAAACATCACCTTGTCACTCCGTAACTCCAGTTTCAAGCAGAGGATATCTGTTTCTTGGTGAGGCAGTTTTTGCTGCTTATCAATCCCCTGCTGTTTACCCCATTTGTCTGCTGTGATCACCTGCAGTCTTCCAGCATATCGACGCCTTTTTTTGAGTGCAGATTGCTCACTGTCAGGCGCCTATCATCTGCCATTTGCCGGCCTCTGGCCTGTCCATCGCCTGCCTTACACCTATCCATCACCCAACGCATGAGGTTCACCTCCCGATTGTCCGACAACAGTCAGCAAACCAATCGCCAACCACCAGTGGAGCACCAGCTGCCTGCTATTGCCTGGAAGTTCACTGTTACAGTACCTGCAGGTTTGATTACACGTGGCTGCCGCCATTTTGAGACAACAGCCAGGTCCCATAGGATCCCTGGCCAGACTGACTGAGCCCGATCACTCCCTGCCTCTGGGGTCCTCACATTGACTGACTGCTCCCTGCCGCCAGGACCCCCAGACCAACTGATTGCACCCAGCCTCCAGGATTCCAAAACCACAACAAACACACCCGACCTCCAGGACCCCTGCCTGACCAACTGCATCCCACCTCCAGGACCTCCAGCTGACCACATCCACACCCTGAGCTACAGCTCCCCATTTGCTAACACATTTGGAAGCCAGAGCAGCCATCGTGGATAATCCTGGAAGCCATAGCTTCAATCTTTACGTGGGACAAATCACATCCTGAGACGTCTGCTGGAGACTTGAAGATTATTGTCAGGTAACTCTCATGCATCAGGCTACTGAACACTGGGAGATTTCGTTACTATATGACCGTTATACTGTAGATTTTCTTTTTTCTCCTTATTGAAAAATTTTAGGTTTTTATTTCTTTACTTTTCTTGCTCTTTTCCTTTTGTTTACCTGTTCCCTCAGAGTCTCTTTCTCCCTTTTTTGCATGCTAACATTCAATTTCCTTTGATTACACTGTCACCCTTCCTATTATCTAGAACTTCTGTATATTCTTTTCTTATCCCATTAACAGCTACATTCTACACCCCTTTGCATTCTCTTTGTCCTCCATTAGAAACTGCAGACCTTATTGCAAATCTGTTTGTTTTACTGAAGATGATATTTGAACTCATTCTGTTTATTACGACAATATTGTTATTGTCCTCAGAGGGGCTATTTGGTCTAGGATTGCATAGTGTCTGAATTGGGCACTGCTAATATTGATCTCCCCTTAAAGAAAGGGTTTTGGAAACCTATAGGGCCACTATAAGCCTATAGGGGGGAATCTGCAATACCCCAGATCTGCACTGCTAGAGGGGAAGATACATGAACAACATGAAAAAACAAGGGAAGAAAATGATCCAAACAAATCTAGATTTTATATTAATAGAGTCCGCTGACAGTATGTTAGAAGAAATGTCAGAAAAGGACTTCAGATTATACATGATTAAGATGATTTGTGAAGCAAAGGATGAGATAAGAGAGCAAATGCAGGCAATGAATGATAATACCAATAAGCTGAAAGAGCACCTGCAGGAAGCAAAAGATCATTTCAACAAAAAGAGATTCTCAAAAAAAAACCAAACAGAAATCCTTGAAATGAAGGAAACAATGAACCAAATAAAAAACTCAATGGAAAGCATCACCAAAAGACTAGACCACTTGGAAGACAGAACCTCAGACAATGAAGACAAAATATTTAATCTTGAAAATAAAATTGCCCAAACAGAGAAGCTGGTAAGAAATCATGAACAGACTCTCCAAGAATTATGGGACATCATGAAAAGACCAAATTTAAGAATTATCAGGATTGAGGAAGGCACAGAGATACAAACCAAAAGAATCAACAACCTATTCAATGAAACAATAGCAGAAAATTTCCCAAACCTGAAGAATTAAATGGAAAATCAAATACAAGAGGCTTACAGAACACCAAATGCACAAAATCACAACAGATCCACACCAAGGCACATTTTAATGAAAATGCCTAACATTCAAAATAAAGATAGGATTTTGAATGCCACGAGAGAAAATCACCAGATTACATATAGGGGGAAACCAATACAGAAGCAGCAGACTTCTCAACCCAGACTCTAAAAGCTAGAAGGGCCTGGAACAACATATTTCAAGCTCTGAAAGAACATGGTTGCCAACCAAGAATCCTATACTGAGCAAAACTAACCTTCAGATTTGAAGATGAAATAAAATCCTTCCATGATAAACAAAAGTTAAAAGAATTTACAGACAGAAATCCTGCACTACAGAATGTTCTCAACAAAATATTCCATGAGAAGGAAATGAAAAACGACAATGTAGGTCAGCAAAGGGAGGAACTACCTTAAGAAAAATCCATTCAAAGGAAAAACCAAGCCAAATTAAAAACCAAAAATAAGCCGGGGAATATAAATCATATCTCAATAATAACCTGAATGTTAATGGCCTAAACTCATCAATCAAAAGACATAGACTGGCAGAAAGGATTAAAAAGAAAGACCCAACAATATGCTGCCTGCAAGAGACTCATCTCATAGAAAAAGACATCCACAGACTAAAAGTGAAAGGATGGGAAAAAAACCTACCACGCACATGGACTCAGTAAAAAAAGCACGAATTTCCATCCTTATATCAGATAAAGTGGACTTCAAGCCAAAGTTAGTCAGAAGAAATAAAGAAGGACATTTCATACTGCTTAAGGGAACCATAAATCAGGAAGATAGTAAATATTTATGCCCTGAACAATGGTGCATCCCTGTATATCAAACAAATCCTTCTCAACTTCAGGAAATAAATAGACTACAACACAATAATTTTGGGTGACTTTAACACACTGCTGTCACCACTAGATAGATCTTCCAAACAAAAACCAACCAAAGAAACCATAGAACTCAATAACACAATCAATAACCTAGACTTAATAGACATATATAGAATAATCCATCCATCAAAGAGCAGATTCACTTTCTCCGCAGCAGCACTTGGAACCTTCTCGATAACAGACCATATGTTATGCCACAAAGCAGCCCTTAGGAAATGCAAAAAAATAGAGATACTGCCTTGTGTTCTATCAGATCATAATGGACTGAGAGCAGAAATCAATAACAAAATAAAAAACAGAAAGTACTCCAACACCTGGAGACTAAATAATATGCTATTGAATGAAACAGAGAGCAGAAAACATCAGGGAGGAGATTAAAAAATTCTTAGAAGTCAATGAGAACGATGATACAACATATCAAAATCTCTGGGACACTATGCAAGTAGTACTAAGAAGAAAATTCATTGCATGGAGCGCATTCCAGAAAAAAAGGAAAATGAAAAGTCAACAACCAAATGACCTAACATTACAGCGCAAAGCCCTAGAAAAAGAAGAACAGAATAACAGCAAAAGTAGTAGAACACAGGAAATAATTAAAATCAGAGCTCAAATCAATGAAAATGAAACAAAAGAAACTATTCAAAAAATTGACAAAACAAAAAGTTGGTTCTTTGAGAAAGTAAACAAAATAGACAAACCCTTAGCCACACTAACAAAGAGAAGAAGAGAGAAAACTCAAATTACTAAAATTCATGATGAAAAAGGAAATATCACAACAGACACCACTGAGATACAGAAAATAATGAGAAGCTACTTTGAAAATCTGTATTCCAACAAAATAGAAACTATCGAAGACATTGACAAATTTCTAGAGACATATGCTCGTCCCAAACTGAACCAGGAGGACATACACAATTTAAACAGATCAATTTCAAGCAACAAAATAGAAGAAGCCATTAAAAACCAACCATCCAAGAAAAGCCCAGGACCAGACGGATTCTCAGCTGAGTTCTACAAGACCTTCAAAGAAGAACTCATTCCAATACTTCTCAAAGTATTCCAGGAAATAGAAAAGGAAGGTACCCTACCAAACTCATTCTATGAAGCCAATATCACCCTCATACCCAAACCAGGAAAAGACACATCAAGGAAAGAAAATTTTAGACCAATATCCTTGATGAATATAGATGCAAAGATCTTTAACAAAATGTTGGCATACCGTGTCCAAAAACATATTAAGAAAATTGTGCACCACGATCAAGTGGGATTCATTCCTGGAATGCAAGGATGGTTTAACATCCGTAAATCAATAAACGTAATCCATCATGTCAATAGACTTAAGGATAAGAATCAATGGTTATTTCAATTGATACAGAAAAAGCATTGGACAAAAATACAACACCCCTTCATACTCAAAACCCTAGAAAAAATAGGGATAGTGGGAACATACCTGAACATTGTAAAGGCTATTTATACTAAGCCCATGGCCAAAATCATTCTTAATGGAGAAAAACTGAAACGATTCCCTTTGAAACCCAGAACAAGACAGGGATGTCCTCTTTCACCACTTCTATTCCACATTGTCCTCGAAACTCTAGCCAGAGCAATTAGACAGACTAAAGAAATTAAAGGGATAAGAATAGGAAAAGAGGAACTTAAGCTGTCACTATTTGCTGATGACATGATTCTATATTTAGAGGATCCAAAAAACTCCTCCAGAAAACTTCTAGACCTCATCAATGAATTCAGCAAAATAGCAGGCTATAAAATCAACACTCATTAATCTAAAGCATTTTTATACACAAGCGACGAAACAGCTGAAATGAGGAATACAACTCCATTTGCAATAGCCTCAAAAAGAAAATAAATACTTGGGAATCAATCTAACGAAAGAGGTAAATATCTCTACAATGAAAACTACAAAACACTGTAGAAAGAAATTGAGGAAGACCTTAGAAGATGGAAAGATCTCCCATGTTCTTGGATAGGCAGAAGTAATATTGTCAAAATGGCCATACTACCAAAAGTGCTATACAGATTCAACGCAATTCCAATTAAAATCCCAATGATGTACCTTACAGAAATAGAGGAAGCAATCATGAACTTCATCTGGAAGAATGAGAAACCCAGAATAGCTAAAGGAATCCTTAGCAGGAAGAATGACTCAGGGGGTATCGCAATACCAGAACTTCAACTCTACTACAAAGCAATAGTAACAAAAACGGCATGGTATTGGTACCAAAATAGACAGGTAGATCAATGGTACAGAATAGAGGACACGGACACAAACCCAAATAAATACAACTTTCTCATACTAGACAAAGGGGCCAAAAATATGCAATGGAGAAAAGATAGCCTCTTCAACAAATGGTGCTGGGAAAACTGGAAATCCATATGCAACAGATTGAAACTAAACCCCTATCTCTCACCCGGCACATAACTCAATTCACAATGGATCAAGGACCTTGAAATCAGACCAGAGACCCTGCATCTTACAGAAGAAAAAGTAGGTCCAAATCTTCATCTTGTTGGCTTAGGATCAGACTTCCTTAACAGGACTCCCATACCACAAGAAATAAAAGCAAGAATCAATAACTGGGATAGATTCAAACTAAATAGCTTTCTCTCAGCAAAGGAAACTATCATTAATGTGATGACAGAGCCTACAGAGTGGGAGAAAAACTTTGCCACTCATACTTCAGATAGAGCACTAATTTCCAGAATATATAAAGAACTCAAAAATCTCTACACCAAGAATACCAATAACCCAATCAACAAATGGGCTAAGGATATGAACAGACACTTCACAGAAGAAGATCTACAAGCAATCAACAAACATATGAGAAAATGTTCACCATCTTTAGTAATAAGAGAAATGTAAATCAAAACTACACTAAGATTCCATCTCACCCCATTAGAATGGCGATTATCAAGACCACAAGCTACAATAGGTGTTGCAGAGGATGTGGAGAAAAAGGTACATTCATACATTGCTGGTGGGGCTCCAAATTAGTGCAGCCATCTGGAAAGCAGTGTGGAGATTCCTTAGAATACTTGGAATGGACCCACCATTTGACCCAGCTATCCCACTCCTTGGCCTATACCCAAAGGACTTAAAATCAGCATACTACAGAGATATAGCCACATCAATGTTCATAGCTGCTCAATTCACAATAGCCAGACTGTGGAACCAACCTAGATGTCCTTCAATTGATGAATGGATAAAGAAACTGTGATATATATATATATATATATATATATATATATATATATATATATATATATTTATATACACATACACACACACACAATGGAATATTACTCAGCTATAAAGAATAATAAAATTATGGCATTTTCAGGCCAATGGATGAAATTGGAGAATATCTTGCTATGTGAGATAAGCCAATCTCAAAAAACCAAAGGACAAATAATCTCGCTGATAAGCGGATGATGACATATAATGGAGGGTGGGAGGGGGGCAAGAATGGAGGAAGGAGGGACTGTATAGAGGGAAAAGAGGGGTGGGAGGGGTGAGGAGGAAGGAAAGAATAACAGAATGAATCAAACATCATTACCCTATGTAAATGTATGATTACACAAATGGTATGCTGTTACTCCATGTACTAACAGAAACAACATGTATCCCATTTGTTTACATTAAAAATAAAATTAAAAAAGCAACAAAAAGAAACACCACACTATTTTTACTATCCAATAATTATTTGCATGATTAATAAGACAGAATTCCATATTTTTTTCCTAGCTTGAAGGAAACTAATTCATTTTGTATCACTTAAAATTTAAATGGACTGTATATCAGGACACTGCATGACATGGGCAAAAAATGGTTATTTATGTATTTTCCTTGTTGAGTATTCCAGCAGGTAAAAGTTCGCTGAAATGTTGGTAAGTGGTTAAATAAAACCAAAACCCTATTAGAAGCTCCTGGGGCCCAGAAGGGTGACTTACTCAATTTTCTAACCCCTAGTTACTTCTGGACTTGATGACAGAATAAAGAAACATAATTTGCTAGACTATGCATAAAAAGTCATCATTGCTCTATGTCTATTTGAATAAAGAAGCTGTGGCAGAGTGGATGTTGAAAGTACAATTTAGGCAGGAAACTGAAGCTCAAGGGTGGAACTTCACAAAATTTCTGTAACCTAGCAACTGAATGAAATAAACTATGGAAAGTCAGCAGTACGCATGACACACAGAATGGTGAATAAACTACACCTGCTAACTTTATCATTATTATTAGAAAGTCACATGCCTCCCCTGCTATCTTAGCTTTAATTCCTTTCTCTCACATGTAAAATGAAATCCTTTTTCATTTTGACTTCAAAAGTCCTACAGACTTCACCGCTAGCATCTTCCTAAGCTTCTCTCTTATCACCTTCTCTTGTGCAAATCTCGCTCTTTGTTGTTAACCTAAACACCATGCCCTCTGCCTTAATTTTCTTCCTAGCACATCTTGTTACCTGATGGAGCATACATTTATTGTCTATTTTCTCCATAACAACCTAAGTACCATGAAACAGGAATTTTTAAATATTGGTCCTTTTTTTTTTTTTTCATTTTTTTGTGTTCTGGGAGAATGTAGGTATTAGAGAGGAAAATAAAAACTTTTTAATATTTATATTCCATGATTTTATAATTATGTCTTAATGAATCCAAATGTTATGTGTAACTAAAAAGAACCAATAAAATGTTTAAAAATGAATTAAGATATCTTTGAGACTTCAAGAGGTTTTGGCTCAACATTGTATACCTATTCATGGGCCTACTGTATCTTAGGACTCCTGAATTCCAGTTGCCCCATGAGAACATCATGACCTGACTGTTCCTTCTCTCTAACTGTATTTGTACAGTCAAGAAATGAAAGGAATTGGAGAATATCATGCTAAGTGAAATAAATCAATCCCAAAAAACCAAAGGCCAAATGTTTTCCCTGATAAGTGGATGATGATATATAATGGGAGTGGGGAGTGAGAGAAGAATGAAGGTACTTTAGTGAAAACAGTGCATAAAACAATCACATTTAGAATCATTATTCCTGTCCTTTTGATTATTCCTGCAAGTGTCATAATTTTTTTCTTTCAAGATTTTTCCTGCATTCTTGTTAATCATAACTACTAAATTTTAAAAGGCCAAGAGTGAAAGATATGCATACACATAGCAACCTACCATAAAGTACTATGCATCCATGAGCACCATGAGACATTGATAAAAATTCTCCATTCAGATGTCCATAAAAATAAATTCGTATATATTACTATAATGGAAATCACATAGCAAGAGCTGAATAAACTGCAGCTCCAAATAACAGCACAACTGAGTCTCACAAACAGCCAGAATATCTATTGTGCTATTCTAGTGATAATAGTGCAAGACTAGAAAAGACTAAACTACAGTATTGGAAGTTACAATGATTATCTTTGGAAAGATGAGGCCCAACAGGAGTTTTTGGGTGCTGGTGATTTCCATCTATTGGTTTGAATTGTAAAAACATTTTATAAAGTGATATGACCATATAGAATCCACTTAGAAATTGTGAAAGTGAAAAGGACACTATGCTATCCAGTATTTCTCCTTATCTCCTTCCACCTCACGGTCTTCAAGACCCTCAAACTGCTCAGGGTCCCTGGGTTGACAAAAACATCCAAACAGCCTTTTGTATTTAGTCACTTTGCTGAGTCTGTCCCTTCTAACATGGGCCTAACTTGCAGCTATTGAATGGATAACTTACCCTATTAATTCTATGTGACACACATGGAAGCTTCTAGAGAGAGCACATAAAACTATCAGGGTTGGTAAGTATACTGATAGAACTTTTTAAGATGAGGTTTGGGGGGGGGTGGTTAAGAGATGAAGAAATAAAAGACAAATATGCTTGAAAGTCTGAAAAAACAGTCATTTGATTTTGAAATATGGCCTCAATTTTCATGTCTAGAAAGAGCAAAGCTGAATTAAAGGTCCTCCACTTTCTTCACTCTAGAACTCTTTGATTACTCTCATTGAAGCCAAAGGCTAAGAGTTGTAGTTCACATCTTCATCTGCCCTTCCCCAGAAGAATTCTAGATAGAAACCAGATTCCCTCACCGACCAACTATCAGGAGCTCTCTCTCTGATGCCTGCTTTCGAACATTGGTATAGATGTCCATTGAGAAGAGGGTGCTGGCACTATTGAAGATGGATGTCAAGGAGCTCATGAGAGAGGCCAGCATGACAGACAGCATCAGACCTTTCAGTCCTGAGGACAAGAGAAAGCACAAATATCATTTAGCAATTGGATGCCATGGTCTACAAGGGTCTTGCTAAACCAGCTGTACATAGATAAAAATATCACCTGGAACATTGATTACTGTAGTTACAGCATTATATGTAGTTTCTTACACTTTAATAATAATCCACTACATAATTTTAGTACTAATTATAAGTATACTTATAAGCTGGAAACTAATTTTGGAAAAGAGTAAAGAACCCAGTACCAGCTTTCTTTGAAAAAGAACTTCTTGATTTTCTGAAGAGTTTGAGAACCAGAGAAGTAGAAGCCTAGTAGGTAGCACTGCTGAAAAGTCTTTGGTGGGCAAAGTTGAAGGTTTGTAAATACTATGGAAAGGTTGTACCTCTCACTTCTGTTACTTCTACCCATTAGTAATGGCCCTAAATCTGCTAGGACAGAGAAGAGGAGAGTCTTGATCCTGAAAGAGTAAGGGTTCTAACAGAACCTGCGTCAGGTTCACTCTGTAATCTCCAGGCTCATCACATGGCTGGCAGCATGCAAAAGGGGCTCACAAAATATCTGAATAGAATTGAGTTAATGGAAGTAAGAATACTAAGGATTATTCTACAACCCTTCCTCATGACCCACCTGTAGAATAGGCATCTGGGTCTGGGCAAGCAGGGACATTCACTTACCAGCAGGCATCAGTTCCAGCACCAGCATTGGGTAGGCATAGTTAGTGCAGCCGACTTCAACGCCACAATGCTTCACACACTCAGAAGGTACAACACAGGCAACTATATCTGAAGAGATGTGTGGAGGTTAATGCAGTGAGCAGGCACAGCCCACAACCATTGGATGGAGAAATAGTGGAAAAGATCATGAGTGGGAGGAAATACGTTTTCCTCAAAACTGGAGATTCAGCTTGAACTTTATACAGTGGATCCTGTCCTTCTTTGCCCAAAACACAATATCTGAAGTGCATCATCTCAAAACTCCCCTTGCACTGACCACATGGCAGGGCTTTACTTTGGGAGGTGGAATGGCTAGATCATTAATGCAAAGAGAAAGAGCTGATCCCACCTTCCAGAAAATGGCAAGAGAACCAGTTCTCCCAGGAGAGTGACATTCCAGAAGTACAACACCCAGGAAGCTGGGCCCTGGGTCCTGTCACATTTTCCCCAGTGTCATTTTTCTACATCTAAGAAGATGTCACTGTGATGGATAATTGGGTGACTGTCCCATGAGGCATGAAGTCCCACTTCTGCAGCAGATGATGTAATTTTGCTAAAACAACATTGTGACAACAAACATGAAAAAGTGATGCAGATCCACGCGGAATCATAATACGTGAGCACAGCATCTTCTTTTCATTTTGTTCCTTTCTATATTTTTCCACAGAGAAAACTTTTAGCGGGGTGGGAGTCATTTTTGAGATAATATTTTGCAGCATTCTTTCTACAATAACATAATAACCTCAACATTTTCCACATTTTGAGATAGTCTTTGGCACCCTGTGTGTAATTTTCCATAAATGAGGTAAACAATAATTATTTGGCTATACTCTGCTGGGTGAGTATTAATACATTTTTTATTGTTATAAACAGCAAGAATGTTGCAGTAAGAAGTGATGCTGAGGGCTGGGGTTGTGGTTCAGTGTTAAAGTGCTTGCCAAGCATGTGTGAGGCATTGGGTTCAATTCTCATCACCACAAAAAAACAAAAGTAAAGGTTCATTCACAACCAAAAAAATATATTAAAAAAATAAATAATGCTGATCACTTGATGGTCATCTTGAGATTTCAGTGAAATAAACTAATGCTTAATTGAGAAAATACAGAGTGTTGTCTATTGGATTGCCCTAATTAAAAATGAACCCTCCACTACCAGAGAAAGATTGGCTATATTTTCTTTACTTTTCACAGTAAAGAAAAAAATGATGATTTTTTTAGGGATCTTATGAACATTAGTAGCTTTTCTCATCTGACTCAGAAGTGAATGGTCTCCCCAAAATTCTAAATCTGACAGCAAAAATGATCCAAATCTACATTTATCTCAGAGACCAAGAAGTATGAATGCATCTCAAAAACCTTTTCAGTCAGAGATGTGATTAAACTCCATGACTACAGATCACTCAAGTCATCTTTGCCCAATTCTACCTCAATCCTCAGAGCTCTTCTACCATATCCTCTAGATTTCCTTAAATTCAGTCCACTCATGAAAATAGTACTCACTGTCTCAAATGTCTACAAAGAGACAGGCACTATTGAAAAAGATAAGGAAACAGTGTCAAATAGACCAAATTTTCCTGCCTTTGATCCCCTTCACAAATCTTGAATTCTGAATTCCATTCAGAATTGGGTGTTTTTGTTTTGTTTTGTTTTGGGTTTATCAAGGGTTTATATTAAAACTTTAAAATATTTCTTAGGATTCGAGTATTAAAACAGGACATATGGACTCAGGGCTTGCCTGTATAGAGGATGCGACTGATCATTCCTGGCATCACCATGAAGAATATGGGCAGAACCTTCAAGTAGCCACACATGATGCAGGCAGCCTTCACGTGAGACATGTTCTTGCCACACAGGCAGCGTTGTACCATAACCTACCAGGAAAAAAAAAAACATATTAATAAAACAACCAGGTAATGAGTTCCAAGAAGGATAGTGTCTTTTTTCAGGGTTTAATGTTGCAATAAGACATGATGTCACAGATAATGGAAAATAATGGACCTTGGAGTAAGTAAGTAAGTAAGATTTGAATTACTACTCATTTTGCACATATTTGACCCCTGTGAGTCTCAGGTGTCTCATCCACAAAACATGGTTTTCCCTTGCAGGGTATTCTGAACATTTACCACAAGGCATGTAATAACTTTGTCACATAGAAATCAATACACATAAACTACAATTAAAATGTGTTTAAAACTCCAAGATTGCAGATCAACAATCATAATTTCCTTCTCTAGGTACAAAGAAGTCATGTTGATGTCACCACAAGTTGTGTAAATTGTGTCTTTAATATTGTAGGCATTATCAGAAGCTCCCTGCTTTCATCAGGTAATGGCATTCTTGGGAAATAAAGATGTTTACCATGTGAACACCATAGCCAAACAACCATAGAGCACTGAAACATTAATTTCCAGATTTCGTGAGAATATTCTGAGAATCTCATACAGTTATGAATCAAATAAGATAGCCCTGGGGAAAATAAGGCATGTGATTTCATAATTTCTACTTAATTTGTACAGTCTTTTAATTCTAAGAATTTCCTAGCAAAGGAGTGTTTCTACTTATAATGCCAAAACTTCTGGATATTTTTTCAAGGACCATCAAAAAAATAGGAGTACCCTTTTCTGTTAATTGTCTTTAGAGAATCCATTTATTAGTGTTAGGATTGGTACCATGTAATGATGGGAAGACGATAACATTTTTAGACAGATGCAAACAGTTGAAAAGTCACAAGTGAGGGGAGAAGGCCTGTGAACAGACAAGCAGGGTCAGGTATCAGATCTAAACACAAATGTGATGCTGCTTACAAGACACAAGTCAAGGAGTTGGAGATGAAAGAATATAATAAAGAAGGTTCCACAAATTCATGAAGAAATTATGCATTATTTGGTAAATATTTTGATAAAATCAGTTTATTACTTGGACAGTACATATACTTTAACTGTATAATTCTTCCAGTACATGAACATGGGATATTTTTTATTTATTCATGTCCTATATTTATTTAATCAGTATTTTATAGTTTCAAGAAATTTTTCTCTTCCAGGGGTAATTTATTCCTGGGTATTTTAATTTTTGTGTCTAGTATAAATGGGATTTTTTTTCTTGAATTCTTTTTCAGGAAATGTATTATATCACATAGGTCCTATAGGTTGCCTTCAACTTTTTTAAACAGTCTTTTTTCTTTTGTTTTTCATTTTATAATTACCAAATAGCTATCTTCAAGAAGTACAACTGATTTTTGTATGTTGATTTTTGTATCCTGCAAGTTTACTGAATTACTTATACAGTCCTAATAGTTTTGGGTGGGGTCTTTAATGTGATATTATACATATACATCAGAATATCTGGGATGGAGACAATTTTACTTACTCCTTTCTAATTTTCTAATCTGGGTATTCTTTACCTCTTTCTCTTACCTAATTGCTCTGGACAGGATTTCCAGAACTATGTTGGATAGAAGTGGTAAAAGTGGACATACTTGTCTTTTTCAAGATTTTAAAGGCAAGTTTTCGCCTTTATCTTGTTCTGTAAGATGTTAACTGTGGGTTTGTGACCTTTCACTTATGACCTTTATTATGATGAGATAACTTTCTTCCATACCTATTTTGTTGAGAGCTTTTAACACAAAAATGTGCTAAATGTATCAAATAATTTTCTCTGAATCTATTAAAATATTTATGGGGTTTTTGTCCTTGATTCTGTTAATGTGATGTTTCACGTTTATCAATGTGCATATGTTGAACCATCCTTGAATCCATGGGATGAATTCTGCTTGATCATAGTGAATGAACTCGTTAATATACAGTGGAATTCAGTTAGCTAATTTGTTAAGGGTTTTTACATCAGTGTTCATTAGTTTACTTTTTGTTATTTTCTCATATAATTTTGATATCAGGATAATTCATGGAATGAGTTTCAAAGAATCCCCTCCTCAATTTTTTGGAATACTTTGAGAATGTTCTTTGAACATTTGTTAGAGTTTGGCATTAAAAACATCAGGCCTTGAACTTTATTTGATGAAAGACTTTTTTATTACTGATTCATCTCCTTTCTCATTATTGTTCTGTTTAGATTTTCTATTGCTTCATGGTTGCATGTGTTTAGGAATTTATCCATTTCTCCTGGCCTTTGAATTTTTCCTCAGACTTGGGATATTTTCTGCCATTATTTCTTCACATTTGTTTCTATCCCTTTCTCTCTTCTCCCCTTCTCCCCACACCCCTTCCTCCTCCTACTACTCCTCCTCCTTCTCCTCCTCCTCCTCCTCCTCCTCCTCCTCCTCTTCCTCCTCCTCCTCCTCCTCCTCCTCCTCCTCCTTCTTCTTCTTCTTCTTCTTCTTTCTCTCTCTCTCTCTTTTTCTCTCTTTCTGGTAAAATGATAAAGAATATTTTATTCTACTGTTTTATATCACATAGATCCTATAGGTTGCCTTCAACTTTTTTAAAAAGTCTTTTTTCTTTTGTTTTTCATTTTATAATTGCCAAATAGGTATCTTCAAGTCCACTCATCCTGCCTTCTTCTTACTCTAATCTGCCATTGAATTCCTACCCTTTTTTTGTTATTGACTTCTATAATTTTATTGTCATTATATTATTTTATTGGACACACCTATAGCAAACTCATGGAGGGGAAATTCCCCTTAGTGTGTGCAAGGTGTCTACTTTTTTAAAATGTGTTTATTAGTACATTATAGTTGGATGTAATAGAGGATGAACCCCTTTCTTGAATTTTTTCAGTTCAATTTTTATATTATTCTTTGACTCAGTGATTTCTGTTTGGTAATTAAATTTTTTTGAATTAACATGCATTAACTTTCCATATTAGTGGAGTTCAGTGTGATATTTAATACATGCATAAAGTGTATGCTGATAAAATCCAACATCTCTTTATCCACCCTGTCTCAACCTTCCCAACTTCTAATAATCACTAGTCTACATCTAGGTTGATTTTTAAAGCTTCCATGTATAAAACAGAACATACAATACTTGTTTTTAAGTGCCTGGATTATTTTACTTAATGTTGTATCTTCCAGTTCTATCTGTTTGATTTAGTACTTTATATATTTCTATTTCTGTTAAGTTCTCTGTTTAGGTATTGCTCTTCTTACCTGAATGAGCTTCTTTAAAACTGTTCTTTCAAATTCTGTCAAGTAAATTGCATTAGATTTAGTTCCTTGAGATTTATCTTAGTCTTTTATTTGGAATATATTTTGCAGTTTCCTTATCTTCCTTGACACTCTATGTTGGTTTTTGTACATTAGATAAAGGAACCACCTCTCAAAGTCTTAGGTGCCTCTAAACTCTGTGCTTATCCTATCTTGTCTTTTTTTTTTTTTTTTTTTTTTTTTTTTTTTTTTTTTTTTAGAGAGCGAGACAGGGTCTCACTGAGTTGCTTAGTGCCTAGTTTTTGCTGAAGCTGACTTTGAACTCACAATCCTACTGCCTCTGCCTCCCAAGCACTGGAATTATAGGTGTGAGCCACCATGCCCAGCGCTGTCATCTTTATTCTTAGTGACTCACAAGAAATTACGGAGTGTCAAGTCTTGCTATTGTCTTGAAGGAGGTAGGATTAAACTCAGTCTTTTGGGGCACAGCTCAAGAGATTGGGATGTTAGGTATTTGACCTATTTCCTTCTATCCTTAAAGAGAAGCTGAGGGTCAGAGTTTGTCTCCCACTCATTCTGCCCTATACCAAGGAAAGTGTATGAGGCAGATGCTTGTACTCTTGATCAGCCTTCAAACCTGAGGAGATAATTGCTTGATGTTTGCAAGTTTTTTATCTTTTTCATGATGAAGATTAAATCCAAGGTCCCATGTATACTAATCAAGTGGTCTACCACTAAACTATGCCTCCAACCTATGAGTTTAAAAGTCTTGTTTTTATTCACTGTAGTCAAAGAGACTCAGGAGTGCAGATCTTCACCAACTCTCAGAGTCTGGTGATTTAGGAGCTGTTTCTGTGGGCAAATGTTGTGAAGATACTATTCTCAATGTGCCTAGAACTACTTTTAGGAAGAATCTGAACATCTGGATTTAGTGCAACAGGGAGGAAGGTGCAAAAAGTGCTCACTCTTGTTTAAGCTGGAATATATTTCAGGATCTCCTTGAAGGGAGAATCATCTGTCTGAAGTTACCACTGAAGAAATCCTGGAAAGAAGGTGCAGGCTCAAAATGGTCCCCAAGCCTCCCTTTAGTGAGAATTTTCAGAAGTTTGTCTTAGAACAAAGCCAGAGGAGAAGGTAGGATATAATTCCTCCCATTCTTGCTGATGGAAGCTTCCAACCTCTTTCCCATGAGAGATTGCAAGACTGGAATTGTCACTGAGGCAAACTGGGGGAGAAAGCACAGATAGTGTTTTTATTCCTGTTTAGGCTAGAAGTGGTTTATTCTCTATTGCTACAAAGGATAGATTCCCAGATACTAGCTTGTTAAAGGCAAGAACCACTGGGAGTTGTTTGGAAAACACATGGTCAACCCATTCCAGGGAAAATATGGAATCTGGGTTGATCCCTGGGGCTACAGCAGCTACAGCTCACATGGTTCAAAACATTGCTCTTTGTGATTGAGGGTCATGATGCAATACACTGTGCCTGCTGTTCTTCAGGCAGGATGACTTTAAAGCTAAGCTTTCTAGTAGTGACTTTAAAATTCAGCACCGTGTATGTGGTACAAGCCCTTCCCACCCCTTAGGAAAATGCTGAGTTGATTAAGACTCTGTTCACAATGGGGTTAGTGGGAAGATTTTTCCTGTTTTGAGGTATGTATTTTCTTAGTCATCTGGTATGTAGTAGTTTTTCGTTGGGGGTTGGGGGAATTCTGAATTTGTTTTCAAGAGAAGTGAACTGCTTGTAGATGTTTACTGTGTGTTTCTAAGAGGGGAAATAGTCAGGAGCTTCCTATTCTGACATGTTGCTGATTTCACTCCTCCATTTGAAAGTATTAAGAAAGACTTCAGGGCTGGGGATATAGCTCAGTCGGTAGAATGCTTGCCTTGCAAGCATAAGGCCCTGGGTTCAATCCCCAGCACCGCAAAAAAAAAATAAAAAAAAAAAAGAAAAGAAAAAGAAAGAGAGAAAGAAAGACTTCAGCAGTTCACAGAGATATGGGTATTTAATGAATAATAATTTCCAAGAAAAATTAAAACAATATAAGAAATCAGAATATGTCACATCTGATTGGAGTTATGAATCACTGTCATGTAATCAGAAAAAAAAAAACAGAGGCATTGCATGCTGATGTCTCCAAAATTATGAAATAGATCTACTGGGAGGATGGAAAAACAACAGATAAAGGTACAAAGAATCGAGGGTAGAATGTTAAACCCTCATCTCTCAACATGGGAAGCTGACAGAAAAATCTTAAAACTGGAAAACCTAGAGGGAGCAATATAAGAATCATTTGAACAATGATGATAATAATAATGATAATAATGATGATCAAGTTACTGAGAAAATTTTGACTCATTGGATCTCAGTAAGGTGTGAGCCCCAAGGCAATGTCCATAATGACAGATCACAGACCACACACTGGATATAATGATTCAGAATAGAAATAAACACACACAAAAAATACTTCATAGAACTGAAATTGTTCTCCTCTGAGGAGAAAGGAACAGGTAGAGAGAAGAGCATCAGGTATATATTTTTATGAAAAGCTTTATGGAAGTATTTGATACTTTAAAACATATATGTGTAGGTAAAACTAGAAACTAGATGCTTTTTTACAACATAGGAAACAACAATATATACACACATGCTCACCTGATCTGTGCACCAGTACCACACAGCTAAAATATTCATTCCAAACATCAGTCCTGGCCATGGAATATCCCCAGTGATGGCATCTCGGAAAAGGTGAAATGCGTCTGCCTGGGGAGTGTAGCACTGGGGGCTGATTGTCAGGTTGTCTCCCTCGATTACAGATGGGATGGCATTCATGTACTTCTCTGTAAAGCTCTCGTAGCCTCCAACTTCAGCAAAAGCTAAAAAGGCATCAGAGAAAATGAAATAGCTTATAAAATTCCAAGACACCTGATGATTATGATTACTCCTTTATAGTGGAGGTACAAGAGCATCTCCCTGCAACTTGGTAAAATCCTCAGGGGCTTCCCACAATCCATGTCTTTCTAGTTTCTCCACTGGCATCCACCATGGCTGAAGACTGATTTTCACATAATACCTAAAACAAATAATTCTTTTTTTCTTGTGGTGCTCTTTAAAGTTTTGATTTGGCATTTGTGATAAAAATAAAACCATTAGCTCACAGACAGATGTTGATGTCTTACAACCACCCAAACAGATTCAAACAAGATGATGAGCTAAGAGTTTCAGCCTAATGGAATGAGTCATCAGAAACTCCAACTCTGCTGAAAAGAACAGGAAGAAATGTTTTTCTTCCTTACTGAAAATCTGACTTTTCTGACCTTATTTGCAATTTGATTTTTTGATGCAATACTTAATTCTGTTTCTGTTCCAATAAAAAATTGAGATATGAGCAGAAATTGGAGGCAGCAGGTTAGATGTGATGAGGAAGAGTGGTCAGACTCTGCCCACTGGAGGCTGGAAAGGCTAGTTAATGTAAGCAAGAATTATAGTTGATGAATCCAGACCTCTAGTCCAGACCTCTAGGGCCACTGTGCATGAGTTCAAATGATGCAAAATATACCCACGTATCATATAATTGTACAGTTGTTGTTGACATTAATTATTTACTAATTAGTTGAACATGTACTATGTGACAAACATCGTGCAATTGTACAAAATGAATTTTCAAGGCAGGAACTCAGCCTAGTGGAAGACACAGGCAATACAAATGAATTGTTCTGTTAAAAGAAATATGATTTGTAAAAACATTACACAGTGCAATAAAACTAAAAATCAATAAGAAAAAGCTTTCAAAACTCTACACATACATGGAAATTAAACAAACTATTCAAACAGCCAATGAATCAAGGAGGAAATCAAAAGGAATGTTTAAAAATTTTTCTCGAAGCAAATGAAAATGGAAACACAATATACTAAAACTATGGGATATGGCAAAACCTGTACTGGGGGAAGTTTATAGCAATCAATGTCCACAGCAAACAGCCAGAAAGATTTCACATAAACAACCTATTGTTACTTTCAAAGAAGTAGGAAAACGGTAATGAACCAAACCCCAAGTTAGTAGAAGGAAAGAAATAATAAACATCAGAGCAGAAATAAATAAAGTGACTAAAATAAAAACATAAAAGATCAGTAAAATGTTGAGTTGATTTTTTGAAATGATAACTAAAATTGGCAAACCCATAGCTAAAATAACTAGGAAAGAGAAAGAAATAAAACTCAGATAAATAAAATCAAAGATAAATGTAGAAAGCACAACCAAAACCACAGAAATACAAAGGAGCATTCAAAATTGTTTGAGAACTAAATACTAACAAGTTTGATTACCTAGAGTAAATAGATAAATTCTGGGACATCTTGGTAAAACTGAAACATGAAGAAATAGAAAACCTGAGCAGACTAATAACCAGAATGAATTAGTGATTTAAAAAAAAAATTCTTCCACCAAAGATACTAGGCCCTTACCTTCAACCAGTTTCAAAAATCAACTCAAATGGTCTAAGATTTAAATTAAAGGCCTGACCTGAAACTATGGAACTGTTAGAAGAAAACAGAGGAAATATTATAGGATGCTGAAAATTGAATTTATAGACAAGATTCAAAAGTCACAGGAAACAAAACAAAAATGGACAAATGGAAGTACATTAAACTGAAAAAGACTCCACACAACAATAAACTAGTCATCTGAGGAAAGAGAAAATTTATAGATTGGGAGAAAATATTTGCAAACAATACATCATGCAATTGTACAAAATGAATTATTTGTATTGCAAGGGGTTAATATTTAGAACATATAAGGAACTCCAAAAACTCAATAGCCTATACAAAACAAATAAAAACAATGAACAAATATCCCAAAATCAAAACAAAACAAAAAACAAGCAACAACAACAAAAAAAAAGTGATTGAAAAGGGGGTCATAGACATAAATATACATCTCTCAAAAGAAGACATACAAATGGTCAAAAGTTATATGAAAAAATTTGCTCAAGATCAATAAGCATCAGGGAAATGCAAATCAAATCCATAGTGAGATATCACCTTATTCTAATAACAATGACTATGATCAAAAAAAATGAAAGATTATATATACCAGTGAAGATGTAGAGAAAAAGTAAAACTTGCACTGTTGAGGATGTGGAGAACAGGGAAAACTTGCCCACTGTTGGGTGGGAATGTAAATAGCCATTATGGAAAATATCAGGGAGGCTTCTTAAAAAATTAAAAATTGAACTATCATATGATCCATCAATGCCACTACTGTATACACATGCAGAGGAAATTATGTCATTATGTTGAAAAGATCACTACAGTCTCGTGCTTTTTATTAAATTTTTAAAATTATTTTATTTTATTTGTTCTAATGAGTTGTACATGACAGTAGAATGCATTTATACATTTTGATAGATCATACATAGAGTATAAGTATAATATCTCATTTTTCTGATTATACATATTGTAGGATCACACAGGTCATGCAATCATACATGTACATGAGATAATAATGTCTGTTTCACTCTACTATCATTCCTTCCCCCCATATCCCTTCTCCTCCCTACAATCCCCTCTACCTAATAAAAGTAACTCTATTCTTCCCTATCCCCCCCCATTGTGAATTAGCTTCTGCATATCAGAGAAAACATTCAGCCTTCAGTTTTGGGGTTTCGCTTATTTCACTTAACATAACATTCTCTAACTCCATCGCATTTACCAGAAAATGCCAGAATTTCATTCTCTTTAAAGCTGAGTAATATTCCATCATATATATACATATATATCCATCATATATATATTCCATCATATATATATATATATATATATATCACATTTTCTTTATCCAGTCATCTGTTGAAGAGCATCTAAGTTATTTCCATAGTTTTGCTGTTGTGAATCGAGCTGCTTTAAACATTGATGTAGCTTTGTCACTGTAGTATATTGCTTTTAAGTCCTCTGGGTATAAACTGAGGAGTGGGTAGCAGGGTCTAACTGGGTCCATTTCAAGTTTTCTGAGGAATCTCCACACTGCTTTCCATAGTGGCTGCAAAAATTTTCAGTCCCAACAGCAATATATGAGTGTACCTTTGCCCCCACATCCTTGCCAACATTTCTTGATAATTACCATTCTGATTGAGTGAGATGAAATCTTAGAGTAGTTTTGATTTGCATTTCTTTAAACGCTAGAGATGTTGAGCATTTTTTCATATATTTGTTGATTAATTGTATATCTTCTTCTCTGAAGTGTCTGTTCAGAAACTTAGTCCATTAATTGATTGGTTTGTTTCTTTGTTTTCAGTGTTACATTGTTTCCGTTCTTTTTTTTTTAATTTATTTTTATTCTAAACAAATGGGATACATGTAGTTTCTGTTTTTACATGGAGTAACAGCATACCATTTGCATATTCATAAATTTACATAGAGTAATGATGTTTGATTCATTCCATTATTTTTTCCTTCCCTCCCACCCCTCCCACCTCTCTTTTCCCTCTATACAGTCCCTCCTTCCTCCATTCTTGTCCCATTCCCACCCCCCATTAAGAGTCATCATCCGCTTATCAGTGAGACCATTCCTCTTTTGGATTTTTGAGATTGGCTTATCTTACTTAACATGATATTCTCCAATTTCATCCATTTGCCTGCAAATTCCATAACTTTATTATACTTTATACCTGAGTAATATTCCATTGTGTATATATATATACATATATATACCACAGTTTCTTTATCCATTCATCAATTGAAGGACACCTAGGTTGGTTCCATAGTCTGGCTATTGTGAATTGAGCCGCTATGAACATTGATGTGACTGTATCTCTGTAGTGTGCTGATTTTAAGTCCTTTGGGTATAGGCCCAGAAGTGGGATAGTTGGGTCAAATGGTAGGTCCATTCCAAGTTTTCTAAGGAATCTCCACACTACTTTCCAGAGTGGCTGCACTAATTTGCAGTCCCAACAGCAATGTATGAATGTACCTTTTTCCCCACATACTCACCAACATCTATTGTTGCTTGTGTTCTTGATAATCGCCATTCTAATTGGGGTGAGATGAAATCTTAGGGTAGTTTTGATTTGCATTTCTCTTATTACTAAAGATGGTGAACATTTTTTCATATATCTGTTGATTGCTTGTAGATCTTCTTCTGTGAAGTGTCTGTTCATTTCCTTAGCCCATTTGTTGATTGGGTTATTAGTATTCTTGGTGTAGAGTTTTTTGAGTTCTTTATATATTCTGGAAATTAGTGCTCTATCTGAAGTATGAGTGGCAAAGATTTTCTCCCACTCTGTAGGCTCCCTCTTTGCATTGCCGATAGTTTCCTTTGCTGAGAGAAAGCTATTTAGTTTGAATTTATCCCAGTTATTGATTCTTGCTTTTATTTCTTGTGCTATGGGTGTCCTGTTAAGGAAGTCTGATCCTAAGCCAACAAGATGAAGATTTGGACCTACTTTTTCTTCTGTAAGATGCAGGGTCTCTGGTCTGATTTCAAGGTCCTTGATCCATTGTGAGTTGAGTTTTGTGCAGGGTGAGAGATAGGGGTTTAGTTTCAATCTGTTGCATATGGATTTCCAGTTTTCCCAGCACCATTTGTTGAAGAGGCTATCTTTTCTCCATTGCATATTTTTGGCCCCTTTGTCTAGTATGAGAAAATTGTATTTATTTGGGTTTGTGTCTGTGTCCTCTATTCTGTACCATTGATCTACCTTTCTATTTTGGTGCCAATACCATGCCGTTTTTGTTACTATTGCTTTGTAGTAGAGTTGAAGTTCTGGTATTGCGATACCCCCTGATTCATTCTTCCTGCTAAGGATTCCATTAGCTATTCTGAGTTTCTTATTCTTCCAGATGAAGTTCATGATTGCTTGCTCTATTTCTGTGAGGTACGTCATTGGGATTTTAATTGGAATTGCATTGAATCTGTATAGCACTTTTGGTAGTATGGCCATTTTGACAATATTAATTCTGCCTATCCAAGAACATGGAAGATCTTTCCATCTTCTAAGGTCTTCCTCAATTTCTTTCTACAGTGTTTTGTAGTTTTCATTGTAGAGATCTTTTACCTCTTTGGTTAGATTGATACCCAAGAATTTTATTTTTTATGAGGCTATTGCAAATGGAGTTGTTTTCCTCATTTCTCTTTCAGCTGTTTCACCGCTTGGGTATAAAAATGCTGTAGATTTATGCGTGTTGATTTTATAGCCTGCTATTTTGCTGAATTCATTGATGAGGTCTAGAAGTTTTCTGGAGGAGGTTTTTGGATCCTCTAAATATAGAATCATGTCATCAGCAAATAGTGACAGCTTAAGTTCCTCTTTTCCTATTCGTATCCCTTTAATTTCTTTAGTCTGCCTAATTGCTCTGGCTAGAGTTTCGAGGACAATGTTGAATAGAAGTGGTGAAAGAGGACATCCCTGTCATGTTCCTGTTTTTAAAGGGAATGGTTTCAGTATTTCTCCATTAAGAATGATGTTGGCCATGGGCTTAGCATAAATAGCCTTTACAATGTTCAGGTATGTTCCTACAATCCCTATTTTTTCTAGAGTTTTCAGCATGAAGGGGTGTTGTATATTGTCAAATGCTTTTTCTGCATCAATTGAAATAACCATATGATTCTTATCCTTAAGTCTATTGACATGATGGATTACGTTGATTGATTTACAGATGTTAAACCATCCTTGCATTCCAGGAATGAATCCCACTTGATCATGGTGCACAATTTTCTTAATATGTTTTTGGATACGGTTTGCCAATATTTTGTTAAGGATCTTAGCATCTTTATTCATCAAGGATATTGGTCTAAAATTTTCTTTCCTTGATGTGTCTCTTCCTGGTTTGGGTATGAGGGTGATATTAGCTTCATAGAATGAGTTTGGTAGGGTACCTTCCTTTTCTATTTCCTGGAATACTTTGAGAAGTATTGGAATGAGTTCTTCTTTGAAGGTCTTGTAGAACTCAGTTGAGAATCCATATGGTCCTGGGCTTTTCTTGAATGGTAGATTTTTAATGGCTTCTTCTATTTCATTGTTTGATATTGATCTGTTTAAATCATGTATGTCCTCCTGGTTCAGTTTGGGAGGAGCATATGTCTCTAGAAATTTGTCAATATCTTCGGTACTTTTTATTTTGTTGGAATACAGATTTTCAAAGTAGCTTCTCATTATGTTCTGTATCTCAGTGGGGTCTGTTGTGATATTTCCTTTTGCATCATGTATTTTAGTAATTTGAGTCTTCTCTCTCCTTCTCTTTGTTAGTGTGGCTAAGGGTTTATCTATTTTGTTTACTTTCTCAACGAACCAACTTTTTGTTTTGTCAATTTTTTGAATAGTTTCTTTTCTTTCAATTTCATTGATTTGAGCTCTGATTTTAATTATTTCCTGTGTTCTACTACTTTTGTTGTTATTCTGTTCTTCTTTTTCTAGGGCTTTGAGCTGTAATGTTAGGTCATTTAATTGTTGACTTTTCATTCTTTTCTGGAATGCGTTCCATGCAATGAATTTTCCTCTTAGTACCGCTTTTATACTGTCCCAGAGATTTTGATATGTTGTATCATCATTCTCATTGACCTCTAAGAATTTTTTAATCTCCTCCCTGATGTTTTTTGTTATCCATGTTTCATTCAATAGCATATTATTTAGTCTCCAAGTGTTGGAGTAATTTCCTTTTTTTACTTTGTCATTGATTTCTACTCTCAGTCCATTATGATCTGATAGAACACAAGGCAGTATCTCTATTTTTTTGCATTTCCTAATGGCTGCTTTGTGGCATAATATATGGTCTATTTTTGAGAACGTTCCAGTGCTGCTGAGAAGAAAGTGAATCCGCTCATTGATGGATGGAATATTCTATATATGCCTATTAAGTCTAGGGTATTAATTGTATTATTGAGTTCTATGGTTTCTTTGGTTGGATTTTGTTTGGAAGATCTATCTAGTGGTCACAGTGGTACGTTAAAGTCGCCCAGAATTATTGTGTTGTGGTCTATGTGATTCTTGAAATTGAGAACGATTTGTTTGATGTACAGAGATGCACCATTGTTTGGGGCATAAATATTTACTATTGTTATGTCTTCCTGATTTATGGTTCCCTTAAGCAGTATGAAATGTCCTTCTTTATCCCTTCTGACTAACTTTGGCTTGAAGTCCATTTTATCTGATATAAGGATGGAAACCTCGCTTTTTTACTGGGTCCATGTGCATGGTAGGTTTTTTCCCATCCTTTCACCTTTAGTCTGTGGATGTCTTTTTCTATGAGATGAGTCTCTTGCAGGCAGCATATTGTTGGGTCTTTCTTTTTAATCCATTCTGCCAGTCTATGTCTTTTGATTGCTGAGTTTAGGCCATTAACATTCAGGGTTATTATTGAGAAATGATTTGTATTCCCAGTCATTTGGCTTATTTTTGGTTTTTAAGTTGGCTTGGTTTCTCCTTTGAGTGGTTTTTCTCTAAGGTAGTTCCTCCCTTTGCTGACCTCCATTGTTGTTATGTTTCCATTCTTTACACAGCCTATATATTAATGCTTTATCTGAGGTGCATGTGGTAAAGATTTTCTCCCAATCTGTTGACTCTCTCTTTACATTATTGATTGTTTCTTTTGCTGAGAAGAAACGTTTCAGATTGAGTCCATCCCATTTATTGATTCTTTTTTTATTGTAAATGAATTGGATATCTGTTGTTTCTCTGTACATGGAGTAAAAGCATACCATTTGTGTAATCATAACTTTACATAGGGTAATGTTGTTTGATTCATTCTGTTATTTTTTCCCTTCCCCCCGACCCCTGCCACCCCTCTTTTCCCTCCATACAGTTCTTCCTTCCTCCATTCTTGCACCCCTCCCTAACCCTAACCCTAACACTAACCCCTCCCACCCCCCCATTATGTGTCATCATCCCCTTATCAGTGAGATCATTTGCCTTTTGGTTTTTTAAGATTGGCTTATTTCACTTAGTATGATATTCTCCAATTTCATCCATTTGCCTGCAAATGCCATAATTTTATCATTTTCATGGCTGAGTAATGTTCCATTGTATATATATCACAGTTTCTTTATCCATTCATCAATTGAAGGACATCAAGGTTGGTTCCACAATCTGGCTATGGTGAATTGAGCTGCTATGAACATTGCTGTGGCTGTATCTCTGTAGTATGCTGATTTTAAGTCCTTTGGGTATAGGCCAAGAAGTGGGATAGCTGGGTCAAATGGTGGTTGCATTCCAAGCTTTCTGAGGAATCTCCACACTGCTTTCCAGAGTGGCTGCACTAATTTGCAGCCCCACCAGCAATGTATGAGTGTACCTTTTTCCCCACATTCTCACCAACATCTATTGTTGCTTGTGTTCTTGATAATCGCCATTCTAATTGGGGTGAGATGGAATCTTAGGGTAGTTTTGATTTGCATTTCTCTTATTACTAGAGATGTTGAACATTTTTTCATGTATCTGTTGATTGCTTGTAGATCTTCTTCTGTGAAGTGTCTATTCATTTCCTTAGCCCATTAGTTGATTGGATTATTTGTATTCTTGGTGTAGAGATTTTTGAGTTCTTCATATATTCTGGAAATTAGTGCTCTATCTGAAGTATGAGTGGCATAGATTTTCTCCCACTCTGTAGGCTCTCTCTTCACATTACTGATAGTTTCCTTTGCTGAGAGAAAGCTTTTGAGTTTGAATCTATCCCAGTTGTTGATTCCTGCTTTTATTTCTTGTGCTATGGGAGTCCTGTTAAGGAAGTCTGATCCTAAGCCAACATGTTGAAGATTTGGACCTACTTTTTCTTCTATAAGATGAAGGGTCTCTGGTCTGATTCCAAGATCCATGATCCATTTTGTGTTGAGTTTTGTGCAGGGTGAGAGACAGGGGTTTAGTTTCATTCTGTGGCATACTGTTTTCCAGTTTTCCCAGCACCATTTGTTGAAGAGGCTATCTTTTCTCCATTGCATATTTTTGGCCCCTTTGTCTAGTATGAGAAAATTGTATTTATTTGGGTTTGTGTCCGTGTCCTCTATTCTGTACCATTGATCTACCTATTCTGGTACCAATACCATGCCATTTTTGTTACTATTGCTTTGTAGTAGAGTTGAAGTTCTGGTATTGCAATACCCACTGCTTCACTCTTTCTGCTAGGGATTGATTTAGCTATTCTGGGTTTCTTATTCTTCCAGATGAATTTCATAATTGCTTGCTCTATTTCTGTAAGGTACGTCATCGGGATTTTAATTGGAATTGCATTGAATCTGTATAGCACTTTTGGTAGTATGGGCATTTTGACAATATTACTTCTGCCTATCCAAGAACATGGGAGATCTTTCCATCTTCTACGGTTTTCTTTAATTTCTTTCTTTAGTGTACTGTAGTTCTCATTGTAGAGGTCTTTCACCTCTTTTGTGAGATGGATTCCCAAGTATTTTATTTTTTTCGATGCTATTGTGAATGGGGTAGTTTTCCTAACTTCTCTTTCTGAAGATTCATCACTTATGTATAAAAATGCATGGATGTGTGAGCATTGATCTTGTAACCTGCTACTTTACTGAATTCAATTATGAGTTCTAAAAGTTTTCTGGTGGAATTTCCAGGTTCCTCTAAATATATAATCATGTCATCAGCAAACAGGGATAGTTTGAGTTTTTCTTTTCCTATTCGTATCCCTTTAATTTCTTTGGTTTGTCTAATTGCTCTGACTAGAGTTTCAAGGATGATGTTGAATAGAAATGGTGAAAGAGGGCATCCCTGCCTTGTTCCAGTTTTTAGGGGGAATGCTTTCAATTTTTCACCATTTAGAATAATATCAGCCATGGGCTTAGCGTAGATGGCCTTTACAATGTTAAGGAATGTTCCCACTACCCCACTTTTTTCTAGTGTTTTGAGCATGAAGGGATGCTGTATTTTATTGAATGCTTTTTCTGCATCTATTGAAATAATCATGTGATTCTTAACTTTAAGTCTTTTGATATGGTGAATGACATTTATTGATTTCCGGATGTTGAACCAACCTTGCATCCCTGGGATGAAACCCACTTGATCATGGTGCACTATCTTTTTAATATATTTTTGTATGCGATTTGCTAAAATTCTGTTGAGAATTTTTGCGTCGATGTTCATTAAGGATGTTGGTCCGAAATTTTCTTTCCTCAATATGTCTCTGTCTGGTTTAGGTATCAGTGTGATATTGGCTTCATAGAATGAGTTTGGGAGGGTTCCCTCCTCTTCTATTTTATGGAATACTTTGAGAAGTATTGGAATGAGCTCTTCTTTAAAGGTTTTGTAGAACTCAGCTGAGAACCCATCTGGTCCCGGACTTTTCTTTGTTGGTAGTCTTTTGATGACCTCTTCTATTTCATTGCTTGAAATTTATTTTTTTAAGTTGTGTATGTCCTCCTGGTTCAGTTTAGGCAATTCATATGTCTCTAGAAACCTGTTAATGTCTTCAAATTTTTCTATTTTTTGGAGTATCGATTTTCAAAATAGCTTCTAATTATGTTTTGTATTTCACTCATGTCTGTAGTGGTATTTCCTTGTTCATTCCGAATTTTAGTAATTTGAGTTTTCTCTCTCTTTCTCTTTGTTAGTGTGGCTAAGGGTTTATCAATTTTGTTTATTTTTTCAATGAACCAACTCTTTATTTTGTTAATTTTTTTGATTGTTTCTTTTGTTTCAATTTTGTTGATTTCTGCTCTGAGTTTAACTATTTCCTGTCTTCTACTATTTTTGGTGTTGGTCTGCTCTTCTTTTTCTAGGACTTTGAGCTATAGTGTTAAGTTGTTTATTTGTTGATTTTTACTTGTTTTGTTGAATGTGCTCCATGAAATAAATCTTCCTCTAAGTACTGCTTTCATAGTGTCCCAGAGATTTTGATATAATGTGTCTTTGCTCTCGTTAACTTCTGAAAATTTTTTTATTTCCCTCCTGATGTCTTCTGTCATCCGTTCATCATATAATAGCGTATTATTTAATCTCCAGGTATTGGAGAAATTTCTGTTGTTTATTCTGTCATTTATTTCTAATTTCAATCCATTATGATCTGATAGAATACAAGGTAGTATCTCTATCTTCTTGTATTTGTTAACAGTAGCTTTGTGGCATAAAATATGGTCTCTTTTAGAGAAGGATCCATGTGCTGCTGAGAAGAAAATGTATCCCTTCTTTGTTGGATGGTATATCCTATATATGTCCGTACGTCTAAATTATTGATTGTGTTATTGAGATCTATGGTTTCTTTATTCAATTTTTGTTTGGAAGATCTATCCAGTGGTGAGAGAGGTGTGTTAAAATTGCCCAGTATTATCATGTTGTGGTCTATTTGATTTCTGGAATTGAGAAGGATTTGTTCGACGTACATGGATGAGCCAATGTTCAGGGCATAGATGTTTATGATTGTTAGGTCTTGTTTATTTATGCTTCCCTTAAGCAGTATGTAATGTCCTTCTTTATCCCTTCTGACTAGTTTTGGCTTGAAGTCCACATTATCTGAAATGAGGATGGATACTCCAGCTTTTTTGCTGTGTCCGTGTGCATGGTATGTTTTTTCCCATCCTTTCACCTTTAGTCTGTGAGTATCTCTTTCTATGAGGTGAGTTTCTTGCAGGCAGCATATTGTTGGATTTTTCTTCTTAATACAATCTGCCAATCTATGTCTTTTGATTGATGAGTTCAGGCCATTAACATTCAGGGTTATTATTGTGATATGATATGATACTTTGCTGAGAATGTTCTGTAATGCTGGCTTTCTTTTTGTAAATTCCTTTAGCTTTTGTTTATCATGGAAGGATTTTATTTTGTCGTCAAATCTGAAAGTAAGTTTTGCTGGGTATAAGATTCTTGGTTGTCATCCATTTTCTTTCAGGGCTTGAAAAATGTTGTTCCAGGCCCTTCTAGCTTTTAGGGTCCAGATTGAAAAATCTGCTGAAATTCTTATTGGTTTCCCCCTGAATGTAATTTGATTCTTTTCTCTCACAGTCTTTAAAATTCTGTCTTTATTTTGTATGTTAGGTATTTTCATTATAATGTGCTTGGTGTGGGTCTGTTGTAATTTTGTATTTTTGGGGTCCTATAAGCCTCTTGTACTTGGTTTTCCATTTCATTCTTCAGATTGGGAAATTTTCTGATAATATTTCATTGAATAGATTGTTCATTCCTTTGGTTTGTTTCTCTAAGCCTTCCTCAATCCCAATAATTCTTAAATTTGGCCTTTTCATGATATCCCATAATTCTTATAGATTCAGTTCATGATTTCTTATCATATTCTCTGTTTGGTCAATTTTGTTTTCAAGATTAAATATTTTGTCTTCAATGTCTAAGGTTCTGTCTTCCAGGTGTTCTATCCTATTGGTTATGCTTTCTATGGAATTTTTAACTTGGTTTATTATATCCTTCATTTCAAGGATTTCCGTTTTGTTTTTTTTTTTTTCAGTATCTCTATTTATTGAAATGATCTTTTGCTTCCCATATTTGCTCTTTTAACTGTTGATTGGTGCAATCATTTAATGTCTGCATTTGCTCTTTCATCTCTTCCTTCAATGCCTGCATTTGCTCTTTCATCTCCTCGTTTGCTTCCCTGATTGTTTTAATTATGTACATTCTGCACTCCCTTTCTGACATTTCTTCTGCTGTGCTGTCATTGGGTTTTATTGATATAGTATCTAGGTTTGTTTGGGACATTTTCTTCCCTTGTTTTCTCATATTGGTCAGATATCAGTGGGACTCTGAGATATTGCAGATTTCCTCTATTGGCTTATAGTGTCCCTGTAGATTTCCAGTATATCACCTCCCAGCCTTCAGTAGTCTTACGTCTTGGAGGAACTTGATAATGCAGTGCTTCCGAAGAAAGCTGTCCTTAGCCCACTACTGGGTCCAGGCTGGGGACTGGTTCTGCATGGAAATCCTCTCACTGGGCGGTCCTTCTCCTAGAAGCTGGCTATAGACAGGGCCTGCTCCACCTGAGAGAGCCAGGCTGCTTGGGGAAAGCCTGTCCCTGTCCTGCCTTGGTCCCAGAAGCCACCTGCGGGCCGGGGTCCACCGCTGGGTCCAGGGCTTGGGGTTGGCTCTGTGCGGAAAAGCTCTCACTAGGCAGGCCTGCTCCCAGAAGCTGGTTGTGGATCGCGCCTGCCGCCGAAGGGAGCCAGGCTACTTGGGGAAGTCTCTCTGCCTTGCCCTGGTCGGAGAAGCTCCCTGTGGGCCCGGCCTGCCCCTGGGTCCACGGCTTGGGGTTGGCTCTGTGCGGAAACGCTCTCACTGGGTGGGCCTGCTCTGAGAACCTGTCTGTAGACTGGGCCTGCCATGGGAGGAAGCAGGGCTGCTTGGGTAAGTCTCTCACTGCCCTGCCCTGGTTCAAGAAGCCTGCGGGCCGGGGCCCCCTGCTGGGTTCAGGGCTTGGGGTTGGCTCTGTGCAGAAACGCTCTCACTGAGCGTCCTGCTCCAAGATGCTGGCTGTGGATCGAGCCTGCTGCCGGAGAGAGCAGGGCTGCTTGGGGAAGACTCTCACTGCCCTGCCCTGCTCCAAGAAGCTGCCCCTGTCCGGGCCTGTCCCCCCGGCCCAGCTTCACCCGGTGGGAGAGACTCACCCCATGGCTCTATGTTGGTCCGAGTTTCTCAATACCTCCCCTTCTTGAATCCTGAGTTCTGGAGTGACGGGAGATGCAGTCACCCTCTAGTCCACCATCTTGGATCTTCTGTTCCATTTATTGATTCTTGATTTAACTTCTTGTGCTTTAGGGGTCTTGTTAAGGAACTCAGGTCCTGGGATGACATGGTGAAGATTTGGGTCTGGTTTTTCTTCTAGTAGTCACAGGGTCTCTGTTCTAGTGCCTAAGTCTTTGATCCACGGTGAGTTGTGTTGAATGCAGGGTGAGAAATAAGGGTTTCTTACAGCACTATTTACTATAGCTAAGAAATGGAAACAACAAACAAATGGATAAAGACACATGATATGTGTGCACAACAGAATGCTATTTATATCATTTATTCATGAAAAGGAATAACATCCTGTCCTTTGTGGCAACATGGACAGATCTGGAGATCATTCATTAAATGAAATAATTAGGGCACAGAAAGACATATACCATGTGATCTTATGCATATGTAGAATGCACAATATTCAATCTCATAGAAATCTGGAGGAGAATGGTGGTTACCAGACACTAGAGAAAGTAAGGTGTGGGGTGATGAGGAAAGGATGATCAATGGATACTGTTACAATTAGATAGGAGTAAGAAGTTCTGGTGTACACAGTAGGATGACTGTAGAAAACAATTGTCTATTGTATATTTCAAAAGCTAATATAAACATTTTTAATATGTCCCTAAAAATTGAGAATATAGATACATTTAACATTTTAGGCATTACATAATGTATAAATGTATTGAAGCATCACATGTTGTACCTCATTAATATATATGATTTTGTTTTTTTATGTGTCAGTTAAAATAAAATTTAAAATATATGAGTTAAACTAAGATATATATAGTCTTCTTTATTCTAGAAGGAGAAATGAGGTTTAGAGTTATGGATAACAGGGAGTGCACCACTGGGTCCAGAATTCACAGAACTGTGTTCAAAACAGCACGGAAGTTTCTGACTAACTAATTAGACACTGAATAAGGAAGTGGTATTAGCAGTTGCCTCTTGTAGCATTACTGTGCAAAAGAAACTTTACACATTGATGAAACTTTTCTATATCTGTGCTGTTTCATCTGGTAGCCATGTGACAAACATTTAGAACTTGGAATATGGTTTGGAAAATGAGGAACTGAATTTTCATTTTACTTAATTTTAACATAAATAATCTCAATTGGTTAATGACATTCATATAGTATTCAAATCATCAAGTACTATTGTAGACTTTATTTTCTTTGCATTTATATCTGTGTGTCATCCTTGGAGAAAAATAAGACAGTAACATACCATGTCCCTGAAGTATCCCTCTCTGTTCCCAACAACCTAAGTTAAAACTGAACCTGGGCCAGAATATCCATATAAATATTACTTCAAAGGACACGGATTTTACTCTCCTGTGTGCTGGGAATGATAGCAAGATAGCATTATCTGTAGAAAGTTGATTTCTTCCATGGACACCAAGTTCTTGGGATGTTGCTTATACAATAGAACAATGCAAGCTAAGCTAGTGATGCCACTGCTTATGTAGCCTAACTTATCAAACCTCTCTCCCTGTGGAAACTAGTGCAGAATTGAGGGCAATGTGTAGAGGCAACCTGCCACTCATCCAGCTGTATGTCACTAACAAGGCATTATGAATGATGACCATGATACTTTCCAGAGTAAGTATAGTAAGGGATGGAAGCATTACCTGGCAAAACACCAGGAGGGATGGAGGTGCTACCTGTCTTACCTGTTGCCCCTGAACTTTCCCTGTAAAACTTTTTCAAGAAATCCGACATCTCACATGCCATCTCCAGGTACTTTCTTTGATCTCTAAGCAACCTAATATACTGCCCTAGCACAGCTGGGTATGAACAGTACAATCAGTTTTGAATCATGTATTTTCAAACTCTTTGATTAGGCACATGCATATTGTCATTTTTTCAGTATGTAGTGCAGCTTGACCATTTGGAACATGGTAACTTCAAGAAAGGGAGAAACATTTATTTGCACCTTATATTCTTTTACTATGCATATGAATTCTTATGTAGAGATTAATTAATACAATAAAAACCAAAAATGATCAAGCTGTACATTAGATTCAACAATATTGTTAGTTTTCATTACTCGAGAGAAAAAAGTGAAAGTAATCAAGGAAAACTCCAACCTGGGTTTACATATTTCAATAATATGTTAGGTAGTGCATTTTAATGGATTTATTCCAAAAGAATTGAGGATTACATTTTTCCTAGTATGGAATCCTCCATTTCATGAAAATTCTATGTAACTCAAAGGTTTATATGCTTTGAATCAAATGCACCAGTATTGGTCTAATTCTGGTAATTTATTAGTACTGATTTTGTCCATTCTGCACACAAAGAAATTAAGGTTAAATAATGTAAGTTAGGTGATAATTTTATGAAGGAAGTAAAGTTCTTTTCCCCATTTTCTCATGCTGAGATAATAAAGCAAGAATGGACTCAGGCATATATTTCCATAGCGGGAATAATACAAATGATAGGAAAATATAACCCAATAGAACTGGGAGGCAGTAATAAAGATCAGACAAACAGAAATAAGTCCTATAACAAATCTACAGAGTGTAAGGCTGTGAATACTGTCATCACTTACCAAACCCCATGAGAATAAAAGAGCCAATCAACATGATGATAGCCTGGAGGGTGTCTGTGTAAATCACTGAGGCCAAGCCCCCTGTGAAGAGAAAGAAGAGTCCCAGGTCATCTTATCCATGTGTACTCATCTATATACCTTTACCACTGGGTTCCCAGCTACTCAAACCATGGAAATGACTCACCGTAAACATATCAAAAGCTCTTGGCTGAGCCACAAGCTTGCCTTTATGCTCCTATTTGTCCTGATTTAAAGTTTCTATGAATCAGAGTAGAGTTCCATCTTCGTGTGAATTTTTAAATGTTAAGTAGAAGGAAATTTTTATTATCTCAAAAGTTTCCCTGAGCAATTTCTGAATTCCTCTCATTTAACAAAATATATGTGCTCTCAAAAAAAAATCTATCAAAATGTTTTTACTCTGGTGTTATGACATATCATTGTTCCATTAGCTGAATACCTGAAACACTTATTTACTTGTGTTTTGCAGCAATATTAAACAACAACAGCAACAACAAAAAAACACAATTTTTTTTAGAATAAGAATTTTTTGGGTTCTTTTTACTTATACATGAAAATAGAATTTGTTTTGACATAATTATTAAAGTGTTAAATACAATTTGTTCTAATTCAGTCCCCAGAACTCCCCTTTCCCCTTCCCTTCCCTTCTTCCCACCCCGTTCCCTTCTCTCTATTCTACTGATCTTTCTGCTATTTACTTATAGATCTTTTTAATTAGTGTCTTGTGGATGTACATGATGTGAGGGTCTCTGTGGTTTATTCATATGTGTACATGGGAATATTAGGTCAGATTCATTCCACTGTCTTCCCCTATCCCATTCCTCCTCTCTTCCTTTCATTCCCCCTTCTACTTCACTGGTCTTTCTTCTATTCTTTTTTCTTCTGCATCTCCTTATTTTGAGTTAGCTTCCACATATCAGAGAAAACATTCAACCTCTAACTTTGGGGAACTGGCTTATTTCACTTAGTATTATAGTCTCCAGTTCCATCCATTTACCAGCAAATGCCATGAAGTCATTCTTCTTTATGGCTCTGTAAAGCTCCATTGAAAACACAATTTTTTTTTCCAATTCTAGATACACTAGATTTTTGAAAGGTATTTCCTTTATGAAAATGTCAGGAGGGACCAATAATTATGTGGAAAACAAGAGAGTAAGGCCTTTATCTCTCCTATCATTGAAATATACACTCAGTCTAAAAAAGGAGCTCCAGGGCCAACACCCCAGCAGAGAAGCTGAGGTCAACATCAAATTTTAAATATTTAAAGTGGATACAAAACTATTTCCACAATGCAGACAATTAAGTTTGTTGTGGGCAATGGTGCTATTAGTAAAACGTGCCTTCTGTTATCCTACACAACAAACAAATTTCCATCAGAATATGTACCGTTATGGACAACTATGCAGTCACAGTTATGATTGGTGGAGAGCCATGGACTCTTGAGCATTTAGATACAGCAGGGCAAGAGGATTGTGACAGACTATAACTGCTGAGTTATCCACAAACAGATGTATATCTGCTTTTCAGTAGACTCTCCATCTTCATTCAAAATGTGAAAGAAAAGTGGGTGTCTAAGATACAGCTCTCCAAAGACTCCTTTCTTCTTGTTAGGACCAAATTGATCTCAGAGGTGAACTCCTCTACTATTGAGAAACTTGCTGAGAACAAGCAGAAGCCTATCACTCCAGAGACTGCTCACAAGCTGACCCCGGATCTGAAGGATGTCAAGAATGTGGAGTGCTCTGCACTCACACAGAAAGGCCTATAGAATGTGTTTGATGAAGCAATATCGGCTGCCCTGAGCCTCTAGAACCAAAAAAGACCCACAGGTACACGCTGCTATGACCGCTCCAGAGTTCTATCTGTGCCAATCTGGTGGTGTCATCATACTGAAAGCAATATTTAAATCAAACTGAAGATTAAAAATTAAAATTTGTTTCTATGATAATGACAAATGCCCCACACCTACCCACATGCACTCGTGTGAGACAAGACCCCTATGTATGGCCCCTGCTCTCTCTCCCACTTACTGGTTAATTTTAAGTAAATGTGTATTGTCAGAAAAGTGATCAGCACTAGTTTTTGTTTTGTTACTTTTAAAAAAACATTTTTTTCTGTTGTTATTTGAAAGTAAGGCATGCTTCTGATGACTATGTAACGGATTAACTTGTTGAAGTTCATTCCCTGGATTGAACCTAGAGAGTAATCTGAGACATTTTAATGGCTTTTTGTTGTTGTTCTTCTTCTTCATTTGAGGGGAAGGGTAGAGTAGTGTGGGGAGTTGTTTTTTAGTCTTCTCTTTTTGATTCTTAACCAGCGGACAGCCTTTCATTGATGAGGATAGATTGATTCCACATTCCACTTCCTAGATCTAGTAGAGATGTGTTCCCACCTGGACCTTTTAGAAAAGGTAGCACAGTAAATGCCTCATTTAATAACAGAATTCTTTTTTGAAGTTGTCTTTTCTCTTCACCCTTGAGTAGATCCAGTATTTGATGAAACTCATGAAAATGGGTGACAGTCATCTTTTCTAAAATGTACTTTATATATGACTGTGACTTTCAAGAAAATCTGCTTGCCACTTGCTGATTTTTCTTTGGTGGAGGGGTTAATTTCTAACTTCTTTCATTGACAAATGCATAGAAGTATTGCATCTTTGGAAATAAACCAATTGGATTGAGTTTGTAATTTAAAAAGAATTTTTCCCTGTCAGTCATTGTCTTACATAACAGATTTGCAACTCAAAAATGTGTGGTGCTCCTAGAATCCAGCATAAAACCTGGCATGTAGAAGAAATATGAGGGATGGTGCTAGAAGACAGGTGCCAGTGGGATGATTGACGTCCTTTCAGGTTTGAAGATGTAGGCCTGCTCCACTAAGAAGCAGGGGTAGATGGGATGGGAAGAACACTTAACAGCAAGGGGACTAGTCAGAGAATCCCCTTATTCCTATTTGACATATGAGGATCCCCCTAGCCCTTTGAGATTCTCTAGTATAAAGAAAATCATAGAAAGAGTTTTGTGGAGACTCTTCATAAGAGTTAATAGGATTTTTTTTTTCAGCTTATTTTGGCTGCACTTGTCAGGTTTTAAAAATGTTTAGGTAATCTTTTTCACCTTCTCCAAATCCTAAATCTTGTAGATTCATTAGTATAGAATCAAGGCTTTCTCTTATCTCAATTTTTTAATATGCATTTTTTTCAGAAGTATTAAACAAACAAAAACACTTCAAAAATGGTTCCAGAACTATGAGGATTTTTCCTGGTGCATATAATTCTACAAAATAGTAGAATTCGTTGCAATTTGTTCATATATGCACATAGCATAATTTGGCCAATTTCATGGTCTAGTATCTTTTTTTCCTTGCCCCCTGACATTTTCCCTTTCTTATTCCTATTCTTTCTGGTCTGTTATCCTTTTGATATGAGGTGTCCCCAAAAAGCTCCATTTCAGTGGGAATATTCAAAGTTGAACTGATTGGATTGTGAGTGTCATATTCTAACCAGTCCTTCCTAATTTGAATGGACAGGGTGTAAATGCAAGCAGGTGGGGTGTAGCTAAAGCAGGTGTGTCACTGGGGGAATGCTCTGAAAGGGTGCATCTCCCCTGTGGCTCCTTAACCCTCTCTCTATCTGCTTCCATGCTTCCATGAAGGGAGCAGCTTTCCTCTGCCATATGCTTTCCCCATGAAATTCTGCAGTCAGACACCTGTGGTCTGAGATTTCTGATTTTATGAGTCAAAATTGACTTCTCCCCCTCTAAGTCATTCTTGTTGGGTATTTTGGTCACAGTGAAACAAAGCTGGCTAAAATGGAAACTGGTACTGAGAAGTGTGGTCATTTCTGTGACTAACCCAACCATGTGGTTCAGAAGCCTTTGGAAATCATTTGAAGGAGGAATTTGGAGAAGTTTGGAAATGCAGACTGCAAAAACCTTATGCGCAGAGCTTAATGAGTGCTTCTGGTGGGAGCTTACTTAGAACAGAATGCTGATAGGAATGCAGACTCTGCTCATGACGTTTCAGAGGGAAATGAGAACTCTATTGAGAATTGGATTAGAGGCCACTCATGTGACATTCCGTAAAGAAGTTTTCCACATTTTGCTCATGTCCTGTGACTTCTGTGAATATAAAAACAATGGACTAATTAATGTAGCAGAGGACATTTCAAGGCACCATAGCAATCAGTCAGGGGCATGGATGTTGTTGGCAGCTTTATCCCTATTTACTGTGAGAATCAAGAGCAGAAGGTACCTAAAGGATTATAAAAACTACCAAAAAAAAAAAAACAAAACTTGCAGTTTAACCACAAAGGTACTTGTAAAATTGGGACAAGGAAGGCATGCATGTCAAAGAAATCATGGTCCCTAAAGTGATGCTAATTCTTTGCAGAAAAAATAGGAAATACCTCAGAGGCAGTTCAAGACCATACCACAGCAGACATGAGGGTGTAGAAGTAAAAATTTCTTTGAGAAGAGATCATGTAGATACTCTGCTTGCACAGGGTGGCCTAAGATGTTGTTTCACCATGCTGAGCCATGCAGTCATTCAGAGGCACTTCAGCCATGATTCTAGGAGGCCTCAGTGGTAAAGGACCTAAGCATCATCCACTTGGTACTGGTCCTGCAGGAATGCAGGATGCTACAGCTCAGGGGTCATGGAGGCTTCTACTGAAATGTCAAAGGAAGGTCTGGGAGACTGGGCAAAGTGTAACAGGGTCAGAGTCCCTGCAGGCTTCCCTTGAGAAGGTGATACATTAAGCTGTGAAAATGAAGCCAAGGCTAGAATGGAGACCCCAAGAATTAAGAGATGCAAGTAATATGGACTGTCTGCTGAGAAAAACTGTTGGCTGAAGATGAAACTAGACTAAAAGAGAAGCTTTTTGTACTTGTTTCAAAAGGTGAAAGGGGCATGGGCTGCCTAAGCCCTTTGGAGAGAACATAACACAACCATGTGTCCTAAATGCTATACATGGAGTTATAGGACCTGCTTTACATGGAGTGATGGGACTTATTTTCCTGGCTGGGCTTTAGTCTTGCTTTGGCCTCATCTCTGTCCTATGCTTCCATTTCTCCCTTTTGGAATGGGAATATTCACTCTGTGCACCTGTATATTGGATATGTAGCTTGCTTTTGGTATTTATGAGAGCTCACAGCCAAGAGTTTGCCTTGAGTCTCAGAGATTTGACTTGGACTTTGGGAAATGCTGGAACTGTTAAGACTTTGGAATTCTTGGAGAGGAACTAAATGCATTTTACATAGTGAGATAGACATTAACTTTTGGGGCCAGGGGCAGAATGTTATTTCCTGTATATCTGTAGAAATAGTCACAGGTAAAGGTGATTGGTTTGTGAGAGCTGAAACCTAATCAAGTCCTTCTTAGTTTGAATAGACTGGGTGGGAACTGTAGATATGTAGGGTGTGACTGGAGGATGTGGGTCACTGGGGGGGTGCCCTGGAAGGGTGTATCTCCCTCGTGGCACTTTAACCCTCTTCTCCATTTTCTTGCTACCGTGAGATGAGCAGCTCACCTCCACCACATCTTCCTCACTGATGTTCTGCCTCACCTTAGGCACGAGCAATGGACTCGACTGTCAATGGACTGAGATCCCTGACACCATGAGCCAAAATAAACTTTTCTTCCTCTAAGATGTTCATGTTAGGTATGTTAGACACAGTAATACAAAGCTAACTAAAACGTAGTCTCCTTTCAATTTCCATGAAAATTTTCTTTTTGCCCTTTTTTTCTCTAGCTCTCACCTATGACAGAAAATATACTATGCTTGACTTTCTAAAACAGGCTTATTGCACTTCCTATGATGCAGAAACAACTCTGAGTGTTCAAGTTATCAGCTATTTTTCTTTACTTTGTCCAGGTGATATAGTTTAATTTTCATAAATAAGTATGCATGAGCTACTAAACCAACAAACCTGATTCATGCGAGCCTGCTTGGATTATTGCCACACAACTTTTCTCCATGATCAAATTACTGCTCCAGTTCTACTTTCTTAACTGAGGATAATAGCCCACCCCCATGGCCTGGCATCTTGTATTCATTTGAACCTCATCATGCATTTTTAGTCTATGAGCTGCTTTTTCATCTCAAACTTCCATGTATATTATATGCTGAATTCTAAATGATAATCTGGATACCAAACATAAAATATCACTTTCTTCAATCAAAGTGCTGACATCTAATACTGGGGATTCTTTTTTGTTTACCACTCTTAGGATTCCTGTTTCTGGTCTTATGCCTGACTCTCATAGAGGAAATGAAATGGTATCCTTCCATTGACGATGACAAGATTAACACTGTCACTAATTGAAGGTTGGGATATGTTGAGCAGAAAGCAACATGCTGTGTAAAACAGGCAGCAGACTCACCAGTAATTGTGTAAACAGCAGTGATAGCCAAAAGGATAAAGATCGCCAGGTAAATGTCCAATCCCAAGGCCAGCTGGATGAATATGGCTCCAGAAAATATACTTGACTAAAAAGGGAATAGTCAGGATGGGAAAAAAAACATGCATTGCATTTCAGGTCTATGGTTTCTTTACTCCAATGTCCATTCTCCCTCCCTTCTTTTCCTGGTAGACTCCTACTCATTATTTAAGGCCCCATTTAGATGTCTCCACAGCAATATCTTCCATAAAACTCCAAAGAGCAATTTTCATTCTCTCTTCTCTATTTTCAGAGTGGTTAATTCATTGCCCAGTTGAGGTACTATTAAATGAGAAAATTTTGTGTACCATGATGCTTAGAGGTAGATACTGAGCATTTGCTTATGAATCCTCTTGGCTGTGATGGAGCAAATTATTATATATATATATATATATATATATATATATATATATATATATATATAAAATACATATATAATATATAGAACATATATTCTTCACATAATATTCTTGTTTTGATTTTCATTTATATGCTTGTTTTTATTTTGTAAAATCACATACAATATTGGGTTTGTTTCAAGGGATTAATGTGGAAATTTGTTCTCTGTTCTGCCAAAGATTAAGCTACCAAGACTGATTCCATTCCAAGAGATGGATGGGGTAATTTTTCCTTCTGTTCTGGAGAAACTTAAGCTTTCTAGGACTCATTTCTTCCTCCAAATTCTAAAAGAATTAACTCTCATCCTTTTTTATTTCCCCAAACCCTTTGTAAAGAACTGTTACACTTAGTGTGCATCTAAGGAAAATGAAGTTCTGGGGATTTGTCTAAGGTCACAGAGATAGCTTGAAGCAAGCATAGAATTTGAACTCATGCAGCACTTCAATTCTTACATTGCAAAACAGTGTTAAACAGCTGTCATAGGATTTTATTTAATGAAATATAATAGCAATATTCAGAAATATGGAGAAATTATTCTGGTAATATGGGGATTATGGCCACATTGTTTTGAATATCTACAGTAGACAGACTAATTATCTAGTCAAATCAACAAAATTAAGCTTTTCCACAAAGTCTAAAATGCAAGGCAAGGGAAAACATCAACAATTACACAGAATATTTGGAAATATTCAAATATTTCCAATAAAATTGGAAAGAAGCAGAGATATACAAAAATTTATTTGAAGAAACTTAGAATTAGACAAACTCACCCAGCAAACAGTTATTCACTGGAAATCATAGTAGGCCAACTTTAGAAATTCAGGTTATAATGGAAATAATTTTGCTCTAATGACTATGGGCAAGTGTACATATTCCTTAATAAGTTCTGAAGGGGCCAGAGTAGTCCAAATCAAAGAAACACTCAAAAATAACTGCCAAAATTCTCTTTAAAAACAGGGCCTTCAGTTCCACCTACAGAACCAACCCCTCCCACCACAGCAAACCCAGCCATCCTGAGGGTGGAGCTAGCATCAAACTTCAGACAACCCCACCTAATTGCTGAAAAGAGAAGCAGAGAAACTTTTGAAATCCAATGGAAACAAATGGTCAATTTTCTGAGATACTTTTTTTATTCTCTCTCACATTTCTACCCTTTTCAAAACCAAGTATATTTCATGTATCACTTTATTGAGGACTGGGATGTCTGAATAGTATATGACATTTTTATTGTGTATCTTTCCATCTCTACTTTTATTTTTTTTAATTTTTACTTTATATATTTTTTCCTCTCACTTATCTGTTTACCTACACTCTGTTTTCTCTTCCTAACAGCCACCCTCTATTAATTATTCTTTTACTCTTCCTATAATTTTTTACTTCTATCTTCTCTCCTCCTTCCTCATAAACCTCACATCCTACACCACTTCTGTTTGCTCTTTGTTCACCATTTGAAATTGTGAACCCTTTGCAAACCTACTGTTTATATTGTAGACAATATTGAATCCATCATTTCTGTTTATTGCAACAAAACTGTAGATGTCTTAAGGCTGTATGTTGTTTGTGTTGGGTGCTGTTAATATCAGTCTCCCCCTTAAAGGCAAGGTACTGGAAACATTCAGGGACATTATAAGTCTACATGGTAGAAAATGCACTGCCTCAGATTCACACTGCTAGAGGGGAAGACACACAAACAACATGAAAGAAAAAAGGGAACAAAACACCTCAAACAAATCAAGATACTCCAATAACAGTATCCAAGAAGAAATGTCCAAGGAGTTTATGTAGTTATACTAATCCATGACATAAAGGACAATGTAAGAAGTAAAATCAGAGATAAATTTCAGAAGGTGAAAAATCACTTCAATACAGAGATAGATATTCTGAAAAAAAATCAAGCAGACATCCTTGAAATGAATGAATCAATAAGCCAAATTAAAAATTCAATGGAAAACATCACCAACAGACTAGACCACTTGGAGGACAGAACCTCAGGCAATGAATACAACATATACAATCTTGAAAATGAACCTTATCACAAAGAGAAGATGGTAAGAAACCATGAACAGAACTTTCAGAAATTACAGGATAACATGAAAAGACCAAATTTAAGATTTATTGGGATAGATGAAGGATGGAGAAACAGATAATCTTTTCAATGAAATGATATCAGAAAAATTCCCAAACCTAAAGAATGAAATATCAAAAACAAGGGCTTATAGAATCACAAATGTACAAAATTAAAACAGACCCACCAAGAAACAGTATAATGAAAATGTCAAACATAGGGAATAAGGATAGAAGGTTAAAGGCTGAGAAAGAAAAATATCATATTACTTTTAGTGGAAAACCAAATCAGATCTCAACCCAAACCCTCAGAGCTAGGAGTTCCTGGTTCTTCTGAAAGAAAATGGATGCCAAACAAGAATTCTACATCCAGCAAAATTAAGCTTCAGATCTGAAAATGAAGTAAAAACCTATGATAAACAAAAGTTTAAATTAACAACTAGAAAGCCAGCACTGAAGAAAATTCTTAGCAAAATGTTCCATGAAGAGGAAATGAAAAAATGAAAACCAGCAAAGGGAGAAACTACACTAAAGGAGTAGTCAATCAAAAAGAAACTAATTCAGTCAGAGAGACAGGCCCAGCCCAGCCAGACCCCAGCCCATAGTCCAGTGTCCATGTTGACCATCTGTCAACACGTGGAGATGCCTCTACCCACTAGCAGGGTTTATACCCCACCTGGAGGCCACCATCCCTAGGGGGCAGCTAGGGTCACTGCATTATCAAGTTCCTTCAAGACATCAGTCTACTGAAGAATAGGAGCTTTGAACAGTACAGTATGGTTTTATTGTAGTTTTTTTCTTAATAGTAATATTATAATTGTTCCTATTATACATACTATTATTCCTAATTTTCTTTTATTTTATTAATGTTTTTCCAATTCTATTTTCCTCTTATCTATCTGTCTCCTTGGAGACTCTCTCTCCCTTTTCACATGCTAATAACCAATTTTTTAATTCACCTTTCACTACTCCTATGATGGAATACCTCTATAGACACACTTCTTATTATTAACATTGTATCCTACACCCCTTTCCATCCTCTTTGTCCACCTTTAGAAATTGTGGTCTTATTCCAAAGCATTTGGCTAAACTGTAGATAATAATCAAACTCATAATCTCTTTTTATTAAGACAAAATGGCTAATATCTTAAAAATGGAATATTTGAGTTAAGGGTGCATATTGTTTGTATGGTGGGCTGCTAATATTGATCTCTCACTTCAAGGTGAGTTATTGGAAACCTGCAGAAACACTATAAGTCTATAGGTGGGAAACTGCAATACCTCTGATTTACACTCCTAGAGGGGAAGATACCTGAGCAATATGAGAAAACAAGGGAAGAAAGTGTCCCAAACAAACCTAGATGCTGCATCAATAAAATCCAATGACAGCATGGCAGAAGAAATATCAGAAAGAGAGTTCAGAATGTACATAATTAAAAGGATCAGAGAAGCAAACAATGAGATGAGAGAGCAAATAACGATCAACAGTTAGAAAAGCAAATGCAGGAAGCAAAAGATCATTTCAATAAAGAGATAGCATAACCAGTAGGATAGAACACCTGAAAAACAGAACCTCAGACATTGAAGACAAAATATTTAATCTTGAAAACATAGTTGACCAAACAGAGAAGATGGTAAGAAATCATGGACAGAATCTCCAAGAATTATGGGACATCATGAAAAGGCCAAATTTAAGAATTATTGGGATTGAGGAAGGCACAGAGAAACAAACCAAAGGAATGAACAATCTATTCAATGAAATAATATCAGAAAATTTCCCAAATCTGAAGAATGAAATGGAAAATCAAATACAAGAAGTTAAAGGACACCAAATGTACAAAATTAAAACAGACCCACACCAAGGTACATTATAATGAAAATACCTAACATACAAAATAAAGATAGAATTTTAAAGGCTGAGAGAGAACGAAAATACATTCAGGAGGAAACCAATACAGATAGCAGATTTCTCAACCCAGGCTCTAAAAGCTAGAAGGGCCTGGGACAGCATTTTTCAAGCTCTCAAACAAAATGGATGCCAACCAAGAATCTTATACTCATCAGATTTGATGATGAAATAAAATCCTTCCATGATAAACAAAAGCTAAAAGAATTTATGAACAGAAAGTTAGCACTACAGAACATTCTCAGCAAAATATTGCATGAGGAAGAGATTAAAAACAACGATGTAAGTCAGCAAAGGGAGGAACTACCCTAAAGGAATAGCCAAATAAAGGAGAAACCAAGTCAAGTTAAAAACCAAAACTAAGCCTAAATGACCTGGAATACAAATCATATCTCAAAAATAACCCTGAATGTTAATGGCCTGAACTCATCAATCAAAAGACACAGACTGGCAGATTGAATTAAAAAGGAAAGACCCAACAATATGCTGCCTTCAAGAGATTCATCTCATAGAAAGAGATACCCACAGACTAAAGGGGAAAGGATGGGAAAATCATACCATGCACATGGACTCAGCAAGAAAGCTGAGTATCCAACCTCATATCAGATAAAGTAGACTCAAGCCAAAATTAGTTACAAGGGATAAAGAAGGATATTTCATACTGTTTATGGGAAGCATAAATAAATAAGACTTAACAATCATAAATATTTATGACCCAAACACTGGCTCATCCATGTACATCAAACAATCCTTCTCAATTCCAGGAGCTAAATAAACCACAACACAATATACTAGGTGACTTTAACACACCTCTTTCACCACTGGACAGATCTTCCAAACAAAAACTGAACAAAGAACCATAGATCTCAATAACACAATCAATAATTTAGACATAACAGACATATATGCAATATTCCATCCATCAATGAGTGAATACACTTTCCTCTCAGCAACACAAGGATCATTTTCTAAAACAGACCATATGTTATGCCATAAAGCTACTGTTAGCAAGTATAAAAAGATATACTACCTTGTATTTTATCAGATCATAATGGATGAAATTAGAAATCATTGACAAAATAAAAAACAGAAACTACTCCAACACCTGGAGATTAGATAATATGCTATTGAATGATACATGAATAACAAAAGACATCAGAGGAAAAATTTAAAAAATTATTAGAGGTAAATGGGAATGACTACAACACAGCAAAATTTCTGGGACACTATGAAAGCAGTACTTAGAGGAAAATTCATTTCATGGAGCACATTCAATAAAAGAAAAAAAGTCAACAAATAAACGACCCAACAGTACAGCTCAAAGCCCTCGAAAAATAAGAACAGATCAACACCAAAAGTAGTAGAAGACAGGAAATAGTTAAAATCAGAGCTGAAATCAATGAAATTGAAACAAAAGAAACAATCAAAAAATTGACAAAACAAAAAGTTGTTCTTTGAAAAAATAAACAAAATTAATAAACCCTTAGCCACACTAACAAAGAGGAGAGAGAAAACTCAAATTACTAATTAAATTTGTGATGAAAAAGGAAATATCATGACAGACAATACTAAAATACAAAACATAATTAGAAGCTATTTTGAAAATCTTTATTCCAACAAAATAGAAAATCTCGAAGACATCAACAGGTTTTGAGAGACATATGATCCATCCAAACTGAATCAGGGCATACACAATTTAAAAAGATCAGTTTCAAACAATGAAATAGAAGAAGTCATCAAAAGCCAACCAACAAAGAAAAGTCCAGGACCAGATGAATTCTCACCCGAGTTCTACAAGACCTTCAAAGAACAGGTCATTCAATTACTCCTCAAATTATTCCATGAAATAGAAGAGGAGGGAACCCTTTCAAACTCATTCTGTGAAGCTAATATCAACGTGATACCAAAACCAGACAGAGACATATTGAGGAAAGAAAATTTCAGAAAATATCTTTAAAGAACATAGATGCAAAAATTCTTAACAAAATTTTAGCAAATCACATACAAAAACATAACAGGACTCCCATAGCACAAGAAATAAAAGCTAGAATCAACCACTGGGATAGATTCAAACTAAAAAGCTTTCTCTCAGCAAAGGAAACTATCGGCAATGTGAAGAAAGAGCCTACAGAGTGGGAGAATATCTTTGCCAATCATACTTCAGATAGAGCACTAATCTCCAGAATATATAAAGAACTCAAAAAACTTTACTCCAAGAATTCAAATAATCCAGTTGACAAATGGGCCAAGGAAATGAATAGACACTTCACAGAAGAAGATCTACAAGCAATCAACAAACATATGGAAAAATGTTCAACATCTCTAGTAATAAGAGAAATGCAAATCAAAACCACCCTAAGATTCCATCTCACCCCAATTAGAATGGCGATTGTCAAGAATACGAGCAACAACAGGTGTTGGCGAGGATGTGGGGAGAAAGGTACACTCATACATTGCTGGTGGGGCTGCAAATTAGTGCAGCCACTCTGGAAAGCAGTGTGGAGATTCCTTAGAAAACTTGGAATGGACCCTCCATTTGACCCAGCTATCCCACTCCTTGGCCTATACCCAAAGGACTTAAAATCAGCATACTACAGAGATACAGCCACATCAATGTTCATAGCTGCTCAATTCACAATAGCCAGACTGTGGAACCAACCTAGATGCCCTTCAATTGATGAGTGGATAAAGAAACTGTGGTATATATATATACAATGGAATATTACTCAGCCATAAAAAATGATAAAATTATGGCATTTGCAAGCAAATGGATGAAATTGGAGAATATTATGCTAAGTGAGATAAGCCAGTCTCAAAAAGCCAAAGGAGGAATGATATCGCTAATAAGTGGATGATGACACATAATGGGGGGAGGGAAGGGTTAGTGTTAGGGTTACAATTAGGGTTAGGGAGGGGGGCAAGTATGGAGGAAGGAAGCACTGTATAGAGGGAAAAGAGGGATGGGAGGGGTGGGGGGAAGGGAAAAAATAACACAATGAATCAAACAACATTACTCTATGTAAATTTATGATTACACAAATGGTATGCCTTTACGCCATGTACAGAGAAACAACATGTATCCCATTTGTTTACAATAAAATTTTTAAAAAAAGAAAAAAAGAAAAAAAAAAAGAAACGAAAAAGAAAAAAAAAAGATAGTGCACCAAGATCAAGTGGGTTTCATCCCAGGGATGCAAGGTTGGTTCAACATCCAGAAATCAATAAATGTAATTCACCATATCAATAGACTTAAAGTCAAGAATCACATGATTATTTCAAAAGACGCAGAAAAAGCATTTGATAAAATACAATATCCCTTCATGCTCAAACACTAGAAAAAATACGGATAGTAGGAACATTCCTCAACATTGTAAAGACTAGCTATACTAAGCCCATGGCCAATATCATTCTAAATGGTGAAAAACTGAAAGCATTCCCCCTAAAAACTGGAACAAGGCAGGGATGCCCTCTTTCACCACTTCTATTCAATATCATCCTTGAAACTAAAGTCAGAGCAATTAGACAGACCAAAGAAATTAAAGGGATACAAATTGGAAAACAAGAACTCAAACTATCCCTATATTTAGAGGAACTGAAAAATTCCACCAAAAAAATTCTAGAATTCATAAATGAATTCAATAAAGTAAAAGGATATAAAATCAATGCTCATAAATCTATTGCATTTTTATACATAAGTGATGAATCCTCAGAAAGGGAATTTACAAAAACTACCCCATTCACAATAGCCTCAAAAAAATACTTGGGAATCAATCTAACAAAAGAGGTGAAAAACCTCTACAATGAGAACTATAGAACACTAAAGAAAGAAATTAAAGAAAACCTTAGAAGATGGAAAGACCTCCCATGTTCCTGGATAGGCAGAAGTAATATTGTCAAAATGGCCACACTACCAAAAGTGCTTATAAATTCAATGCAATTCCAATTAAAATCCCAATGATGTACCTCATAGAAACAAAACAAGCAATCATGAAATTCATCTGGAAGAATAAGAGACCCAGAATATATAAACCAATCCTTAGCAAGAAGAGTGAAGCAGGGTGTATCACAATATCAGAACTTCAACTATATTACAGAGCAATAGTAAGAAAAACAGCATGGTATTGGCACCAAAATAGACAGGTAGATCAATGGTACAGAATAGAGGACACAGAGAAAAACCCACACAATTACAGTTTTCTCTTACTAAACAAAGGTTCCAAAAACATATAATGGAGAAAAGATAGCCTCTTCAACAAATGGTGCTGGGAAAACTAGAAATCTATATGCAGCAGAATGAAACTAAACCCCTATCACTACCCTGCACAAAAGTCAACTCAAAATGGATCAAGGACCTTGAAATGAGACCAGAGATCCTACACCTTATAGAAGAAAAAGTAGGTCCAAATCTTCATCAGGTCGGCTTAGGATCAGACTTCCTTAACATGACTCCCAAGGCACAAGATATAAAAGCAGGAATCAGTAATTGGGATAGATTCAAACTAAATAGCTTTCTCTCGGCAAAGGAAACTATCAGCAATGTGAAAAGAGAGCCTACAGAGTGGGAGAATATCTTTGCCAATCATACTTCAGATAGAGCACTAATCTCCAGAATCTATAAAGAACTCAAAAAACTTTACACCAAGAATACAAATAAACCAATCAACAAATGGGCTAAGGAAATGAACAGACGCTTCACAGAAGAAGATCTACAAGCAATCAACAAACATATGAAAAAATGTTCAACATCTTTAGTAATAAGAGAAATGCAAATCAAAACTACCCTAAGATTCCATCTTACCCCAATTAGAATGGCGATTATCAAGAATACAAGCAACAATAGGTGTTGGTGAGGATTCAGGGAAAAAGGTATACTCATACATTGCTGGTGGGACTGCATATTAGTGCAGCCACTCTGGAAAGAAGTATGAAGATTCCTTAGAAACCTTCGAATGGAACCACCATCTGACCCAGCATCCCACTCCTTGGCCTATACCTAAAGGACTTAAAATCAGCATACTACAGAGATGCAGCCACATCAATGTTCATAGCTGCTCAATTCACAATAGCTAGATTGTGGAACCAACCTAGATGCCATTCAGTTGATGAATGGTTAAAGAAACTATGGTATAAACACACAATGGAATATTACTCAGCCACAAAGAAGAATAAAATTATGGCATTTGCATGCAAATGGATGAAGTTGGAGAATATCGTGCTAAGTGAGATAAGCCAATCCCAAAAAATCAAAGGATGAATGATCTCTCTGATAAGCAGATGATGATGCCTAACAGGGGGTGGAAGGGAGGCAAGAATGGAAGAAGAATGAATTGTATAGAGGAAAAAGAGGAGTAGGAGGGGTAGGGGGAAGGAAAAATAACAGAATGAGACAAACATCATTACCCTATGTACTTGTATGATTACACAAATGGTATGACTCTACTTCAGAGAAACAAGTTGTACCCCATTTGTTTACAATGAATCAATATAAATAAATTTATTTAAAAAAAAACAGTTCCATCCCTGAAAAAAAAAAATAGAAAGAAAGAAAGAAACTAATCCAAATTAAAAATGAGAAATAAACCCAAATGCCTGGGAATACAAATCATACCTCAGTAATAACCTTGAATGGTAAAGGCCTAAACTCATCAATCAAAAGACATAGATTGGCAGATTGGATTTAAAAACAAGACCTGACAATATGGTGTCTCCAAGAGATCACCTCATAGGCAAATACCTCCACAGACTGAAGGTGAAAGGATGGGAATAAACATATCACTCACTTGGATCATGTAAACAAGCAGGGGTTTCATCCTCACAACAGATAAGGGAAACTTCAAGTCAAAGTTAATCAGAAGGGACAAGAAGGACATTTCATAGTGCTTAAGGGAATGATACCTCAGCAAGACATAACAATCATAAATATTTATGCCTCCAACAATGGAGCATCTATGTACATTAAACAAACTCCTCTCAATTTCAAGAATCACATAGACCACAATACAATAATACTTACTTTAACACACCTCTTTCAGTACTGGATAGATCCTTCAAACAAAAACTAAACAAAGAAGCTATAGAACTAAATAATACAATTGATAATTTACACTTAGCAGACATATATAGAATACATGCTCTTCTCCATAGCACATGAATCCTTCTCTAAAATAGACCCCAGCTTATGCAAAGCAACTCTTAGCAAGTACAAATAATAGAGATAACACCCTGCATTCGATTAGACCATAATGGAGTAAAATTAGAAATCAATAATAAAATAAAATGAAGCTTCTCAACACCTGGAGACTAAGTAATATGCTATTGAATGATGAAAGGATAGCAGAAGAAATCAGGGATGAAATTTAAAAATACTTAGAGGTAAATGAGAATACCAGTACAACATCAAAATCTCTGGGACACTACAAAGGCAGTGCTAAGAGGAAAGTCCACTGCAGTGAGCTCATTCATTAAAAGAATACAAAGTCAATGACAAAATGACCTAATGTAAGATGTAACAAAGCCCTGAAAAAAGAAAAAAAAAACACCAAAAGCAGTAGAAGACAGGAAATAATTAAAATCAGAGCTGAAACCAGTGGAAATTGAAACAAAAGAAACAAAATATTAACAAAACAAAAGTTTGACCCTTTGAAAGCATAAATAAAATTGATAAACAATTAGTCACACTAATGAAGAGAAAGGGAGAGAAAAATCAAATTAATAAAATTTGTGATGAAAAAGGAAATATGACAGACTTTATTGAAATACAGAAGATAATCAGAAACTATTTTGAAAATTTATACTCCAATAAAATTGAAAATCTTGGAAACATTAACAAATTTATGGAGGCATATGACCTACCCAAACTGAATCAGGAGGCCATATACAATTTAAACAAGTCAATTTTAAGCAATGAAATATAAGACACCATCAAAAGTCTACCAATCAAGAAAAGCCCAGGAAAGATGGATTCTTGAGTTCTCCAAGTACTTCAATGAAGAATTAACACCAATACTTCTCAATTTATTCCATGAAATAGAAGAGGAGGGAACCCTTCCAAACCCATTCTATGAGGCTAGTATCACCCTGATACCAAAACCAGACAAAGACACATCAAGGAAAGAAAATTTCAGATCAATATCTCTGATGAACATATATACAAAAATTCTCATCAAACTCCTGGAGAATCATATGCAAAAACATATATAACAGATGGTGCACCATGATCAAGTGAGATTCATCTCGGGGATGCAAGGTTGGATCAACATCCAGAAACCAATAAATGTAATTCATTACACCAATAGACTTAAAGACAGGAATCATATAATTATCTCAATAGGTGCAGAAAAAGCATTTGAAAAAAATCAGCACCTCTTCATGTTCAAAACATGAGAAAAACTAGGAATACTAGGAACATAACTCAACATTGTAAAAGTTATATATGATAAACCTAAGGACAACATCACTCTAAACAGAGAAAAATTGAAAACATTTCCTCTAAAAACTGGAAAAAGACAAGGTGTTGAATTATACAGAAAACACAACGACTGAACATACATTTTGCATTCACAGATGCATTATCAATTCTTTGATTTTCATCTCCATTTCTATGAGATCAACTCTTTTTCTTTTAGATTTCCCACAGTGATATAATAGGTGCTTAATAGGTCTTTCTGTGCCTGATTTATTTCATTTAATATAAGGATTCCAGTTACAACTATGTTGTTGCAGATGACAAAACTGTATCTTTTTTAGAGCAGATTAGTATTCCATTGTGCATATGCACCATATTTTCTTTATCCATTCATAAAAAGTCACAGGAATTATTATAGATGAGATTTTGCACTTTACATATTTTGTGATTGTTATAATATATACTCTTGTACTCAGCTTCTTTTGCTGAGTACAAAAATGCATCATTTGGGGGGATTAATGTGTTGTTTGTTGCATATGTTAATAATTCATTTTTAGTCTGGAGTAGTATTCTATTATATGAATAGACCACCATTTATTTGTTCAGAGACATTAATGAACACAGGTTGTTTTTGACTAGGGACTAGAAACATTTGCATATAATTTGTAGGCTCTAAATTTTTTAGGTGATTTATGCATCATATACTTGGCAAAATGGATGTATCTGGTGAAAATTACTGCCAAAACTAAAAAAAACAAAAATACTGGACATTTAACCATTATGTCTTGATTCTTTTAAAAAAAATTATACCTATTAGATTTATTTATATAGTATCTGTACCCAGCAATAATAACACTGTCTTTAAGAAACGCTGATGGACTGTCTTACTTTGTTATATACTTTAATATGTTTTTATTTATATCTATGTAACTTTATGTAATCTTCATAAATGTGATCAATTGCAATAAAAAATTGAGAAGGAGGGAATTCTGTCAAATTCATTTTATGAGACAAATATCACCTGATACCAAAACAACACAACACAAAACAAAATTAGAGACTATATCTCTGATGAACATATGTGCAAAAATTATCTATGAAAAACTTAAAATTACATTATATTAGAAATATAATGTAATATATTACATTAGAAAGATCTTATATCATGATCAAGTAGAATTTATCTAAGAGATGAAAGAATGGTTCATTGTAAGTAAATATAATATAGGACATCAAACCAATAAAGAACAAAAAACATAATAATCTCAATAGATGAAGAAAAAGTCATCAATTTTGAAAATTTATACACCAATAAGCTAGGAAATCTCAGTTATTGACAAGTTCCTAGAGAAATATGACCCCTGCACAAATTGAACCATGAGGATACAGAAAACAGACAGATCAATAACAAGTAATAAAATTGAAGAAAATATTTAAAGTCTTCCCAAAAAAAGACCTAGGACAAGATGGATTCTTAGCCAAGTATAACCAGACCTTTAAAGAACTAATACATTTCCTCAAATTATTCCACAAAATAGAAGAGAACAGTGACATTCATTCTGTGAAGCCAGTATCACTCTGATGCCAAAATCAGACAAAGACCTATCAAAGAGAGAAAACTTCAGGACAATATCCTTGATCAACTTAGATGCAAAAATTCTTAATAAAATATTGGAAAACCACATACAAAAACACTTTAAGAAAATAGCATGCTCTGATCAATGGTGTTGCAAGATTGGCTCAATATATGTAAATCAATACATGTAATTCATGATAGAAATAGACTTGAGTACAAAAATCACATGATTATCTCAATAAGTTAGAAAGAATCCAACACACATTCATGTTTAAAACACTAGAGAAACTAAGGATAGAAAGAACTTTCCTCAACATTCTAAAGACTATAAATAACAAACCCAAGTCATACTGGTCATAGAAAAACTGAAAGCGTTTTCTCTAAAAACAAAAACAAGACAAGGATGCCCACTCTCATCACTCCTATGCTACATATTTTCTCAAAGAGAAACTCTAGCCAGAGCAATCAGGCAAGAGAAGGAAATTAAAGGGATACAAATCAGAAAAGAAGTCAAGTTATCTCTGTTTGCTGAAGACATAATCCTATATTTAGAAGACCCAAAAAAACTACCAGAAGACTTCAAGAGCTGATAAACAAGTTTGCAAAGTAGCAGGATACAAGATCAACATACATAATCAATTACTTTCCTATACTCCAATAATGAATCTGTTGAAAAAGCAATTAGGGAAACTATTCCATTCATAATAACCTCACAAAAAAATGAAATACTTGGGACTTAATCTAATGAAGGAAGTGAAAGACCCCCACAATGAAATTATACAACAGTGAAGGAAGAAAATGAAAAAGACCCTAGAAGATGGAAAGACCTTCCATGTTCTTGGATAATCAGAATTAATATTATCAAAATGGTGAAACTACCAAAAGCATTATACAGGCTTAGTGCAATCCCCATCAAAATACCAATGACATTCTTTGCAGAACCAGAAAACAACAGTTCTAAAATTCATTTGGAAGAATAAAAAACCCAGACTAGATGAGCAATCCTGAACAAGAAGAGCAAATCTGGAGGCATCACAATACCAGATCTCAAATTATACTACAGAACTACAGAAACAAAAACAGCACGGTATTGGTGCCAAATCTGACATGAAGACCAATGGAATAGAATAGAAGACATGGCAAATGTTCTCTCTGATATGTGGAAGCTAACCCACAATAAAGGGTAGGGGGAGAAGTTCAGTGGATTAGACAAAGGAAAATGAAGGGAAGGGGGAATAGGAAAAGGAAAGACACTGGAATGAATCTGATGTAACTTTCCTATGTACACAGTGAATCTCATCATCATATACATTGACAAGAAATTAATTTTAAAAATAACTATGGGTAAATAGCAGAAGGACCAATAGAGAGAACGGAGTATATGGTGGGAAAACGGAAGGGGAAGAAGAGGCCTTGGGGTGCTAATTAAAATAAGATATATTCCATGTTTGTATAATTATATCAAAATGGATTCTACTGTCATGTATAACTAAAAGAACCAAAATAAAACAATACTAGGGAATCAATATTGTTTTGGAAACAAAAATAAAAAAATAAAGCAAGTTTTTATTACCAAAAAAAAAAAAAAAAGACACAGAGACATCAGTCAGATACTGTCAACTGATACTCAACAAAAATGCCAAAACCAGACACTGTAAAAAAGATAGCCTTTTTAACAAATAGTGATGGAAAACTGGATATTCATATGTAGAAGAATGAAACTTGACCCCTTTCACCCTGCAAAAAAGTGAACTGAAGGGGCTGGGGTTGTGGTCAGTGGTAAAGCACTTGTCTACCATGTGTGAGGCACTGGGTTCAATTCTCAGCACCACGTATAAATAAATGGATAAAATAAAGGTTTATCAACCTCAAAAAAAACAAATTCAAAAAAATCAATTCAAAGTGGATCAAAGACACAGGAATTAGGCAATAAACTGCAACTTCTAGAAGAAAATGTAAGCTCAATTCTCCAGCATATAGGTTCTTCAGGCACTGACTTCCTTGACAAGACTCCTAAAGCACAAGAATTAAAACCAAGATTAAGTAAGTGAGCTGTCACCCAATGAAAAAGTTTCTGCACAGAAACAGAGCATGAAGAGAGAACCTACAGAATGGGAGAAGATCTTTGCCACCCAGAACATAAAGAACTCAAAAAACCTAAAACCAAAAGGAAGAAAAGAAAAGAAAAAAAACCCAATTAATATATAGCCAAAAGAATTATATAGGCATTTCTCCAAAAAAGAAACACAAATGACTAATAAATTATGAAAAAAATTTTCAATATATCTAGTAACCAGGGAAATGCAAATCAAAACTATATGAATGGGATCCTAAAAGTTATACTCCATATATGTATAATGTGTCGAAATATACTCTAGTGTCATGTATATCTAAAAAGGATAAATTTTTTAAAGGCTTGGAAATTTTAAAATAAATAAATAATAACTACATGAAGATTTTATCTCTAGTTAGAATGGCAATTATCAAGAACACAAACAATAATAAATATTGGCAAGGATGCAGGGGAAAGGGTACACTTGAATATTCTCGGTGGAACTGCAAATTAGTAAAACCACTTTGGAAAGCAGTAGTCCTCAAAAAACTAGGAATTGAAGCACCATGTGCCCTGGATGTTCCACTCCTTGGTATATACCCAAAGATCTAAAATCAGCATACTGTAAGAATGCAGCCACCTCAATGTTTAGAGCAGCAAAATTCACAATAGCCAAGATACAGGACTAGCTAGCCTAGGTGCCCTTCAACAGATGATTATTATTATTATTATTATCAACAGATGATAATTATTTTTTTAAATGTGTTATATATACACAATGGAGTTTTACTCAGCCTTAAAGAAGAATGAAATGGTTGCATTTTATAGTAAATAGACGAAACTGGAGAACATGATGCTAAATGAAAAAAGCCAGACTCAGAAAGTCAAGGGTCACATGTTTCTCTGATATGCATAAGCTAGACAAAAATAAGGAGGAAAAAGAACAAGGGGGGTGCAGGATTCCCAATAAAACAGAAGAGAGATCAGTGGAGTAGAGGAAGGGGATTGATGGGGAGACAGAGTGATGGGAAAAGGAAAGAATGGTGGAATTAATCTGACCTAACTTTCCTATGTATATGTCTGAATATGCCATGGTGAATTTTACCTTAATGTTTATCCATAATGCACTAATTTAAACAACTATAAATACATAGAAGAAGGATTACTACAGTAGCAGAAAAGGAACAAAGAGGGAATGGGGAGGGAAAGGGGACTGAATTGGAGCAAATTATATTCCATGCTTCTATAATTATGTCAAAATTAACACTAACTATGTATAACTTAAATGAATAAATAAAACATCAAAAATAAGAAAAGCCAACAGTAAAAAAAATGGATTTATTTAATATGTGTTTTAGATAGATTGGAATCCTAACTAATGAAATGAAGACCTAACTATGCAGAATGGAACACATGAGTTAGATTAATAAATCATGATAATGTGAGATGGCAAAGAGTCTCGGACTGGAGAGGAAACTGGGTAGAGAAGTAACTGTGAAGATAAGTTAGTTTAACAAGGTTTGTAAATCTGTCCTTGAAAATAAGACTAATGCTTTTCTTCTGATACAGGGAAGATCGCATTCACAAGAATGATCTTGCACCTGCTGTTTTCACATGTCTTTAAGTCAAAATAGTCAATATACCAGAGCCACATGTTTTGAGATAGGATCTTCTTAATTCCTTTACATCATTCTCAGTAACAAAATATTTTAAACTTTTCTTTAGACTCAGAACCAAAGATGACTACCATCAACTTTTCTGTTCAAAATTATTCTGGCTGGGCACAGTGGCACTTGCCCTCTTACAACAATCCCAGCAGCTCCAGAGGCTGAGACAGGAAAGATGCAACTTCAAAGCTAGCCTCAGCAACTTGGTGAGGCCGTGTCCCAAAATAAAAAACAAAAGTGGGGGGGGGGGTTCAAGATGGCTGACTAGAGGGTGGCTGCATTTCATGTTGCCCCAGGACTCAGGATTCAAAAGAAGAGATATTGAGAGATGTGGGACCAACTCAAAGCCGCCGGGTGGGTCTCTCCTGTTGGGGAGGCATCCCAGATGGGGCAGTATCCCAGAACGCAGGGAACTTTGTGAAGTAGAGCTGCCCGGCAGGACACCCCTCCCCCCACTAGAGCAGTGAACTCCAACAACTGGGAGCATTGTAGAGGAGGCCGCTCAGCACAGCACTTGGACTCGAGCAACCACTGGGGCTCCGGGCGGCGGCCCAGAGGAGGGGCTGCGAGGAGGGCTGTTTGGACTCGGAGCAACCACTCCTGAACGCCGGGGCTTGCCCAGAGAAGGAGGAGGAGTGTGGCCGCTTGGATTTGGAGTAACTATACCAGAGCTACGGGTGGTTGCTAGAGGAGGAGCTGCGTGGCGAGCTGTCTGGACTCAAAGCGACCGTTCCTGGACACCGGGGCCGGCCCGGAGGAGAAGGAGGAGCGCAGCAGGTCACTTGGACTCGCAGTGACTGCGTTGGAGCTCCAGGCAGCTGCTCAGAGGAGGAGGCAAGTGGTGAGTTATTTGGACTCAGAGCGACCGCTCCTGAACACTGGGGGGCTGCCTGGAGGAGGAGCGCGGTGGGTTGCTTGGTCTCCAGCGGCCGCACCAGAGCTCCAGGCAGCTGCCCGGAGGAGGCGTGCAGCAGGTCACGTGGACTCAGAGTGACTCAGAGCAACTCAGAGTGACCGCTCCTGAACACCTGGGGGGCTACATGGAGGAGGAGGAGGAATGGGGCAGGTCACTTGGACTCGGAGTGATTGCCCAGGGCTACGGGCAGTTGGCAGGAGGAGAAGGTGCGCAGTGAGTTGCTTGGACTCCTAGCAACCGCACCGGCACACCAGGCAGCTGTCTGGAGGAAGAGGCGTGCAGCGGGTCACTGGGACTCAGAGCGATTGTACGGGGCTCCAGGTGGCTGGTCAGAGGAGGGGCCGCATAGCCAGGCGATTAGGTGCAGAGCAGGATCCCAGGACCTAGGAGGCTTCTTGGTGGAAGAGCCGCATAGAGACATGCTTAGGGGTGGAGTGAAGGTTCCAGGACTGCAGGCAGATTCTCTGAGGAGGGGCAGCCTAAGGAGACTCGTCTGCAAAGGGTGAGGCTCCCAGGCCCACGAGGGAGGTCCGGGCCCCTGGGAACATTGCAGAGGAAGGCAGCCCAGCCAAGGTGGTAGCTGTAGATTGAGGGCAACCTCTAGGAGGGGAACTGACCAGCAAGACCTCCCCACCAGGTGACTCTTCCCTGCTGGGTGAAGTTTTCCCACAAGGATGGTAAAACCAGAGACTCAGGCCCAAACAGGCCTTGCCTCAGCCCGCAGCCTAGTTCCCCTTTGGATGACCATTGGTCAACAAGTGGAGGCACCTCTGCCCACTAGCAGGGAATATACCCCACCTGAAGGCTACCACCCCTAGAGAGGCAGCTTCCTTGTGGAGCACCGCGCTATCAACTTCCTCCAAGACTTCGGCCTACTGAAGGCTAAGAGTGGATATACTAGAAATCTTCAGGGACATTATAAGTCAATAGAGGAAATCTGCAACATCTCAGCGGTTCACTGATACCTGAACGATATGAGAAAACAAGGGAAGAAAATGCCCCAAACAAATCTAGATGTTACATCAATAAAACCCAATGACAGCATGGCAGAAGAAATGACAGAAAAGGAGTTCAGAATGTCCATAATTAAAATGATCATGGAAGCAAATGATGAGATGAAAGAGCAAATGCAGACACTGAATGATGAGATAAAAGAGCAAATGCACGCATTGAATAATCGCACCAATCGACAGTTAAAAGAGCAAATACAGGAAGCAAAAGATCATTTCAATAAAGAGTAAGAGATGTTGAAAAAAAACAAACAGAAATCCTTGAAATGAAGGAACAATAAACCAAATTAAGAACTCCATAGAAAGCATATCCAATAGGATAGAACACCTGGAAGACAGAACCTCATACATTGAAGACAAAATATTTAACCTTGAAAACGAAGTTGAACAAAAAGAGAAGATGGTAAGAAATCATGAATAGAATCTCCAGGAACTATGGGATATCATGAAAAGGCCAAATTTAAGAATTATTGGGATTGAGGAAGGCTTAGACAAACAAACCAAAGGAATGAACAATCTACTCAATGAAATAATATCAGAAAATTTCCCAAATATGAAGAATGAAATGGAAAATCAAGTACAAGAGGCTTATAGGACTCCAAATACACAAAATTATAACATACCCACACCAAGGCACATTATAATGAAAATGCCTAACATACAAAATAAAGACAGAATTTCAAAGGCTATGAAAGAAAGGAATCAAATTACATTCAGGGGGAAACCAATACGGATATCAGCAGACTTTTCAATCCAGACCCTAAAAGCTAGAAGGGCCTGGAACAACATTTTTCAAGCCCTGAAAGAAAATGGATGACAACCAAGAATCTTATACCCAGCAAAACTTACCTTCAAATTTGACAATGAAATAAAATCCTTCCATAATAAACAAAAGCTAAAAGAATTTACAAAAAGAAAGCCAGCATTACAGAACATTCTCAGCAAAATATTCCAAAAGGAAGAGATGAAAAACAAAGAAGCAAATCAGCAAAGAGAGGAATTATCCTAAAGGAATTGTCAAATAAAGGAGGAACCAAGTCGTGTCAAATAAATAAATAAATAAATAAATAAAATTTAAAAGATGAACCAACTGACCGGGAAACTAAATCATATCTCAATAATAACCCTGAATGTTAATGGCCTGAATTCATTAATCAAAAGACATAGACTGGCAGATTGGATTAAAAAGAAAGATCCAACAATATGTTGCCTGCAAGAGACTCACCTCATAGAAAAAGATACCCATAGACTAAAGGTGAAAGGATGGGGAAAAACATACCATGCACATGGACTCAGCAAAAAAGCTGGAGTATCCATCCTCATTTCAGATAATGTGGACTTCAAGCCAAATTTAGTCAGAAGGGATAAAGAAGGACATTTCATACTGCTTAAGGGAAGCATAAATCAGCAAGACATAACAATCATAAACATCTATGCCCCAAACAGTGGGTCATCCATGTATGTCAAACAAATCCTTCTCAATTTCAGAAACTGAATAGACCATAACACAATAATACTAGGTGATTTTAACAAGCCTCTCTCACCGCTGGACAGATCTTCCACACAAACATTGAACAAAGAAACCATAGATCTCAATAACACAATCAATAATTTATACTTAACAGACATTTATAGAATATACCATCCAGCTAAGAGCAAATACACTTTCTTCTCAGCAGCACATGGATCCTTCTCTAAAATAGACCATATATTATGCCACAAAGCTAATGTTAGCAAACACAAGAAGATAGAGACACTACTTTGTATTCTATCGGATCATAATGGATTGAAGATAGAAATAAATGAAAGAGTAAAAAACAAAAACTATTCCAACACCTGGAGATTAAACAATATGCTATTATATGATGAATGGATGACAGCGGATATTAGGAAGGAAATTTAAAAATGCTCAGAGGTAAATGAGAACAAAGAAACATCATATCAAATTCTCTGGGACACTATGAAAGCAGTACTTAGAGGGAAATTTATTTCATGGAGTGCATTTAATAAAAGAAGTAAAATTCAACAAATAAACGACTTAACACTACAGCTCAAAGCCCTAGAAAGAGAAGAACAGACCAGCACCAAAAGTAGTAGAAGACAGGAAATAGTTAAACTCAGAGCTGAAATCAACGAAATTGAAACAAAAGAAACAATAAAAAAAATTGACAAAATAAATAGTTGGTTCTTTGAGAAAATAAACAAAATTGATAAACCTTTAGCCACACTAACAAAGAGAAGACGAGAGAAAACCCAAATCACTGAAATTTGGAATGAACAAGGAAATAGCACAACAGACAGGATTGAAATACAAAACATAATTGGAAGCTATTTTGAAAATCTATACTCCAACAAAATAGAAAATTTTGAAGACATCAAAGGGTTTCTAGAGACTTATGAATTGCCTAAACTGAATGAGGAGGACATACACAATTTAAATAGACCAATTTCAAGTAATGAAATAGAAGAAGTCATCAAAAGCCTACCAACAAAGAAAAGTTCGGGACCAAATGGGTTCTCAGCCGAGTTCTACAAAACCTTTAAAGAAGAGCTCATTCCAATACTTCTCAAAGTATTCCATAAAATAGAAGAGGAGGGAACCCTCCCAAACTCATTCTATGAAGCCAATATCACACTGATACCTAAACCAGACACAGACACATCGAGGAAAGAAAATTTCAGACCAATATCCTTAATGAATATTGACGCAAAAATTCTCAACGAAATTTTAGCAAATCGCATACAAAAACATATTTAAAAGATAGTGCACCATGATCAAGTGGGTTTCATCCCAGGGATGCAAGGTTGGTTCAACATCAGGAAATCAATAAATGTCATTCACCATATCAATAGACTTAAAGTCAAGAATCACATGATTATTTCAATAGATGCAGAAAAAGCATTTGATAAAATACAGCACCCCTTCGTGCTCAAAACACTAGAGAAAATAGGGATAGTGGGAACATTCCTTAACATTGTGAAGGCCATTTATGCTAAGCCCATGGCTAATATCATTCTAAATGGTGAAAAACTGAAAGCATTCCCCCTAAAAACTGGAACAAGGCAGGGATGCCCTCTTTCACCACTTCTATTCAATATTGTCCTTGAGACTCTAGCCAGAGCAATTAGACAGACCAAAGAAATTAAAGGGATACGAATAGGAAAAGAAGAACTCAAACTATCCCTGTTTGCTGATGATATGATTATATACTTAGAGGAACCAGGAAATTCCACCAGAAAACTTTTAGAACTCATAAGCAAATTCAGTAAAGTAGTGGGATATAAGATCAATGCACATAAATCTAATTCATTTTTATACATAAGTGATGGATATTCAGAAAGAGAAATTAGGAAAACTATCCCATTCACAATAGCCTCGAAAAAAATAAAATACTTGGGAATCAATCTCACAAAAGAGGTGAAAGACCTCTACAATGAGAACTGCAGAACACTAAAGAAAGAAATTAAAGAAAACCTTAGAAGATGGAAAGATCTCCCATGTTCATGGATAGGAAGAATTAATATTGTCAAAATGGCCATACTACCTAAAGTGCTATACGGATTCAATGCAATTCCAATTAAAATCTCAATGATGTACCTTACAGAAATAGAGCAAGCAATTATGAAATTCATCTGGAAGAATAAGAAACCCAGAATAGCTAAAGCAATCCTTAGCAGGAAGAGTGAAGCAGGTGGTATCGCAATACCAGATCTTCAACTCTACTACAAAGCAAGAGTAACAAAAACAGCATGGTATTGGTACCAAAATAGAAAGATAGATCAATGGTACAGAATAGAGGACACGGACACAAACCCAAATAAATACAATTTTCTTATACTAGACAAAGGGGCCAAACATATGCAATGGAGAAAAGATAGCCTCTTCAACAAATGGTGCTGGGAGAACTGGAAATCCATATGCAACACAATGAAACTAAACCCATATCTCTCACCATGCATGAAACTAAACTCAAAATGGATTAAGGACCTTGGAATCAGACCAGAGACCCTGCAAATTTTAGAGAAAAAGTAGGTCCAGATCTTCAACATGTCGGTTTAGGACCAGATTCTTCAACAGGACTCCCATAGCACAAGAAATAAAAGCAAGAATCAATAACTGGGATAGATTCAAACTAAAAAGCTTTCTCTCAGCAAAGGAAACTATCAGCAATGCAAAGAAAGAGCCTACAGACTGGGAGAAAATCTTTGCCAATCATACTTCAGATAGAGTACTAATCTCCAGAATCTATAAAGAACTCAAAAAACTCTACACCAAGAATGCAAATAATCCAATCGACAAATGGGCTAAGGAAATGAATAGATACTTCACAGAAGAAGATCTACAAGCAATCAACAAACATATGGAAAAATGTTCAACATCTCTAGTAATAAGAGAAATGCAAATCAAAACCACCCTAAGATTCCATCTCACCCCAATTAGAATGGCGATTATCAAGAACATAAACAACAACAGGTGTTGGCGAGGATGTGGGGAGAAAGGTACACTCATACATTGCTGGTGGGGCTCCAAATTAGTGCAGCCACTCTGGAAAGCAGTGTGGAGATTCCTTAGAAAACTTGGAATGGAACCACCATTTGACCCAGCTATCCCACTCCTTGGCCTATACCCAAAGGACTTAAAATCAGCATACTACAGAGATACAGCCACATCCATGTTCATAGCTGCTCAATTCACAATAGCCAGATTGTGGAACCAACCTAGATGCCCTTCAGTTGATGAATGGATAAAGAAACTGTGGTATATATATACAATGGAATATTACTCAGCCATAAAGAAAGATAAAATTATGGCATTTGTAGGCAAATGGATGAAATTGGAGAATATCATGCTAAGTGAGATAAGCCAATCTCAAAAAACCAAAGGTCAAATGATATCACTAATAAGTGGATGAGGACAAATAATGGGGGGAGAGAGGGGTTAGTGTTAGGATTAGAGTTAGGGTTAGGGAGGGGGGCAAGAATGGAGGAAGAAAGGACTATATAGAGGAAAAAGAGGGTGGGAGGGGTGGGGGGAAGGGAAAAAATAGCAGAATGACTCAAACAACATTTCTCTATGTAAATTTATGATTACACAAATGGTATGCCTTTATGCCATGTACAAACAGAGAAACAACATGTATCCCATTTGTTTACAATAAAAAAAGAAAAAAAAGTGGGGTGGGGATGTGGTTCAGAGGATAAAAGACCCTGGGTTCAATCCTTGGTGGTATCTCCAAAAAAATTGTTCTAGAAGTCTTAGGAAAAAAAAAAAAGACAAGGAAAAGAAATAAATAGCAACAAAGTTGGAAAGGAAAAAGAAAGGAAAGCCCTTCAATTAGGTTAATCATCCCTAATGATAAAATCTCTCAATAAATGAGGTATAGAAGGAACAGGCCTCAACACAAGCAAAAACAACCCACAAGTTAACATCAACTTAGGACAAAAGTTGAAAGCTTTTCCTGCAAGATCTGGAATAAGAAAAAGATATCCACTTTTTCTACTCTTTTTCGTTGGACTTTTTAGTCAACACAATTGTACAAGAGAAGGAAATAAAGGTAATCCAAATTGGAAAGAGGAAAGTGAAATGAAGCTATTTGCATATAACATAATCTCCTTTATAGAAAACCCAACAGACTACACCAAAAAAAACCACTGAAAACAGCATTCATTTGGATTGCTGTATACAAAATAAACATTAAAAAGTCAGCAGCATTGGACTAGGGTTGTGGCTCAATGGTACAGCGCTTGCCTAGCATTTGTGAGGCACTGGATTTGATCCTCAGCACCACATATAAATAAATAAATTAAATAAAGTTTCATCAACAACTAATAAAAATATCTTTTTAAAAATCAGCAGCATTTATATGCATCAATAACAAATTACTAATGCAAACTCCATTTCTCACTTGTGAGGTTACATTTGCCAGGCATTCAATGCACACTGCACATCCCCCTGAGTTCTCTCCCTTTCACAATTCACAGGTGCCATCTTTGAGTTGTTCCCAAAATTCTTTGCTCCTCAGCGATGCTTCTATAGAGCACAAAAATGGAGTTTGCATAGATGGATTTTCTCTGTCAACCTACACTTCCACTTCTTTCCTGCCTTCAACAGCGTTGGCCAATAGCAGGAGTGGGCTTTTCAGTCTCTACCTTGAAGATTAAAGAGGACCACTCATTTGCAATTTGTGTTCAGTAAATCTTTGAACACTGGAAAGGAGAGCTGGCTTATAAATCAGATGACCAGAAGATGGGGGAAACAGTGTGAAACGCTAAAAAAGAAGGACTCTTCTACACCTGCATTCGAATACTGACTTCATCACTTGGTATCTGTGAATTGTGTAAATCATATAACTTTGCTGTAACTGGACTTTTGATTTGTAATACAAAGATTAAAATATACATCTCATAAAAATTACAAACTAACTGAAAAAGAAATCAAGAAAGCAATATCATTTCAACATCTATAAAACATATCTAGGAATAAATTTAATCAAAGAAAGTGAAAGATCTCTCCAATGACAATCATGAAACATCAATGAGGAAAATTAAAGAGCATACATAAAAATGGTAATATATCACATATTCACAAACTCAAAGAATTAATATTGATAAAATGTCCATACATCCCAAAGTGATCTACAGATTCAGTTCATTCCATATCAATATAGCAAAGACATTTTTCACACAAATAGAAAAAGTAATCTTAAATTTCATGAGTACTACAAAGGCTCTGGGAAACCAAATTAACCCTAAGCAAAAAGAACAAAGTTGGAGACATCACAATATCTGACTTCAAATATACTACACAGTTATAGTAACTCAAACAGCCTTGTGCTGTCATAAAAGCAGACACATAGATCAATGGAATGGAATAGAAAACCTAGAAATGACTCCACATGTTTACAGTAAACTGATTATTGAAAAAGGAACCAATAGTACACATTGGGTAAAGGACAGTCTCTTCAATAAATGTTGCAGAGAAAACTGGATATACACACACACAAGAAGCTAGTCCCCTATGTCTCACCATAATAAAAATCAACTCAAAAGGGATCAGTCTTAAATATGACTTGAAATTTTTGCAACTACTATAATAAAAAAATTAGCAGAAATAGTTCAGAGCATTGGTATGGGCAAAGACTTTCTATAAGATCTAAAAGCACCAGAAACAACAAGCAAATTAGACAAATGGGATTATATCAAGGAAAAAATAAATGGTGTGAGGACACAACCTGCAGAAAAGGAAAAAATATTTGCAAACTACTTATTCAACAAGGGCTAATATCCAGAATATATACGATATTCAAACAACTCAAGAGCCAAAAACACACATAAGCGTGGACAAAAGTGGACAAATCAAAGGGATCCAAGATGGCAGACTAGAGGGAACCTGCATTCCTTGTTGCTCCGTAACTCGTGTTTCACACAGAGGATCTCTGTTTCTTCGTGAGGCAGTTTTTGCTGCTTATCAATCCCCTGCTGTTTTCCCCATTTGTCTACTGTGATCACCTGCAGTCTGCCAGCATATCAACACCTATTTGAGTGCATATTTCTCACTGTCAGGCACCTTTCATCCATCATTTGCCTGCCTCTTGCCTGTCCATCACCTACCTTTCACCTATCCATCACCCACCACCGGAAGTTCAGATTGTCCAACAGCAGTCAGCAAACTGACCACAGACCTCCAGTGGAGCACTAGCTGCCTGCTGTTGCCTGGAAGTTCACTGTCACAGTACCTGCAGGTTTGGTTACACATGGCTGCCACCATTTTGAAACAACAGCCAGACCCCATAAGATCCCTGATCGAACTTACTGAACCCCACCTCCAGGATCCCTCAGCCCAACCGATCACTCCCTGCCTCTGGGGCCCTCACATAGACTGACTGCTCCCCACCACCAGGACCCCCAGACTGACTGACTACACCTATCACCAGGACACCCCACTGGCATTGCATCCAGCCTCCAGGATTCCACAACCAGACCAACCACACCCTGCCTCCAGGACCTCCAGTCAACCACACCCACACCCCAAAATGCAGTTCCCCAATTGCCAACATTTGGAAGTCACAGTGGCCATCTTGGATAATCCTAGAAGCTGTATCTTCCATCTTTAGGTGAGGCAAATTCCATCCTGAGATGCCTGCTGGAGACTATAAGCTCATTGTAAGGTACTTCTCATATATCAGGCTACTGAAGACTGAGAGATTTGAGTACTATATGACTGTTGTAGTGTAGATTTTCTTTTGTCTCCTTATTGAAAATTTTTAAGTTTTTATTTTTTTACTTTTCTCACTCTCTTTTCCTTTTGCTTACCTGTTCCCTCAGAATCTCTTTCTCCTTTTTGCATGCTAATGACCAACTTCTTTTGATTACACTCTCACTCGTTCTATTATCTAGAACTTCTATATATTCTTTTCTTATCCCATTAACAGCTATATCCTACACCCCTCCACATCCTCGTTGTCCTCTATTATAAACTGCAGACCTTATGGTAAATCTATTTATTATACTAAAGATAATAATTGAACTCATTCTGTTTATTATGACAATATTGTTAATGTCCTCATAGGGGCTATTTGGTCTAGGGTTGCATACTGCCTGAACTAGGCACTGCTAATATTGATGTCCCCCTTAAAGAAAAGATTTTGGAAACTTATAGGGTCACTATAAGCCTATAGGGGGAAAAATGCAATACCCCAGATCTGCACTGCTAGAGGGGAAGATACATGAACAACATGAAAAAACAAGGGAAGAAAATGAACCAAACAAACCTAGATTCTATATTAATAGAATACTGTGACAATATGGTAGAAGAAATGTCAGAAAAGGACTTCAAATTATACGTGATTAAGATGATTCATGAAGCAAAGGATGAGTTAAAAAAGCACATGCTGGCAATGAATGATCATACCAATAAGCAGTTGAAAGAGCAACTGCAGGAAGCAAAAGATCATTTCAACAAAGATATAGACATTCGCAAAAAAAAAAAAAACCAAACAAATAGAAATACTTAGAATGAAAGAAACAATAAACCAAATTAAATACTCAATGGACAGCATCACCAAAAGACTAGACCACTTGGAAGACAGAACCTCAGACATTGAAGACAAAATATTTAATCTTGAAAATAAATCTGCCCAAACAGAGAATATGGTAAGAAATCATGAACAGAATCTCCAAGAACTATGGGACATCATGAAAAGACCAAATTTAAGAATTATTGGGATTGAGGAAGGCACAGAGATACAAACCAAAGGAATCAACTACCTATTCAATGAAATAATAGCAGAAAATTTCCCAAGCCTGAAGAATGAAATGGAAAATCAAATACAAGAGGCATACAGAACACCAAATGCACAAAATCACAACAGATCCACACCAAGGCACATTTTAATGAAAATGCTAACATACAAAATAAAGATAGGATTTTGAAGGCCAGGGGAGCAAACCATCAGATTACATATAGGGGGAAACCAATACAGATAGCAGCAGATTTCTCAGCCCAGACTCTAAAAGCTAGAAAGACGTGGAACAACATATTTCAAGCTCTGAAAGACATAGTTACCAACCAAGAATCCTATACCCAGCAAAACTAACCTTCAGATTTGAAGATGAAATAAAATCCTTCCATGATGAACAAAAGTTAAAAGAATTTACAAATAGAAAACCTGCACTACAGAATATCCTCAACAAAATGTTCCATGAGGAGGAAATGAAAAACAACAATGTAGGTCAGCAAAGGGAGGAACTACCTTAAGAAAAATCCATTCAAAGGAGAAACCAAGCCAAGATAAAAACCAAAATAAGCCCAAATGACTAGGAATACAAATCATATCTCAATAATAACCCTGAACGTTAATGGCCTAAACTCATCCATCAAAAGACATAGACTGGCAGAATGGATTAAAAAGAAAGACCCAACAATATGTTGTCTTCAAGAGACTCATCTCATAGAAAAAGACATCCACAGACTAAAGGTGAAAGGATAGGAAAAAAACCTACCATGCACACGGACTCAGTAAAAATGTGGGGGTTTCCATCCTTATATCAGATAAAGTGGGCTTCAAGCCAAAGTTAGTCAGAAGAGATAAAGAAGGACATTTCATACTGCTTAAGGGAACCATAAATCAGGAAGACATAATGATAGTAAATATTTATGCCCCAAACAACAGTGCATCCATGTACATCAAACAAATCTTTCTCAACTCCAGGAATCAAATAGACCATGACACAATAATTTTGGGTGACTTTAACACACTGCTGTCACCACTGGATAGATCTTCCAAACAAAAACTAAACAAAGAAACCATAGAATTCAATAACACAATCAATAACCTAGAATTAACAGCCATATATAGAATGTTCGTTTCATCAACAAGTGAACACACTTTCTTCTCAGCAGCACATGGAACCTTCTCGAAAATAGACCATGTGTTACGCTAAAAAGTAGCCCTTAGGAAATGCAAAAAAATAGAGATACTGCCTTGCATTCTATCACATCATAATGGAATGAAATTAAAAATCAATGACAAAAAAGAAATTACTCCAACACCTGAAGAATAAATAATATGCTACTGAATGAAGCACAGATAACAGAAAACATCAGGGAGGAGATAAAAAAATTCTTAGAGGTCAATGAGAATGATAATACAACATATCAAAATCTCTGGGACACTATGAAAGCGGTATTAAGAGGAAAATTCATTGCATGGAGCACATTCAAGAAAAGAATGAAAAGTCAACGACTAAATGACCTAATATTACAGCTCAAAGCCCTAGAAAAAGAAGAACAGAACAACAGCAAAAGTAGTAAAAGACAGGAAATAATAAAAATCAGAGCTGAAATCAATGAAATTGAAACAAAAGAAACCTCAAAAAACTGACAAAACAAAAAATTGGTTCTTTGAAAAAGTAAACAAAATAGACAAACCCTTAGCCACACTAACAAAGAGAAAGGAGAGAGAAAACTCAAATTACAAAAATTTGTGATGAAAACAGAAATATCATGACAGACACCACTGAAATACATAACATAATGAGAAGCTATTTTGAAAATCTATATTCCAACAAAATAGAAAATACCAAAGACATCGACAAATTTCTAGAGAAATATGCTCCTCCCAAACTGAACCAGGAGGACATACACAATTTAAACAGATCAATATCAAGCAATGAAATAGAAGAAGCCATCAAAAGCCTACCATCCAAGAGAAGCCCAGGACCAGACAGATTCTCAGCCGAGTTCTACAAGACCTTCAAAGAAGAGCTCATTCCAATACTTCTCAAAGTAGTCCAGGAAATAGAAAACGAGGGTACCCTACCAAACTCATTCTATGAAGCTAATATCACCCTCATACCCAAACCAGGCAAAGACACATCAAGGAAAGAAAATTTTAGACCAATATTCTTGATTAATATAGATGCAAAGATCCTTAACAAAATATTGGCACACTGTATCCAAAAACATATTAAGAAAATTATACACCACAATCAAGTTAAATTGGAATGCAAGGATGGTTTAACATCTGTAAATCAATAAACGTAATCCATCATGTCAATAGACTTAAGGATAAGAATCATATGTTTATTTCAATTGACACAGAAAAAGCATTCAACAAAATACAACACCCCTTCATGCTCAAAACACTAGAAAAAATAGGGATGGTAGGAACATACCTGAACATTGTAAAGGCTATTTATGCTAAGCCCATGGCCAACATCATTCTTAATGGAGAAAAACTGAAATCATTTCCTTTAAAAATGGGATCAAGACCAGGATGTCCTCTTTCACCACTTCTATTCCACATTGTCCTCAAAACTCTAGCCAGAGCAATTAGACAGACTAAAGAAATTAAAGGGATACGAATAGGAAAAGAGGAACTTAAGCTGTCACTATTTGTGGATGACATGATTCTATATTTAGAGGATCCAAAAACCTTCTCCAGAAAACTTCTAGACCTCATCAATGAATTCAGCAAAATAGCAGGCTATAAAATCAACACACATTAATCTAAAGCATTTTTATACACAAACAATGAAACATCTGAAAGGTAAATGAGGAAAACAACTCCATTTGCAATAGCCTCAAAAAAAAAATAAAATACTTGAGAATCAATCTAACAAAAGAGGTAAAAGATCTCTACAATGAAAACTACAGAACATTGAAGAAAGAAATTGAGGAAGACCTTAGAAGATGGAAAGATCTCCCATATTCTTGGATAGGCATAATTAATATTATCAAAATGGCCATACTTCCAAAGGCACTATACAGATTTAATGCAATTCCAATTAAAATCCCTATGACATTTCTCATAGAAAAAGAAGAAGCAATCATAAAATCCATCTGGAAGAACAAAAGACCCAGAATAGCCAAAGCAATCCTGGGCAGGAAGAGTGATGAGGGAGGTATCACTATAACAGACCTTAAACTCTATTATAGGGCACTAGTAAAAAAATGGCTTGGTACTGGCACCAAAATAGACAGGTAGTTCAATGGTACAGGATAGAAGACACAGAGACATACCCATGTAAGTACAGTAACCTCATATTAGACAAGGGTGCCAAAAACTTACACTGGAGAAAAGATAGCCTCTTCAACAAATGGTGCTGGGAAAACTGGAAATTCATATGCAGCAGAATGAAACTAAACCCCTATCTCTCACCCTGCACAAAACTCAACTCAAAATGGATCAAGGACCTTGGAATCAGACCAGAGATCCTTCATCTTATAGAAGAAAAAGTAGGTCCAAATCTTCAACACGTCAGCTTAGGATCAGACTTCCTTAACAGGACTCCCATAGCACAAGAAATAAAAGCAAGAATCAATAACTCTCAGCCTGTACAAAACTCAACTCAAAATGGATCAAGGATCTAGGAATTAGACCTGAGACCCTTCACCAAATAGAAGAAAATGTAGGCCTGAATCTCCGTCATGTTGGCTTAGGACCAGATTTCCTTAACAAGACGTAGCACAAGACATAAAAGCAAGAATCAATAAATGGGATAGATTCAAACTAGAAATTTTTTTCTCAGCACAGGAAACAATCAATAATGTGAAAAGAGAGCCTACAGAGTGGGAGAAAATCTTTTCCACACACACTTCAGACAGAGAGCACTCATCTCTGAAGTTTATAAAGAACTTAAAAAACTTTACACCCAAAATACAAAGAACCAATAAATGGGTTAAGGAAATGGGCAGACACTTCACAGAAGATGATACACAAGTGATCAACAAATATATGAAAAAGTGCTCATCATCCCTAGTAATTAGAGAAATGCAAATTAAAACCACACTAAGATTACATCTAACTCCAATTAGAATGGCTATTATCAAGAACACAAGCAATAAGAAGTGTTGGCATGGATGTGGGGAAAAAGGCACACTCATACATTGCTGGTGGGGTTGCAAATTGGTACAGCCACTCTGGAAAGCAGTATGGAATGGACCCACCATTTGACCCAGCTATCCCACTCCTCAGTTTATACCCAAAGAACTTAAAATCAGCAGACTACAGTGATGCAGCCACATCAATGTTCACAGCTGCTCAATTCACAATAGCTAGATTGTGGAACCAACTTAGATGTCCTTCAACTGATGAATGGATAAAGAAACTGTGATATATATACACAATGGAATATTACCCTGACATAAAGAATAATAAAATTATGGCATTTGCTGGTAAATGAATGAAGTTGGAAAATATCGTGCTACGTTAAATAGGCCAAGCCCAAAAAAACAAAGGCTGAATGTTTTCTCTGCTAAGTGGATGATGATACATAAAGGGAGGAGTTGGGGGGAGCGCAAGAGAAGAATGGAGGCACATTGGATTGTGTATAGGGAAATGGGGTGGGAGTGGATAGGGGAAGGAATGATAGTGGACGGAGACAGACATTATCACCCTATGTACATGTATGATTACATGAGTGGTGTGCATCTGCATTGTGTACAACCATAGAAATGAAAAGTTGTACCTCATTTGTGTACAATGAATCAAAATGTGTCTGTAAAAATAAAAAATATTTTAATAAAAAAATAAAGAATTCAAACTGCAGGCCAAAAAAAGTGGACAAATGATGTGAATAAATATTTATCCAAAGGAGACAAATATCTCACGAGTATATGAAAAATGCTAAATATCAATGATCTTTAGGGAAATTAAGAACAAAAACACAATTAGATACCATTTCACCCAAATTAGAATGGCTAGTATTAAAATGGTAAATAAATAAATATGTTGTTTAAGAAGAAAGGGGAACTCTTACACAGTGTTGATTTCAGTGTGAAGTAGTACAGTCATTATAGATGACAGTATGGTGATTACTCAAAAAATTAATAATAGAACTATCATGTCATCCAGAAATTCTACTGCTGTGAATATATCCAAATGAAAGGAAATCAGTAGGTTGAAGAGATATCTGCACTCACATGTTTACTACAGCACTATCTCCAAAAGCAAAGATATGGAGTAAACTTAGGTGTCCAAGAATGGATGAATGGATAAAAATACACGTGGTACAGGGCTGAGGTTGCAGCTCAGTGGACTTAGTGGTAGAGTGCTTAGCTAGCACGTGTAAGGCACTGGGTTCAATCCTCAACACCACATCAAAATAAATAAAATAAAGGTATGGCGTCCATCTAAAAAAAGATGTGGTATAGATACATAATGGAATGCTGTTCAACTATAAAAAGACATTCTATCATTTGCAGTAACCTGGATGAAGTGGGAGGACATCGGGTTAAGGACAGCAACTGGAAACAGAAAGACAAGTACCACATGTTCTTACTAATATGTGGAAGCTAAATAAGTTGATATCATAGAAGTAGAGTGTAGAAAAGTGGTTACCAAAAGCTGCGAAGGGTAGAGTGGTAGGAGGATAGACAGAGATTGGTGATTGAGTATAAAAAAATGCATAGAGATAGGAGGAATAAGTTTAGTATTCTATAGCACAGTAATGATATTTAACAGTTATTTATTGTGTATTTAAAGAAAGGATTTCAAATTTTTGCAACTCAAATAAATAATACATGTTTGAAATGATGCCTATGATAATTATAGTGATTAGACATTACAATTACAGAAATGCATCAAAATATCAATATACCCCACAAATAGATACAATTGTTATGTCAGTTTAGATTTTAAACCCAAATTATCTTATTATGAATGTCTTGATTTTTATTTCTATTTTACACTACCATTAAGGCTTTAAATTGGTGATTTTGAAATTATATGTAAGTAGCTTATATAGTGATGAAATTTTTATCATGGTAAAATGCATGTAACATAAAATTTACTATTTGAATTATTTTAAGTGTGTGCGTCAAGTATATTAATTACATTCACATTGATCATAAAATATTTCTCACGACAAAGAGGAATTATGATGTTACGGTTATAGAATTTTATTTTGCTAAAGAGGACAATATAGGAACAACTATCAATACCTAAGTAAATCAATAGATTAGGTAATAGTTTTTATCAAAAATAGGTTCCCGATTTGAAAATTCCCACTGTATTTCTCTAAAAGAATATCAATGTTTCTAGTAAACACAAGCTGAAATACTTAGGAATTAAAGGACTATATTCCTAAACCTTATTCTCAACTTATGCTATTGGAGAGTGAGAATAAATGAACAAGGTGACCTTTTTTTCAATGTAAAGAGCGGTGAACTCTGAAAACTGCCTCCTCCTAAGTCCTCATGGTGATGCGTTTAATAATTAACCAGTATAGAATCTGTTATCAGAGTATAAAATACACAAATCATATCTAAGATTAATCATTATTAATATTGCTTAAAACATAATCTTGCAGGCAAGAATGGACTCCTATTGTGGTTTCTTTCCAGCTGACCACAGACCTTGCTCAGTAAAACACACATGTGGGTGAGCACATGTACACACACACACACACACACACACACACACACACATATGAATTCCCTGCACCACACGCAGCATTCTACTCCTCCTCCATCACCAGGAACCCTCCTCTCCAGGAGGTGTGTCCCCTATGCTGCTGTCATTCTGCCTCAGTACCTGTTGCTGCTCTTTAGACCCAAATTGAACTTGTGTCTTTGATTGCCATTTAACTTCATTTGTGATATTTGCTTCAAATCATGCAGTAAAAAATGCAAGAGACAAGAAATGCCCTCTTCTTTGCTAAATAGCAGTGTTGAATGGGACATTTGTATTTTCTCTATAAATTTTATTCATATTTTTCTTGAGAGGGTGTGTTTACGCTCTGGAGACATTCATGATTCAAAACTCTACTTCTCTATGAGACAGGGTCTCTGATTCTCCCCTTTACCTCATTAATTCCTTGTGGAGAGATCTAAGGGAATTGGGTCCACCCCATAAAACAATATCAAAAGTTGATGCATCCCACTCTCTGATCTCAGTACTCTGGCCCCATCAGACAAATTATTGAGGTTAAAATTCTCAGAGGCAATGAACTCACAGAGATTTTCACAGCCACACAGATAAGGAGCGACAAGGCGGAGAGGTAGATCTGGAGTCGCTTCCCTCCAAATCGCTTCCTGAGATATTCTGGCATGGTCATCACCTACAGAGACAGACATCAACAGGAATTCATCTTCAGACCTATTGCATTCAGATTAGCCAACGCTCATTAAGCTCCTATGGGTAGTTAAATAGTGCACATGGTGCCTTGGAAATATAGGGTGAGAAAGGCACAGTTCCTTGGTAAGAAGGCAAAGCTAGAATGAACACAGACACTGGTAGCAGACCATCTTGGGTGATCCTCCCAACCCCACCATCTACCAGATCTTATGATCTTTGACAAATGACAATATTTGTTAATCTCTATTTTCTCTTCATCTATAAAGTGGGAATTTAATTAAGTACCTACAAGAACACCAAATGCCTGGTAGACACTCAGCAAATTCTTTTTATTTTACCAATAAAGCAATCCATTAAAAACAATATTACTTGCAAGTAATGAATAATTAAGATTACACAATGCACTGATAATTGAAATAATTGCAAATTTTCACTTGGGTATTTATTTATTTATAGGGATTATTTAATTATAGAGACTACCATAAAATTCCTACTTAGAGAAATACCTGTGGCTTTCATTACTGAAGTACAAGATTAAATATACAATCTTTTATCACATCAGTGGTATCACCTGAAAATAGAATTTGTAATTAAAAGGGATGCAGGGCTGAAACCCTGACCAAGGAAAGAGTGAAGAAAAAGTGTGTAAAATGTATGCATGTGTGTAACAAATGCTTGCTTAAGATATTAGCATGGATAAAAGAGAGCCAGGTGCTGTGTATCTGGCAATGGGGAAAAGGGCTCAGGAGTATTTCAAAAATCTTCAAAGTTGCCCCTTCTATCACAGGCCCAGAAGCTTAGGAGGACAGAATGCTTTAGGGACTGGACCTGGTGTCATCTCCATGGGTTTGCTGCCCAGGGCCACCTCAGTAATCTGCTCCACACAACCCACTACATTGCTTCGCTGCCATATCAGTGGCTTAATTAGGACCAAGCACAGCTCATGCTGTCACTACAAAGGAAGCAAGCATAGGGCCTTGGTGGCAATCATCTGGTGCTAATTCTGCAGGCATGAAGAATACAAGAACTATAGAGTAGGGGCTGGGGAGATAGCTCAGTTGGTAGAGTGATTGCCTCGCAAGCACAAGGCCCTGGGTTCAATCCCCAGCACCAAAAAAAAAAAAAAACTATAGAGTAATGGGGAAAGATTTCAAAGGAAAGCTTGGGAAGCTGGGAAGAGGTCAGCCACAAGGATGGAGCCACCAGTCTAATGACTAATGGAGCCCTGGGTGGAGCCAAAACCAGTACCCTAGAACTGTAGAGAGAACAGCAAAATGCAATATAGGTCCAGAAATGCTGCAGGAACTTGACTCCAATCCCTAAGAGTTACCTCATAGAAAACAGAACCTAGCCAAGTCACAGCAGCAGAGCTATCCAAGGACCTGAGGTTAAGGATTTAATTTTTGACCTGCTGGTTTTCTATGTCAATCAGACCTGTGAGTTCTTTCCTTTGGTCAATCTCTATCCTTTGGAATTTGAATACTTATCTCAGTCCCACCATTGTATCTCAGAAGAAAATAACTATTTTATTTTTCAAGCACACACTGAAAGGAGTTTGCCTCAAGTCTCAGATGGGACGTTGGACTTGCACTTTTGAAATGATGCTTCATTGGGGCTATTCCTATGGAATGAATGTATTTCACATTGTAAGGCAGATAAGAACTTTGAGGACTAGGGAGCAAATGCTGTGGTGTGGTTATGATTTGTCACTCAAAGGTTCATGTGCTAGAAATTTTGTCCCTAGGGTGGTATATGTTAAAGTGATCGAATCTTTAAGAGGTGGAAACTAGTGGCTAGCAAATATGTTATGGGAGTTCCACTCTCATGAATGGATCAGTGGGTTAATCCTCATGAATGGATTGGGTTACTTCTTAAGAGAGTGAGTTGTTACAAAGCAAGGCCACCCCACATGCCTAGCCCCTTCTGCTTGCAACCATTTCCTTTTCTGACATCTTCAAAGGATGCAATCACCATGCTCTTGAACCCTAAGAATTGTTAGCTAAATAAACCTCTTTTCTTTATAAAGACTTAGCCTGAGGAATTTTGTTAAAGCAACACAAAATGAACCAAAACAGAAACCTAAAGGCACAAAACTCAACCATTTCCAAAGAGAACTCATTGTTCTCTTTGTTATTCATTATGTGGCTTCCCTCTGGAAAATACTTGTTCCATGAATGGTGTCCTCATGCATTCAGGTTATTCAGCTTCATTCCACAGAATTCCTCTTACGCTTCTTTATATACTATCTCTTATCTGCAGTCACACCTGTCACCCCTACCTGCAGTGCAGTTCCTCTTCCTTTCTGCTTCCTTCCTACAGCCTCTGAAGCAGGTTGTAAACAATTTCCTTTTGTGGACCCCTTCTCAATTTTATTGTCAATTCAGTCGTCCTTAGTTGTATGCATGGAAATTCCTAAAACATGAATTTGATCATGACCCTTGAATGCCTGAAACCTACATTGCCCATTTCTAGGAAGACACAGGGTAGTTTTTAAGTCTAGAATATGTATCAGCCTTTCACAGTGGAGCTTCACCTTCACCTATAAACTGATCTCCATCTCCCACCACCCTCCCCCATACACTCTCTATTTTACACTCACCTACAAATACTCCAGGCTTAGGAATTTTTAGCTTCCATGTATTGTTTTCTCTGACTATCCATTATCTCATTTTTCTTTCTACAGAAAACTTCTGAGAAGTTTTCCTTAAAGCACATGGGTGACCCCAACTTCAGGGTTCCTGCACCAGGCTGACTTCTACCATGATGGTCATTGTGCAGGGCCACTAAGATTTCTTACCTGGTTGCAGTCACAGTCTACACTGGGAGCCCTTCTAGGAAAGGAATATAGTTTTTGTTGCCTGTATGTTCTTAGCAGCAGACTGAGTACCCAAATCGTGATTTAAATGAAACAATGAATGGATAAAAAAATGTCTAGAGATACACCTGAGAGATTTACCATGAACATCTGAGGATACTCACCCCTCCCTTGATGTAGATGGGGACAAAGATCCACCCTAGAACCAACACCATAAACATGGCCTGCAAGGAACAAAGTGTAAAGTTAAAGAGGCTTGGCTTGTGGGACTTATTGTTTCATGACCTCTGAATCTGAAAAAAAAAAAAGTTTGCTTAGAACCTGTCCCATTCAAATAATTATGATCCTCAGACAACTGTGGGTTCCTTTCCTGTGTCTGTTTGACTCAGAAGTCGCTTTTCTGGGACTTAGGATGTGAAGATGGATAGTTTTAAAAAAAAAATAAAAAATAAGAGATCTGAGTCTAGATTGACTACTAGAAGATTATTCAATTTTTGTCAAAAATCCTTATTCTTGCCAGAATTATTTACTGAATGACAAAGCAACAAGAAAGAAATTTAGAGATAGAAGAATATTCCTGGTGCTCCTGACATCTTGAGTGTATGTTTGTGTATATCATAATATACTAATAACAATATAATAAAGCATCATATGCAATGTATACAAAGAGGTTTTAATACATAATTTATTCCACTCTTACAAAGAGGGAAGGCAAGTGTGATAAGCAGTTATTCCTATCTTATTGGGTGCAAATTGAGAATCATAGAGATTAGTAATGCTTAAGGTCACAGACTAAAAGTGGAACAGCTGAGTTATCTGCAGTCTGATAATGACACCCAGCTGGACCATATGTCATTCTGAATAGGACTCCAGAGGCAGAGTCCAAAGCACTATCGACACAAAACTCTGTCCACAAAGCATATCTGGAGGTCCGGTACATAATGGAGTCCTTGATATTACTAAAGTAATATTAGGGGCAGAATTTCAATAAGGGAAGAGCAAAGGCATTTGTGATGACTCAAGGTCAACTTTCTAAGGTCATCAAGGGATGGTCTTTTAAACTCTCAAAAGGATACAATTTGCAACACAAGCATCTTTCTCTGGCCAATGCACATGCACATGAACATATAAACACAAGAAAGGATTAAAGAACAAGAACAACAAAAACAAACTCAGGCTACTCAGGAACTATTTATGGCACATTTACCACACACCCAGCCATGGGATAGATGTAGAGTGGCATGATTGGAAGAGAGGACATTGTCCTTGTCCTTAGAGAACTTAGGGTCTGACTAAGGGGACATGGCTCTTACCAGTGCAGTGACAACAGAACCTTTAGCAACTCAATCACAAAGTCTTGAGATTCTGCCTATTATCTCTCAAGTCATTTGCCTCTCACTCCAACCATTACTGCCTCCATCTGGCCCCACTTGGACAATTTGTGTTCATCTTTCTGGCATCCATGCTGGGAAGCTCCCCTGACATGTGCAAGTGCTACCCATTCCCCGTAATGGATGCGCCCCAATGAGATCCCTCAATACACCGTCAATTCTTCTCTCCCAACACTTTCTACACTTAGTGGTGCATGCCTGTTTCTTCAACTGGAATGTAAGCTTTACAAAAGGAATCATTGCTTTTACAATTTCTTGTTCCTTGCATCCAGCTCAGGGCTTCACACAAAGTGTCCAGAAAAGATAGATAGAAGTAGAGGGAAATTGTGGTGGCCCAGCGAAAGAAGGGATCCAATCGTATAGAAATGACATGTGCAGTGGGAATAGCTGCTTGACAAAACCTCAGAGGTGAGTGATAATGTGACTGGAATTGCCTTGGCATAATGGGATTATAGAGGCACAGAAAGTTAAATAAAAGCTGGATTAGGGAGAGGAAAATTAAATTTTATTCAACCAAAGAGGAATACAATTTCTACAGACTCCCCAAAAACCTGGGATTTAGGTTTGAGTAAAATATCTTGATATGGGTGTGATTTAAAGAAAAAAGCCAACAACGTCACTTACATTCCATTCATCTGCTACAACAGCAATTCCCGAAGCTGCTGCTGTCCCAGCCAGGCCCACAAAGTGGTCACTGCCAATGTTACTGGCGAAGAGAGAGGCACCCATCTGGAAGGCAAGAGAAAAGACCAGGGTTCAGATGAAAAGATCGAACTCAGACTCCTTCAAATCCGAGAGCCATTTACATGTTTCTATCACTATTCCCTAGAGAAAGGGACATTAATCAATGTTCCATGGGCACCATTTTTTTTTGTATGACCCATAATGAGAAGAATTTTTTTTCATTTTTGAATGGTTAAAATAGTTACAAATAAAAAATTGTGAAAAGTGGAATATGAAATTCAAGGTTCAGCGCCCCTATAAAATTTATCAGAACACAACCATGCCCATTGGTTTACACATTTCCCATGGGTGTTTTTTGCTACAATGGCAGTTATATGAAATAGATTACATAGCCCATAAATAAGAAAATACTTAAAATCAGGCCTTTTTCAAAAGAGATTTTTACTCATTCCTTAAGGGATCATTAATCCATCTATTTAAAAGCTCTGAGTTGAGCATGCCCTTGGCTCAGACTTTCTGTCATTTCTTGCCCCTTGAATCAGCAACAGGGACCCAATGTTGATTAGAAGAGAATTCCTCTCTATCCTTCCAACACACATCCTTATTTTTATTCATCTCCCTTTCCTTGGAATTATCTGCTCTTTTTAAGATTGACAGATGAAGAGAAATCCTCTGAGTGAACATAGATTAACAGAAGTCATGACCAAATAGAATGTGTGTTCCCAGGTTTTCAGAGCTCTGTAAAATCACTTCTTCTATTCAGATATTTGGGACCAGAGAAGTGATTGAGCTGACTTATGATTATGAAGTTGATTGAGCTTTGAATGTTTCACAAAATGATAGTAAGAAGGCAATGTCTAATTGGACACCCCAAATAACAATTGATATTCAGCTTATAACTGGTCTGTTTCATTAACCCTGGCCAGGTTATTTCCCAATCTCCATTTCCTCTGATACTATTTACATGAGTAAGCATATCTGTGAAAAATAATTTATTGAGCACTCACTTATAATCAGTTCTGATGCTCTCCAAGTTCATAGGGAAAGATACAGTCTTTGCTGAAATGGAAATCTGACTGGGGGGGCCACATTAAAACCCAGAAGGAACACCCACTGGTCAAGACTCAAAGACGAATCACTATTTGCACCATCACAAAGAACAAAATCCACTATCGATAAGTGCATAGACCATAAGGAGTAGGCATTCAGGGCAATAGAAGATTGAGTTGGGAGCAAGTTGAGCATTGACAGAGGAGAGCACAGAGGAGAGATTCATTCAGACAAGAAGAACAGCATTAGCTCAGGATTGGGAGCAATGTAGGAATATGTGGAGAGAGTAAGAATGCAAGGCAGAAGATTATTTATGAAGATCAGGGGAAAAGCACTTGAGATAAAACTGAATTGGGGGCTCTTAAATTCCAGACTAAACCTATTCACATAAATGGTGACTCTATCTTTCTCCAGAATTATAGGGCACACACATGAGGCCAGAAGTCTAAGAAAACAGCCAAACCACATCAGAAATGACCAATATTACACTGTTTTCTTTATTCAATCTTAAACACAACTATAGGAAATTCATCTCCACAAAACTCTGGCCCACTTACCGGAAACCAGGTCATATCTCGACCAGCCAGGAAGAAGCCTCCAACAGTGCTTCGGTTGGTCTTCAGCATCGCCTGAACAGAAAAGAAGACATATGAAGGTAAAAGAAATTGCAGAGGCACAAAAGACCCCGGAGACCCCTCTTCTGGTCAGGGAGCTGACACTGATGTTTTCAGCACTGCTGCAGAGAAAAACAGTTTGCTGGAAACTGTATTAAAACAAAAACAAAAATGTTGGAGGACTTCAAAAGTATAGGTTCATAAAAAGTTAGAACTGCTATGACTTTAATAATGCATATTTCTCAACTCCATTCTAGCTGCTCTGTTTAATTTCATGTATGAAAGCAATGTGAGGTATTCTTCCAACTTTTAAAGAAAATTTGCAGCCTTAATCTCATTCCTAAAATGAAAGCATAAACATATATGAATTAAGTGTCCAACTCACTAAATCAGAAAGTGAAAAACATCAAATGATTACGATATAATAAAAATAACATCTTTGTTCATTATGCTAAACACTAAGCAGAATAAGCCTGAAATGACAAGTGCTGACTGTTCAAACTATAGAGTTGATAAGAGAGAATAATTTATTCAGTAAAAGCACTATTTATGTCACACATCACATGCAAGAAGAATGATTCAAATAAAAGAAATTAACATTATGAAAACTGTCCATATTATCTCAGTTTCTCATGTCGTACCTCTCCCACCCTGAGACATTTTCCCCCAGCTCTGGTGCCCAACCTGAAGCCCATTGGAATCCCACATACCCACAGCCCAACAGCCATCACCACAATGAAGTAGACAACAATGACAGAAATATCCGCAGCATTTTGGATGCGCCCTGACAATGCAGGCACTTCTGGGGTTTCAGCCGTGGTGGTGGGGCTTAATGTGTTGGCCATGGCGACAGGTGGTTCTGTCCCTATCCCAAGGATGGCTCCTTTCTTTATGTAAGCACTAAGTTAATTATCAGCCTTAGCAGGTGGAGCAAGATATCAGTCAGTTCCTGGGCATGGGGACCTTTAAACCTCTCAGGCTCTGAGACCGTGGTCCTGTAGTGATCAGTGCTAGCCTAGGAAGACTGTGTAAAAGAGGGGTGAAGAGTCAAAAATGGGGAAAGATTTGGAAGTGGAGAGTAGGGTGTTCATTGAGGGGAAAGACAAGATATTTAAGGAAATTTTAGTAGTTCAAGTGATGGCCAAGGATAGCTACAAAGAACCAAGGAGGAGAGAAGTAGGAAGGGGAAAGGGCCAGAGAAGTTTAGGAGGGACAGAGGTGATGATTCCTTACAAAACAGATTATGACCAAAATGTTTTATCCCTTGAGAGTGAAACTATTTATGCATTTCATGGGTTCCAAAGCTACATATTTCTCTGGAACAGGTACATAGATGGCCTCTACCTGACACATCAGGACCCTGGCAGCTCCCCTCAAGACTATAAGAATTCCAGGCAAATGAAGAAAAGTTGATCACTCTGAAAACTTAGATAAAGCTATTACTGTGTTTATCCTGTGTTCTCTGGCAACTAGTGAGGGTGAGCCTTTTTGTGCATTTATAAATGTGATTGAATTGTCTCCTAAAAATTGGCAATTCATATTCCTTTGGTATTTTCTTACTGCATGTTTAATTTATCTTTCAAATATATGATTAATCTATACACACTCCTTCAATGACTTAAGAGATATTGACCACTTATCTATTTTATGTTGAAAAAATTTCCTAGTATTTCCTTTTTTATTAGAGCATTAAAATTATACATGGTATTTGAGTTCCTTTTGACAAAATCACACATGCAAGGAATTTGATTTCAATTCCCATTCTTCTCCCTTTCCCCCTCCTTATCCCTCCCTCTATTCTCCCTTCTCTATTCTACTAAACTTCCTTTCTTCTATATATACATAAAGGTAAAATTCCTTTTGCTACTTTTATATGCAAATGTAACACAATTTTGTTAAATTCATTCTAAATTTCTTCCCCTTTCCCTTCCTTACTCCCTCACCCTTGTTCTCCTTCTTCCATTCTGCTTATCTTTCCTATATCTCATTTCAGTCAAAATGGCAAAAGAACACAAAAAATAATAAATTCTGGCAAAGGTGTGTAGAAAGTCTCACTCTTAACATTGTTGGTGGGACTGCAAAATAGTATGACCACTCTGGAAAGCAGTATGGCGATACCTCAAAAAAACTAGGAATGGAACCACCATATGAGCCAACTATCCCACTTCTCAATAACCAAAAGAAGTAAAATTAGCATACTATAATGACACAACCATTTCAATGTTTATAACACCACAATTCACAATAATCAAATTATGGAATCTTCAAAGTGCAATGAACAGATGTATGGATCAAGAAAATGTGGTATACATACACAATCGCATTTTACTCCGTCATAGAGAAGAATGAAATGATGGCATTTGCCGGTAAATGGATGCAAATGGAGAAAATCATGCTAAGTGCAATAAACCAATGCCAAAGAAACCATAAACTGAATGTTCTCTCTAATATGTGGATGCTAAAACATAAAAAGGGAGAAAGAGGGATGAATAGAAGTTCACTGGATTAGACAAAAGAGAATGAAGGGAAGGGAGAGGGATGGGAATAGAGAAGTCAGTAGAATGAATTGAACGTAACTTTCCTATGTTCATATATGAATACGTGACCGGTGAAACTCCACTTCATGTACAATCACAAGAATGTGATCCTATAGAATAAGTTATACTCCATGTATGTACAATATGTTGAAATACACTCTACAGTCATGTATATCTAAAAAGAACAAATTAAAAATAAATAATTTAAAAATTAAAAAGAAGAAGAAAAGAGAGGGGGGAAAAAGGCCTGAGGACCAGGCATGCTGGTGCAGGACTTTAATTCCAGTGGCTCAGGAGCCTGAGGCAGGAAGATCATGAGCTCAAAGCTAGCCTCAGCAACTTAGCAAGGACCAAAGCAACTTAGAGAGACCCTGTCCTCTACATAAAATATTAGAAAGGGCTGGGTATGTGGTTCTGTGGTTAAGTAGCCCTGCGTTCAATCCCTAGTACAAAAAATCTCATATTGGACCATTTTATAAAAGGAAGATATTGCTCATTGTTTCCAGGACACTATATCTGCTTTTGACTCCATTCACTGGGAGGTTCTGGAATCCTCTACTTGGGATGGGAGTTGCGGTTAGAGAAGAGGTCTATAGTGTTTGGATTTTGAAAAGGATGGAGTGTACAGGTTAAACGGCCAGTTGTAAAGGTTAAGGGGAGAGTAATTGAAGAGGCAAGCACAGGGGCTGGTACAGTAAGAAGTGGCTCCTGTGGGAAAGCCAGTTCAGTTTTATTATCTATTCCAGGGATATATCAAGTTACATTAGGTTATGTTAGTGCAGTTAGCTTTGTCCATGTACAGATCATATAACTTGCTTGCTTCTCAGAGTCCAGTAGTACCAAATGTCTTTATAATAAGATGATGTCTCCAGGCCTCAAGGACAGAGAAGTTGCAGAGTGTTTCTAAGCCAGACAAACAGAAGGCCTTATTGTCCTGAGGAGGGTGCTCACTCAAGGACTTATGCTCCTCTCTACTTTGTCATGGCCTGAACCTCTGAATGAAGTGAAGTGAGGAGGCTGGGAAAAAGCACTAAGACTATTTAAAGTGCAACCACTATCTGCAGGTGAAAGTGTGTGCTTTTTTGTTGGTGTTTTTTCTGGATCCCTCACAAACTCTTGAAGTAAACTTAGCTAAGTTCAGTAATTAGAATAAATAACACTTAATGAGTGTTGTCTCTGGGTACACCTTATCTAAGCAACCAACCCACCTCTATCAGAATGATTATCACTCCATTCCTTCAGCTCTGGAAAATTGGGACTGAAAAATAGTGAATGGCTTGCCTTAGGTAACATCGCTTTCCAGCACAGAGTTGGGATGTCACAAAGAAAGCTTTTAAAAAGCTTTTGATTATTGAAAATGCAGATTCCCAGTTTCATACTTATCATACCTGACTTGGTCTATCCAAGATAGAGCCCAGGAATCCATATTTTTAACAAGCTCCTGTGTAATGATAATGTAGCCTTAATATACACACTTTTAAGGAAACAGAACCATGGAAGCAAGCCAATCTCCATGATTTGACATGCCCACTTCACTAGTGTCAGCTGATAATGTTTGGAAATTTTACTTGCAACAATTAGAAAAATACTGAAGGAGATGGCTTTGCATAGGTGATACTCCTTGACTGGGACCCTGGTTGATGACTGGCATTTGCCAAATGAACCAGCAAGAGGCTTGGTTACCAATGTTGTCTTACTTGGAAACCAGACATGTAATCAAAAGCAATTGGTCAGAACGGATCCATTTGTTTGTTTGTTTGTTTATACCAGGGATTGAACCCAGGGGTGCATAACCACTGAGCAATATCGCCAATCCTTTTTTTTTTCTTTTTGTTTTGAGACAGGTTGGATTTGAACTTGCAATCCTACTACCTCAAGCTCCTGAGCTGAGGATTACAGGCCTGTGCCACTGTGCCTGACTTGGATCCATTTTTTTCTGTGAACATCTCCCTCACCCCGCACTCAGGCAAAACAGACTTTCTAATTAACTCAGCCTTTTTTGTCACAAAACTAACTGAGAACATACATTTCATTTCATTTATGAGGAGGTATAAAAAATGCTAAACATGCTGTCCCACTCCTCAGTATTTACCCAAAAGAACTAAAATCAGCATGCTACAGCAATACAACCACTTCAAAGTTTATAGAAGCATAATTCACAATAGCTAAATTATGAACTCAACCTGGATGCCCATCAACAGATAATTGGATCATGAAAATGTGGTATATATACACAATGGAGTTTTACTCAACCATAAAGAAGAATACAATTATAGCATTTGCTGGTAAATGGATAGAAATGGAGAACATCAGGCTTAGTGAAATAAGTTAGATCCAGAAAATCAAGAACTGAATGTTTTATCTCATATGTGGAAGCTAGAACAAAATAAGGGAAAGAAGGCAGTTGGGGAAGAAATTAGATATCATAAAGATGTAGGGAAGATCAGTGGAGTAGAAGAAGAAGAACAAGAGGGAGTGAGGAAGGAAGAGAAAGGGGATGAAATATGGAATGAATTTAATGGAATCATGGTATATACATATATAAAGATACCAAAGGGACTTTCACCTTTAAGTATATGTAGAACATATCAATCAAAAATAAATAAATAAAGGCATGAACAGAAGATAAGTAGAGTAGAGGGAGGAGAATAGGGGGAAGGGAGAAGGAAAGAAAAGGGGGGTCAGGGGGTTAAGATCAATTTCCTTGCATGTACGAATTTGTCAAAATGAACCCAAATACTATGTATAATTATAATACTCTAATAAAAAATACAAGGATGAAGAGAAACAAAAAGAATGCTAAAGAAAGGAACCATACAAAAGATTTTAAATATGAAAAACAAATAATAATTAAAATTATAATACAATGGACAGTAAAATAATTCTCGAGGATTTGTTTTTAATGTAAGGTTAAGTATAATCCAAATAGGTAATAACATTTTTTTTCATTTTTTTAATAAAGACATAACTACATTAAAAGAAACCCAATTAAAACCCAATCACTTTAACAATGATAATTTAAAAATGCTGAACATGGCAAATGAAGCTAGGAATGTTTCTCATGCTGGAAACATAAGAAACATGAGCTGGACTCAGACTCCAGGGTATATTAGAAGGACTAAGAGTTAGAGAGAGGGCCTGAAGCCTTCTAATGCATCCCTGTCTCATGCGACCCAGCTGAGGTCAGAGCCAGTAACCTCAGGAGACAGTTTTCCATTACTATAACAAAACACCATAGGAAAAAAACTTAAAAAGAGGAAAATTTTATCTTGACTCATAGTTTCAGAAGTTTTAGTCCATGGTTTCTTTGTTCTCTTGCTCAGGAATCTGATTCAAGTTAAATTCAAGATATTCAAACCATCTTGCTAGGTGCTTTAGAAAAATTACTCTGGTTGCAGAGCTATTGGGGGAGCAGGAACTCTACTGATTTACTCGGTGGGGAACTAGACTAAATTTCTAAGTATATTTAATAAACCTTTATGAATACCTATATCTGGTGCAACTATTTAAAATAGTCATAAATAGACACCTAAATAGTGGTCATTCAAAATAGGGGTGGGTCTGATCCAGGTACAGTGTTTGGGAAATGAGGACTTTGGAATCAAGGTGCAAAAGAGGATCTTGACAGAATGGCTCAACTTACCTGAACCTCAGCTTCCTTGACTGAAAAACAAAAACAAGAACACTCTGCCCCCATTGTGACCTTGATCTGACCTATGTCTGGCTTTCCACTTGCTACTGCTCCATCCACTGTGGTCACACACTCAGGCCTTCTTCTATCTCCATCTCTCCAATTTATGCCTAAGACCTTTGCTTTGTAGTCCCTCTTCCTAGAAGGTGCTTCCCCAGATCCTGCCAGAGTTGGATGCTCTTCCTCAGTTTTGTAGAAAGCAGGTCAGATCCTTTCACAGTTCATTCTTTCACTCCCTGTATTTTTTGGGGGGGTGGGGGCGGTGCTGGGGATCGAACCCAGGGCCTTGTGCTTATAAGGCAAGCACTCTACCAACCGAGCTATCTCCCCAGCCCTCACTCCCTCCCTGTATTTTGATTGGAGTGCTAAAAGTATTTTCACCTCAAGCAATTCCTGATAAGGGAGGACTAGGTTGTGTTATTTTGTTTATTTGTTTGTTTGCTTTCCATAATGTCTTTCTTGCAAGATTATCTTCTTTCCTATTTAGTTAAATTTTTTAGTGAAATATTTTTAATTCCCAGCCCTTTCATTTTAGATATGTCTTATAGCTACTTCTTTGTGGTTCCTATAGGGGTTCCACTTAACATGAGAGATACCATTCTGATGAGAATCTATAGCAGCCTAATTTTGATAATGTACAAATGCTCCTCCTATACAGCTCCCACATCATTCCCCCTCAGTTACTGATGTCACAATGTTACATGTATATGCATGTGTGTTTAGTAACATGTTAGTAATTGAGAATTTTGTTACATTGGTCTCTTAAATCATGTAGAAAACAAAACTAACACTTGCTTATATAATTGTCATGAATTTGCCTTTATCAAAGATCTTTCTGTCTTCAGCTCTGTTTTAGTCAACTTTTTCACTGCTGTGACCAAAAGACTTGATAAGAACAATTAGAGGAGGAAAAGTTTAATTGAAGGCTCATGGTTTCAGAGGTCCCATCTGTAGGCGATTGACTCCATTGCTCTGGGCCCAGAGTGGGGAAGAACATCATGGTGAAAGAATGTAGCAGAAGAAATTGTCTCAAGACATAACACCAGGAAGCAGAGAGAAGGCTGTGCTCAACAAAGACAAAATTTATACCCCCAAAAGCAAGCCCTCAGGGATCCATCTCCTCCCTCCTCCAGCCACACCCTACCTGCCATCAAGTTAATCCCTATTAGGGGATTAATTCTCTGATTAAGTTAAATCTTTTATAACCCAATCATTTCATCTCTAAACCTTGTATTGTCTCACACATGAGCTTTTGGTGGACACCATATCTAATATCTAAATCATAACAAATGCTGAGTTCCTGTCTAAGGTCCTTCAGTGCAACCTGAAGGACTCCCCTCATACAGGACATGTCCTAGTGTTGACCAACTTCTGCTGCTAATTTATTTGGTGCTGTGATACTATGTATGTATGTCCCTCTGAAATTCCTGCTGAAACTTCACCAACACTGCAACAGTATTAAGAGGTGGGGCTGCAGGAGGTCCTTTTAGGACATGATGAGATGTGCACCCTTAGAAAGGAGTGTTTGTCTAGCATGCCTAGGCCCTGGCTCAATCCCAGAACCACCACACACACACACACACACACACACACACACACACACACACATTTATTAATCTGGGTGTGGTGGCATATACCTGTAATCCCAGCTACTCAAGATACTCAGAAAGATGGATTGCATGTTTGAGGTCATCCTCAGCAACTTAGTAAGACCCTAATTCAAGTAAGAGAACCTGTGGATATAGTTCCATGGCAAAGTGCTTGCATAGCATGCATGAAGCCCTAAGTTCAATTGCCAGTACTGCCACAAAAAAAAGGAGAAGGAGAAAGGGTTTGGGATAGTGAGTTCAACACTTCCATCCCTTCCACCATGTGAGAACACAGCAACAAGGTGTCATGTTAGAAGGAGAAAACCAGCCCTCTCTCCATACACTGAATATCCTAGAACCTTGACCTTGACTCTGTAGCCTCCAAAAGTCAATTTCTGTTGTTAATAAATCATACTCAAAGCACATTGTTACAGCAACACTAAGAGACTAAAACATCTGGAAACACTTGCATTTCTCCCTCCTGGGACAGACACTTTTCTAACCATAGCATTCTTGGCTGACAGGTTTTTTTGTCGCTGGCTCTTTGTGGTTCCAAAATCCATGGATATTTGTCACCGCCTGCAGCAACAACTTGCACGGGTCTTATGGGTGGTGGAGTGGAAACTGAGGCACTTCTATCTTTCTCTTTAGTGCACTGCTTTCTTGCTTGTTTATAGAGGATAGAGGAAATGAGGTTTACTTGCTTTGAGAGGAAAGAGAGAGACTTTGCTTAAGAGAGATTTTGAAAGAAGGACAGGCTTTTCTTAGAGCTTAGAAGAAGAGGCTTGCTACACCTTAAAGTCCTGCATCCTGTGAACTAAGGGTACGTCCACCCAAGGTGCCCTAGTGATGCGTCTCAGTTCTCTGTTCAGCGATCTGCCTTCCGCCGCTGCCCCTACTCGCTGCTGTATTCTTTCTTCTGGCTTTTCTGCTAATGGCTGCTGTTGCGTATGTCCCTACTAGCTACTACTGCGTGTTTTTCCCTCTGGCTGCTTCTAATGGCTGCTGTGTCTCTGTCTCGCTCCACCTACGCTTATATCACCTCCAGGAGGCGGAGAGCAGGGCCACACCTCTTATGCAAAGATTAGGCGAGAAGCTCCGAGCAGGCAATTAGTGCTCGAGAACACATGCGCATACATTGTGTGCTTGGACGAGAAAAATCACCTGAATGTGCTTATGTCAATTAACCTCCTCGCTGCCGATGTGATCAGGCACCATCCCGGCGCGCCAACATGGCACAGCCCCCAACAGTTTTTGTCTTTCATCACTTTGAATACATCACCCACTACCTTCTGGGTTCCAGGGCTTCTGATGAGAAATCTGATGAGGACCTTATGGGGAAATTATGATGAAAGATCCCTCCCTCTCAGTCCTATAAATATTAATAATATCCCCAGTATCTTAGGGAACAGAGCACACCAGTTACTCCAAATTGTCAGATAAATGCCTTGAGTATATATGTAATGAGGACTTTAAGCCCTAAAAATTATTACAGATTTTCAGACTCAAAATGAAAAGACCACTGAAGTATCCTACAAGTTTTAATTTCTCAACAAATAAATATCAGTCTCCACAACCAATTGAAGCAAAAAGCTACCAGAGTCCTTTCTTAATCATTCTTGAAGTGGAAAATGTCCAGGAAGCAAAAAAATGAGACAACCACTATGGGTTATGCACATCTGTGACTGGGTCATTTCCTGCTCTGACCCCACAAGAAACCATTGTGAGGTAATTTCAAACCTCACCTATATAAGGGTATGCCTGTAACTGGTTTTTTGTCCCTAGCACAGGGAGCTCTTGGTTGGGAACCTGTTGGACTCATAGCTAGTTAGCTTTTATTTTTTGTGGTTTGGGTATTTTTATTTTGGTTTTGGGGCTTCTTTTATTTTAGTTGTTCACTTTTGTTTTGTTTTCCTTTAATTCTTTTTAGCACAATTAGTGTTGTTTCCCACCATGGGTAGTTGAAAGTAGTGCGTTTAATGAAGGGATGAGAGTGTGGCAGGTTCTATCAGCTCCTTCTTTGAAGATAACAAACCTTTCAAGTGTCCTGAGGGACATTGAGTAGGGCAGATTACCCCAAGTGAAACTGGCCTGAAAACTTTACAGGGCCAGAAGTGGCCTTGAAAGTTCTGCCAAAGGAAGAACAGAACTTCCCTTTCATTATATCCAAAGTGGTTGTGATGGAAACTGGAACACCCAAATGTGATCCAGCTGTTTCAAATGATTGACACCATTGAAAATACCTGTGTCGTGATAGAGCACTTGCATTGGGGAGAGTTCTCACACACATCCTAGAGGCAGTTGGCATGCAGGTGTGGAGGCCCACAGGGTGTTTGGGCTGATCATGCGCTTTATACACTGCAGTCATCTGAAGAACGTTGCACAGAGAGATCCCAAACTGGAGACCATCGGGTGGATGCCAGAGGATACATCAAACTCTGTGACTTTGACCTAAATTGCAGGTTCACAACTGGGCAGAAGTTGGAGGTATTCCATGACACTTTCCCAAAAATGCCCCAGAACCCTACCAGCAGGAAGAATATCATGGCCCTACAGTGGATGTCTGGAGCCTGGGTGTCGTTCTGTCATGAGGGCCTCCCATTCAAGGTGTCCACCTTTGTATGGCTCAAGGAGCAGATCCTATACATAAGGTATGACATTCCCTCTCATGTTTGCACTGAAGTGCAAAGTGTTATCTGTTAATTACTGACTGTGGACTCCATGTAAAGGCCCATGGTAGGCCAAATCATGGGGCACTTGCGTCTGAGCTAGGATGAAGAATATTTGACTCCTCCTAGCAAGTCACACCCCAAGCACCTGGACCCCACAATAATGCTCACTCTTGACATAGTTTACAACCCATACAATACCTGGGTATCTTTGTTAAACAGAAAATTTAATGATGCTATGTTTATGTATCAGGTATTCCAATACCACACAACCCAGGGGTCAGGCTGCACATTCCCAGTTAAGCCTGTGCATCTGGAGGTTGGGCTACACTTGCCCCCTGCAGATCATTCCACCTTCCCTCTGCTCCCAAAGAGGACAGTCAGTGAGCCGATCCACACCTTCACCTCCCTGCCCTCTGAGCATCAACTGCCAGAGGAGGACAAGCAGTCAGGGCAAAGGGTGGCACAAAGAGCCAGCCCACCTACTGTTGCTCACTGCAGACTTGAGTTTCTTCATATGTAAAATGGAGACCATAGTGATAATTTTAAAGTGTTTTCAGGATTTAATGAAAAAAAAAAAAAAAGTAAAGAGCTTGGCATACAGAAGGATCTCAGTAAAGGGAATGTCGATGTTGGGAGACACCCTCCATGTTTTTTCCATCTCACCCGCCGGCTCATGGAAAACCCCTACCTGGTCAGCCCCAAGCCCAGCCCTACTGGATGTTTTAGATCTGGGCAGGGAGAATGGTTAAAGCTGCAGCTGGAACCAGCAAGGTTTCAGGCTCTGCAACCTAGGACTAGTCACTGCCTCTCTCTGGGCCTCGGCCTCTCGATGTGTAGGGAACAGATGCTGTACTGCAACCACTCTGAGGGACAGCAATGACTGGTACAATTATGGAACACTTACAGTAAGCTCCACTTTACACCTGCTTTCTGAAAATGCCATGGGCCACCAGAGTTCTCAGCAGCCCCACCTGTATGGGAAGCATCTCTCAGAGAAGCGGAGGGACACAGTCACAGTCACACAACTGGAAGCAGCCCTGGAAGACTTGAATCCAGCTCTCCTTCCTGAGTGGCATGGTGCTATTGAAGTGCTAACCAACTTTGAAAAGGTTTTTGGTCCCCCTCCAGTCCTGGTCTTCTTCTTTCCCAACCTTCTAGGAGGCTCATTCCTGGAAAATGAGCTGCCACCAGCCTCCACTGAGCTCTACACAAAAGGTCACAGCAGAGCTACTGTTCTGTCTCCACCTACTTGGGAAATTAGATGAAAAACAGAGGGTCAGTCAGGTTGGGAAGGGCATGCTGGGAGCTGGCACTGGCTCTTGGGTTTTACAGCCAAACTGCAGAAATGGGGATTCAGTTCCTGCAGCTATCTGCATCCACACAGTTTACCTGGCATTGAGTGATGTCCTAGGGGTGCAGTAGGAGAAGCAGGACACATCCTGCCCTCTGAGAGCTCATCCTAAATCACGGAAGCCCACACTGATGAAAGACCTAACAATATTGGCAGTCTCTCATAATTCCCACACACAACATAATTCCCATTCACAGTGATGAATGCTGTCATTATCCCCAAGTGAGATATCCGAAATAGTAGGTCCAGATAGGGAGAGTGATTTGTCTGAGGATACACAGCTGGAACTAAGAAAAGGAATTCTTTAAATTGAACAATCTATTATAAGGTATTGACCTTCTGAAGACAAAATAGTGCATTATGTCTTCTGGTATGTTCAGTCTGTTCTTCACTAATAGAACTTCATCGTTGTTCATTTTCACTGGTATGTGTCTAAGATTTTCCTGGCGCTTCAGCAGAAATTCTTGTGTGAACTGATATTTACCTATTATTGTCCATACTTTATCCTATCTTAATTCTTTAACTCTCATGTTAAATGCATTGAAATTTAGTATGAGAGTATGAGCACCAGTAAATTTGTATTTTTTTTACTTTTTTTTTTTTTTTTTTTTGCTGTTTGCAATGACAGTTTCATATCTCCTTCCTCTTTTTCTTTTGAATGGACTCACTACAATTACTATTTTTGTAATACTTGCCCTTATGTTTTTATATATTTATGCATTCTGGAGCCCCCCCCCCCCACCAAGGAGGGAAGCAGGTCACTGAACTTGCCCCCCTACAGCAGACAGACCTGGTGCTGAGCCCTCCAGCCTGCCCCCACACCAGGGACAGAGGCCAGTAGCTGACTTGCCCGCCTGCCCCCCTACTGCTAAGGGACACTGAGCCTGCCTCTGTGCTGACTCAGCACACCCTCACTGGGGCTCCCCATCTTCTTTGGAGGCTGGTGTAGGCATTTTGAATTGTTCCTGAGGGTGTGGCCATCATCATTGGAAGGGTGGCTCTTTCCTGAGACACCTACAGGAGACCAGAGGCCCTTTGACAGGTACCTCTATTTACTCACTTACATTCTACACCCTTTCCCCATCCTCATGTTCACAACTAGAAATACTGTAAATAGTAATTGAACTGATCCTGTTTTTTACAATAATGTTAAAGTCTTTATAGGGGCTATCTGGTTCAGGGCTGCATTTTCTCTGTGCTACTGGTATGGATTTCCCCTTCAAAGGAGAGGTAGTGGAAAACTGCAGGGTCATAATAAGCCTGCAAGGGAGGGGGGGACTTCAGTATCTCTGATCTTCACTGCTAGAGGGGAATATATAGAAACAATATTAAAAAACAGGGGAAGAAAGTATCCCTAACAAACCAAGATGCTATTGTGATAGAATCTAATGACAGCATGGCAGTAGAAATGACAGAAAAAGAGTTTAGAATCTGCATAATTAATATGATCTGTGAAACAAAAAACAAGAGAGCAAATGCAGGCAATGCTTGACTATTCCAGTAAACAGTTAAAAGAGAAAATGCAGGAAGCAAAAGAACACTTCAATAAGAGATAGAAATTCTGAAAAAAAAACAGAAATCTTTTAAATGAAAGAAACAATAAACCAAATTAAAAACTAAAAGAAAGCATCACCAGCAGAATAGATCTCATGGAAGACAGAATCTCAGACAATGAAGATAAAATATTTAATCTTGAAAATAAAGTTGAAAAAACTGAGAAGATGTTAAGAAGTCATGAACGAATCTCCAAGAATTATGGGATATCATGAAAAGACCAAATTTAAGAATTATTGGGACTGAGGAAGGCACAGAGATACAAACCAAAGGTGTGAGCAACCTGTTCAATGAAATAATATCAGAAAAATTCCCAAACCTGAAAAATGAAATGGAAAATCAAATACAAGAGGCTTACAGAACACCAGGTACACAAAATTACAACAGATCCACACCAAGACACATTATAATGAAAATACCTCACATACAAAATAAAGATAGGATTTTAAATGCTGCAAGAGAACAGCATCAGATTACATTATAAGGGGATACCAATACAGATATCAGCAGATTTCTCAGCCCAGACTCTAAAACCAAGAAGGGCCTGGAACAATATATTTCAAGCTCTGAAAGAACACTGATGCCAACCAAGAATCCTATACCCAGCAACACTAACCTTCAGATTTGACAATGAAATAAAATCTTTCCATGATAAACAAAAGTTAAAAGAATTTACAAATAGAAATCCTGCCCTACAGAACATTCTCATCAAATTATTCATGAGGAAGAAGTGAAAACAACAATATAAGTCAGCATACGGAGGAACTACCCTAAACGAAAAGCCAATCAAAGGAGAAACCAAGTCAATTTAAAAACCAAAAATAAGCCAAAATGACCAGGAATACAAATCATATCACGATAATAACCCTGAATGTCAATGGCCTAAACTCAATAATCAAAAGACATAGACTGGTAGATTGGATTAAAAAGAAAGACCAAACAATATGCTGCCTGCAAGAGACTCATCTCATAGAAAAAGACATCCACAGACTAAAGGTGAAAGGATGGGAAAAAACCTACCATGCATGGACCCAGTAAAAAAGAGGGGGTTTCCATCCTTATATCAGATAAAGTGGACTTCAAACCAAAGTTAGTCAGAAGGGATAAAGAAGGACACTTCATACTGCTTAAGGGAACCATAAAACAGCAACATATAACAAATTTAAATATTTATGCCCCAAACAATGGAGCATCTATGTATATCAAACAAATCCTTCTCAATTTTAAGAATCAAATAGACCAAAACACATTAATAGTGGGGGACTTCAACACACCACTCTCACCACTGGATAGATCCTCCAAACAAAAATTGAACAAAGAAACTATAGAACTAAATAATACAATCAATGATATAGACTTAATGGATATTTACAGAGTATTTTATCAATCATTCAGCAATTATACTTTCTTCTCAGCAACTCATGGATCCTTCTCCAAAATAGACCATATGCTATGCCACAAAGAAGCCATTAGTAAATACAAAAAAAGAGAGATACTACCCTGTATCCTATCAGACTACAATGGAATACAATTAGAAATGAATGATAAAATAACAAACAAAAACTACTCATACCTGGAGACTAAATAATATGCTATTGAATGTTGCAATGATAGGAGAAGACATCAGGGAAGAAATAAAAAATTCTTAGAGGTAAATGAGTACAATGAAACAACATATCAGAATCTCTGGAACACTCTGAAAGCTCATTGCATTGAGCTCATACATTAAAAAAATAAAAAGTAAACAACTAAATGACCTAACATTACAGCTCAAAGCCCTAGAAAAAGAAGAAGAGATCAACACCAAAAATAGTAGAAGACAGGAAATAATTAAAATCAGAGCTGAAATCAATGAAATTGAAATGAGAGAAACAATTCAAAAAATTGACAAAACAAAAAGTTGGTTCTTTGAAAAAGTAAACAAAATTGATAAACCCCTAGCCACACTAATGAAGAGAAGGAGAGAGAAAACTCAAATTACTAGAATTCATGATGAAAAAGGAAAGATCACAACAGACACTCATTGAAATACATAACATAATTAGAAGCTTCTCTGAAAATCTATACTCTAACAAAATAGAAAATATCAAAGACATTGACAAATTTTTAGAGACATATGCTCCTCTCAAACTGAATCAGGAAGATGTACACAATCTAAACACATCAATTTCAAGCACCAAAATAGAAGAAGCCATCAAAAGCCTACCAGCCAAGAAAAGACCAAGACCAGGTGGATTCTCAGCCAAATTCTACAAGACCTTTAAAAAAGAACTAAGGGCTGGGGATATAGCTCAGTTGGTTGAGTGCTTGCCTCTCAAGCACAAGGCCCTGGGTTCGAATCCCCAGTACTGAAAAAAAAACTGATACCAATACTCCTCAAAGTATTCCAGGAAATAGAAAAGAAGGGAACCCATCCAAATTCATTCTATGAGGCTAGTATCACACTGATACCAAAACCAGACAAAGGCTCATCAAGGAAAGAAAACTTTAGACCAATATTCCTGATGAACATACATGCAAAAATCCTTAACAAAATACTGGCAAATCAACCTATCCATCACCCAACACATGAGGTTCACCTCCCTATCATCTGACAACAGTCAGCAAACTGATCACCCACCGCCAGTGAAACACCAGCTGCCTGCTGTGGCCTGGAAGTTCACTGTTACAATACATACAGGTTTGATTACACATGGCTGCCGCCATTTTGAGACAACAGCCAGGTCCCATAGGACCCCCAGCCAGACTGACTGACCCCCATCTCCAGGATCCTTCAGCCTGACCGATCACTCCCTACCTCTGGGGATCTCACATCAACTGACTGCTCCCTGCCACCAGGACCCCCAGACCAACTGACTGTGCCCTATCACCAGGACCCCAGACCGACTGATTGCAACTGACCTCCAGGATCCCAAAACCACACAAAACACACCCAACCTCCAGGACCCCTGCCTGACCAACCACACCCCGCCTCCAGGACCTCCTGCTGACCACGGACACACCCTGAGCTGCAGCTCCCCATTTGCCAACACATTAGGAAGCCAGAGTGGCCATCTTGGATAATCCTGGAAGCCTTAGCTCCAATCTTTAGATGGGGCAAAACCCATCCTGAGACACCTACTGGAGGCTTGAAGCTCATTGTCAGGTACCTCTCATGCATCAGGCTACTGAACACTGGGAGGTTTCATTACTATATTACTGTTATACTGTAGATTTTATTTTTTTCTCCTTATTGAAAAAATTTAAGTTTTTATTTCTTTACTTTTCTTGTTCTCTTTTCCCTTTGTTTACCTGTTCCCTCAGAGTCCCTTTCTCCCTTTTTTGCATGCTGACATCCAATTTCTTTTGATTACACTCTCACCCTTTCTATTATCTAGAACTTCTGTATATTCTTTTCTTATCCCATTAACAGCCACATTCTACATCCCTCTGCATCCTCTTTGTCCTCCATTAGAAACTGCAGACCTTATTGCAAATTTGTTCGTTTTATCAAAGATAATATTTGAACTCATTCTGTTTATTATGACAATATTGTTATTGTCCTCAGAGGGGCTATTTGGTCTAGGATTGCATAGTGTCTGAATTGGGCACTGCTAATATTGATCTCCCCTTAAAGAAAGGGTTTTGGAAACCTATAGGGCCACTATAAGCCTATGGGGGGGAAACTGCAATACCCTAGATCTGCACTGCTAGAGGGGAAGATATATGAACAACATGAAAAAACAAGAGAAGAAAAGGAACCAAACAAATCTAGATTCTATATTAATAGAACCCAATGACAGTATGGTAGAAGAAATGTCAGAAAAGGACTTCAGATTATACATGATTAAGATGATTCGCAAAGCAAAGGATGAGATAAGAGAGCAAATGCAGGCAATGAGTGATAATGAAAGAGCAACTGCAGGAAGCAAAAGATCATTTCAACAAAGAGATAGATATCCTCAAAAAAAAAAAAAGAAAAAAACCAAACAGAAATCCTTGAAATGAAGGAAACAATAAGCCAAATAAAAAACTCAATGGAAAGTATCACCAAAAGACTAGACCACTTGGAAGAAAGAACCTCAGATATTGAAGACAAAAAATTTAATCTTGAAAATAATGTTGCCTAAACAGAGAAGATGGCAAGAAATCATGAACAGAACTTCCAAGAACTCATGAAAACACCTAATTTAAGAATTATTGGGATTGAGGAAGGCACAGAGATACAAACCAAAGGAATCAACAACCTATTCAATGAAATAATACCAGAAAATTTCCCAAACCTGAAGAATGAAATGGAAAATCAAATACAAGAGGATTACAGAACACCAAATGCACAGAATCACAACAGATCCACACCAAGGCACATTATAATGAAAATGCCTAACATTCAAAATAAAGATAGGATTTTGAAGGCCGCGAGAAAAAAGCACCAGATTACATATAGGGGGAGACCAATACGGATAGCAGCTGACTTCTCAACCCAGACTCTAAAAGCTAGAAGGGCCTGGAACAACGTATTTCAAGCTCTGAAAGACATGGTTGCCAACCAAGAATCCTTTTCCCAGCAAAACAAACCTTCAGATTAGAAGATGAAATAAAATCCTTCCATGATAAACAAAAGTTAAAAGAATTTACAAATAGAAAGCCTGCACTACAGAATGTTCTCAAAAAAATATTCCATGAGGAGGAAATGAAAAACAACAATGGAGGTCAACAAAGGGAGGAACTACCTTAGAGAAAAACCACTCAAAGAAGAAACTGAGCAAACTTAAAACCAAAAATAAACCCAAATGACTGGGAATACAAATCATATCTCAATAATAACCCTGAGCATTAATGGCCTAAACTCATCAATCAAAAGACACAGACTGGCAGAATGGATTAAAAAGAAAGACCCAACAATATGCTGCCTGCAAGAGACTCATCTCATAGAAAAAGACATTTACAGACTAAAGGTGAAAGGAGGGGAAAAAACATAACACGCACATGACCCAGTAAAAAAATGGGGTTTCCATCCTTATATCAGATAAAGTGGACTTCAAGCCAAAGTTAGTCAGAAGGGATAAAGAAGGACATTTCATACTGCTTAAGGGAAACATAAATCAGGAAGACATAACGATAGTAAATATTTAGGCCCCAAACAATGGTGCATCCCTGTACATCAAACAAATCCTTCTCAATTTCAGGAATCACATAGACTACAACACAATAATTCTGGGTGACTTTAATGCACCGCCGTCACCACTAGATAGATCTTCCAAACAAAAACCAACCAAAGAAACCATAGAACTCAATAACACAATCAATGACCTAGACTTAATAGACATATATAGAATATTCCATCCATCAACAAGCAGATTCACTTTCTTCTCAGCAGCACATGGAACATTCTTGAAAATAGATCATATGTTATGCCACAAAGCAGCCCTTAGGAAATGCAAAAAAAAAAAAAAAAGATACTGCTTTGTGTTCTATCACATCACAATGGACTGAGAGTAGATATCAATGACAAAATAAAAAATAGAAATTACTCCAACACCTAGAGAATAAATAATATGCTATTGAATCAAACATGGAAAACAGAAAACATCAGGGAGGAGATAAAAAAAATTCTTAGAAGTCAATGAGAATGACAATACAACACATCAAAATCTCTGGGACACTATGAAAGCAGTACTAAGAGGAAAATTCATTGCATGGAGTGCATTCCAGAAAAGAATGAAAAGTCAACAACTAAATGACCTAACATTACAGCTCAAGGCCCTAGAAAAAGAAGAACAGAATAACAGCAAAAGTAGTAGAACACAGGAAATAATTAAAATCAGAGCTGAAATCAATGAAATTGAAACAAAAGAAACAATTCAAAAAATTGACAAAACGAAAAGTTGGTTCTTTGAGAAAGTAAACAAAATAGACAAACCCTTAGCCGCACTAACAAAGGAGAGAGAAGACTCAAATTACTGAAATTCATGATGAAAAAGGAAATATCATGACAGACACCACTGAGATATAGAACATGAGAAGCTACTTTGAAAATCTGTTTTCCAATAAAATAGAAACTACTGAAGACATTGACAAATTTCTAGAGACATATGCTCCTCCCAAACTGAACCAGGAGGACATACACAATTTAAACAGATCAATATCAAGCAATGAAATAGAAAAAGCCATTAAAAATCTACCATCCAAGAAAAGCCCAGGACCAGACAGATTCTCAGCCAAGTTCTACAAGATCTTCAAAGAAGAATTCATTCCAATACTTCTCAAAATACTGGTAAATCACATACAAAAATATATTACAAAGATAGTGCACCATGATCAAGTGGTATTATCCCAGGGATGCAAGGTTGGTTCAACATCTATCACATCAATAGACTTAAAGTTAAGAATCACATGATTATTTCAATGGATGCTGAGAAAGTGTTTGATAAAATACAGCACCCCTTCATGCTTAAAACACTCAAAAAAATAGGAATAGCAGGAACATACCTCAACATTGTAAAGGCTATCTATGCTAAGTCCATGGCCAACATCATTATTAATGGAGAAAAACTAAAAACATGCCCTTTGTAAACTGGAACAAGACAGGGATGCCCTCTTTCACCCCTTCTATTCAACATCATCCTTGAAACACTTGCCAGAGTAATTAGACAGACCAAAAAAATTAAAGGGATACAAATAGGAAAAGAAGAACTAAAGCTGTCACTATTTGCTGATGACATGATCCTATATTTAGAAGATCCAAAAAACTCCACTAGAAAACTTCTAGAACTAATAAGTGAATTCAGCAAAGTAGCAGGATATAAAATCAATACGTGTAAATCTAATGCATTTCTATTCATAGGTGATGAATTCTCTGAAAGAGAAATTAGGAAAACCACATCATTCACAATAGCCTCAAAAAAAATACTTGGAAATTAATCTAACAAAAGAGGTGAAAGACCTCTACAATGAAAACTACAGAACATTAAAGAAAGAAATTGAAGAAAACCTTCGAAGATGGAAATATCTGCCATGTTCTTGGATAGGCAGAATTAACATTGTCAAAATGCCCATGCTACCAAAGCCCTATACAGATTCAATGCAATTCCAATAAAATCCCTAAGACATTCCTCATAGAAATAGAGAAAGCAATCATGAACTTCATCTGGAAGAACAAGAGACCCCGAATAGCCAAAACAATCCTGAGTACAAAAAGTGAAACAGGAGGTATCACAATACTAGATGTTAAACTATACTACAGAGCAATAGTAACAAAAATGGCATGGTATTGGCACCAAAATAGATAGGCAGACCAATGGTACAAAATAGAAGACACAGAAACAAAACCACATAAATACAGTCACATCATACTAGACAAAGGAGCCAAAAACATACAATGGGGAAAAAATAGCCTGTTCAACAAATGGTGCTGGCAAAACTGAAAATCCATATGCAGTAAAAAGAAATTAAACCTCTATTTCTCACCCTGCACAAAACTCAACTCAAAATGGATCAAGGATATAGGAATTAGACCAGAGACCCTAAACCTAATACAAGACAAAGTAGGTCTGAATCTTCATCATGTTGGCTTAGGATCAGACTTCCTCAACAAGACTCCCAAAGCACAAGAAATCAAAGAAAGAATCAATAAATGGGATGGACTCAAACTAAAAACTTTTTCTCAGCAAAGGATACAATCAAGAATATGAATAGAGAGCCTACAGAATGGGATAAAATCTTTTCCACATGCACTTCAGATAGAGCACTTATCTCCAAAATTTATAAAGAACTTACAAAATTTTACATCAAAAATACAAAGAACCCAATCAATAAATGGACCAAGGAACTGGACAGGCACTTTACAGAAGACATACAGCAGGCAATTAGTAAATATATGAAAAAAGTGATCAACATCTTTGTAAATAAAGAAATGTAAATTAAAACAACTCTAAGATTTCATCTTACTCCAATTAGAATGGCTATTCTCAAGAACATAAACAATAATAGATGTTGACGTGGATGTGGGAGAAAAGGTACACTTTTACATTGCTGGTGGAGTTGCAAATTGGTGCAGCCACTCTGGAAAGCAGTGTGGAGAATCCTCAGAAAAATTGGAATGGACCCCCCTTTTGACCCAGTTATCCCACTCCTTGGTTTATACCCAAAGGACCTAAAATCAGCAAACTACAGTAACACAGCCACATCAATGTTTATAGCAGCTCAGTTCACAATAGCTAGATTGTGGAACCAACCTAGATGCCCGTCATCAGATGAATGGATAAAGAAACTGTGGTATATATACACAGTGGAATACTATTCAGCCATAGAGAATAATATTATGGGATTTGCAAATAAATGGATGGAATTGGAGAATATCATGCAAAGTGAAATAAGCCAAGCCCAAAAAACCAAAGGCCAAATGTTTTCCCTGATAAGTGGAGAATTATATATAATGGGGGAGAGGGAGTGGGGAATGAGAGAAGAATGGGGGAACTTTAGAATATGTAGAAGGAAATGAGAGGGAGGGAGGTATGAAAAATGGTGGAATGAGACAGACATCATTACCCTACATACATGTATGATTACATGAATTGTATGAATCTACATTGTGTACAACCATAGAAATGAAATTATGTACCCCATTTGTGCACAATGAATCAAAATGCAGTCTGTAAAAAATTTAAAAATAAATAATTTTAAAAATAAGAATGGGGAGGATTTGGGGTCATCTGCACAATGTGGCAAGGCTGCATGCAAGTGATACTTGAGGAGAATGTAGCAGTCTCCTAGGAAGTTGCTAGCACAGGAGCTATTCCCTGGAAGAAGAATCAAGACTGGAGCCACTGTGGAAGTATAAAATTACCTCTTACTCAGCCAAGGAATAGCAGTGAACACTATGTACTTTATTATGGAAGGTTCTGGAGATAAATTTGGGGTTCATCACATGATTTCCCAAGTTGTACAGATATATTTGAAATATCTGTGGACACAGTGGATCTCATCACACTATTTCTACTATCTAGTCTTGCCTCTGGGGCTGAAGCTAACCCAATAAGGCTTCTGGTAATGTTCATGTAACAAGCTATGTAAGCAAAACCCCATTATACTGACTGCCCTTACAGGAAGACCTGAACAACAGAACATCCTGGGAATGGAATTGGCAATGTCTTCATAAATCATATGATGCAGAGCTGTGCCTTCAAAGTTGCAGAACAAATACTGCTGGCAGCTCTGATGAGGTGCCCACTCATAGGGGAAGCAAACAAGTCCACCAAGGCAGAACTGGGTCATCAATGGTGTGACTTCTGTGTCCTCTTTCACTTTCTCCTGGCTACATGTTTCATACCCAAGACCTAATTAAGTAGACGATTGCTGCTTTAAAAAAAAAGAAAGAAAGATTTTATGCATTTTCCCATTTTTCCTACACTTAACATTTTCCAATGAATTAACTTCAAATAGAAAATAATTAACCTGCCTCCTCACTCCAAAATAATAAGATCACTAAACTTTATCACCATCCTTCTCACCCTATATGGTACCTTGGTCTCATAGTTTGCTTATAACATGAACTTTTCACTGCCCCACTTGGAAAACAGTATTTTATTTGGTGACCATTTCATTTCTGTCTTTCTGTTCATTTACCCAAACTCTCCAAACATTTTGACAACTCCAACTTTCATTCCATGATCATTCTTCTTCAGTTTCCTTCATTACATCAGTTTTTCTCTGAAGAGTCATCTTTATTCTTTTTTGCTATAGTTTGAATCTGAAATGTCCCTCAAAGGTCCATGCATTAAAGTCTTGTTTGCCAGTCCATGGCACTGTTGGGAGGTGGTAGAAACTTTATGATGTGGGGCTCAGTTGTATTAGGACCTCTGCACCTCTCTCTCTCTCTCTCTCTCTCTCTCTCTCTCTCTCTCTCTCTCTCTCTCTCTCTCTCTCTCTCTCTCTCTCTCTCCTTCCCTTCCTCCTTTATGACCAGAATGAAGTGAGCAGCTTTGTTCTAACCCATATTTGCCACCATAATGTGCTATCTTATTACCACAGGCCCCAAAATAACAGACCAACAAACCAAGGACAGAAAACTCCAAAACTATGAAACAAAATAAACCTTTCCTCTTTAAATGGATTTTCTCAGGTATTTCATCACAGTGATGGAGGGCTAACATGATGTTATTTTGAATAAAATTTTGAGTGTACAATTCTACATGGATCTTTTTAACTCAGTACATGCAGGGCATCATTTCAGTTTTTTGTTTTGTTTTGTTCATGAGAAAAAGGAAAAAGAAGATTTATTGTTTTGCTAGCAAAGGAGAAATACAAGGACCTCCTGTCCCAGAGGCTGTGATTTGGCCCATCAGCAGGAACAAGGGGCTTTTAAAGAGGTGAATCAAAGGTTACATTCCACATATTCTCTGTTGGAGTTGTAATTCACTTGTTAATTTTGGGAGATAATCATTTCTGAGATCTTCTGATATCTTCCCCAATGTATGGATTACTTTGTTCCTATGGTGGGTGTGTACCTAAGGAGAGAAAAATCTGCCTAAAATGGGGAAGAAAAGTAATCCTGTTTCCCCTGAGATTAGGGAGTGGGAGAGACTGGAAATGAGAAGGGGGAGAGGAAAAGAAAGAAACATGTCCATTTAAAAAAATAAGTTGCAATCAAAACTACTCAAGAGTAGTTGCCAGTCAGAATGGCAATTATCAAGAATTCAAGTGAAAATAAATATTAGCAAGAATGTGGAGGAAAAGGCATACTCATACACTGCTGGTGGGACTGAAAATTGGTGCAACCACTCTAGAAAACAGTATGGAGATTCCTTAGAAAACTTAGAATGGAACCACCATTTGACCCAGTCATCCCACCCCTTGGTTTATACACAAAGGACTTAAAAATTAGCATACTACAGTGTCACAGCCACATCAATGGTTATAGCAAATTCACAATAGCTAAGCTATGGAAACAACCTAGATGCCCTTTGATAGGCAAATGAATAAAGAAACTGTGGTATATATACACAATGGAATATTATTCAGCTTAAAAGAGAATAAAATTACAACATTTGCAGGTAAATGGATAGAATTGGAGAATATCATGCTAAGTGAAATAAGCCAACCCCAAAAAAACAAAGGCCAAATGTTTACTCTGATATGTGGATGCTGATTCATAATGGGGGGGGGGTAGAATGAAGGAATCTTGGGCAGAAGGGAGTGAGGAGAGGGGAGGGGATATGGGAGTAGGAAAGATGGTGAAATGAGATGGACATCATTACCCTAGGTACATGTATGATTGCACAAATGGCATGACCCTACATCATTGACAGTCAGAGAAATGAAAAGTTGTGCTCCATTTGTGAACAATGAATCAAAATGCATTCTGCTGTCATGTATAACTAATTCAAACAAATTTAAAAAATAAATTGCAGTGGCAGAGCATCAAGGCATTTATTCAAAGCATAAAGTGGACCACTGTTACATTTCCCCCACTGTCAATTTCTACATTCCATTTCTATGGAGAAATGGATGACAATGTCTCCAAAAATGCTTCCCGCTGAAAGGGGGTGATGTTGGGGGACATAACTCAAAGTGCTTTTTCTCCATTAGGTGGAGCATGAACAGGTAAGGGCATTCAGCATCACAGCAGACCTGAGGTTCACAATGTCAGATGACAGGTGACTAGACAAGGTATTCATAGGGCAGGGATCATGCTAAGACAACAATAAACAAGACAGCAAAGTTTTTTTTTTTGTAAACAATTAGCACAAAATCAATTAGTATTCTAGTCAGTCTCTGAAAACCATGAGGACAGTAACTCATCCTCTTATCAGTGAAAAACAGATCAAGTTTATCAATGTAGGAGGTTAGGGAGATTTATAGGTCTATGTAATCAGACTCAAATAAACTGAGGACAAGTGTGTGACTCTAGAGTCCTTTGTGGTCATTATTATTAGGCATTCTCAAACAAGAACCCTTCATTTATAGCCTCCAGTTTTATAGCTTGAACATTTACTTTTGGTAGAGATAACACAAGTGTACATCTTAAGTTACATTTTTAAAAAACTTTTTTTTTTTCATTTTATATGTCCATGTAGGAATGTAATTTGCTATACTCTCCTGCCAGGTGTTTAAGTCCAAACTGTTCAAAACTGACCTTTTTCCTATCTACTCTTAAGAATCAAATGAAATTTCTCAGAGATTACTCTTGAGGACATGTACAAAACCTCCTTTAGCTTTCCCCTGCCAGTGGTGCCATTCACCAGGATGGGTCAGGGTCCTGCTGACCATATGTGGCTTCTCTTGGAAGTATCAGGGATATTTCCATCTCCAATGACCTTTCTCTTTGCAGAATATGCACTGGTTGGCTTCCCTCTTGACATCCCTGATCAGAAGATTGGTGACTCACTAGAGTTGCAGGACCCAGAGAGGTGTCCTTTCATTTTCTGACTGCTGGCTGACTTTAGAGGGAAAGGGCCAAAATGTTGACTGCTTTTCCTTGGCCCTTTTACTTCCTTTACTTTGATCTCCAAGTTTTGGGTTTTAAACACCCAGCAAACAAGTTTCACCAGTCTTAAAGAGGGAGTAACTGGTTATAACTTCAATATCTATAATTTTAAAGTTAACCCTTTCATTTAATTTGGGTCAGTATTAGTACTAAAAGTCAACATTATATACTATCTGTCCTGTAGGTGATGGTTTATTATCTCAAATTAACCCAGGTTGTTGTTTTGTTTTGTTTTGTTTGTTGTTGTTTTTTTATAGAAGTAGTAGCTCTGCAAAACACTAACAGTCAACAGTTATAAAGATTACAAGGAAAATACAAAATGAAATTAACAAAGCAAAAATATATTCAGTTTGTGTAATAACTATGAGCCAAGAAAAATGACTTCTGGACTAGGGATATAGCTCAGTTGATAGAGTGCTTGCTTCACATACACTAGGCCCTGGGTTCAACCCCAGCACCACAAAAAAAAAAAAAGAAAAGAAAGAAAGAAAAATTACTTTTATAATCTTGAACATTTACTTAGTTATACATTATATCCCTTGTTTGAGATCACAGTGATCTTTACAACAAAAATCAATCTTTTGAACACAGCTTTAAATGAGCTGAAGTCTACCATATTTTGGAGCCATTCTAATTTGGAGTAAGGTAGGAGGCAGAGTCTTATTTCAGGTAAGGTGGGGTTATTCATAAATAACACAATACAACATTACATCTGAACCATGAATCAAAGAAAGGCTAAGAGCACTTTCCACTTTCTTTTTGTGGAAAAAGTGGCAGAATGTTTCCACGTTTTACAATATCACCTTTCAATGGATCAGTTTTCATTATCTTCCAAAAATGCATTTAAATTCCAATTCCAGTGTAAAGAGTAACACAAAACTGTATATATAATTTATTAACAACAGGTTACTTTATCCAGCTACAAAACATCAAATGACATGAATAAATACCAACCAAATGTGTTATTTTTATACAAACCTGGGACTTTTGCTGCACATAATTTTAGTTTGAGGAACTCCAACTTGGCAAATTGTTCTCCTAAGCTTTACATTTAACTAAGTTTAACTTTTAAAGAATAATTTACATCAATGTTTATAGCAGCTCAATTCACAATAACTAGATTGTGAAACCAACCTAGATGCCCTTCAACAGATGAATGGATAAAGAAACTGTGGTATGTATACACAATGGAATATTATTCAGTCATAAAGAAGAAGAACATTATAGCATTTACAGATAAATGGATGGACTAGGAGAATATCATGCTAAGTGAAATAAGTCAATCCCAAAAAATCAAAGGCCAAATGTTTTCCCTGATGAGTGGATAATGATACATAATGGGGGTGGAGGGGTGAGACATGAGAGAAGAATGGAGGAACCTTAGATTATGTAGAGGGAAATGAGAGGGAGGAAGAGGAGAGGGTATAAAAGATGGTGGAATGAAACAGACATCATTATCCTATGTACATATATAATTACACAAATGGTATGAATCTGCATCATGCAAAACCATAGAAATGAAAAGTTGCACCCCATTTGTACAATGAATCAAAATGCAGTCTGTAAAAATAAAAAAATTTAATAAAAATCAATAAATAAATAAAAGAAAAAAGAATAAAGTATAATTTAGACTCCAAAGTACACAGTAACAATAATCACAAGTCAGCATGTGTTAGCAAAAATCAAAGGATAGCCTTATATCTCTCATACATTAAGGAAATAGTGTTAATGATCAGAAATTGACTCAGTTGAAGCAAACAGATATAAAACAGTCTTCAAATGACAGTGTGGCTCTTCTATGTCAAATACAATGTATAAAAGAGAGCACTTATTAGTTATCTTGCCAATAAACTTACATAAACTTTTGTTTTATAAACTGTTACATAGACAAGTAAGACAAACATTTACTTAGATACAGTTCTCAGAGGCATACATAAACTTGGTCAAATATATTTTGGGTGTCAACTATATTGTTATAACCTAAATAACATTTGTTCATTTAATCAATTAGAAAGTAATCATTTACAACTTTAAAACAGGTACAAACCCTAGTTCAAGATTTAGTTTCCCCAGGTAGAAAAACCGGATGGATACAAGAAAATTATCTTGATAGATAAGAGCAGATCAGAACAGCCAGGCCCCATAGGACCCCTGGCTGGGCTGACTGAGCCCCATCTCCAGGATCCTTCAGCCCTACCAATCACTCCCTGCCTCCGGGGCCCTCACATCCACTGACTGCGACCTGCCGCCAGGACCCCCAGACCAACTGACTGCGTGCTATCACCAGGACCCCAGACCGACTGATTGTGACCAGCCTCCAGGATCCCACAACCACACCAAACACACCCTACCTCCAGGACCCCTGCCTGACCAACCCCACCCTGCCTCCAGGACCTCCAGCCGACCACAGCCACACCCCGAGCTGCAGCTCCCCATTTGCAAACACATTTGGAAGCCAGACCATCTTGGATAATCCTGGAAGCCATAGCTCCAATCTTTAGGTGGGCAAATCCCATCCTCAGATGCCTGCTGCAGACTTGAAGCTCATAGTCAGGGGATATTGAGTCTAGGATTGCATAGTGTCTGAATTGGGCACTGCTAATATTCATCTCCCCTTAAAGAAAAGATTTTGGAAACCTATAGGGCCACTATAAGCCTATAGGGGGAAATCTGCAATAACCCAGATCTGTACTGCTAGAGGGGAAGATACATGAACAACATGAAAAATCAAGGGAAGAAAATGATCCAAACAAATTTAGATTCTATATTAATAGAATCCAATGGCAGTATGGTAGAAGAAATGTCAGAAAAGGACTTCAGATTATACATGATTAAGATGATTCGCAAAGCAAAGGATGAGTTAAGAGAGCAAATGCAGACAATGAATGACAATACCAATAAGCAGTTGAAAGAGCAACTGCAGGAAGCAAAAGATCATTTCAACAAATATATAGACATTCTCAAAAAAACCAAACTGAAATCCTTGAAATGAAGGAAACAATAAACCAAATAAAAAACTCAATGGAAAGCATCACCAAAAGACTAGACCACTTGGGACAGAACCACAGACAATGAAGACAAAATATTTAATCTTGAAAATAAAGTTGCCCAAACAGAGAAGGTGGTAAGAAATCATGAACAGAATCTCCAAGAACTATGGGACATCATAAAAAGACCAAATTGAAGAATTATCAGGATTGAGGAAGGCACAGAGATACAAACCAAAGGAATCAACAACCTATTCAATGAAATAATAGCAGAAAGTTTCCCAAACCTGAAGAATGAAATGGAAAATCAAATACAAGAGGCTTACAGAACAGCAAATGCACAGAATCACAACAGATCCACACCAAGGCACATTATAATGAAAATGCCTAACGTTCAAAATAAAATAGGATTTTGAAGGCCACGAGAAAAAAGCACCAGATTACATGTAGGGGGAGAACAATACAGATAGCAGCCGACCTCTCAACCCAGACTCTAAAAGCTAGAAGGGCCTGGAACAACATATTTCAACCTCTGAAAGAACATGGTTGCCAACCAAGAATCCCATACCCAGCAAAATGAACCTTCAGATTTGAAGATGAAATAAATCCCTCCATGATAAACAAAAGTTAAAAGAATGTACAAATAGAAAGCCTGCACTACAGAATGTTCTCAACAAAATATTCCATGAGGAGGAAATGAAAAACAACAATGGAGGTCAGCAAAGGGAGGAACTACCTTAGAGAAAAAGCACTTAAAGGAGAAAACGAGCCAAGTTAAAACCAAAAATAAACCCAAATGACTGGGAATACAAATCATATCACAATAATAACCCTGAACATTAATGGCCTAAACTCATCAATCAAAAGACATAGACTGGCAGAATGGATTAAAAAGAAAGACCCAACAATATGCTGCCTGCAAGAGACTCATCTCATAGAAAAAGACATTCACAGACTAAAGGTGAAAGGAGGGGAAAAAACATAACACACACATGGACCCAGTAAAAAAAAAAATGGGGATTTCCATCCTTATATCAGATAAAGTGGACTTCAAGCCAAAGTTAGTCAGAAAGGATAAAGAAGGACATTTCATACTGCTTAAGGGAAACATAAATCAGGAAGACATAATGATAGTAAATATTTAGGCCCCAAAGGTGCATCCCTGTACATCAAACAAATCCTTCTCAATTTCAGGAATCACATAGACTACAACACAATAATCCTGGGTGACTTTAGTGCACCACTGTCACCACTAGATAGATTTTCCAAACAAAAACCAACCAAAGAAACCATAGAACTCAATAACACAATCAATGGCCTACACTTAATAGACATATATAGAATATTCCATCATCAACGAGCGGATTCACTTTCTTCTCAGCAGCACATGGAACCTTCTCGAAAATAGACCATATGCTATGCCACAAAGCAGCCCTTAGGAAATGCAAAAAAAATAGAGATACTGCCTTGTGTTCTATCACATCATAATGGACTCAGAGTAGAAATCAATGACAAAATAAAAAATAGAAATTACTCCAACACCTAGAGAATAAATAATATGCTATTGAATCAAACATGGATAACAGAAAACATCAGGGAGGAGATAAAAAAATTCTTAGAGGTCAATGAGAACAACAATACAACATATCAAAATCTCTGAGACACTATGGAAGTGGTACTAAGAGGAAAATTCATTGCATGGAGTGCATTCCAGAAAAGAATGAAAAGTCAACAACTAAATGACCTAACATTACAGCTCAAAGCCCTAGAAAAAGAAGAACAGAATAACAGCAAAAGTAGTAGAACACAGGAAATAATTAAAATCGGAGCTGAAATCAATGAAATTGAAACAAAAGAAACAATTCAAAAAATTGACAAAACAAAAAGTTGGTTCTTTGAAAAAGTAAACAAAATAGACAAACCCTTAGCCACACTAACAAAGAGGAGAGAGAAAACTCAAATTACTAAAATTCGTGATGAAAACAGAAATATCATGACAGACACATAATGAGAAGCTACTTTGAAAATCTGTATTCCAACAAAATAGAAACTACCGAAGATATTGACAAATTTCTAGAGACATATGCTCCTCCCAAACTGAACCAGGAGGACATGCACAATTTAAACAGATCAATATCAAGCAACGAAATAGAAGAAGCCATTAAAAACCTACCATCCAAGAAAAGCCCAGGACCATACGGATTCTCAGTCGAGTTCTACAAGACCTTCAAAGAAGAGCTCATTCCAATACTTCTCAAAGTATTCCAGGAAATAGAAAACGAGGGTACCCTATCAAACTCATTCTACGAAGCTAATATCACCCTCATACCCAAACCAGGCAAAGACACATCAAGGAAAGAAAATTTTAGACCAATAATCTTGATGAATATAGATGCAAAGGTCCTTAACAAAATATTGGCACACCATATCCAAAAACCTAATAAGAAAATTGTGCTCCACGATCAAGTGAGGTTCATCTCTGAAATGCAAGGATGGTTTAACATCCGTAAATCAATAAACATAATCCATCATGTCAATAGACTGGATAAGAATCATATGGTTATTTCAATTGATGCAGAAAAAGTGTTCGACAAAATACAACACCCCTTCATGCTCAAAACATTAGAAAAAATAGGGATAGTAGGAAAATACCAGAACATTGTAAAGGCTATTTATACTAAGCCCATGGCCAACATCATTCTTTTTTTTTTTTTTTTTTTTTTGTTTTGTTTTGTTCTGATTATTTCTTTTTTTTATTTTTTTGTTATTTTATTGTAAACAAATGGGATACATGTTGTTTCTCTGTTTGTACATGGCATAAAGGCATACCATTTGTGTAATCATAAATTTACAGAGTAATGTTGTTTGATTCATTGTTATTTTTTCCCTTCCCACCCCTCTTTTCCTTCTATACAGAGATTCCTTCCTCCATACTTGCCCCCCTCCCTAACCCTAACTCTAACCCTAACACTAACCCTTCCCTCCCCCATTTATGTGTCATCATCCACTTATTAGCGATATCATTCTTCCTTTGGCTTTTTGAGATTGGCTTATCTCACTTAGCATGATATTCTCCAGTTTCATCCATTTGCCTGCAAATGCCATAATTTTATCATTCTTTATGGCGGAGTAATATTCCATTGTATATATATACCACAGCTTCTTTATCCACTCATCAATTGAAGGGCATCTAGGTTGGTTCTGGCTATTGTGAATTGAGCAGCTATGAATATTGATGTGGCTGTATCTCTGTAGTATGCTGATTTTAAGTCCTTTGGGTATAGGCCAAGGAGTGTGATAGGTGGGTCAAATGGAGGGTCCATTCCAAGTTTTCTAAGGAATCTCCACACTGCTTTCCAGAGTGATGCACTAATTTGCAGCCTCACCAGCAATGTATGAGTGTACCTTTCTCCCCACATCCTCGCCAACACCTGTTGTTGCTCGTATTCTTGATAATTGCCATTCTAATTGGGGTGAGATGGAATCTTAGGGTGGTTTTGATTTGCATTTCTCTTATTACCAGAGATGTTGAGCATTTTTCCATGTTTGTTGATTGCTTGTAGATCTTCTTCTGTGAAGTGTCTATTCATTTCCTTAGCCCATTTGTCGACTGGATTATTTGAATTCTTGGAGTAGAGTTTTTGAGTTCTTTATAGATTCTGGAGATTAGTGCTCTATCTGAAGTATGATTGGCAAAGATATTCTCCCACTCTGTAGGCTCTTTCTTCGCATTGCTGATAGTTTCCTTTGCTGAGAGAAAGCTTTTTAGTTTGAATCTATCCCAGTTATTTATTCTTGCTTTTATTTCTTGTGCTATGGGAGTCCTGTTAAGGAAGTCTGGTCATAAGCCGACATGTTGAAGATCTGGACCTACTTTTTCTTCTATAATCTGCAGGGTCTCTGGTCTGATTCCAAGGTCCTTAATCCATTTTGAGTTTAGTTTCGTGCATGGTGAGAGATATGGGTTTAGTTTCATTCTGTTGCATATGGATTTCCAATTCTCCCAGCACCATTTGTTGAAGAGGCTATCTTTTCTCCATTGCATATTTTTGGCCCCTTTGTCTAGTATGAGAAAATTGTATTTATTTGGGTTTGTGTCCGTGTCCTCTATTCTGTACCATTGATCTACCTTTCTATTTTGGTACCAATACCGTGCTGTTTTTGTTACTATTGCTTTGTAGTAGAGTTGAAGATCTGGTATTGCAGTACCCCCTGTTTCACTCTTCCTGCTAAGGATTGCTTTAGCTATTCTGGGTTTCTTATTCTTCCAGATGAATTTCATAATTGCTTGCTCTATTTTTGTAAGGTACATCATTGGGATTTTAATTGGAATTGCATTGAATTTGTATAGCACTTTAGGTAGTATGGCCATTTTGACAATATTATTTCTTCCTATCCAACAACATGCAAGATCTTTCCATCTTCTAAGGTATTCTTTAATTTCTTTCTTTAGTGTTGTATAGTTCTCATTGTAGAGGTCTTTCACCTCTTTTGTGAGATTGATTCCCAAGTATTTTATTTTTTTCGATGCTATTGTGAATGGGGTAGTTTTCCTAATTTCTCTTTCTGAAGATTCATCACTTATGTATAAAAATGCATTGGATTTGTGAGCATTGATCTTGTAACCTGCTACTTTACTAAATTCACTTATGAGTTCTAAGAGTTTTCTGGTGGAATTTCCAGGTTCCTCTAAATATATAATCATGTCATCAGCGAACAGGGATAGTTAGAGTTCTTCTTTTCCAATTCGTATCCCTTTAATTTCTTTGGTTTGTCTAATTGCTCTGGCTAGAGTCTCAAGAACGATGTTGAATAGAAGTGGTGAAAGAGGGCATCCCTGCCTTCTTCCAGTTTTTAGGGGGAATGCTTTCAGTTTTTCACCATTTAGAATGATATTAGCCATGGGCTTAGCATAAATGGCCTTTACAATGTTAAGGAATGTTCCCACTATCCCTATTTTTTCTAGTGTTTTGAGCATGAAGGGGTGCTGTAGTTTATCAAACGCTTTTTCTGCATCTATTGAAATAATCATGTGATTCTTGACTTTAAATCTATTGATATGGTGAATGACATTTATTGATTTCCTGATGTTGAACCAACCTTGCATCCCTGGGATGAAACACACTTGATCATGGTGCACTATCTTTTTAATATGTTTTTATATGCAATTTGCTAAAATTTTGTTGAGAATTTTTGTGTCGTTGTTCATTAAGGATATTGGTCTGAAATTTTCTTTCCTTGATGAGTCTCTGTCTGGTTTAGGTATCAGTGTGATATTGGCTTCATAGAATGAGTTTGGGAGGGTTCCCTCCTCTTCTATTTTATGGAATACTTTGAGAAGTATTGGAATGAGCTCTTCTTTAAAGGTTTTGTCGAACTCAGCTGAGAACCCATCTGGTCCCGGACTTTTCTTTGTTGGTAGGCTTTTGATGACTTCTCCTATTTCAGTACTTGAAATTGGTCTATTTAAATTGTGTATGTCCTCCTCGTTCAGTTTAGGCAATTCATATGTCTCTAGAAACCTGTTGATGTCTTCGAGGTTTTCTGTTTTGTTGGAGTATAGATTTTCAAAATAGCTTCTAATTATGTTTTGTATTTCAATCGTGTCTGTTGTGATGTATCCTTGTTCATTCCGAATTTTAGTGATTTGGGTTTTCTCTCGTCTTCTCTTTGTTAGTGTGGCTAAAGGTTGATCAATTTTGTTTATTTTTTTGAAGAACCAACTATTTATTTTGTCAATTTTTTGTATTGTTTCTTTTGTTTCAATTTCATTGATTTCAGCTCTGAGTTTAACTATTTCCCGTCTTCTACTACTTTTGGTGCTGGTCTGTTCTTCTTTTTCTAGGGCTTTGAGCTGTAGTGTTAGGTCGTTTATTTGTTGAGTTTTACTTCTTTTATTAAATGCACTCTATGAAATAAATTTCCCTCTAAGTACTGCTTTCATAGTGTCCCAGAGATTTTGATATGATGTTTCTTCGTTCTCATTTACCTCTAAGAATTTTTTAATTTCCTTCCTAATATCTTCTGTTATCCATTCATCATATAATAGCATATTGTTTAATCTCCAGATGTTGGAATAGTTTCTGTGTTTTACTCTTTCATTTATTTCTAACTTCAATCCATTATGATCTGATAGAATACATGCTAGTGTCTCTATCTTCTTGTATTTCCTAACATTAGCTTTGTGGCATAATATAGGATCTATTTTAGAGAAGGATCCATGTGCTGCTGAGAAGAAAGTGTATTCACTCTTGGTTGGATGGTATATTCTATAAATGTCTGTTAAATCTAAATTATTGATTGTGTTATTGAGATCTATGGTTTCTTTGTTCAATTTTTGTGTGGAAGATCTGTCCAGTGGTGAGAGAAGCGTGTTAAAATCACCTAGTATTATTGTGTTATGGTCTATTTGGTTTCTGAAATTGAGAAGGATTTGTTTGACATACATAGATGAGCCACTGTTTGGGGCATAGATGTTTATGATTGTTATATCTTGCTGATTTATGCTTCCCTTAAGCAGTATGAAATGACCTTCTTTATCCCTTCTGACTAACTTTGGCTTGAAGTCCACATTATCTGAAATGAGGATGGATACTCCAGCTTTTTTGCTGAGTCCATGTGCATGGTATGTTTTTCCCCATCCTTTCACCTTTAGTTTATGGGTATCTTTTTCTATGAGGTGAGTCTCTTGCAGGCAACATATTGTTGGATCTTTCTTTTTAATCCAATCTGCCAGTCTATGTCTTTTGATTGATGAATTCAGGCCATTAACATTCAGGGTTAGGTTCAGAGGTTTTTCAAGATGGCGGCCTAGAGGGTGGCTGCATTTCATGTTGCTCCAGGACTCAGGATTCAAGAGAGGAGATATTGGGACGCTTGGGACCAACTCAAAGTAGCCGGGTGACTCTCACCCCCTGGGGGGGCATCCCGGATGGGACGGGGGTCCCGGAACGCAGGAAACTTTGTGAAGTAGAACTGCCGGCGAGACGCCCCTCCCCCCGCTGGAGCAGTGAACTCGGACAGCTGGGAGCGCCGTAAAGGAGGCCGCTCGGCACAGCGCTGGGACTCGGAGCAGCCACTGGGGCTCCGGCGGCTGCCCGGGGGAGGAGTGGCGGGGAGAACTGTGTGGACTCAGGACACCGGGGCCTGCCCTGAGGAGGAGGAGAGGAGCGTGGCCACTTGGATTCGGAGAGACTGCGCCAGAGCTGCAGGCAGTTGCCAGAGGAGAAGCCGCGCGGCGAGCTGTTTGGAATCAGAACGACGCTTCTGAACCCCGGGGCCTGCCCTGAGGACGAGGAGGAAGAGGAGCGGCCGTTTGGATTCGGGTGACTACACGGGAGCTACAGGCGGTTGCCAGAGAAGGGGCTGGGTGGCGAGCTGTTTGGACCCTGAACACTTCTGAACCCCGGGGCCTGCCCGGAGGAGTAGGAGAAGGAGGAGAAGGAGCGCGGCGGGTCCTTTGGACTCGCAGTGACTGCATTAGCGCTCCAGGCGGCTGCTCAGAGGAGAAGGCGAGTGGTGAGTTGTTTGGTCTTAAAGTGACAGCTCCTGAACACAGGGGGGCTGCCTGGAGGAGAAGCGTGGTGGGACGCTTGGTCTTGAGAGGCCACACCTGAGCTCCGGGCGGTGCCCAGAGGACCCGTGCAGCGGGTCACGTGGATTCAGAGCCACTCAGAGGGACTGCTCCTGAACACCCGGGGGGTTATCTGGAGAAGGAGGGGGAACGGGGAGGGTCACTTCGACTCGGAGTGATTGATTGCCCAGGGCTACGGGTGGTTGGTGGGAGGAGGAGGCACGAAGTGAGTTTCTTGGACTCCTAGTGACTGCACCGGCATACTGGGTGGCTGTCTGGAGGAAGAGGCCTGTGGCGGGTCTCTGGGACTCAGAGCGATTGTTCGGGGCCACAGGTGGCTGCTCAGAGGAGGGGCCACGCAGCCAGGCGATTAGGTGCAGAACAGGGTCCCAGGATCTAGGAGGCTTCTGGGTGGAAGAGCCGCACAGAGACAGGCTTAGGGCGGAGCGAAGGTTCCAGGCCTATGGGCAAATTCTCTGAGGAGGGGCAGCCTAAAGAGATTCATCTGCGAAGGGTGAGGCTCCCAGGCCCAGGAGGTAGGGCCGGGCCCCTGGAAACTTTGCAGAGGAAGGCAGCCCAGCCCAGGCAGTAGCTGTAAATTGAGGGGAACCTCTAGGAGGAAACTGACCAGCGAGACCTCCCCACTGGGTGAGTCTTCCCTGCCTGGTGAGGTTTCCACACAGGACGGTAAAACCAGAGACACAGGCCCAAACAGGCCTTGCCTCAGCCCACAGCCTAGGTCCCCTTTGGATGACCATTGGTCAACAAGTGGAGGCACCTCTGCCCACTAGCAGGGAATATACCCCACCTGAAGGCCACCACTCCTAGAGAGGCAGCTTCCTTGTGGAGCACCGCATTATCAACTTCCTCCAAGACTTCAGCCTACTGAAGGCTAAGGGGGGATATATATAGAAATCTTCAGGGACATTGTAAATCAACAGAGGAAATCTGCAATATCTCAGCGGTCCACTGATATCTGAACAATATGAGAAAACAAGGAAAGAAAATGCTGCAAACAAATCTAGATGTTACATCAATAAAACCCAATGACAGCATGGCAGAAGAAATGACAGAAAAGGAGTTCAGAATGTACATAATTAAAATGATCAGAGAAGCAAACGATGAGATGAAAGAGCAAATGCAAGCATTGAATGATCACACCAATCGACAGTTAAAAGAGCAAATACAGGAAGCAAAAGATCATTTCAATAAAGAGTTAGAGATATTGAAAAAAAAACCAAACAGAAATCCTTGACATGAAGGAAACAATAAACCAAATTAAGAACTCCATAGAAAGCATATCCAATAGGATAGAACACCTGGAAGACAGAACCTCAGACATTGAAGACAAAATATTTAACCTTGAAAACAAAGTTGAACAAACAGAGAAGATGGTAAGAAATCATGAACAGAATCTACAAGAACTATGGGATATCATGAAAAGGCCAAATTTAAGAATTATTGGGATTGAGGAAGGCCTAGAGAAACAAGTCAAAGGAATGAACAACCTATTCAATGAAATAATATCAGAAAATTTCCCAAATCTGAAGAATGAAATGGAAAATCAAGTTCAAGAGGCTTACAGGACTCCAAATACACAAAATTACAACAGACCCACACCAAGGCACATTATAATGAAAATACCTAACATACAAAATAAAGACAGAATTTTAAAGGCTGTGAGAGAAAAGAACCAAATTACATTCAGGGGGAAACCAATACGCATATCAGCAGATTTTTCAATCCAGACCCTAAAAGCTAGAAGGTCCTGGAACAACATTTTTCAAGCCCTGAAAGAAAATGGATGCCAACCAAGAATCTTATACCCAGCAAAACTTACCTTCAAATTTGATGATGAAATAAAATCCTTCCATGATAAACAAAAGCTAAAAGAATTTACAAAAAGAAAGCCAGCATTACAGAACATTCTCAACAAAATATTCCATGAGGAAGAGATGAAAAACAAAGAAGCAAATCAGCAAAGGGAGGAATTATCCTAAAGGAATTGTCAAATAAAGGAGGAAACAAGTTGTGTCAATCAAATAAATAAACAAAATTTTAAAAATGAACCAAATGACCGGGAAACCAAATCATTTCTCTATAATAACCCTGAATGTTAATGGCCTGAATTCATCAATCAAAAGACATAGACTGGCAGACTGGATTAGAAAGAAAGATCCAACAATATGTTGCCTGCAAGAGACTCACCTCATAGAAAAAGATACCCATAGATTAAAGGTGAAAGGATGGGGAAAAACATACCATGCACATGGACTCAGCAAAAAAGCTGGAGTATCCATCCTCATTTCCGATAATGTGGACTTCAAGCCAAAATTAGTCAGAAGGAATAAAGAAGGTCATTTCATACTGCTTAAGGGAAGCATAAATCAGCAAGATATAACAATCATAAACATCTATGCCCCAAACAGTGGCTCATCTATGTATGTCAAACAAATCCTTCTCAATTTCAGAAACCAAATAGACCACAACACAATAATACTAGGTGATTTTAACACACCGCTCTCACCACTGGACAGATCTTCCAGACAAAAATTGAACAAAGAAACCATAGATCTCAATAACACAATCAATAATTTAGACTTAACGGACATTTATAGAATATACCATCCAACCAAGAGTGAATACACTTTCTTCTCAGCAGCACATGGATCCTTCTCTAAAATAGACCATATATTATGCCACAAAGCTAATGTTAGCAAATACAAGAAGATAGAGACACTAGCATGTATTCTATCAGATCATAATGGATTGAAGTTAGAAATAAATGAAAGAGTAAAACACAGAAACTATTCCAACATCTGGAGATTAAACAATATGCTATTATATGATGAATGGATAACAGAAGATATTAGGAAGGAAATTAAAAAATTCTTAGAGGTAAATGAGAACAAAGAAACATCATATCAAAACCTCTGGGACACTATGAAAGCAGTACTTAGAGGGAAATTTATTTCATGGAGCGCATTTAATAAAAGAAGTAAAACTCAACAAATAAACAACCTAACACTACAGCTCAAAGCCTTAGAAAAAGAAGAACAGAACAGCACCAAAAGTAGTAGAAGACGGGAAATAGTTAAACTCAGAGCTGAAATCAATGAAATTGAAACAAAAGAAACAATACAAAAAATTGACAAAATAAATAGTTGGTTCTTCGAAAAAATAAACAAAATTGATAAACCTTTAGCCACACTAACAAAGAGAAGACGAGAGAAAACCCAAATCACTAAAATTCGGAATGAACAAGGAAATATCACAACAGACAGAATGGAAATACAAAACATAATTAGAAGCTATTTTGAAAATCTATACTCCAACAAAATAGAAAATTTCGAAGACATCAACAGGTTTCTAGAGACATATGAATTGCCTAAACTGAATGAGGAGGACATAAACAATTTAAATAGACCAATTTCAAGTACTGAAATAGAAGAAGTCATCAAAAGCCTACCAACAAAGAAAAGTCCGGGACCAGATGGGTTCTCAGCCGAGTTCTACAAAACCTTTAAGGAAGAGCTCATTCCAATACTTCTCAAAGTATTCCATAAAATAGAAGAGGAGGGAACCCTCCCAAACTCATTCTATGAAGCCAATATTACACTGATACCTAAACCAGACAGAGACTCATCAAGGAAAGAAAATTTCAGACCAATATCCTTAATGAACATCGACGCAAAAATTCTCAACAAAATTTTAGCAAATCGCATACAAAAACATATTAAAAAGATAGTGCACCATGATCAAGTGGGTTTCATCCCAGGGATGCAAGGTTGGTTCAACATCAGGAAATCAATAAACGTAATTCACCATATTAATAGACTTAAAGTCAAGAATCACATGATTATTTCAATAGATGCAGAAAAAGCATTTGATAAAATACAGCACCCCTTCATGCTCAAAACACTAGAAAAAATAGGGATAGTGGGAACATTCCTTAACATTGTAAAGGCCATTTATGCTAAGCCCATGGCTAATATCATTCTAAATGGTGAAAAACTGAAAGCATTCCCCCTAAAAACTGGAACAAGGCAGGGATGCCCTCTTTCACCACTTCTATTCAACATCGTTCTTGAGACTCTGGCCAGAGCAATTAGACAAACCAAAGAAATTAAAGGGATACGAATTGGAAAAGAAGAACTCAAACTATCCCTGTTCGCTGATGACATGATTATATATTTAGAGGAACCTGGAAATTCCACCAGAAAACTCTTAGAACTCATAAGTGATTTCAGTAAAGTAGCAGGTTACAAGATCAATGCCCATAAATCCAACGCATTTTTATACATAAGTGATGAATCTTCAGAAAGAGAAATTAGGAAAACTACCCCATTCACAATAGCCTCGAAAAAAATAAAATACTTGGGAATCAATCTCACAAAAGAGGTGAAAGACCTCTACAATGAGAACTATACAACACTAAAGAAAGAAATTAAAGAACACCTTAGAAGATGGAAAGATCTTCCATGTTCTTGGATAGGAAGAATTAATATTGTCAAAATGGCCATACTACCTAAAGTGCTATACAAATTCAATGCAATTCCAATTAAAATCCCAATTGTGTACCTTACAGAAATAGAGCAAGCAATTATGAAATTCATCTGGAAGAATAAGAAACCCAGAATAGCTAAAGCAATCCTTAGCAGGAAGAGTGAAACAGGGGGTATTGCAATACCAGATCTTCAACTCTACTACAAAGCAATAGTAACAAAAACGGCATGGTATTGGTACCAAAATAGAAAGGTAGATCAATGGTACAGAATAGAGGACATGGACACAAACCCAAATAAATACAACTTTCTCATACTAGACAAAGGGGCCAAAAATATGCAATGGAGAAAAGATAGCCTCTTCAACAAATGGTGCTGGGAGAATTGGAAATCCATATGCAACAGAATGAAACTAAACCCATATCTCTCACCATGCACGAAACTAAACTCAAAATGGATTAAGGACCTCGGAATCAGACCAGAGACCCTGCAGATTATAGAAGAAAAAGTAGGTCCAAATCTTCACCTTGTTGGTCTAGGACCAGACTTCCTTAACAGGACTCCCATAGCACAAGAAATAAAAGCTAGAATCAACCACTGGGATAGATTCAAACTAAAAAGCTTTCTCTCAGCAAAGGAAACTATCAGCAATGTGAAGAAAGAGCCTACAGAGTGGAAGAATATCTTTGCCAATCATACTTCAGATAGAGCACTAATCTCCAGAATCTATAAAGAACTCAAAAAACTCTACTCCAAGAATTCAAATAGTCCAGTCAACAAATGGGCTAAGGAAATGAATAGACACTTCACAGAAGAAGATCTACAAGCAATCAACAAACATATGGAAAAATGTTCAACATCTCTAGAAATAAGAGAAATGCAAATCAAAACCACCCTAAGATTCCATCTCACCCCAATTAGAATGGCGATTATCAAGAATACGAGCAACAACAGGTGTTGGCGAGGATGTGGGGAGAAAGGTACACTCATACACTGCTGGTGGGGCTGCAAATTAGTGCAGCCACTATGGAAAGCAGTGTGGAGATTCCTTAGAAAACTTGGAATGGAACCACCATTTGACCCAGCTATCCCACTCCTTGGCCTATACCCAAAGGACTTAAAATCTGCATACTACAGAAATACAGCCACATCAATGTTCATAGCTGCTCAATTCACAATAGCCAGACTGTGGAACCAACCTAGATGCCCTTCAATTGATGAGTGGATAAAGAAACTGTGGTATATATATACTATGGAATATTACTCAGCCATAAAGAATGATAAAATTATGACATTTGCAGGCAAATGGATGAAATTGGAGAATATCATGCTAAGTGAGATAAGCCAATCTCAAAAAGCCAAAGGACGAATGATATCGCTAATAAGTGGAGGATGACACATAATGGGGGGGAGGGAAGGGTTAGAGTTAGGGTTAGGGAGGGGGGCAAGTATGGAGGAAGGAACTACTGTATAGAGGGTAAAGAGGGGTGGGAGGGGTGGGGGGATGGGAAAAAATAACAGAATGAATCAAACAACATTGCTCTATGTAAATTTATGATTACACAAATGGTATGCCTTTACGCCATGTACAAACAGAGAAACAACATGTATCCCATTTGTTTACAATAAAAAAAAAAAAAATTTAAACCTCAAAAAAAAAAAAAAAAAAAAAAAAAAAAAAACATTCAGGGTTATTATTGAGATATGATTTGGTTTCCCGGTCATTTGTTCTTAATGGAGAAAAACTGAAACGATTCCCTTTAAAAACGGGATCAAGACCAGGATGTCCTCTTTCACCACTTCTATTTCACATTGTCCTCGAAACTCTAGCCAGAACTATTAGACAGACTAAAGAAATTAAAGGGATACGAATAGGAAAAGAGCAACTTAAGGTGTCACTATTTGCTGATGACATAATTCTATATTTAGAGGATCCAAAAACCTCCTCCAGAAAACTTCTAGACCTCGTCAATGAATTCAGCAAAATAGCAGGCTATAAAATCAACATGCATAAATCTAAAGCATTTTTATACACAAGCGACGAAACATCTGAAAAGGAAATGAGGAACACAACTCCATTTGCAATAGCCTCAAAAAAAAAATAAAATACTTGGGAATCAATCTAACGAAAGAGGTAAATATCTCTAAAATGAAAACTACAAAACATTGAAGAAAGAAATTGAGGAAGACCTTAGAAGATGGAAATATTTCCCATGTTCTTGGATAGGCAGAATTAATATTGTCAAAATGCCCATACTACCAAAAGTGCTATACAGATTCAATGCAATTCCAATTAAAATCCCAATGACGTACCTTACAGAAATAGAGCAAGCAATTATGAAATTCATCTGGAAGAATAAGAAACCCAGAATAGCTAAAGGAATCCTTAGCAGAAAGAGTGAAGCAGGGGGTATTGCAATACCAGATCTTCAACTCTACTACAAAGCAATAGTAACAAAAATGGCACGGTATTGGCACCAAAATAGACAGGTAGATCAATGGTACAGAATAGAGGACATGGACACAAACCCAAATAAATACAATTTTCTCATACTAGACAAAGGGGCCAAAAATATGCAATGGAGAAAAGATAGCCTCTTCAACAAATGGTGCTGGAAGAATTGGAAATCCATATGCAACAGAATGAAACTAAACCCATATCTCTCACCATGCATGAAACTAAACTCAAAATGGATTAAGGACCTCGGAATCAGACCAGCGACCCTGCAAATTATAGAAGAAAAAGTAGGTCCAGATCTTCAACATGTCGGCTTGGGACCAGACTTCCTCAACAGGACTCCCGTAGCACAAGAAATAAAAGCAAGAATCAACAACTGGGATAAATTCAAACTAAATAGCTTTCTCTCAGCAAAGGAAACTATCAGCAATGTGAAGAAAGAGCCTACAGAGTGGGAGAAAATCTTTGCCACTCATACTTCAGATAGAGCACTAATTTCCAGAATCTATAAAGAACTCAAAAAACTCTACACCAAGAATATAAATAACCCAACCAACAAATGGGCTAAGGATATGAACAGACACTTCACAGAAGAAGATCTACAAGCAATCAACAAACATGAAAAAGTGTTCACCATCTCTAGTAATAAGAGAAATGCAAATCAAAACTACCCTAAGATTCCAACTCACCCCAATTAGAATGGCAATTATCAAGAATACAAGCAACAATAGGTGTTGTAGAGGATGTGGGGAAAAAGGTACACTCATACATTGCTGGTGGGGCTGCAAATCAGTGCAGCCACTCTGGAAAGCAGTGTGGAGATTCCTTAGAAAACTTGGAATGGACCCACCATTTGACCCACCTATCACACTCCTCAGCCTATACCCAAAGGACTTAAAATCAGCATACTACAGAGATACAGCCACATCAATGTTCATAACTGCTCAATTCACAATAGCCAGGCTGTGGAACCAACCTAGATGTCCTTCAATTGATGAATGGATAAAGAAACTGTGGTATATATATACAATGGAATATTACTCAGCTATAAAGAATGATAAAATTATGGCATTTGCAGGTAAATGGATGAAATTGGAGAATATCATGCTAAGTGAGATAAGCCAATCTCAAAAATCCCAAAGGCGAATGATCTCACTGATAAGTGGATGATGACACATAATGAGGGGTGGGATGGGGGCAAGAATGGAGGAAGGAGGGACTGTATAGAGGGAAAAGAGCAGTGGGAGGGATGTGGGGGAAGGAAAAAATAACAGAATAACAAAAAGAACAGACATCATTACCCTATGTAAAAGTATGATTACGCAAATGGTATGCCGTTACTCTATGTACAAACAGAAACAACATGTATCCCACTTGTTTACAACAAAAATAAATTTTAAAAAAGCAGATAAATATTTCAGACTTTGCTTCATATCAGTATATTAAATTTCAAATAATTTAATTGACTGTGCTAATTATAGCCAATTTAATCACAAACACAAACTTTTTGAGATTTACCTTCTGCAAACCTTCTGTGACTTACTTAAACATTCACAGCTTGTTTACAGCCTTAGTTTTGTCCCTTTCATCTTGGACTTTAACACAAAAATATTACTTTACCAGACTGAGGACTTTCTCATCCAGAAACATTACTTTTACCTTCTAATTTTCTTTACTAAAATATATTTCCCTGCCTGTAACTTTCTTTTATCTTTTCTAGTTTTGGACACTTTCTTAAATTCATATTCTGAAACAGGCCTTATGAATTTATATGCACATTGAGTTTACAAAACAAATTTTATCCCAGGAGAAGGTTGGACAAGCCAGCACATACAAAAACTGTGCCTTAATCTTTTCTCTCCCAGGTTGCATTGGAGGAGTTGGAGCACAGGATAGTTTCCTAGCCAGTCTCCATTACCATTATCACAATGCCATCAACTTAAGTGAGATTCCCACTGTCAGCTGTGCCCAGAGGCCTTTTGATCCTTTTGCTTATACTAGGCATATTGATATGCAATGGAGGAGGCCTTTTCTATCCCTTTCTTCAGGCTTCCTTGAATATTCCTTTGCAGAGGCTGCCTACAAAACACTGGTTGGCCTTAGTTTCTGTCTTTCTCTTTTCTGGGTGCAGTTATTTATTCTGAGTCTCCCAAGATTTAGTTTGATAAGATACTATTATAGCAAGAATTGCTTTGCCCCGGTGATGAATAGCCCATGACAAATGGGGTGTCTTGTCAGATCTTAAAAGGAGAGACTATTCCTGTCCCCAGGTCATAAACTGACAGTGCTGGAACTTTCTGCCACATCCTTTGTGGCCAGCAACCTCCACCCCCCATGGGCAAAGGGGATGAAAGGCAGGAGAGAAGCCAGGTTCTCTTTGCCATCTTTCTACAACCCAGGCAACTTTTCTGGGATTTCCATCCCCCTCCCCTATTTAGGGCTGGTCTCTTTCATATACTTTACCCCAACAGACCGACTTTAATGTCAAGATTGTATACTAATCCAGAAAAAAAAAAACATTCAAAAGCCAGATCGTGTCAGAGTAAACCATTTTTCTCCTAGACAGGCTTATCCCCATAGGTGATCCATTAAGCCAAGATCCCTCTACTCAAGATACTACCTGTAAAATCAACACAGCATGACCCATGTGTGCGAAGCCATCCTCATTTAGCAGAATCAGACTAGGATGAGCCATAGGTCGCAGAGGCCTGGCTTCTAGAAACTGCTGGGAAGCATATGGTGCTGCGTGGGAGTGGTTCCCTGTCTCCTTCTGGAAATTTCCCCTAAGAGGATGGCACCCCTAACTCTACCCTATCCTGTCCATCACAGAAGAAGCTCCTCCTGGTCCTTCCCCCTTTACCTGTACGTTATAAATAAAGGAGAGCTGGGCGACTCCATGTTGTTGTAAGAGGCCAGAGCTGGTATGGCCAGACCCATCACACACCCTCTCCTATGAAAACAGTATTGCTTCTTGTGTGTTCATTGAGTAGATAAGTTTTTTGGGTAATAGATAGAAAAATTACCAACATCCTCCTCTGTCAGTTAACCCTTTCTCCTCCACGCCGGACGTGGCAGAGGGGACCCCCACACCCATGTCTTAAGGGACCAGTAACCAAAAAACACAGATGAGAAAAGATCACCAAAACCAGGACTGACAGACAGAAACATTTAAAACAGACAAACCTGCACATACAAATTTCTTACACTTACTCTACCTTTGACAGAGTAACTCCAACTGCAAGATTGTATAATAATCCAGAAAGCTATTCAAAAGCCAGATCATTCACAATAAAACATTATCTTAAATAAGCTTATACCTATAGCTGGCCTTTTCTTAAACTTACTTTACCTCTGACAGACCAATTCCAATTTCAAGATTGTACAAAAAAGAAACAGAGAGACAACAAGAGAGGAGCCCCAAAACCATGACTGACAGGAACTTTTAAGTTGACAAGCCAAGATCTTTCCCCATAGACTACTTATAGGATCAGTGCAGTACTGGCCATGTCTTAAAAGGGGCAGTGCAGATACAAACAATACAGACAACCAGAAGAATTTCCCAAGCTTAAGGCCAAAAACAAATGAGAACATAAAACAGATCAGAAGGGAGTAAATTTTTAGGTTCTCAAGTCCCACTTAACCTTGACTCCTACCCTGGTGGTGTCACAGATGTCCCCAGAAAGAGGGACCAGATGTTCCCATGAAGAGGAACCAGACGTGTGGAATCAAGGGTCTCAGCATGCACACTGGGGGACTTACCAAATGGTCAAAGTTGTCACAACTTTCCTGAGTTCAGTTTCCTTTTTCTCAAAGTGGACCATGATAGAGCAACCTGTAGTATTCAGGGAGAGAAGGCAGAAGTTTCCCAAAGTAAAAGGAGCTTCCGCAGCTGCTGGGACAGTCCCTCAGTCCCTCTTTTAACTCACCAGAATAGCTCTTCTGGTTACACCCAAGGTGAACTCACCTGTCTCCTCACTCTCCTGCAGTTGACTCTCAACAAGTTCACCAGCACCCTGGATCCTCAGCTTGGAAGTGGGGTTCCTTGGAGAGCCAGGCCTGCCCAAGAAAGTGTGAGCAGGGGCTGCTCTCAGGTCCCACCTGGGATACCAAATTTGTTGCCAAAATCTCCATCCTGTCCCTGATGCCAATCCAATAACAAGGACACCGTTTTAAGAAAAAGGAAAAAGGTTTAATGCTTTGCTAGCAAAGGAGAAATGGGAGTCCTGTCCCAGAGGCTGTGATTCTCCATTTCAGATTTTGGGGTTCAACTTTTCTTGGCTTTTAGAGTAGGTAAGAGGTATTGCTTATCTTTTTCTTTTGTTTTCTTGAGTTGCACCTCTATGCATCTATAAGGGATTTTTAAAATTTATTCTTACTTTGTTTTTCATCTTGTTCCTAAAACTGAGGATTTTTATCCTTTTTCAAATCTAAGAAATACTCAACAGTCCTTACTACAAATGTGTTCTTCCCTCCCTTCTATCCAATTTCTCCTTAGGCTAAGATAAGATAATCAGAACTTCCAATTCTATATTTTATGTTATTTAACCCACTTACTTGAATATTCCTTTTTTTTTTTTGGATGTCTGAATGGGGCAAATGTGTCAGGTCCCACTTCCATTTCTGTGTTTTCTGTGTTTCTTTGTTCACCCTTCCCTAATCTTCTGGTCTAACTCATTCAATGAGTTATTAATTTTGATTTCTGTACTTTTCACCTCTGTTATTTTATAGTGTGGGGTGTGTGTGTGTGTGTGTGTGTGTGTGTGTGTGTGTGTGTGCTGGTGGAAATGCAACACAGGCCCTGATACATGCTAAGCAAACACTCTAGCACTGAGCTATACCCCCAGACCCTCTAGTTGTTCTAATAGTTTCATTTTGCAATTGACTTGAACATTTTTGCTGGTCTGTTATTTTGGGACTGTTTTTAATTCTACCTTTAGTGGTATATGTGGGAATGTTATTAAAATGTTAGATGATTCTGATAAATATAATAACTCAAGCCCTTGGATAGCTAACTTAATACATGAATATATGAGAATTTCTAATGATCTGAAAATCCATGAGTTCTACCTCTCCAGCTATTTGGATCCTATATTTAATTGACTCTAATACTTGTTTCCTTCATTTTTTTTCTGTTATGAAATAGAATGAAATTGAAAATCACATTTTGTGAAAGCATATGTCTACTCATATTCAAACACGGTTATATAGAAAAGAAAAAGTATTTGCTTTTTGACATCATAACCAGCTTACGTTAACCATTACTCTTTTTTTTTTTTTTTTTTTTTTTTTTTTGTCCTAATTAGTTATACATGGCAGTAGAATGCATTTTGGCACATTGTACACAAATGGAGCACACATTTTCCCATTTTTCTGGCTGTACATGGTGCAGAGTTACACCATTCCTACAATTGTGCATGTACATAGGGTAATAATGTCTGTCTCATTGCACCATTCTTCCCACCCTCATACCACCTCCCCTCCCATAAGTCCCTCCACCCAATCCAAAGTTCCTCCATTCTTCCCCAGCCCCCTCTCCATTATGGATCAGCAAACACATATCAGAGAAAACATTGGCCTTTGGTTTTTTGGAATTGGCTTACTTCACTTAGCATGATATTTTCCAAATTCATCCATTTACCTGCAAATGCCATAATTTTATTCTTCTTTAAGGTTGAGTAATATTCCATTGTGTATGTATACCACATTTTCTTTATCCATTCATCTGTTGAAAGGCATCTAGGTTGGTTCCATAGTTTAGGAATGTAATGTGGTCACCTAAAACAAATGCTGGCATATGACTCAGTCTATTAAAAATTATGGTTAATTTTATTAAATAAAATTAGGATCTTCTTATTAAGCAAAAATGGGAAATGAAAGAAGAAGTAAGCAACCAGAGTCATCTCCACCCCACTATTGAGCCCTCATTTTCTAAACCTGTGTGGATTCCTCAAAAGTGCAGTTTGCATGCAGCAGTATACTTAATTCATGTTGATACAATCATTGGAAATTGAAGCCTAGTAGATAGATGAGAAAAGTTCACAAAGAAATAAAATGCAATATGGACTTATAAAACTTTTCCCAAGATTTGTACCCTGTGTGCTTATGGAACTCTCCTAAGGATGCTGAGCATGATTCTGAGGTGAGTGTTTGGCTGTGCTGCCTTAGGGATGGCCCCGCACTGTGGTTAAACAGGTGTGTGAATTAGGTGACTCCTGTAGCAATCTGGGGCTTTTTGGTGCTATGAAAATAGTTACTGTAAAAGTCCTGAAGTAGTCACTGCACTGGGGTATCCTTGTGTGTTTCAGATTTAAAATACAGTACTCGACTATCCTGTTTAGATGTATATATTCCAGCTGAGCTTTTCATGTTCGAAACAGTTTCTTTTTTTCCACTTTTAATTTACATACTACTGTATCTTTCATATTATAATTTAACAGCTCAATGAATTTTCACAAACTGTATGATCACAACCTAGGTTCAAACAAAAATGGAGGAGGCAGAAGGGAAAGGAAAGAGAAGGAATTAACCGAACAACGTTGACCAAATTATGTTTTGTGCATTTGTGAACATACCATGGTAAATTTCACCTTTATGTATATCTGCAAAGTACCAATTTATAAAAAACAACAAATAGGTGGGGGGGAAAGCCAGTAGGGCAGAGAAGGAGGCATGGGAGTGTGAGGGAGGGAAGAGGTACTAATCTTGTTCCAGAAATGGAATAAATTATATTCCATGTGTGTATGATTATGTCAAAATGAACCTCATTATTATGTATGTATATTATGCACTAATAACATTTTTTTAAAAAGAAGACACTTTGAAAAAAATTAAAACATATTTCTACAACCCAACACCCAACAAATCCTCTCAGGCCTCCTTCTAGTCCCAAGCCAAACACCACTGACCCGTTCTTATCAAGGAAATCAGGATTTCATTTTTGTGTGATTTGTATTTCCTACACATTTTGTGAGAGTTACCCATGTTGCTGAATAAACTTAAGGATCACTCTTTCTCTAGTAGACATAGCATGCAGTTGTTGGAGTATGCTGGAATTTGTCACACATTCTACTGTCAATGAGGGCTTGTGCAGTTTACAGTTTTGGAAGGTAATGGACAATGTTCTGTGGACATTCAAGTCAGTGACCACTGGGGACATGCATATTAATTTCTGTTGGATATTTCTCCATGAGAGAAATCACTGGGATGGAGGAATACTTTCATTTACCTTTATCAGGTACAGACCAAGAATCTTCCCAATGGAGTACCCACCTGATGCTCACTCCAGCCACTGAAGAAAGCTGGGTTACGTCCCAGCCTCACCAACAATTGCCATTTTCTGCCTAGAGTGAATGCTCAAAAAGCACAGAGAGAGTGCACAAGTTCCTGGGCAGCTCACAGATCCTGACAGTTTGGAGTCAACAAGAAGAGAAAATTGCTCACCTCTGTCAGTAAGGGGATTATTCCTCAGTATCTGACCTAAAACAAATACCAAGAGGAGGTATTTTAATGATATTTGATATCATTATAACCACAGCCCCAGAAATCCTCAAGTCCTGGAAGCCATACACCCTAGAATCAGTGACAAATATTAATCATAGCATTAGTTGATCATTAGCATGGTGTCCAACACATATTTTGCATTACTTATATAACTGTTAGTGAAGAGCACAGCACTGCCAATGTGCTGATCATTCCCCTTTGTCCTCCTTTCCTCCAGAGGACCTGCTAGACAATGTTTCTAGTGACAGGGAGAATGAGAGTCTCCATAGAATAACCAGCTGACATCTTGTCTTAGATGGAAATTTATATTTTAAGTTTCTATTGATCCTTCTCCCCCTTTCCTGGCTCTCTGTAAGCTAAAAAAATTTTTACTATATCTGTGATTTTTCTGTCCAAGAATTTCACCTGGTTAGAATCATAGAATATGCAACTTTTTTGAACTGACTTACTTTACTCAGTCGTATGCATTTAAGATTTCTTTTAGAGCCGAGATTATGACTCAGTGGTGGAGCACTTACCTAGCATGCATGAGGCTCTGGATTTGATCCTCAGCACCACATACAAAACTAAATAAAATAAAGCTATTATTTTTAAAAATCCACTTAAAAAAAGACTCACATACAAAACTAAATTAAAAAAAGCTATTATTTTAAAAATTCACTTTAAAAAGGGTTTCTTTTATACTTTTCTGTAGCTAATAGCTCAGTGATTTTTTTTATCACTGAATAATATTCCACTGGATATATGTGTAAGGTTTGTTGGTACAGTGACTTCAGAAGGAGGTCTTGTGGCTTACAGTTTGGGCAATTATGAATAAACCTACCTGAAACATTCCTATGAAGGTTTTTGTGTGGACATGTTTCCATTTTACTGGATAAACACCTAGGAGTAGATCAGCTGCTTGTATGGTGTGGTTATTTTTCCCTTTCTAAGGCTTTAATAGAAATCACCATTGAAACCATTTTGACTTGGTGCTATTTTATTTTGAAGTTATTTATTGATTCACTTTCTCTAACAGATAAAGACATTTTCTATTGTCTTTCTCCTTAACTAAGTTTTGGTAGTTTCTGCCTTTGGACGAATTAGTCTATTTGCTCCATTCTATCACATTTATGGGCAGAAAGTTGCTGAAAGGATTCCTTATTCTCATTTACTGTTTGTGGAATCAGGAATGATAATTTCTCTTTTATGAATACTATTGGTCCTTTGTGTCTTGTCTTTTTCTTTCTGGGAGCCTGGCTCCAGGGTTACCGATTTTATGGATCATTTCAGAGAACTAGATTTTGGGTTGAGTCTTTCTGTGGATTTCCCATTTCTCACCACCTTGATTTCTGTGATGATTGCCTTACTCTTTTCCTGTCTGCTTCATATTTCACTAATCCTTTTTCTGGTTTGGAAATGTCGCTCAGTTGGTAGAGTGCTTGTCTTGCATGTACAAGGCCCTGGGTTCAATCCCCAGCACCACAAAAAAAAAAAAAAAAAAGTCCTGATCCTTTTTCTTTAGTTTCCTAATGTGGAAACTTAGATTGCTAAATTTAATTTTTTTATTTACTATAATGTTACGTGTAGTGCTACAAATTTCCCTCTGAGTATTGCTTTTGTTGTATTCCACAAATCCCACAAGTTATATATTAATTTCTTTTTCTACAGATATGTACAAATTACTCTGGAGGTTTTTTGTTTTGTTTTGTTTTGTTTTGTTGTTGTTTTGTTTATTTCATTTTGGTTTTGGGGGGTTTTGTTCTGTTTTGTTTTGTTTTGTTTTTGTACCAGGGATTGAACTCAGGAGCACTTGACCCCTGAGCCATATCCCCAGCCCTATTTTGTATTTTATTTAGAGACAGGGTCTCAATGAGTTGCTTAACACCTCACTTTTGCTGAGGCTAGCTTTGAATTTGCAATCCTCCTGCCTCAGCCTCCCAAGCAGCTGGATGGAGGTTTCTTTTTGATCCATGTATTTTGAAGAGTCTATTTTTCAACCTCCAGTTTTTTTTTTTCTTTATTGAATTCTAGCTTAATTCCATATTGATGTGAGAGCATATTTTGTATGATTTTAATCTTTTAAATATGTCAAGGTATGTTTTATGACCCAAAATAGAGTCTGTCTTTTTTTTTTTTTTTTTTTTTTTGTGGTGCTGGGGATTCAAACCAGGGCCTTGTTCATGCTAGGCAAGCACTCTATCAACTGAGCTATATCCCCAGCCCAATACAGTCCATCTTGATGAATATTTCACGAACTTGAGAAGAAATTGTACTCTCTCATTGTTAATTGAAGTATTTGTACAAATGCCAGTTAGGTCTCCCTGATGGATAGTGCTTTTGCTAGTTTGCTTGGGTGCCATGAGCAAGTACAGCTTGGTTTACTTGAAATAATGCAAGTGTGTTCTCTCAGAGTTCTGGAGGCTAGAAATCCCTTATTAAGTTGTAGGGAGGGCCAAGCCCCCTCTGAATCTATAGGAAAGAACCCTTCCTCCCCATTCCTAACTTCTACTGGTTTACTGGCCATCCTGACTTTCAACTAAAGCACTTCATTCTCTGCTTCCATCATCACATGGCATTCATTTGTCCCTCATGGACCTGTCCTATCCCCTTAGGAGAACAGAAGTTCTATTTGTAGAAGGGATCAGCCCTATTCCAGTGTATCAATTTAAATCACTTTATCTACAATGACTCTATTTACAAATAGGTAAAATTGTAGGGACTAACATTAGGGTAACAAGTATTTGTGTGGAAAGAATTCGAACTATAACAGAGCTGTTCAATTCAACACTATACTTTTTCTGTTCTGGTCCACTCCTCCTCCTTCTGTCATCCACTAAAGATCATGGTCCAGCAGCAACTGAATCCATGTGTGTTAAACAACCACCTCCATCTTCCCTGCCCCCACGCGCACACCAAGGAAACCTCCTGAGTAATTCTTCAGCAAACAATGTACTGATGGTTACACTAAATTCCCTTAGATTCCAATCAGATCCTGATGAAGGTGATTTCATGTGACTGGGGAGAAGACAAAACCCAATCTGTTGCTGAGATAAGGTGATCTTTTTTGTCTAAGATATAAACGTTGTTTTCTTCGTTTCTTTCTTTCATTCAAATTCAGGGCTGAAAATCTGACAGCATACATTACAGATGATGTATACAATTTCTTTTGTGGAAGAATGACAACTCCAAGTCTATTATCAACTGATGCCTGATTCAAGATGGCATTAATGTGTGACAGCAACCGTTGTCAACTGATGCTAGTGAGCATTTTCATCAATCGCACTTTTCCTTGGTTGAAAAAAAAAATGTGTATGCTCCATGAAAATGTACCTGAGAAATATCCCATGCAAAGCTCACGTCTTTCCCACCCAGCGCCCACCCCTAGGCCTTACTTTGTGGTCTTTGCCTCAGTCACAGTTTCCCATCGAGTTATCTAATGTCACCATAGCCAAGAGTAGACGTGTGCAAACGAGACTCAGCATGACCTCATGCCCACACTGTCATCTCTTCTGTAACTGCAGGTAGACGCTGCAGCCAGTGAAAGCTAGGTATTCTCAACTCCCTCACATGCTGAGGAAAGATCTTAGTGCCGAGAAAGGTTGAACTTTCTTGTCTGTCTTTTGTACAGAAAGTTATCCTGATTCCAGATTCCTGTTGGACACCAGGAGAGGAGTGTGGTGACAGAAAGTGATGATACAACGACCATCTACCACAGTCCTAAAGCTGCTGTCATTTTGGTGGTGTGCATTTTTGTGCATGAGGGCAGGGAGGTATCTTTGAGTGTATCCACATGTAATGATTATATACATGTTTATGAAAGTGTGGGTACTTCCTCAGAAAATGTGTTCTAACATACACAAGTGTCAATCTTCTGGGTTTTGTTTTGTTTTTTATTTGTTCTAATTAGTCATACATGACAGTAGAATGCATCTTGGCACATTGTACACAAATGGAGCACAGCTTCTCATTCCTCTGGCTGTACGTGGTGCAGAGTCACACCAGCACTGTAATAATGTCCATCTCATTCCACCATCTTTCCAATCCTCACATCCCCTCCCCTCCCCTCACTCCCTTCTACCCAATCCAAAGTTCCTTCATTCTTCCCTACCCCCACTCCATTGTGGATCAGCATCCACTTATCAGAGAAAACATTCAACCTTTGGTTTTGGAGGCTTGGCTTATTTTGCTTAGCATGATATTCTCCAGCTCCATTCATTTACCTGCAAATGCCATAATTTCATTCTTCTTCAAGGCTGAGTAATATTCCCTTGTGTATATATGCCATGTTTTCTTTATTCATTTATCTGTTGAAGGGCATCTAGAAATCCCATATTTTTGCACAATTTGCATAAATCAATTTATTCAACCCTCATCACAAGTGAATCTGAAGATTAGTTTACTGTGCCCACTCTGTGGATAGAGATGATGTAGAGTCAAATGATCCAGGTTCTTGACTCTGTAAATGGAAGAAGCAACAAAGAATTCAGGAATGGGTCCCAGGGTTGATGCTCTTAGCTAGAGAACTATATTCATCACTTAGACATGTGTCATCATGCCATGTCACTCCAGTATATTTATGTACTCCTGCAGGATTGTAGCATACAGAGATGTGAAATGCTGTTTACCTTAGTGTTCATTTATGTGGGATAAAATCCTCCTAGAAGTACAAAATGTACAATGTACATAGCCCACGTGGTTCCACTTTAGCTGAAAAGCCAAAAGCTTTGCTTCTTGCTTCTTTCCTGTTCCTCCTTTTGGGATACATTCACACCACAGTCCACACCAAGAAATATCCTGAAGTAATACCACCAGTAAACTGACAGTCACTCTGTGTCTTCCTAGTCTCCCCAGAGGACTTGAAGGAATCACTTCCTTGTGGCAGGATAGATCAAATGCCCTGGTAAGTTTGTGAATCTTTCTCTGAAATACAAGTTTTACTCTTTGGCTTCTTTCTTTTTCTATTGTATTAAGATATGATAACCTGAATATGTATATTAGAGATAACATACAATTTCCTCAGTGGGGGGCATCTCAGGTAAGCATCTGTTGCCAACTGAGACCTCATTGAAGGCAACGTTAACAAGTCCCTGCATCAGCTACACAATGTATGGTAGCAAGCTTTGTCCTCAGCAGCCATTTTACCTCCTGGTAAAAGAATTTTGGAATTGTCAGCCAAAATAGACTTGAGATATCTATCTCCCTTGAAAAAAATTTTGTGTCTTTCAGCAGGAATGGATTTGCTCTGTTTTTGCCTTCAGGTTCCCTTGACTTCTCTTTCTCATCTGGTTTTATAATGTCACCATGTGAATGAAAGACCTGTGCACACAGGACACAGCATTGCCTGATCTTCATAGTGACTCCTTTTCTGTAATTCCAGGTGGATGCAAAAGGAACCAAAACTGATATGGGTGCTGGCCTCACTCCCTTGCTGATGGAAAACATAGATGATGCCAAGAGTGGAACAGTCTTCCTTCCTTTAATGTTCAAAGTCAGGGTGATTCCCACTTCTTGCTGGAAGATGAGAAGTGAAGGTGTGGTGGTAGAAACTGATTTTCCAGATAAAGAACTGTGATCATTCTCTGTAGTCCCTGGAAGCAGCTGTTTGCTTTGGATGGTATGTGTCTCCATGAGTATCCATGTTGTGTTATTCTGAGTGTGCCTATGTGTGTTTCTGTACATTTGTGTGTTTCTCTGGATATATATTCCCCTAGCTGCCAGTGCCAACATTCTCAACCCAAAATGCCATCACCATTACAGCATGATTGTGGATATGTGTAAATTAATCAAATCGTACACTTTACATGTTTACAGTTCCTTCCATGCCAAGTATACTTCAATTATCCTGCAGAAAATACCCACCAAAACCCAAGGCTCAACAAGGCAAAGACAGGTTCCATCCATGTTACTGCACCAGTAGCAATTTAACAATGAAACTCACTTTTCAGGAGGCCTATATATTTGCTCATGGCATTTTGATTGCTCATGACACATCCCTTTGAAACTTTTCTCATTCACACATCTTTTCTGTCAGAATTCATCTTCCACAACTCATTTTAAGCACCAAGGGCTGGGCAGGCCCCTTCCTCAGCAGACAGCCCCAGCTTCACCAAAATGCTGCCCTCACTTCTAGTTGGAGTCTGAGACAGGAGGATGAAATTCAGGGTTGGTCCTGAGACAGTGGTACCCAGGTCCGAGGTCCCTGGAGCTGGGTAAGGATCCAGATTGCAAGTTTCAACTGGTTCTGGAAGCCACCTTACAATGAATGGGTCCTTTTACAGACACTGCTGACTGTCCACTTTAAATTGGAGGGACTCTCATGGTACCTGGACAGCGCAGCTGCAGCACATCTAGTTGCAGAGCAGGGAGCATGGGCTCCAGTGCAGGGCGAGCTCAACGCAATGATGGAGGCTGACACCACAGAACAGGTGGTCCTTGTTTCTCCCTTATGTGGCCTGGAGGATACCACTTTGATAGTATCTCTGACAGGTCTTCACGTTGTCAGTCCCACGTGCTATGTGTCCTCCCAATCATTGCTACACAGATATTGCCACTGAATGGTCACTGTGAGGGCAGAGCCTTTGTCCTCCTTATTCCTCCCCATCCCTGAGCTCAGGCCTGGGCAGACTTTCTTAGTGCCTGAAAAGATCCCCACCTCCATGTGTGCAGCCTGTTGTCCCCAACCCTGGGTCTGGGACCCACATAGGCTTTGACCAGGGCCAAGGGGAGTATGGGGGGAAGGAGTTACATAAAACAACATTGTGTCCCACCTCTGCACACACTATTCTCATAACTTCCAGACAGAGTGTGCTGGACCCTGCTGGGAGCCACATGGGCCTGAATGCTAACATCAGTGACATAGTGTCCTCAGGGTCTCACAGAGTACCTGGTCCTTGTGCGTGTGCCCAGAGTCTGCATATAAGTGAGTGAGTGGATCAGGCTAGCAAATTCCTTTGCAAGGGAACACCAATGGAAAGAAGGTCATGTCTTCCTCACCTTTGGACATTAGGTTTTTGCCATCCAAAATGACAGTCACTACATAGATGTGCTGTATTTAAATTAATTTAAATTTTTAAAAAGTTCAAAACCTTATCCCAGTAGCCACATTTCAAGTGCCCAGTAGACATACACACATAATGCAGAGAGAACATTCCCATTTTCTCATGAGCAGCTACTCTGAGACTAGCACAGGGTCTGTTCCCTGAATTCATATCCCTGAAACTGTGTGCATCACAATTGTGATTCCAGGTTGATTTCTTTGGAGAAGAGAGCATGAATAGATCAGAGGATATAAAAAGTTGAAATTTCACTCCTTCACTCCTCTCACTTGAAGGCTTGCAACTGATTATAGTGTCTTGTTGGAAGCATCTGATCCCACAGAGCCCAGGCATGGTCTGAGAACACAAAGCACAGATCAGGGTGATCCTGAGCGATCTGCTGTATGATCAATAAAAGCTATTGAGAAAACACTTGAGGGGGCTGAGGTTGTAGCTCAGTGGTAGAGCACTTGCCCAGCAGGTGTGAGGCACTGGGTTCGATCCTCAGCACTGTATAACAATAAATATAATAAAGGTATAAAAAACAATATTTGAATTCTTAAAAAAAAAAACACTTGAGACTGAATACCCTATAGAGGTGTGTTTAGTTCACTGTTCTAGAGATGCAAGTGCATGGCACTGGCATCCGCTTGGCTTTGGTGAAGGCCCTCTTAACTGCATCACATGATGGGTGATATCATCATGGATGCAGGTGCAGGAGGGAGAGATCACATGGTGGGGCAAGAAGACAGAGGGATTCAGAAACCCGGTTGGCTGTTTTTATAACATATCACTTTAAAGAGAACTCACCAGGGCAGAGGCCCCAGCAGCGCCATGTTAAGACAGAGCATTCGGAGGTTCACAACTTCGGTGGTCCACCGGAGCCACTATGAGGAGGGCCCTGGGAAGAATTTGCCATTTTCAGTGGAAAACAAGTGGTGCTTACTGGTTATGATGACCTTATTCTTTTTTTTTTTTTTTTTTTTTTTTTTTTTTTTTTTTTTGTGAAAGAGCACACTTTATTAAGGGAAGCAGAGCGCAGCACGGTGACCAACAGAGGGCACCCCACACGGCGTGCTCCAAAAGATACAGGGGGCGTTTTGCTAATAAAAATCAACAGGAACGTGGCTTCCTCTGGGCAACTTCCCCACGATCGACCCTTTCAAGGGTCAAGAAAACTCCTGAAGGCAACTGTGGTTTGCTAGAGATAGAGCCCCTCAGGGGTGCCTTCTTGCTTTTTGTAAAGAACGTTTTCTTTAGATTTTTTGAAGTCTTCATTTGTTACTTTCATCCTCCGTTCTCTCAAGGCCATCAGACCGGCTTCTGTACAGATTGCCTTGATGTCAGCACCAGAGAGGTCATCCTTTGCCATGATCAAATCATCCAGGGTTACGTCATCGGCCAGTGTCATCCTGCTTGTGTGAATCTGAAAGATGCGCTTCTTGGTCTTTTCATCAGGCAGGGGGAACTCAATCTTCCTGTCGATGCGGCCTGGTCTGATAAGTGCTGGATCCAGAGTTTCTATTCGGTTTGTGGCCATGATAACTTTCACGTCTCCCCTTGAATCAAATCCATCCAACTGGTTCAACAATTCCAACATTGTTCGCTGAATTTCTCTTTCACCTCCAGAGTTTGAATCATATCTTTTGGTCCCAATGGCATCGATTTCATCAATGAACACAATGGATGGTGCATGTTCTTCAGCAACTCGAAACAATTCCCGGACGAGTTTGGGCCCATCACCTAGGTACTTCTGAATAAGTTCGGAGCCAACCACTCTCAAGAAAGTGGCCGAGGTTTGGTTTGCTACTGCTTTGGCTAACAAGGTTTTACCTGTGCCAGGTGGACCATAGAGAATGACCCCCTTAGGGGGCTTTATACCCATCTCTTCATAATATTCAGGGTGGGTGAGAGGAAGCTCCACAGATTCCTTAATTTCCTGGATTTGGTTGTCCAACCCCCCAATATCTGCATAGGTCTCCTGGGGGGCCTTTTCCACCTTCATCACTGTGACCAGGGGATCTGTGTCATCCATCAGCACTCCTATCACGGCATGCACTTTGTGGTTGAGCAGGACTGAGCAGCCTGGTTCCAGCAGATCCTTGTCCACAAATGAAAGGATGCTGACATAGTGTTCTGAGCCCACAGATGTGGACACGATGGCATGATTGTCATCAGTGATCTCTTCCAAGGTTCCTACTGACATTGGGGTCCCCCTCAGATCATCCACCTTTGATCTTTCCTCCTCTTGCTTTTCTTCTAATGGTTTCATTTGTTCCTGATTTCTAATGAATTCTTCTTCCATGAGAAGATAGTCTTTAATTCTTTCTAACTTTAGTAATTTCAAGCGGCACTGAGTGTGAGGTGTCACCAGTGGTAGTTTGCTGGCAGCATCTGGTCCCTTTGTTTTCTTCTTCTTTTTCCCCACTCTGGTCGGTACAGGAGGTTCATATTTTTTTTCTTATCCTTGTCATCCTTCTTGCCACCTCCAGGACCATGACCACCACTCTGACTTTGACCCATCTTGCCTCGGCCGCTCCGCTGACCTTATTCTTTGGATCAGGTTTTGCTGCACCTTTCTTTATAGTAAGACACCAACTGCTTAAGAAATAGGGACGTTGTGATTCATACATTTAACAGATATGAAGAATGTTTTAAGAGGTGCAGTCTCTGAAAAATGAATCAAACTCTTGGATTCATAGCATACTGGATATGTTTGTAAATAAACTAATGACATAAAAAAAAAAAAACTAACCAGGATGTGAGAAAACAACCTTCATCCCTCTGATGGAGGTGTCCTTAATAACCTCATCACCTTCCAGCAGGCCCCCCTCTTACAGGTTTCACACTTGTCAACCTGGCCACACTGAGGACAAAGCCTCGACCACATGATTATTTTGGAGACAAACCACTTCCGACTCTAGCACCCATCATGAACTTAACTGGTATAGAAGAAGTGGGGTTAGGCTCAGTCAACTAAATTTGTTGCTGATGTTTTTATTGCTAAAGGTGAGATTTTCAGCCAAACATACGACTCAAATAGTGAGGATGAAAAACCTGCAGGTGGGGAACAGCCCTTGTGGTAGGACCCAATGGGAAAGCTTTCCTGATAGGAGTTGAATCCACTTACTTATTTGGAGGCTGGAGAACAGGTATGAAATAGAAAGGAAGAGGGATTGTGTTCTTTTCATATTTTAATGACAAAGGAATAAGAATTAGTAAGTCTACTGGCTTTGAGCATCCTGTGTGTGACCTCTTTTTGCTTTGCCAGTTAAATGAATCTACCCCATAAGACCCACTTGCCTGCATCTGACTCTCCCAAACATCAAAGTGCTTGGCATTCATTGGTAGATATTTATTGGGAATTGTGCACAAGAGATTTCAATCTGGGGTTGGGTTTGACCCACAATGGAAGGAATTTAGTGAGACACACTATTTAAGAGGTACTTGCGAACCTGGAGTCGACGTTCTTATACCTTGTACTAGGTGGTGGATGTGAAGTCAACACTCCCCTCTGCATTTTCTGGCCTCGTAGTAGCACTTTCTCTTCTGTTTATTGTTCACTCCTCGTTTAAAAGACACTTCCAGATTTGGGGACCCTAAAGAATATCTGGGCTTCCTGGACATACTTCTGAATTTTTCTGGAGAAGTGTGGTGAGAAGTTCATTCTTGACCATGTTTCTCACTTCCAGCTGCATCTAATTCCCAAACCCTGGAACAACGAGGAGAACCTGAATTTACTTCCATTTGAGAGGACTGTGTACAGCTGCCCTTAAAGCCCCTGACCCCATGGCTGGGCAGAATTGCTATAGGATGTGTAGGTTGGGGTCACACACTCATGACTGGACATGTGGGTTGGGACCACACATCCTAGAATCAGTCAGGCTCAGGACAAAGCCCCTAGGCAGTAGGACAAGGAGATTACTGCTCCTCTGTCCCACTCACTGCTCCAGCCAGACTGCCCTGTTGCTACACTCTAACCAGTTCCCAGCCTGTCCCCAGTCTCTGGCATGCCAAATGTGTTCTCTCCCAGTCCTCCACAGCTTGGTGCAAAGCATGTCAGTTCCTTTTTTTTTTTTTTTTTTCTTTAGCCATAACTCCACCTATTGTCACTTATATAATAGGGCTATTTGAACAAGTCACTTTACCTGTAAACCTGTGTTAATCCTCTTTAATAAGCTAAGGAACTGAGAATTACAAATGCTTCCCAAGCCCACAAGACTCACAGCTTAAATGGACTGGTTATCACTGTCTCCCATAGGACCCAACATTACATCAGGCCCAAGACAGGTGCTCCTTGGTTGGAATGGAATGGTTAATTGTTTCCTTAGGGAGCATAGTAGTATATTCGTGACCTTTCCACCAATGTTTCCATATGACAGTCAAGGTTGACAAGAAGAAAGGAAGTTGAAAGGAACTATAAAAGGGAAGAGAGACTGCTAATATGAGCAAGGAAAATAAGGAAGTCAATACCACGTCACGGAGACAGTGGCTGCCTCTTGGAGGCACAGGATGACACAGATACCCCTACAGTGTACAGTGATAGAATTTGTTCAGGAAAATAGTCCTTGGGATTCTAGACCCATTCCTCATTGCAGAGGTGATGTGACTGAGACCAGGAGACGCGTCCAGAGAGAAGAAAGAATGGAGAGTTCTGACTTTGAGCTATGGAACACCAGGAGCAGTAGTGACTCAAATTCTCAGCTTGACTTTAACTCTGCCCTTCCTTTTCCCAAGGCCAAACCATCTCTATCACTGCCTTGTCCTTGCAGAAGCCTTTTTTTACATATACTGACAATGAGGTTAACAGGACCAGCAGTCTACATGTAATTTATTTCCCATTGGGTCCCTTTTTTTATTGTATTTCTTATCTGTAAACTCCTCTTTCTCTTCCAAGTTCCCTCTTTCCCACTTTTTATGACTTTTCCTGAAGTTGCTTGTCTCATCCAGTTACTTAAAGTCCTTGGAACTTCAGTGTCTGTAAATCTCTCTGCACCCCCTTTGTTAGCCCTGGTTTGTGACCCAGGCTGCATCACTGAATCATGTTGAGCAACCCTGGGTGGCTTTGCACAGAGCTGGAGTAGGGTCAGAAAAGCTGGGTCCTACCCTGATGCAAGAAACCCAGACAAGTCTGGCTCTGCTCTGGTTCTCCTGCCCTTGGTGGCTCTGAGCATGCATGGTTGTTCTCTTCCTGTTATCTGTCAGGATTACACAATTAGAAAGCAATTCTACCAACAGGAATCTGGTTCCGGGGATCCTGTCCTGTCTTAAAAGTTGGGATCAAGGAAATGGGAGGAGACAAAAGAATAATAGGAAGAGGAAATGTGAGTATGGAGAAAGTGGGAGGGAGAGCAGAAGTCAGTAAGTGCACATAGGCTCCATTGCTTCCTTAACTTTGTTGCATTTTAGGCAATCCATCAGAAGCACAGAGAGCACAGTAATGGCCACTATTGCATGTGACCATGACCATGCAAGGGGAGATGTGTTTATGGTTAAAATCAGTGCAGGCAAGTGAAGGATACCCTAAGAACATATATCAGGAAATCTCATTCCATCAAAGCCCAGAGGATTGCTAGGCCAAGTCCTCTACTAGCTGTCTTATTAGGAGAGGCCGTAGGTGTTCGTAGGGCCACCATATGCTCACTCCATTCAGTGTTGGTCACATTGTGTTCTTTGTGCAAAGTGTCCTTGGAATGAGTCAACCTCCTCAGCCCTGCAGAATCCAATCCTACACTCCCAATCCTCTCAATGGGAAGAGAGACTTCCCAGTTCATCGATGGATATGGTGAGAAATTATGGTTTAGACCTGACTCTCCAACTTCAGGTTCCCAGGTAAAGGGTGAATAGGACAGATGTAGCACAGGTCTCCTCCTCATGCAATCAGGGGAGCTCAGCTGGTGCAGATATGTATCCCTGTGGGCTCTGATGAAGCCCTGGCATTAACTAGGGTACATCCTGAAACATTTTTATGAGTAACTCTGGGGGCAACTCAAGTCTCTGTGCTCTGTGGTCATGCATACCTCATATCACCATTTCTGAAGTTGAGATTCTATGGATTATATATATAAATATATATATATATTATATATTGAAATTTGAACAAAAGACAAAATCTGAATGAAATAAAATGTCATGATAACTCAGAATATGTTTAGAGGGCAGAGTTACTTATGTTTTCTTTATTTTTTTTTGTAAAATAAAGAAGCAAATATAATTGGTTTAGTTACACTTTTATAAGCAATATCTTCTGTAACCTTGTCCTGACAGAATTGCTAATGCCCTAAAATACATAATTTTATGCTTACAACATAATGACTTATTCTTTTCTTTGGTGTGGAGATGGAACTCAAGGCCTCCTGTACACACATGCCCCCCAGGAAGCTATCTAAGGTTGGATCCTAGAGAGGGTAAGGCTGGAGAGCCGGGGTCCTTGCTCCACCTTGTGTTATTACACCTGCTATTCTTCAGGGGATACAGAAATGTGAGATTCAGCCTTGCCACACAAGTCTCCTAGAGACCCCCTTTCCTCTGCTTCATATTCACTCTCTAGGGGAGCAGCTTCTGAAGGCTACCCAGGTGAATGTCCTGGGAAATTTGCTCCTGGAGGACTTCACAGACAATAGTCTCGGATGAGGGCAGCAGACAGGCCTCGGTGCCCCCTGAGCAGAGCCCTGGGCAAATCAGGTGCCAAGGTCCTTTCCAATTACAATTTCTGGCCCTTGCCATCCTCCTTGGTCAGCAACTCCTCCCCACTTCAGCCTCCCAAGCAACCCCTCATTTGGTTCTGTGTTGCAGACTGCTGTGCTGACACCTGGGATGACAGCAATCTGTGCTCCTGGAGCTCAGATGTTGAATCAGACACCAGATCACAGTGTGGATGCCCCCTCACTGCTTGTCCTCTCCCACATGGAAAATAGAGTAGATTTAAATTTACTTTGTTAGATATGTTTAATGTTAGTATTTAATGTTGGATATTTTATATTAAATACGTTACTTGCTACCAACTGCTTTTTAAACACTTTCTTTAAAATAAAACACATCCTAGGAAAACACACTAAACAGAGGTAGATCTTAATTACAAAGCAGTCACCTTCACAACCCTCATCACAATCGTGCCCTCCCTCCTGCCCTTATTTTCTCTCAATTGAACACAGTAACTTTTTAAAATTTATTTTTTCCATACATGTATATAGGGTAATAATATCTGTCTCATTCTACAGTCCTTCCCATCCCCACTGCCCCACCCCTCCCCTCTGCATAATCCAAATTTCCTTCATTCTTGCCTACCCACTCCCCACTATGGATCAGCATCTGCTTATCAGAGAAAACATTCAGCCTTTGGTTTTTTGGGACTGGCTTATTTCACTTAGCATGATATTCTCTAATTCTTTCCATTTCCCTGCAACTGTCATAATTTCATTCTTTATGCCTAAGTAATATTCCACTGTGTACATGTACCACATTTCCTTTATCCAGTTCTCTGTTGAAGGGCATCTAGGTTGGTTCTAGTTATTGTGAATTGAACTGCTATAAACATTGATGTGGCTGTGTCCCTGTAGTATGTTGATTTTAAGTTCTTTGGCTGTAAACTGAGGAGTGGGATAACTGGGTCAAATGATGGTTCCATTCCAAGTTTTCTAAAGAATCTCCATACTGCTTTCCAAATGGGTTTCACTAATCTGCAGTCCCACCAACAATGTATGAGTGTATCTTTTTCCCACCTCCTCGCCAACACTTATTATGCTTACATTCTTGATAACTGCCATTCTGACTGGAGAAATCTTAAGAGTAGTTTTGATTTGCATTTCTCTAATTGCAAGAGATGATGAACATTTTTTTCATGTTTGTTGATCAATTGTATTTCTTCTTCTGTGAAGTATCTGTTCAGTTACTTAGCCCATTTATTGGTTGGGTTATTTGTTTTTTTGGTGTTCAGTTTTTTGAGTTCTTTATATATCCTAGAGATTAATGCTCTATCTGAGGTGCATGTGGTAAAGATTTTTTCCCATTCTGTAGACTCTCTCTTCACATTGTTTCCTTTGTTGAGAAGAAGCTTTTTAGTTTGAATTCATCATATTTATTGATTCTTGCACTTTAGGAGTTTTGTTAAGGAAGTCAGGTCCTAAGCCAACATGATGAAGATTTGGGTCTACTTTTTCTACTAGTAGTCACAGGGTCTCTGTTTTTTTGTTTGTTTGTTTGTTTGCGGTACTGGGGATTGAACCCACGGCCTTGTGCTTGCAAGGCAAGCACTCTACCAACTGAGCTATACCTCCAGCCCGCAGGGTCTCTGTTCTACTGCCTAAGTCTTTGATCCACTTTGAGTTGATTTTTGTGCAAGGTGAGAGACACAGGTTTAATTTCATTTTTTTTACATATGGATTTCCAGTTTTTCCAGCACCATTTGTTGAATAGGCTCTTTTCTCCAATGTATATTTTTGGCATCTTTATCTAGGATGAGATAACTCTACTTTTGTGGGTTTGTCTGTCTTTTGTTTTGTACCATTGATCTACATGTCTATTTTGGTGCCAATCCATGCCATTTTTGTTACTATTGCTCTGTAGTATAGTTGAAGGTCTGGTATTGTGATACCTCCTGCTTCCCTTTTCTTGCTAAGTATTGCCTTGGCTATTCTAGGTCTCTTATTTTTCTAAATGAATTTCATGATTGATTTTTCTAGTTCCATGAAGAATGTCATTGGGATTTTTGAACTGAATCTGTATAACACTTTTGGTAGTATGACCATTTTGACAGCATTAATTCTGCCTATCCAAGAGCATGGAAGATCTTTCCATCTTCTAAGGTCCTCTTCAATTTCTCTCTTTAGTGTTCTGTAGTTTTCATTGTAGAGGTCTTTTACCTCTATTGTTAGATTGATTTCCAAGTTTTGTTTTTTTGTTTTTTGTTGTTTTTTTTTTTTTTTTTTGAGGCTTTTATGAATGGGGTAGTTTTCCTAATTTCTCTTGCAGTGGATTTGTTGCTTATGTATAGAAATGCATTTGATTTATGGGTATTGATTTTTATACCCTGCTTCTTTGCTGAATTAACTTATGATGAACACAGTAACTTCTAATTTAGTACTCACCATCTGTCCTAATGTCAAAGACTCTAGGGATTTTGTTGACTGAATTCAACAATGGGAACAATATTACAACAACAATAGAGGTCATCCAAGACTCCTTGGATGTCTGGGCATTTATTCTTAAAAAAAAAAAAAAGCTTGGAGCTGGGCACTGTGGCACATGCCTGTAATCCCAGCAGCTGAGGAGCCTGAGGCAGGAGGATTGAGAGTTCAAAGCCAGCCTCAGCAAAAGCGAGGTGCTAAGCAACTCAGTGATGCCCTGTCTCTAAATAAAATACAAAATACAGCTGAGGATGTGGCTCAGTGGTTGAGTACCCCTGAGTTCAATCCCCAATACCAAAAAAAAAACAAACTTGTATGTTATCAAATCCATGGCCCCCCACAGCTCTCCATGAGACTCTTCAATTTCCCTCAGGCAAAGCAGGTTTCTAAGAAGATGAGGAGATTCTATTTTACATTTTCTTGTATATCATTTGCTCCTTTATTCTAGATGCAACGGAAGAGTTTTCTTAAGTCCAGAATTTCACTAGGATATCACTTGCTATGCATCCTTCCAACTCCGTGTCAAAATTCTCTTGAAAAAAAAGAAAAAAAAAAAAAAAAAAACCTCCAAAGTATTGTTTTACTTCCAGAAAAAACAATTTGAGTTAGTTTTTAGTATTTGCATCTTTGCTTAGGTTTCTCTCTTTCTGGCACCTGTCAGATCTCCTATGGTTATCTATGGCTTTTGGCATTTCTCTCAGATCTCTTACCATTTCTTGCTTAATTTCTTTTGAAATATTTACCTCTTTCACTTTGTTTCATGTAACATTCAGCCCCTCACTCTTTTTTCTCTTTTACATCTCATTGTTGAAGTGATATTATAAAGTCTACTTCTCTGCTGACTTCTGTCAATTCACTTCAGGGTTTCTGTCATCCTGATTGTTCATGCCTTTTCATGCTTTTCCTCATTTTGCTTATTGACTTTTCCCTCAGATTTGAAAAAGGACATTGCCAGTAAATGTCTCGTCAAGACCGGGAACCAGTGAGCATTCTGTCCTGTCACCTCCCTCGTGTCTATCCATGCCTGTCCTTCCCTAGTGTGAACTTCACCTGATTATTGTTCCTCCATGGATGGCCTTTCTTAGGAGACAATTATTACTACCACATGCCCAAAACCTGTAGTCATTCCCTTTAAATGGGTGTCCATTTTCTAAATCCTTTAGATAATTCAGCTGCTGTTATATATCTAAACAATGATTTGCCTTCCAAATTTTTCTTTTCCTTCTCTTCATCATGCAGTATTTCATTCTTACAATTATTGACTTTTAGTTTCTTCAGGGTTATTTCAGTCACAGAATTTTTTGTCTTGGATATTTACCTTTAAGTCATTTGAATATTTCCCCTTCTTTTTAGATGCATCTATTTTCAGACAGATTTGGTCTTAGCTTTGGGGATGTATTTTTAGTGTGTGGCTGCAATTTATTTTTAATCCTTTAGATTTCCAGACATGCATGTGCTAGGTCATGTCCACTTGGACCCACACCTCTGTCTGTAAATGGCCCACCTTGATGCCCTATCTATATCACAGCATCCCCAAGAATTGTCCTTAAAGCCTTACCCATGTTATATTAAAAAGGCACTCTACTGAAAATAAACTCTGTAGAGAAAAATATTTTTAATTTTCTTGGCAGATTTTTAAAATTTTGTGCTTACATACAAAAACATGGCAGTCATTTATGCCTAGAATGTTATTCAGCACTTTAAATGATGGAAAGCCTACCATTTTTAATATTTATGAAACTAGAGGACATTATGCTGAGTGAAGTAAGCAAAGAAGTGATATCCCTCAGATGTGGACTCTAAATGAGTCAAACTCATAGAAGCAGAGTGGAATAGCAGTGACCACAAGCCTGGAGTTTGTAAAAATAGGGAGCTGTCAGTTAGAGGTTGCCAAGTTTCATGGATGTGGGACAAATAAGCTCTAGAGAACTCATCTCTAGCAAGCTTCCTACAGTTCGTAATATTGTATTATACCTGGGTATTTGTTGAGAGAGTAGATCTCACATGTTCTTATCACACACAGAGAAGGTAAGTATGTGAGTTGGTACATGTGTTAATTAGCTTGATTGTGGCAATCATTTCACAATGTATATATACATCCAAACACCACACCGTACACCTTAAAATATGCAATATTATTTGTGAATTTTACCTCCATAAAGATGAAAAAATGTTTAAATAAAATCTAGACTTCTGTGACACAGCCACATCAATGTTTATAGCAGCTCAATTTACAACAGCTAAACTATGGAACCAACCTAGATGTACTTCAACAGATGAATGGATAAAGAAAATGTGGCATATATACATATATATATGAAAACACACAGTGGAATATTATTCAGCTTTAAAGAATGAAATTCTGGCATTTGTTGGTAAATAGATGGGAGTTAGAGAATATCATGCTAAGTGAAATAAGCCAAACCCAAAAAAACAAAGGCCGAATGTTTTCTCTGATATGCAGAGAAATAAGGGGCAGAGGGCCGGGGGCAGGTAGGGAAGAATAGAGTTACTTTATATTAGGTAGAGGGAAGTGAAGGGAGGGGAAGGGATATGGGGAAGGAATGAAAGTAGAGTGAAACAGACATTATCAGCTCATGTACACGCATGACCGATGTGATCCTGCCATATGGACAATCAGAAAGATAAGAGATTACACTCTATTTATGAATGATCTATCAAAATGCATTCTACTGTCATGTACAACTAATTAAAACAAATAAATTTTTTTTAAAAAGGGTAAAGATGACTCCAAGATTTTGTTGGCTTGTTTGTTTTGGTGCTGGGGATGGAATCCAGGTCCTTAGCATGCTAAGCTAGTGATCTACCACTGAGACAGACCTCCACCCCATTCTCCAAGATTTTTAATATAAGCAATTGATGGAGATAAAGTTGGGGACCACAAGATATATACCTGCTGATTCTTCTTCTCTGACATTCATTTAGAACATGGATGGAAACAAACTATTACAGAATATTGTTTAGAGAACAATCTCTAAACTAAGTGAAGTCATGGTTCATGAGGACTCTGTAGATGTATCTTCTAAAATTGTTTGGATCACATATGTTCATAAAATAGCACTGAACTTTTGAACATTGAATATTTTTGACATTGAATATTTCTCACCATATTTGTGTATTCTATAGTAACTACTATATTTCTGTGTAAATGGTACAAGTTAACAGGTACTTTGTATAAGCCAAGAATTTAGAATCAACTTGTGAAATGAATATGCAATATTTTGGCTTTACATTAAAATGTCTTATTTATTTGATGCCACTGAAAAATTGTTGCTGAGATTATTTGTTGCAAAATAAAAATGTTCATAATCAAAAAAAAAAAGGAAAAACTATTCCACAAGAATCATTAGCTATAGGTATAGTAAAGTTATATTTTGATACAACTGATCAGAAACTTATCTGGTGTTACAGCCCAGGAAAATTCCTTACAAGCTCAATTTGTAGTTAAAGCAACAGAAAAGATCCTCCTCCAAAATCATAAATTATTGAACTTATTATTTGTTATCTTGCAGTTGCCAAAAGTGACTGATGCTGTCAAGTGTATCCATTAACAAAATTGCTAAAAATAAACATTTTCATGATATAATTAACAAATGTACATAAAAGTAGGCAATATCAAGCTAATATTGGGAAAGTGTTATTTTTGTAGTGTATAAAGGTTGTCACCAAAAATATTACTTATGTGTAAATTTATGTTACTTCTCATGTATCTTCATTACTTGTATTTGCTATATAAATAATAAAATATTTTAAGGGAAAAGTTTCATAATTCAGTACCTAGAATCATTTTCCTTATGGTTTTTACATAAGGACTTCTGCAGTTTCTCTTTGCTTGGCTCTGTCTCAGGAGTGTTTTTGTGCAAATATAACAGAATCCCAGAGACTAGATAATTTATAAGGAAGATAAATTTATTCATTCAAGAATCAAAAAGATCAACGTAAAGGTGTTAGCATCTGGTGAGACTCTCCCTGCTGTGTCATCTTGTGACACAAAGCAAGGGGGCAAGAGAGGGATGAATTCCTTTCTAACAATCCCAACATAGCAATAAACCCATTCCCACAGTAACAGCATTAATCCTTTCATGACTGTAGAGTCCTTATGAACAAATGCCTTCTGAAGCATCCTATTGCTCATACCTGCTGCATTGGGGATTACGTTTCAAATACATGAACTCTAGGACCAATTCAAACCACAGAAGCCTCACAGAGTGCCACCTAAGAGGGGCCCTGCCCTGCAAAGTCTTCTCATCTAAGGGGGTCACACAAGGGTACCAGCTGCCAAGGGCAACATGAACACATGATAGTGGTCATAGATGTAGAACCTATCCCAGGGTGACTAGATGAGTTTCCTGTCTAAGCAGAAATGGAAATAGGAAATAGAAATTAATGACATTTATTGTTAAATGACATTTACCATAGTATATGCCAGAAATTACAGTGCAAGGGAGATAGAGAGACTGGTGGTCTAGTATCTGCCTTCAGTAAATATCCAGTCAAGTGACCTGAAATGGCCAGCAGATAAGTACAATATCATTGTATAGAAGAGCAACAGTAGGAAGGGTGTGTGTGTGTGTGTGTGTGTGTGTGTGTGTGTGTGTGTGTGTGTGTACAGGAGTTGAGGAGAACAGGCTCAGGGAACAGACCATCCCAAATGTTTACCACTAACAAATGGCAAGGTTGAAATTCAGACCCAGGTTCTCTTGGCCCCAAGTCCATTGCTTTTTCGTTTATACCAAGGCATGGTTATCCATGTCTATATACCTGGTCTGCATGCAAACATCTGCCATATATGTCTTAGTTTGTTTTCTGTTGCTATAACAAAATACCTGAGGATCAGATAATTTATAAGGAATAAAAGTTTATTTGGCTCCTGGTTCTGGAGCCTGAGATCCAAGAACATTGCACTGGCCTTCTTGCTACATCATAACAGGGCAAAGGGCATCATCACATGGCAAGAAAGAGACAACACACTAGCTGAGGTCTCACTTCCATCTCCTACAAAGTCCCAATGCCATCCTGTAATCCTTATTACATTCCAAAAGCCCTACCTCCCAAATACTACAAACACGAGTTTAGGGATTGTTTCAAACACATGAAATTTGGAGGCAGGGGATACATTCAAACCATATCAATGTTTAACCAAATCATCCCTTCCTTGAGGGTGAGCTCTGCACCTGGGCAGCAGGGATGAAAGGAGGTGGGCAGGTCTGAAGGTAAGTTTGAATGGATAGGTGGGAGAACTGAATGATGATGGAGGAGAGAGGCACTGAATTAAGACTGTAAATTCTGGCTGGCCTAAGTGGGTGGAAGGAAATACCCATCAAAAAGAGGAATGCAGAGGTCAGGCACAGTGGTAATACCAGCAGTTTGGGAGGCTGAGGCAGGAGAATCACAAATTCAAAGCCATCCTCAGGAATTTAGCAAGGCCCTAAGCAACTTAGCAAGACCCTGCCTCAAACTAAAAAGCACTGGGGTCATGACTCAGTGTTTAAATACCCATGGATTCAATCCCTGGTACAAAAAAAGAGGAATGCAAGCAAGCAGGAAGCTGGGGCTCAAGGACCAGTGAGTTTTGGGTTCAGCTCTGACAGATAAATGATATAGCATCCTAACTCAACAGCTGCCCCTTTTTCTGCCAGATCACTCTCTGATCCCTGTTTTCCTGAATCATCTCTGGAAGAGTGGCAGAAAGTAGGGGCATATGATGATCTCATACACTGGATACTGAGGAACACCAGTGATCATGCTATATGGTGTGAACAGCAGCAGTTGTGTCAGAACTATCACTCAGGAAGCTGGCTTGGGAGCATGGTGTAGAAGACTCCTATCCAGGATTGTGAGAATAGCCACGAGAGAGCAAGTAACTGTTACTCTCATTATCCTTTCACATCCATCTGTATGTGGATCCTCCAACTACTCCAGGATATAGCTTCTTATTTTACAGATTAAAAGACTGACACTTAGAAGCAATGGTTTGTCCAAGGGAAGGAAAGGTGAAAAAAGGCTCCAAGCCAGGAATTAACCACTACACTTTCACATGTATTAAAAAAAAAAAAAAAAAAAAAATCTGTTCTCTCAAACGCACCTTAGGATTGCAAAAAAGTTCAGATGGATCTTGTGTGCAAAGGATCTGAGTTGGTCAAGTTTAAGTTCCAGGGACTAAACAATGGCAAGGATGGTTATAGAAACAGCCCAGAGACCAGGTTGGTCAGGGCCACATTCTTGTTTTGGGCAGTGCTGGGCATCAAACCCAGGGCCTCAAACATACTAGGCAAGCAAGCATTTTACCACTGAGCTACATCCCTATGTCTAAATCTATAATTTTGGAAGTTCAAATCATCAAAGAATTCTAATGCCCCCAACTTCCTAGGAAAAAATGCAGACGTGAAAGCAGAGGCAAGTTAAGTTTTCCTAGGAATGCAAGACAAAGGCAAAGGAAGACTGGACTTCAAAGGCCTGGGGAGAAGTGAATGAATGAGCAAAAGTACTGAGGAGGTAAATCAACAGGGCATGTGATTAACTCCAGGTGGAGAGATGGAAGAGGAAGTGGCTATAAATGCTGCCTTGTCCCTCTGGCCTGTGACACCCCCAACCCCAGCCCCCAGCCCATCGTTTGAGGTACCATGCTGAGTCATGTCCTGAAAAACAGTAGAACCCAAACTGAAGTTGAGTTAAATAGAGGCCTTTCCTTAGACATTTTTCAGAATGCTATGATGTCTGCATGCCAGAGCTGGGCTTACCCACTCAGCAAGAACAACCTCTCACATCAAAAGCCTACAGTTAGTTACCTAATGTACTGTACTGTGTGTTCACTAGTCCTGATGAGAAGCAACCTTACTCCTGCCCAAGGGCTTGTGAAAACAAATCGTTCAGTTAACTCACAGCCCCTCTCCAAGCCAGTGCATTCTGGAGTCCTCACCATCTGTGGCTACTGCATAGACCGGACACAACTGCCGAGTCCAGAGGGGTTGTTGCTGCCAGGAATGAGGCTGGCAATAGAGATGCTGCACATGGAGCTTTATTTCCTTTCTGATATGTACAGGTATATACAGTTGGCTTGAGTCCTATGGTACATTATTTCACAGAATTCTCTTACACACGGTGCATACTCCTGGGCAGGAAGCAGCAGATTCTGTTCTGATTAGTCCATGGATGGTGGAGGAAAAGGATACTAACAAGAGCCACCCCTTCTCCAGAGACATTCACAGGAGTGCCTGCCCCCTTTGCCAGATACTAAAGCCCTCCCACAGACAACCTGTGCCTCCCACCTGCTTTGGGCACTTGTTGATAGGATCTGGGTGGTGGTAGCAGCAGCAGCTACTGCCCAAGTCTTTCTCCTCCAGAGAATAGAATACTTGTGGGAGGCCAAAGAAGTTAGGGCAGCTACTCCCAGCAGAGGCAAACTGACACCTGACACCCAGAACCTGACCTGAATCCTCTGCCCACAGTATGTGCAAAGCCTTCTGAGCCCGATGTGGCTGGCTTTATGGGGCACTAGCGTGCATCTTTTCCAAGCAACTTGTCCAGAACATAACCAGTCGGTTGTCACGGTTGATGCAGAAATCTGTGAAGTCCTTCAGCAGACGATCTGCAAATTTCTCATCCCCTGTGGCGCTAGAGCGCCAAGTCTTGGTAAGCATGGTGTTGTAGGCCCAGTTATAGCCAACTCGCTCCTCACAGAACATGTTTTGGTTGGTGGAGCTGGTGGAATTGCGCCGCCGCCGCTGCTGCCCTGAGAACTTGCGCTTGGAGTAGGGCAGCTGGAGAAACACTGTTCCTGTAGGGAAAGGGCAGGGCCTGTGTGGCAGCACCAGGAGGGCACCTGGAGGTGGCTGAGGTGCTCCTGCCACCACAGGTTCAGAACAGAGAAAGGGACCTCTGAACAGGCCCAGGCCCCCCAGGGTTCATGCACTTGCCATAGTGTCCCCTGATCAACTTTCTGCCCACAGCTCCTCACCTGTAACATGGATATACTGAGGCTTGTTCTCAGCAGGGAAGTTAAATGCAGAGGCAGAATATTTATCTTGTACAAATCCAAACCTAAGGGAAAGACAGAAAGGCACACCGTTAGGGCATCCTTAGCTAAAGGGACAAGGGGAGGAAAGTGGTTAATAAGACTCACTTCTTGAGATAAAGGGATACAGAAAGATCTCATTCAAGTGGACTAGGCAGGCTGCTTAATTTTGTACTCTCCACTCCCAATCTCTACCCCTTCTCATACAATACCTCTCCAGCTCTCCTGTGCCCCAACACCTTTCATCTCCTGGGTCAACCATATCACTTCAATGAGTAAAAGCCCCTCTACCTGCTGCACTCTTCACCTAGCCAACCCCCTTCTCCTGCCACATCCCCCAGCAGTCCCAGCAGCCCTCACCACTGTAGGTTTTCATCCTAGGCCTTCCCTCTGCCTCTTGCTGGAATTTATCCCAAGTGCTAACGGGCTGTAGAACCCACCCACATACATTCCTCATCTTAATTTACCTTAGTCACACTCTCTCCCCAATGTTCTCAGGCTAAGCATATAAAAGGTACTAAATAAAAGCCTTGAATTGAAATGGAATGAAATAATCTCAACTGAAATCCTTTCTAAAAGTGAGGAACAACAACCTGGGGCTCTCTGTACTGCACTCTGGAAATGGGCAGGAAGAGCCATTATTCATCTGACTTGTTCTGTTCCCCTTTCTCATCTATGGCTTGTACTATTCCTGGTTCTTCTATTTCCATAAAGCACATTTATTATAGCCCTACCTGCTAAGAGCTATAAAGGACGTGCTAACAGATGTAGCTCCTGCTCTCTAAGCCTGAGATGTTTATGTAACAAAAGGCCGTGATGTAGGCAGAGCTAAAGGAAGAAAGCTGCCTGTCTCCCATCCTGTGCTGAGCTCCCCAGGAAGGGTTGCTACCCTTTATTCAAGCTATTAGCATTATTCTGATACTCCTTAAGAATTTACCAAAGAATACCAGAAATCATATGTGCAAATTAAATGGATAGGCAGATATGCACTGCAAGCTTCTTCATCTACAGATTGATTCTATCATACACAGTAATGGTCTGGATTTTGCCTTAGGTTGCTACTTTTCAATCAAGTATTTTTTACTCAGCATGAATCAGCCTGACCAGAGTAGTCTTGTTTCATTTCTTTCTTAGGTTATCAGGAATGTCTTTTATTTAAAACATACACACACACACACACACACACACACAATTTAATCACACAGTCCCTGACTATCTCACTGCCCACTTGGGGAGAATACAAGGCAAGATTACAGGAGCTCCTACCCAGGGAAGGGGCTGTAGTAATCTAACCCAACTACCCAGATGAAGTTAAAGAAGCTGGGAGTCACAGCAGAGGGGACCCAGGGAAGTTGGATGCTTTTCATTGCTTTTTTTGAGATGGACCTTGTGAATGGGCTAAATGTATCATTTCAGAGCCACATTCCCACTTAAAATTTCAGTCCATGGAAAAATGGCAAGAAAAACACCTAGTTTGGGCAAGGCACTGTGCTAAGCATAGTGAAAGGGGAAAATGAGAAAAATGTATACCTTTGCTCTCTAGGGTCCCCGAATCAATATAATAGATGAATAGAATGTTCAGGGGAAAGTAAGGAATGATTCAGAGTAGAAGGACCTGGGAATCCCTAGTAAGGGAGTATTTCACATGACACTGAACAAGGTGTAGTGAGAATAATAATGAAGCAAAAATAAGAGGCTTTGTTTTCACCATGGTTAACATGAAGCAGCAGTTGGACACAACTAGTGACACCTGGAGACAATGTGGTTTGCTGGTCTGGTCAAGGGGAAAGACAGCTGAGCCTAGGGAAGGCTCTCCCTGGCACACACATTAGGTGTCAAGAAATATCTACAAGTTCGTCTATTGCTTTTTAACCATTCATTGTCTTTTCAACATGTGTTAAGGGTCTCAAATTTTATATATTTCTATTACATGTTATCTTCTCAATAGCTTGGCTGAGACTCTCATTGGAGGCTAGGGAAATTGCTCTAAAGTCTTCCCTCAACTGGAATAATGCAATGAGGTCTGAAAAAAAAAAAAAAAAAAATGGCTACAGGAACTGGCAGGGTAGTACTTATCTCTGAAACCAAGGCAAACAGTGCTGTTGGAGATAAGTAGCTAATTTGTCATTAGTGGAAGAGATCCCTTTCCCCAGGAACAAAACAAACTGGGTTTCACTTTGGTAATTGCTATTAGAGATAAATACTGATTCCTTCCTACTCTTGGGAAGGGACAAACCTGTGTGCAATGGCTTCCTGGAAAAGGTGCATTCGATCCCAATATGTTTCTGGTTCAAAGCCTGAAAGAAAAAAGATTCAATATTGATTTGTGATCACAAGGTTTGCGATTCTACCTGCATTTGGGCTTGCGCACCCTTCATTACTCTTAGCAATTATTGCTCACTGAGCATAAGCTGCTTTTTCCACACTACCTACTTTTGGGAAGACATCCTCCATCCCAAGGTCAAAGAAAGGACACGTGTGTTCACCACCTCTTTCCCTATGCTATAGAAGAATCTAGAAAAGCGATGAATCGGGCTGGGGAGATAGCTCAGCTAGTAGAGTGCTTGCCTCACAAGCACAAGGTCCTGAGTTCGATCCCCAGTACCACAAAAAAAGAAAAAAAAAAAAGTGATGAATCCTGTGTGAGCTGTCAGAACTTAATATCAGACTCATTCTAATGATATCCTATGTCGAAAACTGAAAGAAGCATTTTAAGTTCAACTATAAGACAAACTTTAAATGCATGTTTGCTGCTTCTAAGAAATAACAAAAACTATGTTTTATGTTACCAAACTTTCATTTCCCTATAGGGAAAGAAAATATAATCTCCACTTTAGGGATAGGAAAATTGAAACAAGTAAACATAAAAATGAATTTCTGACAAGTAAATTTGGGGAGGAGGAGACAGAGTACATGACTCCCCTCCCCATCAGCCATGCATTAGCCAGCCTCACTCCTGAGGGCTGCTGCTATGGGCTAAGAGTTAAGTGAGGCAGGAAGGCTAAGCAGACTGTCACACAGCAACAGGCAGCAGAGCCAGTGCTGCTCTTGGGGTGAAGGTGCTGGGGCAGCTACTGCACAGACATCCCCAAAACTAGGGATGCCTATAGTGGCTTTGTTATTCTTCCATATTTGGAACTTTCTACCTAAGAAAAATTTGAGGATTCTAAACAAGAGGGGAAAAAAAGGTTTCTGGCTTTAATAAGAAAACACACAGACACAGCACATGCTTGTCAGATTTTTAAGATTCTGAATTCACTGTTAGAGGAAACAGATAACAGAAAGAGGCCCAGACACAGGAAATTTGATTTTTAAATTTGAGGCTTAATTCCTTTAAACCAGGACTCTCTGTAGGCAACCAAGAGGATGCTGGTCTTGAACACTATGTTACAACTGGCCAGGAATACCATCAACTTGCACAAAAATATCCTTAATGCAGCCCGTGAACTACCCTGTTCTGTTACAGTAAGGGTAGAGGTATAGACTTTGTAAACTATGTATCTCAGAGTCCATGGCCTCTGGAAGAAAGGGGATAACTTGGCACATAAAAATGTCTTCAAAATAGTAAAAAAAAAAAAAAAAAAAAAAAAAAAACCACACACAGATAGGCCTCTAGAAGGTTGTATGCTCCAAAGAGCAGTCTCTCACATGAAAAGCTCAGGACCACTGAACTTGGCCTGCTCCACCTGGCAAAACCTCCTCAGCCTCTGGGCTGGTTTTTTGCCACCAACCCTGATACAAATTTGTAAAAGTGCAGCAAGTAAGCATCTCCCTTACATCAAAAGTTACTTCTTTCACATTCATAATCTTTATATCCCAAGGTTCTTGACATATTGGCATCAACTCTAGCTTTTCATTTAAAAAAAAAAAGTCTATGAACTCATGGGAAGATTTTTAGGAGCTATATAAATAAGTAGTTCACCTGCAATGAATGCTTGGCGATGTGTTATGTAAAGTAGAGCTCGTCCTTTGATCTATCCTAAACTTAATGGACTAGGGTCAAGAGGTAGGTCAGACTGGCCCCATGTGCTCCCTTTCTGACTGACAACCCTCTTCCAGGGAGAAAGACTCTGAACTGGGTACTGCTATCTTCTAAGCTTCCTCCCCGCTCTGCTTTGTCATTCTGGAGATGTAGGACTTAAGCCACATGCAGGGCCCCAAGGGCTGACACACTGCAGTTTTGCCCAATAAAACTCGTTTCTTATTTTGCTTTCAATGCCCCTCTCTTTTAGGTCTTTTTGCACAGAACAGCACATGCAAGCCTCCCATGAGGTTCAAATTCCTGCAACCCAAACCAGTTAGGCTGGTGCACATGAAAGGAGGGGGTGGGAGAACAACAGCACTGCTAAGAGAGTTACAGGGCATAATGTGCCCTCTCCCACCCAGGGCTTCAAGCCTAAAAACAGACTGCTGGGTTGGCAAGGCAGCTCTAGTCATCCTGTTTTAGGAATAAGGGATTTGGAAGCTCAGAGATATTAAGTGATCTGTCCATTTGCTGAATGAGGAATGAAGTGGAAATTCATATCATTTTGGGTCCTTGTAGAAAGGTTCTCCCTTTTCACTAGCCTGTGTTGGTTAGATAGCTACAGAAGTGTCCTCTGGAGGGTGGGGGAGGGGTGTCTTACTCATTGAGACAACATCCAGAGGAAAGTAGCTCTTACTATCAAACAGGTGTTCACTGCCCTCCTTGAGCAAGCAGCTGATATTGAGCGGGATGAAGAGCTGAGCTCGAAGAGGATCACCATACAGGTAGCTGGGCAGTGCAAAAGGACCCTCCAATACTGGTACCAACAAAAAGCCACAGGAGGTAGCTTTTCGATGCCAACCTTGGACCTGGTAGAAAGTACAGAAAAAATTGTCATCTCCAAGTTCTTCCAGACAACAGAAATAATTCCCAAGGAGCAAATCTGCCAGAGTTGTGGCATGCAATGATTGATGTGTTCACTTATATATGTCCCCTGGTTACAAACAGGCTCATGACAAAAAACAGTGCAGTTTCACTTCTTCCATAAATACTCAAAAAAACAATGATATAAGCAAAAGTTCCTCTTCATGGTCCATTCTTCTGCAAGTTCAGTATTTTCTTTTGTGAAAAAACAGTGGATAGAGCTAAAACCCTTCTTATTCTGTGGGATGTTGGAGGAAGGTCACAGGATATAAGTTAAATCCTAATTTACCCTGTATCAGGAATTTAGTAAGTCCAAAGTATCAAATAGGAAAAAATAATCCAATTAAACTGGTTAAGAGGAATATGACAGAGGGTGGAAGATGACTGTGATGGCCTCTGGCCAAAAGTGATCAGCACTGACACATAGAATCAGAACCACTCTCTGGAAAATTCCCCAAAGCCATATGCTGGAAGACCAGGAATGAGAATTACTGGGGCATAAAGATAAACTTTTTCCCATCAATAATATTTTCCTATGGAACAATTTTTGAGTTTTTGATATATTTTTATAAACCATAAAAAGAAACAAAAGCTGAGCCTGGAGGTGTACATCTCAGTGGTAGAGTGCTGGCCTAGTATCAGTGAGGCCCTGGGTTCAATACTCAGCCATAAAGAAAGAAAAAGAAAAGCTGATAGATGAGGCTACAGGACACAGATGAGATCTGTGTCAAATATTACTTTATTTATTTATTTACTTTTTTTTTTTCCCAGACAGGGTCCTGGGATGATGCTCAGGCTCATCTTGTGGGCGCAGGTGATCTTCTCACCTCAGCCTCCCAGCTACAGGTTAAATATTATTTTAGAAAGATATAAGCTGGACACTGTGGTGAGTGACTACAGTCCCAGCTAGACCTGACCCGCCCCCCCCCCCCAAAAAAAGGCCATACCTTGACTTACATTTATTATGTTAAAAATTGAAGGGAATTATTCTTAGATTTTTTTTCCCCCAAGAACTCTCATAACAACAACAACAGAACCAAGATCTCTGGTTTGATCAAATTAATTCCTAAGACTGAGTCAACAATGTTTTTATTTTAGGTAATATTTATCCTTATAAAATCTGACGTGTAACAAACGTGGATATTGCCTTAAGATAATAATTCACCTAAGGCATTAGCAGCATTGAGTGGGCTTTACATGAATAGATGTTAAACATGTACTTTTTTAAAATTAGTTGCTAAATTCCTTGGAGGAAAAAAACATGTTTCTTCTGCCCAACTAAAACTACATGTGTGTATGTGTGACTACTGTGGTCCTGTTTTGAGATACGGTTATCAGGAGGGACTACCAAGGAAAATGCTGATGCCTACTGGGTCAGGGATTTTGCCTGGAGGGAACATCATCCTGATGTCAACCAGCTAGGGAAGAAGTGGTGTTCTTGTAAGCTGAGCAGGATGAGCTTAGCTTGACTTGGATTTTAAGGATACACTCTGGGTGAGTCTTTCTGAGGAAAGGGTCTTGAAGATGATAATGTCATATACTGAGGCAGACTATGCCAGACAGACAAGACCCACACAAAAACTCTGCCCCAGAGTTTGTCTTATTGTAGGGCTTAACAAGGCCTACAACAAAACTTTCATTCCTCTTGGGTCATATTGCAGCCTTCAGTGAACTCTTTTTTAATTTCCCAGCTGTTCTCAGCTGTGTAATTAAATGCTTAGGCTAGTGTTAGAGAGGAGTCAGGCTCAGTGACCCATAGAAAAATTTCTTCTGGGCTGACTCAGAGTACATAATAGGAGTGGCAGACTGTTATGATGGTTGAGGAAGGCTCCAGGAAGATACTGGCCACCTGGATAAGGAGTGTTTATTCTAATAGGCACTGGACTCAGATGAGCAATGGCCAGGCACGACTTACTTCTTAGTGTGGTAGCAGTGAATGACCTGATTAGAGAGTCAGGACAGGACAGAACAGAAGGAGGAAAGACAGGCAGGAAGACCAGTTAAAATGAGGTTGTGTAGCCTTGGAACTTGTGACATCTTGAGCCAATTAATTCTTTGTTCATGGGCTGTCCTTTGCTTTGCAGGATCATGAGCAGCAAACCTGGTTTCAACTCACCAGATGCTAGTAATACCCCTACTCCCACCATGTGTGATAAATAAAAAGGTCTGCAGAGGCTGTCAAATGCCCCTGAGAAGCAAATTTGCCCCTTGTTTGAGAACTCATATATTAACAGCAGTGATGCTCATTAACAGGGAATTAGTTAAGTAAATTATGGAATAAGAGACTATTCTGTAGCCATTAAAAACAAAATGAAAACAAAAACAAAAGCAATGATTAAAAAACAAACAAACAGAAAATAAGGCATATTTTTGTGCTGATATGGAGGGCATACAGGTAACAGGAAAAAAAGCAGTGTACTAAATGATAGTTGTGGTTGCTCTTAGATAGAAGTCCCAGGACACATGATGGAGAGAGACTTGATTTCACTCCAGACCCCTGATTCTCAACTGGAGGTAATACTTCCCCTTCCCTAGGAACATGTGCCAATTTCTGGAGACATTTTTGGTTATCACAGTTGAAAGTGTGCTACTGGCATTTAGTGGATAGAGGCTGGGATGCTATTCAACATCCTACACTGCACAACAGAGATGCACCCTACAATGCATCCTACAATATACAGTACAGCACCCCATAACACAGAATTTTCTGGCCCCAGATGTTAGTACCAAGGTTGAGAAACCCTAACCTATACCCTGTTTGAATTTATTACTATTTATTTTTTTAAGGCTATTCCAATAGAGTGAAAAGGTAATAGGAGCCTGAAAAAATAAAGAGATATGAATCTCTAGTAAGATCCCCCTTCCCCTCTGAGAAGTGAACCAGACCAGGCACCAACCACATGCATGAAGTTCTCACCATCTCAAAGAGCACAGCGGCAGTCACTGCCATCCAGTGTAGCTTGATCTCAAAGGCTGCATTCAGGGAGAAGTTACCATGGTAGTAACAGCTGCACCATTCTAGCCGGTCTGTCCGGTTGTTCACATCAACATCCAGGGTCACAGTTCTCTGCTCTGGGACAGTGGCAGCTGTGTTAGCACATAAAAAGGGCCAAAGTAAGAGGAGTGGGATGAGAAGGAAAAACAAACAACTGAGCATCCAGTTGTGAAACTGCAGAACTGCCTAATAGAAAATCAGAGGCTCTAGAAATGTTCTGGAAATCATCTAGTCCAGGAGTCCACAATTTTTTTCTGTTTGTGGATAAATATTTTAGGTTTTTGGGGGCATATATCTGTCACAACTACACAACATAGTGCAAAAGCAGCCATAGACATTACATTAAAGAATAGGCTTAGCTGCCTTCTACTCAAGTCATCTCACTTCAATCTCCTCTCCTCTCCCTGTACTCTCAGTTTATACTAGGAGCTTACCAAAGCTCAAGTTGAGACCTGGGCATGACTCCATGAACACTATTGATTATGCTTAAGGCACCTGGTACCTTAACATGACCACTCTGAACCTAAAAAGCATATCAAAGCTACAACTCTGTCTCTGCTTCATGGTCCAAATTCATGATACTGCCAGAGTAACCCTATACTTCACAGCCCAAATCAAAGAAAGATTTGCTCTCTACTCTTAAAACACTGTATTCCTCCTCAGGTAAAGAGTACCAATCAAAAATAAGGGCACTCCATAAACATCAACAGTGACCACACACATCTCTTCTTTCCCATCTGGCATATTAAGTTCAGCACAGGCCAGTCTAGAGAAGCCTAAGAGAGTATACTGTTCAGTCAACTGGTTACAAGCTCAAGATATCACTGGTTTCATACTTCAGGGATTAGAATTGACAATACAGATGCTTCCAACAGGGTTATATTGTCTACAAAGATATGAGCCAAGCTGAAATGCCACTACCAGTGAAGTCACTCCCTGTGTTCCATAGGAACCAACTTATTCACCTTTTGGGGACATAGGAATACATGGAATCCAATAAATACATGCAAACCCAGGGGAGGAGCAGACTCAGCATCCATCACCCAGGTCAGAGCAAGGGTGCTTTTAACGACCCAGGGAAGGGATTGGTGTCACTAGAGGAGAATGAACATAACCCCACAAAGGGAACTGAAACAGCATAACGACTAGAGCTGCCAGAGAATGAAGTGCGGGTTATTAGTAGTGAGTGCCATATCAAAAGGGTTTTCAATGAGGAGTTGGCTCCCACCAACCAAGAGTGCTATGGAAAGGTGTAAGTTTTAGGGTTTGGACAAAGGTAGTCTATAATCCCTTCTAACCCTGGCATCTAACAGGCCATCAAGAAAAGACTGAGAGAGCTGGGCACAGTAGCACATGCCTCTAATTCCTGCAACTTGGGAGGCTGAGGTAGGAGGATTCCAAGTTCCAGGCCAGCCTCAGCAATTTAGCAAGAATCTGCCTCAAAATTAAAGTAAATAAATCAAAAGACTTGTGGTTATAACTCAGTGGTAAACGATCCCCTTGGGTTCAATCCTCAGCATGAAGAAAGAAAAGGAAAAGAAAGGAAAGAAAGAGAAAGAAAAAAGGAAGGAAGGAAGGAAGGGAAGGGGGCTTTGAGGGGGCTCAAGGCATGTGCCCTGCTCCTTCCATAGTCTCAGATGCCCTTGTAGCTTCCCAGCTCAGCAACACAGGAAGTGGGAGCTACTATGAGTGAATTCAGATAGGACCATATGCCAATGTCAGGGATTTCAAAACAACTTTCAATTACTAACAGCCAATTGAGAATCGAAAGTATTTAAAAAGGAACATGACAAAAGAAACACACAAAAAGCAAATGGAAAAGGAACAAGTCATATATAATAAATATACAATGGCCTTTCTTCCATTATAAGTGATATTATTTTTATTTTCCTGAAAAATAAACCAAATATTGAAGATGACCTAATTTAAAGACAACATATTGGGCTGGGGATGTAGTTCAATGGGAGAACGCTTACCTAGCATATGTGATGCACTCAGTTCCCTCCCCAGCACCACAATAAATTAATAAACACAATATATCTTTCACTTAAATAAATGACAGAGTAAAAGTCTATATTCTAACCTGGAAAAATGCTATAGAGAAACAACTCATATCCTAACAGTCACAGAACTGGCTATAATAAGGTCATATCAGGTTTAAAAGGAAAAGAAACCCACTTCCTATGGAGGAGTGATGGGCAAAGAGGGTGAAAGAATGAAATTCCTCTATAACAACCATGGGAGCTACTGAAAAGCTAATAAAAGTATGTTTCCCCAGAAATCATACATACAAAATTCTGACTAGTTCAGATTCACTGAAGACCATACACAGACCCCAGGTAGTAAACACCAGTCCAATCAACTACCTGCCCCGGACAGATTTCTCTCTATTCTCCCCCTTTTTGGGGGCATATAAGTTATTTTTCTATAGACTGCTCTTTGTTAAGCACTAAGAACCAAAGTTAACCTGAGATGATCTGAATCCATCTTAAGCAAAAGACTATGGCAGTCAGGAGAGGATTTTACTAGCCTACAGAAGGACAAGACTTTGGAAAGGAGGATGTTTGGATAGACATTGTCAAGAGGGCTCACAGAAACTAAATATGTCAAGGTGACAATACTGGTAGCATTTTCCAGAAGTAGTGACTCTGACCAAGGGATAAGTGCATCAAGAGGTTTGGAACCATTCACACAACCCCTTGTCTTTTCACAGGGGAAGGACCATGCATACAAGAAAGGGGATGGGCAGTTTGTTGCCAGGCTGGTAGTATTTTCAACAAAATGAACAGCAGAACAACTACTATTTTTCTGACAATTCAGCAACTAATTACTTAACATCAGATTTATCAACTCCAGACTTAATGTTCCCAATTCAATTTCCCCCAAATCTGCCAAACTACATTCATTAATATTTTTACATACATTCAACAAGTATTAACAGAAACCAACTATGATCAAGTAGGAGTGGGGGGCAATCCAAGATGGCGGATTAGAGGGAGGCTGCATTCCTTGTCACTCCGTAACTCCAGTTTCAAGCAGGGGATATCTGTTTCTTGCTGAGGCAGTTTCTGCTGCTTATTGATCCCCTGGTATTTACCCCATTTGTCTACTGTGATCACCTGCAGTCTGACAGCATATAGATGCCTTTTTGAGTGCAGACTGCTCACTGTCAGGTGCCCATCATTCGCCATTTGTCTGCCTCTTGCCTGTCCATCGCCTGCCTTACACCTATCCATCACCCACCACCTGAGGTTCACTTCCAGATCGTACGACAACAGTCAGCAAACTGATCACCCACCGCAGGTGGAGCGCCAGCTGCCTTCTGTTGCCTGGAAGTTCACTGTTACAGTACCTGCAGGTTTGACTACACGTGTCTGCCACCATTTTGAGAAAACAGCCAGGCCCCGAAGGACCCCTTCCTACAGGTGGGACTGGCTGAGCCCTGTCTCCAGGATCCCTCAGGTCAAACGATCACTCCCTGCTTCCGGGGCCCACACATCGACTGACTGCTCCCTTCCGCCAGGACCCCAAGACCAACTGACTGTGCCCTATCACGGGGACCCCAAAAGACTGATTGCACCCCGCCTACAGGATCCCACAACCACACCAAACACACCCCCACCTCCAGGACCCCTGCCTGACCAACTGCACCCCGCCTCCAGGACCCCGTCCACACCCCAAGCTGCAGCTCCCCATTTGCCAACACATTTGGAAGCCAGAGCAGCCATCTTGGATTATCCTAGAAGCTATAGCTCCGATCTTTAGGTGGGGAACATCCCATTCTGAGATGCCTGCTGGAGACTAGAAACTCATTGTCAGGTACCTCTCATGGCATCAGGCTACTGAAGACTGGGAGGTTTGAATACTATATGACTGTTACAGTGTAGATTTTCTTTTTTCTCTTTATTGAATAATTTTAGGTTTTTATTTCTTTACTTTTCATGCTCTCTTTTCCTTTTGTTTACCTGTTCCCTCAGAGTCTCTTTCTCCCTTTTTGCATGCTAACAACCAACTTCTTTTGATTATACGCTCACCCTTTCTATTATCTAGAACTTCTTTCTTTTCTTATCCCATTAACAGCTACATTCTACATCCCTCTGCATCCTCTTTGTCCTCCATTAGAAACTGCAGACCTTATTGCAAATCTGTTTGTTATACTGAAGATAATAATTGAACTCATTCTGTTTATTATGACAATATTGTTAATGTCCTCATAGGAGCTATTTGGTCTAGGATTGCATACTGTCTGAATTGGGCACTGCTAATATTGATCTCCCCCTTAAAGAAAAGATTTTGGAAACCTATAGGGCCACTATAAGCCTATAGGGGGGAATCTGCAATACCCCAGATCTGCACTGCTAGAGGGGAAGATAAATGAACAAAATGAAAAAACAATGGAAGAAAATGATCCAAACAAATATAGATTCTATATTAATAGAATCCAGTGACAGTATGGTAGAAGAAATGTCAGACAAGGACTTCAGATTACACATGATTAAGATGATTCACAAAGCAAAGGATGAGATAACAGAGCAAATGCAGGCAATGAATGATAATACCAATAAGAAGTAGAAAGAGCAACTGCAGGAAGCAAAAAGATCATTTCAAAAAAGAGATAGAGATTCTTAAAAAATAAATAATGGAAATCCTTGAAATGAAGGAAACAATAAACCAAATAAGAAAGTCCATGGAAAGCATCACCAAAAGACTAGATCACTTGGAAGACAGAACCTCAGACAATGAAGACAAAATATTTAATCCTGAAAATAAAGTTGCCCACACAGAGAAGATGGTAAGAAATCATGAACAGAATCTCCAAGAACTATGGGACATCATGAAAAGACCAAATTTAAGAATGATCGGGATTGAGGAAAGCACAGAGACACAAGCCAAAGGAATCAACAACCTATTCAATGAAATAATAGGAGAAAATTTCCCAAGCCTGAAGAATGGTATGGAAAATCAATTACAAGAGGCTTACACAACACCAAATGCACAAAATCACAACAGATTCACACCAAGGCACATTATAATGAAAATGCCTAACATTCAAAATAAAGATAGGATTTTTGAAGGCTGGGAGAGAAAAGCATCAGATTACAAATAGGGTGAAACCAATACGGACAGCAGCTGACTTCTCAGTCCAGACTCTAAAAGCTAGAAGGGCCTGGAACAACATATTTCAAGCTCTCAAAGAACATGGTTGCCAACCAAGAATCCTATACCCAGCAAAACTAACCTTCACATTTGAAGATGAAATAAAATCCTTCCATGATAAACAAAAGTTAAAAGAATTTACAAATAGAAAGCCTGTGCTACAAAATGTTCTCAGCAAAATATTCCATGAGGAGGAAATGAAAAACAACAATGCAGGTCAGCAAAGGGAGGAACTACCATAGAGAAAAATCCACTCAAAGGAGAAACCAAACGAAGTTAAAAACCAAAAATAAAGCCAAATGAATGGGAATACAAATCATATCTCAATAATAACCCTGAACATTAATGGCCTAAACGCATCCATCAAAAGACACAGATTGGCAGAATGGATTAAAAATAAATTCCACGATATGCTGCCTGCAAGAGACTCATCACATAGAAAAAGACATCCACACACTAAAGGTGAAAGGATGGGAAAAACCATAACACGCACATGGACCCAGTAAAAAAGTGGGGGTTTCCATCCTTGTTTCAGATAACGTGGATTTCAAGCCAAAGTTAGTCAGAAGGGATAAAGAAGGACATTTCACACTGCTTAAGGGAATCATAAATCAGGAAGACATAACGATCGTAATATTTGGCCCCGAACAAACAATGCATCCCTGTACATCAAACAAATCCTTCTCAGTTTCAGGAATCAAATAGACCACAACACAATAATTCTGGGTGACTTTAACACACTGCTGTCACCACTAGATAGATCTTCCAAACAAAAAAACCATAGAACTCAATAACACAATCAATGACCTAGACTTAACAGACGTATATAGAATATTCCATCCATCAACAAGTGAATTCACTTTCTTCTCAGCAGCACATGGAACCTTCTCGAAAATAGATCATATGTTATGCCACAAAGCAGCCCTTAGGAAATGCAAAAAAATAGAGATACTGCCTTGTGTTCTATCACATCATAATGGACTGAGAGTAGAAATCAATGACAAAATAAAAAACAGAAAGTACTCCAACACCTGGACACTAAATAATATGCTATTGAATCAAACATGGATAACAGAAAACATCAGGGAGGAGATAAAAAAATTCTTAGAGGTCAATGAGAACAACAATACAACATATCAAAATCTCTGGGACACTATGGAAGCGGTACTAAGAGGAAAATTCATTGCATGGAGCGCATTCCAGAAAAGAATGAAAAGTCAACAACTAAATGACCTAACATTACAGCTCAAAGCCCTAGAAAAAGAAGAACAGAATAATGGCAAAGTAGTAGAAATCAGGAAGTAATTAAAATCAGAGCTGAAATCAATGAAATTGAAACAAAAGAAACAATTCAAAAAATTGACAAAACAAAAAGTTGGTTCTTTGAAAAAGTAAACAAAATAGACAAACCTTTAGCCACACTAACAAAGAGAAGGAGAGAGAAAACTCAAATTACTAAAATTCCTGATGACAAAGGAAATATCACGACAGACACCACTGAGAGATACACAACATAATGAGAAGCTACTTTGAAAATCTGTATTCCAACAAAATAGAAAGTACCGAAGACACTGACAAATTTTTAGAGACATATGCTCGTCCCAAACTGAACCAGGAGGACATACACAATTTAAACAGATGAGTATCAAGCAATGAAATAGAAGAAGCCATTAAAAACCTACCATCCAAGAAAAGCCCAGGACCAGACGGATTCTCAGTCGAGTTCTACAAGACCTTCAAAGAAGATCTCATTCCAATACTTCTCAAAGTATTCCAGGAAATAGAAAAGGAAGGTACCCTACCAAACTCATTCTATGAAGCTAATATCACCCTCATACCCAAACCAGGAAAAGACACATCAAGGAAAGAAAATTTTAGACAAATATCCTTGATGAATATAGATGCAAAGATCCTTAACAAAATACTGTCAAACCATATCCAAAAACATATTAAGAAAATTGTGCACCACAATCAAGTGGGGTTCATCCCTGGAATGCAAGGATGGTTTAATATCCGTAAATCAATAAACGTAATCCATCATGTCAATAGACTTAAGGATAAGAATCATATGGTTATTTCAGTTGACGCAGAAAAAGTATTTGACAAAATACAGCATCCCTTCATGCTCAAAACACTAGAAAAAATAGGGATAGTAGGAAAATACCTGAACATTGTAAAGGCTATTTATGCTAAGCCCATGGCCAACATCATTCTTAATGGAGAAAAACTGAAACCATTCCCTTTAAAACCCAGAACAAGACTGGGATGTCCTCTTTCACCACTTCTATTCCACATTGTCCTCAAAACTCCAGCCAGAGCAATTAGACAGACTAAAGAAATTAAAGGGACACGAATAGGAAAAGAGCAACTTAAGGTGTCACTATTTGCTGATGACATGATTCTAAATTGAGAGGATCCAAAAAACTCCTCCAGAAAACTTCTAGACCTCATCAATGAAATCAGCAAAATAGCAGGCTATAAAATCAACATGCATAAATCTAAGGCGTTTTTATACACAAGCGACGAAATATCTGAAAGAGAATTGAAGAAAACAACTCCATTTGCAATAGCCTCAAAAAAAATAAAATACTTGGGAATCAATCTAACCAAAGAGATAAAAGATCTCTAAAATGAAAACTACAAAACAGTGAAGAAAGAAATTAAGGAAGACCTTAGAAGATGGAAAGATCTCCCATGTTCTTGGATAGGCAGAATTAATATTGTCAAAATGGTCATACTATCAAAAGTGCTATACAGAGTCAATGCAATTCCAATTAAAATCCCAATGATGTACCTTACAGAAATAGAGGAAGCAATCGTGAAATTCATCTGGAAGAATAAGAAACCCAGAATAGCTAAAACAATCCTTAGCAGGAAAAATGAAACAGGGGGTATTGCAATTCCAGAACTTCAACTATACTACAAAAAGCAATAGTAACAAAAACGGCATGGTATTGGCACCAAAATAGACAGGTAGATCAATGGTACAGAATAGAGGACATGGACACAAACCCAAATAAATACAATTTTCTCATACTAGACAAAGGGGCCAAAAATATGCAATGGAGAAAAGATAGCCTCTTCAACAAATGGTGCTGGGAAAACTGGAAGTCCATATGCAATGGAATGAAACTAAACCCCTATCTCTCACCCTGCACAAAACAACTCCAAATGGATCAAGGACCTCAGAATCAGACCAGAGAGCCTTCATCTTATAGAAGAAAAAGTAGGTCCAAATCTTCATCATGTCAGCTTAGGATCAGACTTCCTTAACAGGACTCCCAAAGCACAAGAAATAAAAGCAAGAATCAACAACTGGGATAGATTCAAACTAAATAGCTTTCTCTCAGCAAAGGAAACTAGCAATGTGAAGAGAGAGCCTACAGAGTGGGAGAATATCTTTGCCACTCATACTTCAGATAGAGCACTAATTTCCAGAATCTATAAAGAACTCAAAAAACTCTACACCAAGAATACAAATAACCCAATCAACAATTGGTCTAAGGAAATGAACAGACACTTCACAGAAGAAGATATACAAGCAATCAACAGATATATGAAAAAATGTTCACCATCTGTAGTAATAAGAGAAATGCAAATCAAAACTACCCTAAGATTCCATCTCACTCTAATTAGAATGGTGATTATCAAGAATACAAACAATAGGTGTTGGAAAGGATGTGGGGAAAAAGGTACACTCATACATTGCTGGTGGGGTTGCAAATTAGTGTAGCCATTCTGGGAAGCAGTGTGGCGATTCCTCAGAAAATTTGGAATGGAACCGCCTTTTGACCCAGCTATCCCACTCCTCGGCCTATACCCAAAGGACTTAAAATCAGCATATTACAGAGATGCAGCCAAATCAATGTTCATAGCTGCTCAATTCACAATAGCCAGACTGTAGAAACTGTGGTGTGTGTATATATATATATATAATGGAATATTACTCTGCCATAAAGAATGATAAAATTATGGCATTTGCAGGTAAATGGATGAAATTGGAGAATATCATGCTAAGTGGGATAAGCCAATAGCAAAAAACCAAAGGATGAATGATCTCGCTGATAAGCGAATGATGACATATAATGGGGGGTTGAAGGGGGGCAAGAATGGAGGAAGGAGGAACTGTATAGATGGAAAAGTGGGGTGGAAGGGATGGAGGGGAAGGAAAAAATAACAGAATGAATCAAACACCATTACCCTATGTAAATGTATGATTACACAAATGGTATGCCTTTACTTCATGTACAAACAGAAACAATAAGTATCCCATTTGTTTACAATAAAAATAAATTAAAAAAAAAAAAGTAGGAATGGAGACAGTCAGTGAACAACAAGCAGTTCGTCACACAGTTTAAGTCCTTGTGGAAGTAGAAAAACTCACAAGCTTATACACACACACACTGTCCAGAGGTGGTAAGAGCAAAGCAGACAAAGTTTGGGTATCATGGGCCCAGAGACTATCGTGGGGTCAGGAAAGAACTCATTTACATGTGACCTTGAAGAAGAGACTTGAAGGGAAGAATTCCTGAGGGCATCTGAGGCAGAAGGAAAAGGCCAGAAGCAGAAGTGTGCTTAGTATTTTGGCCTATGTGCACAGAAGCCAATGTTGGTCAGCAAAGTGCATAGGACCACCACAGCAGATGGAGCAGAATAAGAAACCCACATGGGAGACAGCTGAGAGGATGAAGACCAGTTTTTAATACCAGCGAAATGTGGGTCACAAGAGAATGCTGCCTAGAGATAAAAACATGATCCTACTTACATTTGACGTGGTCTCTCTGGATTCTGTGTGGAAAACATATTATGTGGAAGGAAGAGGCCAAGAGGTGACTACAATATCACATGCAGGAGATGACAGTGGCTTGGAATATTGAAGGTAGATAAAAAGAAGACAGAACTTGCTGATGGACTAGATGTAGAATGGAAAGGAAAGAACAGGAAAGTGACTGAGATTCCTGTCTGCCTTAAGTAACCAAAATGAGAAGGAAAGACTAAGGGAGAAGTAGATGGGGGTGGCTAGGGAGTGGGTAGGAGCTCTGAACAATGTACTTCAGTCTCTAATTGACAGTCAAGGAGACAAATGGATGAGTCTCAAACTGGAAAACATGGTGTAGGACAGAGATGAAAATTTAGCAGTGATTGGACCTAGGGATAATGAAGGACCACTGGCCTTAACAAGATGCTTCAAGACAAAGTGATAGGACTCAGAGAAGGCTTTACCTTCTATGGAACAAGGCCAATCTGCTATAATGTTGAAAGGTTAGGTAGCTGAAGAGAAATCTGGAAAGGAGACTCATAAAAAAAAAAAAAAAAAAAAAAAAAAAAGGAGAGCTGAGAGGGAGCACTGATCATCTTAGGAGCCAATCAAAAAAACATTGAAAGGAGGATTTAGAGATTATCAAACAAATGTTGCTGATGGCAAAAGGACTAGGCCACTTTACTAAGCAATGTAGGGCTCTGTGGTAAGCTTGGGAAGGGTTTTTCCAGAGGAGGGGATAGAGGAAAACCTGATTCAAGTTTCCCATTTTGTTTTGTTTTACTAGGCTTTTGTCAACAAGACAAAGTCCACCTGTTGTAGACTGACAGGGATGCTTGATGAAGATGCTTTACTAAAGAGAAGAGTTCAGAAAGAAGCAATGCCTATCAGAATCAGTCCAAGTACTACAAGCAGGGGTCTTGAGCACAGGTGGAGATATTGGCCTTAGACTGGAGTAGTGGTGGCTCATCTACAGTGAGTAAGGGGTTGCAGGGAGGCAGAATAGTAGGGACAGACATCACTACTGGTGAAGGTGGATAGGAATCTTCAGTTATCTCAGTGACATAAGATACTAGGAGTGGAGTTAGAAAGCAGAGGTTAGAAGTTTGGTGGCTCTTAAAAAAAAAATGACCAGTGGGATGGCAGAGAGAGGAAGAAAAACCCACTGGGCAAGCTGAGGTTTTGTAGCAAAGGGCTGGGACCTGAGTGTCCTTTATCACCAAGAGTTGCAGCTGCCCCTGGACCTGGGCAATCATGAGAATCATCTGAAGTCCTCATGGGCTTTGACTTTTATCCTCCTGAAGCCAAAATGCAGTACGGTTAGAGATCGGGATTCAGGGTCAAGAGATCCTGTAAATAAACTCCAGCTCTAGCACTTAGACGCAGAACCCTGGGCAACAGACTTACTTCACCACTCTGACTCTCAGTTCCCTGAACTCTACAAACTGGGATGAAGATGAAATGAGATCATTTTCTGCTTTGTGCAGTACCTGACCTATATATATGCTCTAGAAATCATGGCACTAGTATTACTACCATTGCCCCATATCAAGCAGGGCTGGAGCAACCACAATTGCCTTTACTGAATTGTGGAAAACGCACAAGAAAACTGAAACTGGGGGTCTCTCTCACTCCAGCTGTGACTATTCTTTCTACCTCCAAGCTCTGAAATCACCCTCATTTTACATGTTGACCTGATATGTGCTTAGGGAAGTTACTGATGAACTTCAAAGATTCTCAAGTATCCTGAGCTCTCAATCACGCCCCCTTGCCTTCTTGGTGTAATCCTTCAATTACCCAGGGCAGTGGTTCTCAAGTGGGAATAAGTTGGTATCCCCCAGGGGACACTGTGGCAATGTCAGGAGACATTCTGCCACATTTGGGGGTGGGCAGGCAGGCCTACTGGCATCTACAGGGCAGAAGCCAGGAATGCTGCTAAACATTGTACAACGTGAAGGATAGCCTTCCCCTACAAAAAAAGAATTGTCTGGTATAATCATAATGCTCTAATTTTTTTTTTTTTTTTTTAATTATCTGGTCCAAGCATCTGTAGTGCCAAAGTGTAGAAACCCTGCTGTAAGGTTTTATATGCACTGGAAGAGAAGATTCACACCAAAACAATTCATTTATCACTTTTAAGAAAAGGAAATTTTCCAAATAAATGATAATTACCACCCATCTTAAAAGGACCAAAACCTAACAGGTATGTTTTAGAAAACATTTTGCCAAAATGCTTTAGTACAACTGCTGCCATCATGTGCCCCTAATTCTCTGTCTAAAATCTAGGGTATTAGTGACCTGTATCCAAACTTGTTAAAAACTCAGTATATAGGCTCTTAATGGTTAAGGGCCCCCTCAAGTGTGTCACAAGGAGGTGACAATTGAATTTGTGGCATCAGGTTCTTCAGAAATCTTTTTGCTTCCTTCAGCTCTTAGATAAAGTGTCACTATACAAGAGCCAACATTTATTCACAGTAACTTACTGTATCTTTGTCCCAGAAAGGAACATTGAAGATGGTGGGACATTGACTTTTCAACTTTTTTTTTTTTTTAAATACAAAGGAAAGTATCTAGCTTTTGGGCTTGCCTCCTCACTTCCTGAAGAAGATGAGAATTCTTAACTTTTATTCATACAGAAAAATCTAGCTATAAAACTTGGCTACTAAAAATCAACTTCATTTATTAGGAAAAATGGCATAAAACAGTTTCTTGAGAAGTTTCCCATGCACTATCCAGTACTATGAATGAATAACACTGTACTTATCAAGTTCTTGTGCTTGTTACATTTGCAATAGGTTTTCTTGACTTCACTTTTGTTGCTGGACTATTTATTGGCTTTACTTCCCACTAACATCAGGGTCCCTCCCCCTTTTACTTGCTGCTTTTAATAGACCCTTCCATGGTGTAAAACACAGGGATCTGATGCTTGCTATTCCAGGTGCCCACAGGTCTTTGATCTCAAATCCTAGGGGTGCTCTACATGGTTTTTAGGTTGCTAGAAGTGAGCTCCCCAGGATAACAGCAAGTACGCAGCCACTTTGTTCCCAAATGGCCTCAAAGAGATAGAAAATTAGAAATACAACAAAGAAGAGAAGGGTAAGCCATGACTGCCTGGATGAAAGGAGGAGCTGCTTCTCTAAGGGCCCCATGCCATCCTCTTCAGGCCTTCACTTCTCACAGAATACAGGTAACGATGGGCTTAACTGTGAGGTGAGAGCCACACCCAGATCTAAGTAAATCTGAGAATCTGTGATAGCTATTAACCTTCCCTTCTACCAGCCAGATCAGAATTCTAATTAGCTGAGCTTTTATAGGCAAAAAAGAATGTGGCATTTCATTGGAGTTTGGTCTGTTATGGCTGCTTCCTTTCTTTTAAAGCTTTTCAGGATCTCTGCAACCTGACCTGGAGATAAGTAGAGGTAAATTCTGTGGTGCTTCACTCAGGGCATGTATTTTCTAAACAACCTATAAGGCCTCTCCTCCAGAGCAGAGGTCTCCATTTCCTGTCAGAAGTCACGACTTTTTTTTTTTTTTTTCAGTTGTCAATGAAACTTTTTTATTTATTTATATACAGTGTTGAGACTTGAATCCAGTGCCTCACACATGCTAGACAAATGGTCTACCACTGAGCCACAACCCCAGTCCACCACCTTTTGATAAGCAAGTATTCACCACTATCTTTTTCTTTTAATATTTTTTAATTATGGATTGGCATGATACCTTTGTTTTATTTATTACAAGTATCTTAAGAGCTGCAGGAGTGTGGAAAGGGAACAGGAGTTACAATGTATCTTTGAGTGTGGTAAGTGTATCTGGGAAAGAAGGGATGAGGGGAGATTCATGCTCAGCACAAGTGTCTTGAATGGATAACCTTTTAGATTTCTTCCTTTTTTGAGATCCTAGGACACTAGTGTTCAAAGAAAGGCCTCTGGCAAGAACTAAGACCTGTAGTCAGTTATCCCTGAATCCTGAGTGCTCTCACCAAAAGGGCCAAATATTCCCTCCTATAAATGCATATTTGGCACCATGATTTGAGAGGTGCTAAAGACTGTTTATTGCTTGGAAAAAATAATGAAACTGGATCCACTCAGCCAGTGGAACACAGCCCAGGAGACCACAGTCTCAACAGACACAGTGACAGGTGTGGGCATAACAAAAGGTCTAATTCTGGTTAACGTGGCATCATTCCCTTGGTTGGCTACTACCCTTTTCTGGGCACCTGCCAATACATCCCCACATCCAGCTGGATCAAGCATTTACCTAAAAGTGCAGCTGCCTGGCTCCGTCCTCCAAAACTGCGGCTAAAGGAGCTATGCCTGCTTGCATAGGAGGCTGGCCGGCTGGGTAGCCAGGGCAAGAGGAAGGCTGGAATCTCAGAGTGCAAGAGCTCTTCTGCCACAAAGGCCACCTCAAACCACTTGCGCTGGAAGCTGGCAAAGTCATCCACACCTGCTGTGTGCCAGGTGGCAGTGGGTTGCTGCATGGCCACTGGAAAAAGCAGAGGGGAGAGAAGAATCCCTCAGCACAAATGCTTATTTTCTCACAGATGCATGCTACAACATGGATGAACCTTGAAAACATATGCTAAGTAAAAGAAACTGGACATAAAAACCACATATCGTATGACTCCATTTATACAAAATGCTCAAAATATAGAAATCTTCAGGCAGAAAGTCTATTAGTGGTTTCCCAGGGGACAGGAGGAGGAGAAAGTAAGGACTGACTGCTATCAGTGATGTAAATGCCTGAGACTGGACAGAGGTTATAGGTGCACAAGTACTAAATGCTTCTTAAAATAGTTAATTACATGTTATATGAACTTCATTGGAAGAAGTAATTTATATTCAATTTTATACCCATAATTTCAGAGCACATGCTGATAACCTTTTCCCCCCCTTCAATTTGAAGGCAAAAAAAGTATTTACTGGTCTAAAAGAATTTAAGGAAAAAAAATGTTAATGGATATATGAGAGACTACAAGGGAAAAATTCCCACTTCTGTCATGTCCTTGGACAAAACAGCACAGTGAGTAGGACCAGCTGCATCACCTCATGTATGGCTCCTTAGACCTAACGGTGGAGAAATCATCTGTCTGCAGGATGGGAGTTACTTCCAGTCAAGGTCCACATGTGTGCTACATGTACAAGAGAGGCTGGTCTGAGTCCTGGGTGCCTCCAGAACTAAGCAAGTCAGCTCTACCATGGTCACACAAGGAACTGCTCCTCTCTGGGCACTATTTTTCCTTTATATATTTAAAAAGGGGGGCCTGGGAGATGTGAATCAGTGGTAGAGTACTTGCCTAGCATACATAAGACCATGGGTTCAGTCCCCAGCACCACAAAAAGTAAGTAAATAAATAAATAAATAAATACAATTGGCCTCCTGGATGCATGAGTTCTGCACCCACAAATTCTACCAATCACACATCCAAAATATCCAGGAAAAAAAATTGCTTCTATACTAAACTTGAAGACTTTTTTCTTGTCATTATTGCTAAACAATATAGTACAATATAGCAATTACATTGTACTAGGTATTTTAAGTAATCTAAAAATGATTTAAAGTGTATGGGAGTATGTACAGAGGTTATATACAAATACTATGCCTATGATATAAAAGACCTAAGTATCCACAGATTTGTGTATCCTGAAGGAAATGGGTCCTGGGACCAATATCCCTCCAACACCAAGGGATAACTTTACTTTAAAAATATCAGAAAAAATGAGAAATTAGACTCCATTTATGTATGACCTATCAAAATATACAAATGCATTCTACTGTCATAAAAAAATAAAACAAATGGAGCTGGGGGAAAAAAAGAAATAAAAGACATCAAAATTAAAGAAAACATATCCTGGAAAACTTGTGAAGACTTGATATATTTCTGGAAGAATATATGGAACCTAGAAACCCAGGAAGTAAAAACTGCTATAAATCAGAGATTGGAATCCATTAGGTTATCATCAGAACCACCTGTGTGGTGATGGGCAGGGTAGGGAAGGAGATGAAGGTGATAATTAAAGGAGGTGATAATTAAAATCAGTTACAAAAACATAACCCAAGGGGATTCTTGTACCAGGTCTTTTGGCATCTTCTAGGTTTATCTTCCACCTATATTGTCCTCAGCAAGAACATAATATAGCTTAAGAAACTGTTCTCTCTGGTTATGCTTAAATTAAATTATATACAAATGCTCAAATGTCAACTTAGACAAAGTCACACATGGAGCTCAAGAAGCTGTCAAGTGAAACAGCAAGTCACCAAGAAAAACACCCACTCCTGAAGGTCACTGCATTTGCCTTGGTTCTGACCTCGGTCAGGCTCTTTGTCCATTACTATCTTGTAGAAATAGAAGCCGTAGATGAAGGTCCGCCAGGCTTCACCAGACGCATGCATGATGAGCTGCTCTTCCAGCATTTTCTAGGAGAGACAATGAAACTCTGAAATTCCTGCAAAGGGACATCTCAGAGTGGGTAGCCCCGGTTATGTACTGGAGTCAAGGGAGAGATAGGAGCACTAAGGAGACCTTACCCTCCAACTACCTACTAGACATAAAACTATTGTATTGTGCTAAATATTGTCCTGGTGTAAGTTATTTCATAACATGTAAACATATATCATTAAGTATTTCAAACATACAGAAAAACAGAAAATCCACGTAGACCATCATTCAGCTCTAACAAATTTAACATTTTGCTCTACAGTAGCCCCACTTTATCTGACAGGAATATGTTCTAAGACACACACACCCCCAAAAAAAAGGATGCCTGAAACGACAGGTAATACTGAACCCTAGATATTAAATCGGCTCTCTGTATCTGTGGATTCAACCAACCTTGGATCAAAAATATTTGAAAGAAAAATGTTGCATCTTTATTGATCACTTATGCACTTTTTCTTGTCATTATTCCCTAAACAATACAGCATAATAATTTACTTTGTATTAGGTACCATAAGTACTCTAGAAAGGATTTAAACATATGGAAAGATGTACATAAGTTGAGCATCTGCAGATTTTGGCATTCAACAGGGTCCTAAACTTAATCCACAGATACTGAGGGACAACCATACTATTTTTCTCTATAGATACCTATGACAAAGTTTAACTTATAAATTAGGCACAGTAAGTGATTAACAATGATAAAACAGAAAAATTATAATAATTTAATAAAAGTTCTTTAAAACTCAAATTATTTGTTTCTGGAATTTTTTATTTAATATTTTTTTACCACAACTGACCACAGCTAACTGAAACCTTGGAAAGTGAAACTGGGATAAGGGGGGACATTACTGTGTTGACTTCAGTTCTTTCACTTTAAAAAAAAAAAAGGGCTGAGGAGATAGCTCAGTTGGTAGAGTGCTTACAAGCACAAGGCCCTGGGTTCAATACTCAGCACTGTAAAAAAATAAATTAATTAAAAAAAAAAATCTATGGACTACTCCTTCCTCAGAAATAAATTATTTCAGAGTAATATTCTCAAGAAAGTTCTTATTGACATGAGAATGAGGTATTCTTGTGGGATTTTTTTTTTTTTTTTTTTCAGTGATTGATTGATTATGTTACTGTGGATTGAACCCTGGGCCACTCTACCACTGAGCTACATCCCCAATCCTTTTTTTTTTTTAAACTGTATTTTGAGACAAGGTTTCACTATGCTGCCCAAACTGGCCTTGAATTTGTGAACCTCTTGCCTCCTGAGTAAATGGGATTATAGGCATGCTCCACTGCACCCAGCTGAGATTTTAAATTTTAAATAAAGGATATAATACTATGTCATTTTATAAATTGGTTTTCATCAACATCATGCTTCTGACATTTATCCATTTTGATACATATACTTCCAGTTCATTTTGTTTTAACTGCTGTAGAAGCACTTCATTGTATGAACAAGGAAACAGTATTCTCAGAGAGATGGAAGTATATAAAGTTTTCTGGGAAAGGCTAAGGAAATATCACAATAAGACCATCAAAGAAAGAACTGAAGATCACATGCTAATTCAAATCGTTTATTGATTTTACATCTATTGACAACAAACTACCAATTTCTAGTAGGGACCTTCATATGGACAAGATGGTGTGAACAGACTCAGTCACTTAACCTTGCCCTTTTCTTTCTTTTCATGTTTGGTTCTAGTTCTAAACAGTATAAATAAATTCAGAAGTGTCTGCTAAGTATCTATCTACCATGTGACAAGCAACACGCAAGGCACTGGTGACATACACATGGGCATTAAGAGGTGGCACACTCTCTAGGCAGGAAACAAATGAGAAAAAGACAGATTCCCTGACAAAGTAGTACAGGGTACTAGAAGTCCCTGAAGTACAGTTTTAAATTCAGGTTCAGGTCTTCAACGAGCAGGAATTAACAGGCTAAAATGTGGGCTTGAGATCAGGAGAAGAATATTCTTCTAAAAAGAGATTACTGAGATTCAAAAATGCAGATTTCTTCCAGAATGTTTCAGTTAAAATAATAAATTATTGCCAGACTTTTTTTTTTTTTTGGGGGGGGGGGGGGTGCTGGGGATTGAACCCAGGGCCTTGTGCTTACAAGGCAAGCACTCTACCGACTGAGCTATCTCCCCAGCCCCTGCCAGACTTTTAAGTTAAGGTAAAAAGTATATTTCAAATCAAAACCTGTCCTTTCACCAATTCTAGATATGCCCTACACTTATTAAAAACAGATTTTCACCCAACTTGCAGATCTCATTACTGGAAAGGGTAACGACTTCCAAGACAGGCTCTGGTTCCACGGGACCTGAGCAGACAGTTCTGTAGGACCTGTCTTGCTGTCTCACCTGCATGATGTCGATGGCCATTGCCTGTGTCTGGACCCCATCCACGTTGTTCATCAGCCAGTGCACCACCTCAGCACTGATAAAGCAGCATGGTGAGAGGCCCTTCTGTTCAGAGAGCAACTGAACTCCTGTCCTGGGTTCCAATGCAGTGAGCATGTGTGTGTGTGCCCAGTGGCAACAAGCAGAAAGAGAAGATGTGAAGTCAGAAAAGCATTTACTATCTGAGTGAGGACTCCCATAAAGCAATTTCTTTATGCAATTCCTAGACCAAGAGAAATCCCCACAAGATAAAAGATGTTGTGGGGAAAAATATAAAGGGAAAGAAGGGAAGTGACATTTAGAGAACACCTTACTTACCAAGCATTACACTGTATTTCACATAACTATTCTATTTAATGCTTCCAACCATGTGCTTAATGACTTTTTAAAACTCTACTTACAAATAAGATAGCACAAGCTCAGAGAGGTCAAGTAACTTGCCCATGGTCTCAAAGCTGTTAAACAGAAGATTCACATATGAATCCACCCAACCACAATGCCTGAGCATTGCCATGGCATAGGCCTTTGGGAACCTCCTGCCCCTGCACCACATATATGATGAGCCACTTACGAGGGGTGCTTCATGGCTTCCAGGATTTCCACCAGGGTGGAAGATGATGTCAAAGAGCTTGCTGCCTGTTGCTGAGAGCTATAATACAGAGCATAACAAAGTAAAAGGGCACACACATGACCAAAAGCACAAATATTAGAAATATGGTCTACCCTTTAAGGTGCTAGAAACTAGGGCAATATTGACAATGAAAGGCATTCACGCTAACTCCAGACAGCAGTATCCTGGGGATATCTCATAGGAGTTTTCCTATTTCCTGACTGTACTCATTAAAAAAATAAATAAAAGGAATTCAAAGTGGACTTATATATTAATAAATATCCTTAATAAATATCTCTCCTTTAAATAATATGTTTCAAGCTCAACCATTTCCTTGGACTGCTCTAATATTGCCCAAAAGGCCTTTCACATGTCACATCATCAAATCTCTTTTTTTTTTTTTTTTTTGTGGTGCTGGGAATTGACCCCAGGGCTTTGTGCTTTGTGAGGCAAGCACTTTACCAACTTTACCATCTCCCCAGCTCTACTTCATCTAATTTTGACCAAAGTGCTGGGCAATTATGGTCAGAGCATGGGGTCAGAATCCTAGTATCATCCCAGCTGCAGGACCTCTGGCTTTTTTTGACTTCAGTTTCCTCATCTGAAAAAGAACAATAATACTATTTCTGTCTTTCAGGGTGGTTGTGAGGCTAATGTATGCATAATATTGAGCATACAACTGATACAGGTGAAGCTCCAATATGGTAAACAATACTAAACAAAATAACAATAATATCAACACTTTGAAACTCAGACTGGTTACAGGAACTGGTGAAAGTCAAAAAACTCAGAAGTCCTAGAGTTTGGATTTGAATCCAGGTCAACCATATCCAAAATCCAGATTCTTTCTATAACCTGCTGCCGGGGCTGGGTTTGTGGTGGTAAAATGCTCACCTAGCACTTTTGAGGCACTGAGTTCGATCCTCAGCACCACACAAAAATAAAGTTATTCTTTAAAAAACAACCCCCAGTTTCTATAACCTGCTGCCCAAGTTCTTCCTCAATAGTATGACAGTCCCTGAAAGCATACTTCATACTCAGCAACTGAACAGCCTTCCATCATACCAAACTGGGTCATGCCTGGGACTTATGTGAAAGCTTATTCAAGCTTCTTAAACCTCTCCTTTTCCTCTGTTTTCTCTGCCTGCCTCTTTGGAAGGTCCAGGTCTCACTGTAGCATTCCAAAATCTCCAGATTAGAAAAAAGTCTTTAAAAAACCTTCAAGAAATTCCTTCTGACCCTGAGTCTCTGCTGAGTCTGAGAGTATGGAAAAGTGGCTATCCTCACTCCAAGAATACCTTCAAAGGCAGAGGACTAAGTCCCCCTAAATGTAGCTCATTTCCATGCAGCAGTACCCATTGCTTGTGAGTTCTTTATCATGAAATGAAATCTGTTGTCTGTAATTTTCAATCATTAGTCCTGATTCTGCCTGCTGTGTCATTTTTGGTCTTCTCACCTTCAACCTAAACATCCCTAATTCCTCTTTTCTTCTAAAAGCAGAAGCAAACCTGCCACTCTACCCTCATACACAATGAAGAAGTAGATGGAGGTATTCCCTATGCACTGGGAAGCCCCTCTAACCTCCTCCATGAACAGAGCCGAAAAGCCAGGCAGGTTTTGCCAAGGATATGGGCCTGGGAGAAGGTAAAGAGTAAAGAAGTCCAGGACTAAACTGATCATTGCCTCTACTGGCCAGAATGAACATGCTGCAAGGATGAGACAGAGGTAAAAACAGAATAGAATTTATGACTAAGGAAACAGTGACTGCTGGCAGAAGCCAGCCAACAAGCACTACAGAGAACCTTCGACTGTTAGACATAGGGGTATAAAACTCAAAGGTGCTTAGATCATTAATCCAAAGACTGCACAGTCAGTACAGTGAGGCAACAAGAACAGACTGGGCAGAATTATTATAAAACATAGCTGGGAAGGAAATAAGAAAGAAATTTCTCAAAAATTGAAAACAGCATTAAAATCCAGGGCACATTACCCCATAAATATGTAAAATTTTCATGAATTGATTAAAATTTTTTTTAAATATTTTAAGCAGGGTACATTGGCACATGCCTGTATTCCCAGCTACTCATGAAGGCTTGAAGCAGGAGGACTGCCAAATGACAACTTAGCAAACCCTGTATCAAAATTTAAAAAATTAAAAGGGTTGGGGATGTAGCTCAGTGGCAGAGTGTTCACCTAGCATGCAGGACGCACAGGGATCAGTTCCTACCATTGCACATAAGCAAACATACAAACGTTTAAGTAAAATAATTCATTTTTTTTAAAAAGCAGAGCTCTTGCTCAAGCAAATAAGATAAAGCTGCTTCTTCTGGATACTCAGGAAAAAGGGGGAAAAAAAAAAAAACAGCCATGTTTGGCCACAATAAGTGACTCACTCATTGTTCATTCATTTTCTTACTGACTACATACTATCTCATGCACAGTATCATGCCACAGGGGCAGTGGTGACCAAGAGATTTGGTCTAGATCCCCCTTCCTCAAACCCTATACTCTTGCACGATATCTGACACATTTCTATGTCTCTGAGGGAACTATCCTGTGAGAAGGAAGAGCACAGATCATTAGCCCCATCATACAGGTGTGAGTAAGCAATGACTCACTCAGTATCTCATATATGATTTATGACAGTCAGAACATGGCCCTGACTGAGTTTGCAGTTCAGCAGTAGAGTGTACATCTACCATGCCCAAGGTGGGTATGATTCCCAGCGCCCCCACTGCAAACACCACCACCAAAAAAAATGAACTTGGCCCAAAGCTCTGGACTCCCAATCTCTGTAGTCCTTGAGGTTAGACTCTCTTCATCCCACCAGAAGCACAAGTTCGGCCATATTGAATCTCACCTGCTGTCACTGGAGTTTGCAGACAGAAAGGCCTGTTCTCCTATGTTCTGAGTGTTCCCAATGGTCTGGCTGTTGCCTCTGTCCACAGATTGACCTGTGCTTACCCCCAAACTGGTGCTATCCAATACCGGAGTGACAGTTTGGTCCAGAGATACCTAAAGAAGATTTAAAACTTAATACTAGAATCCATAAAAAAACAGGGAAACTTAGTAAACAAGCTGTTTGATTAATTCAATAAGTATTTACACACATACATGCACACATACATACAAAAATAAAATCACTAACTACCACCACCACCTATACAATGTTTAAAGCTACTTACATACATGGTTCTTTTTATTCCTCTCATTCTCAATTCCCACTGGGACCTGGTAGAAGAGCTAAAGCAATCTAGAGACTACAGCCAGTGCTATATGTACACTGCCTTCTACCAGGAAATAGGAAGACTCCCACTCTCCAAACCACATGGCAGGCAGAGGTTCACAAGAAATCCCCAGTACCAAAGAAATTACTTCAGCACCCAACTCAGACAATATTTACACTAAAGAAACCCCCCATAGAGACAGTAGAGAAGTCTTCCTTATGAGACTTGGAGGAGGGGAAGAAAAGACATTTAAAGACAAGTGGGTGAACCTCACTATGACTCATCCTTTCTACCCCACTCCTTTCTTGTATCTGTAGCAATACATTCAGCCTTCTGATTGCCCAGGTTCAAACCCGAGAGGCATCTGATAGATCCCTTCTCCAGTTGTGGTCTCCTCTTTATTTACATGAATTTCTGTCATGCTCACCCTCCCTCTGACCAGGGAGATCTGGACCAGTCTCTTAAATGGCTCTGCAATTTCAGTCTCTTCCCTGAAAACTTTAACTGCAAGCCACCTTTCATTTATATCTTCCAAAAGAACAGAACCCACCCCATTATTTTGTTACTCTGAAATCTTGTGTCTCCCTATGAGTTATACCATTGAGAACCAACTCCCAGGACATTGAGGGTTCTGTACATTTGCCTGACCTGTGATCTTGTCATACTACCTGACATTTACATTTCCAACCAAATCAAACCCTGCTTGTATAATCCTGTCTCTGTATTCTGTTACCCCGAGATTCCTCTTCCCACAACCACTGGCTAAAAGCCCATCAGTCTTGAAGGGCTACTTCAAATGCTGCCCCTTTAGTAAAATGTTTCATGATTCATTCCACCCCAGTCCCAAGCACTGCAACTCTATGAATCTCTCCTGATAGCTGCCAGGTTTTGCTTCACAGAGTAACATTATACCTATCTCATGCACAGAGAGGTTCTAGAACGCAGATCTCTGCCCTACTCACCTAGAATCCCTACAACAATCATCAAAGGTTGCATCCCATAGCAAATGTAATAAATAAGCCTTCCAGGGTACTCTGGAAAAGTAGAAGGCTCTTAATTCGTGGTTCTTGGGTACTACTTCCAGAATGCAGTTACATCATCAGTTCTTTTTATTTTTTTATTTTGAGATGGCCTTGCTAAGTTGCTAAGGCCTCCCATTTGTGATTCTCCTGCCTCAGCCTCCCAAGTTACTGGGATTACAAGCGTGCACCACTGTGCCCAGCTGGAGCCTTATATTATCAGATATTTTGTTAGATTATATAAATATTGCTCTTCCTAATACAGGGCTTCTCAATCTCAGCACTACTGTCATTTGGAATCAAATAAGACTCGAGCGGGGGTGCTATCCTATACATTGTAGATGTTGAGCAGCATCCCTGATTCCTACACACTACATGTCAGAAATACTTCATCCATCATCTTCCCAACTCCCAGATGTGACAGAAATATCTCTAGATATTACCAAATGTCCCTGGGGGGTTAACTGTCCCTGGTTCTGAAAGAATCACTATGCTCTCCTATAGCAGATGAATTATTTAAAAGAATACCAAATAAAACACTTAAGTCTTTGGGTACTATAAACACCTAGAGAAGTATCAACCATCATTAGCCCACAACCAGTAAGGCTTAGAAATACACACAATGTCCTAAAATTATATTATAACAAGCTAACTGAGAGAGACTAGAACTAACTCTTATGCACATAAGACTAGCTCATAGGCCCTTCTGGGCTCATAAGCCTTCTGGGTCCCTCAAGATGGGTACTCTCTCTCTCTCTCTCATCTACTGCATCCTGAGAATCACTCTACCAGCCTAAACTGAGGGATACTGCCACAAATTTACATGATTCTTTATTCTGGTAGAGGTGTGATTAAGGAGTTATCCTCTAAATCATAAGTTGGCAAACATTTTCTGTAAAGGATGAGATAGTAAACATACTAGGTTTTATGGACCACCTGGTCTCTGTTACAACTATTCAATTCTGCACAAGCACTAAAGCAGTCATAGACAGTATGTATATGAATGGGCATGGCTCCATTCCAATAAAACTTCATTTATAAAAGCAAGATGGTGGGCCAGATTTCCCTCATAGTTGCCTGATCCCTGTTCTGCATCACACGGTCTGCCTTTCATGAGGCTGCACATTTTGCTCAGATCTTAATAAACATTATACTTCTCCTGAAGAATTGTTTTGCCTTCAAATTCTGACCACTCAGGCACAGTGACACATGCCTATAATCCCAGAGGCTCAGGAGGCTGAGGCAGGAGATTACAATTTCAAAGTCAGCCTCAGCAACTTAAAGTGACCCTGTCTCAAAATTTAAAAAAATGAAATAATGGAGATGTGGCTCAGTGCTTAAGTGTCCCTGGCTTTAATTCCTGATTCCAAAATAAACAAGTTCAGAGCTGAATTTAGCACAAAACTCTATTTACTTTAAAAGGCCTTATACTATGCCCTATCTTATTTTCTGATTTCCTGAATTTTCCCCATCTAGGCACATTTTTATTCTGGAGATTCCATTTAGTTCCCACAATCCACCTGGAGTAAATTTTTGGAATAAGACTAGTGGTAAACAAAAAGAAAAGGCAGGATGCACAGAATGGTAGTTATCATAGGGAGAAACCTGGCAAATAATCAAAAAAGGGAGGTATTAATCTATGATGCACTTCATCTTAACAACCCCACCCAAAATCTTCCTTACAAAAGGTTCCAATTATCATCTGTGGATATTTCCCCCATCTTCTTTAGAGTGAGCTAAATTTAGTGACTTGCCTCCAAAGAGTAGAGCATAAAAGGTGGAAAAAGTAAATTCACAGTGGAGACAGCTGGCAAATACAATATAACCAAGTGATGAAGGCTGTCATCACAGGTATGTACTGCAGGTCTCATGTATCCCCAATATGATGTGATGAGAAGGGCAACTCACCTCTGAGGTACCACTCCACTGTAACCATGAGAAAAACACCAGACAAACCCATATCTGAGGACGTTTTATAGGATACCCTGGCCAGGGCTTATCAAGACTATTAGTCATTAAAAAAAAAAAATGCACACAAAACAAGGAAAGACTGAGAAATGATCACAGTCCAGAGGAGACTGGAGCAACATGACAACTAACATGTACACAAAAGATTTTAAATCTGTATGTCCAAGAAATATCTGAACACTCATGTTCATTGCAACATTATTCACAATGGGGTGCCTGGATTGGATCCTGCCTGGAACAAAAAAAGGATATCAATAGAAAAAAATGGCAAAATCTACACAAAGTCTGGTGTTCAGTCACACACACACACACACACACACACACACACACACACACACACAACCAGCAGCAGTAGCACCAACTGCCAGTCTCTTCTCCACCTCCCAGCATCCTCAAAGCTATGGAAGATGGTAAGGAGAGAGCCCTGACAGGGATGCCTCTGAGATTAGCACCAATCAAACAGGTGCTTTGACAGCCCTTTCACCACCTCTGCCTGTCACATCCCTGCTTTCTCAGGCTGGAGGATAATCAGTCACTAATAAGCAGTCAGATCTGCCTGACCAGTTCCCGACAGTGCCTGGAGGCTGTTGGAGATAGCACTCTGCTCTGTCTTACGTGGAGACAAATGAGCTAAGTGGTGCTTCTTTCTTCCAGCCACCCAGCTTCTTTAGGTTAGACAGAGGTACCATAAAGGGACCCTTGACAGAAACCTATATATCTAACAGTAAGTGGGAGGGACTGGGAATAAACTCCCAGACCCAAACCCTGGGTGTTCTGCAAGGTTTATGACATCAGGAAAGAAAGGAATATGAAAATACTCTCTCTGCCCTCATGAAGCTTCCCATCTGGGGATAGGAAGAGGATGACACACATTAAGTAATATTTGTAAAGGGTTTTTCATTCCTGTATCTCCCATAGTATTTGATAAAGACCTATATTCAGCAGTGCTTGGTATATGTTATCGCAACTAAATTGAACTTTCTCTGCAGGCACTGCCTCCTTCTCCACATATCCATCCTAAACCCTCTTAATGAATAGTTATTTATATTTTATATCTTACCTCACTTCACAAAACATGAGGCTACCATAAATCCATAAACATATAATAAGACAGAATAAATACATGACAAAACCAAATAAAGAGAAAAAGCATGTAGGAAGTGTGAAATTATAGTATAATCAAGTAATTTTTTGATATAACATTTTTAACATCTGGAACTGGACCATGTAATACAGAAGTTACTAGCTAAATGTGGCTCTTTAAATATAAATTAACAAAAATTCAACAGAGAGGCAACATGTATCCCATTTGTTTACAATAAAATAAAAAAAATTCAATTAAACTTTCTGTTCCTGGATCATATTAGCCACACTGCAAGGAGCTCAATAGCTATATATGAGTAGGGGCTATGTTGGACAGCACAAATATACAACATTTCCATCACTGTAGAAATTTGAATTGGACAGCACTAGTCCAAAGCAAAGATTGCAAAGAAAAAAAATGTGTATGGGGCTAGAGGTACTGTTCAGTAGTAGAGCACTTGCCTAGCATGCACAAGGCCCTAGGTTCAATCCCCAGAACCAAAAAAATAATATAACTTACATTGACGCACATCTGGCTGAGTTTTAGAGGTTTGGGGTTGTCGTTTGTTGTTGTTTTTCTTGTTTCTTTCTTTTTGTGATACTGGGGATTGAACCCAAGGCCTCCTGTATGTTAAGGTTTGACCACCGAGTTACATTCCCAGCTCTTCGTTTAATTATATTGTGAGACAGAGTCTCACTAAGCTGGCAGGCTGGCCTTGAATTTGGAATCCTCCTGCCTCTGCCTCTCAAGTAGCAGGCATGCACTACTGTGATTAGGGCTGAGTACTAGTTTTTTAAAAAAGGAAGGGCTGCGGGCTGCTTGGTAGCCATGTGATTTTTGCTAGGTAGGAACCCAGACTTAGTGTCTAGCATATTTACACACAAGACAGAAACTTGGATTTTTGAATGAACTCTCGTGATTTTTAAGTATTTCCAATCAATTCAAATTAAATACATACATACATAAAAACCACAGCAAGGTCAAATACATTTTGGGAACATTTGAACATCCTAATTCTTTGCAGAAGCCTAGCACAGACTCCAAGTAAGAGCCTGGCTAATAGTGGAGGGTTTTAAGTTAGGGCAAAGTTGGTTAGTAGGTCTCAGAGAGCCTCAGGAGGGATTGAGTCCTTGGAGATATGAGCCTTCTATTCACTCATGACTCTGAAGAAAGAACACTGAGCAAAGAACACTTTTGGACACATCACAATCTTAAGACTCTCCAGAAAAGTATCTCCATGATCCCCATGAACACATTAAAAACGGCTACCCTAACAAATGTGGCCCCAAAGTGCACTCTACAGAATCCAGCATCTCTGGGGCCATCACAGGGTGCAACTGTCTGGGGCTATGTGTTATCTCAGATCTCTCCTCCTACATACTTAAACCACAAGGGTTCCGCATTTGACTTGGATTTCAGAGTTTGTTATAAATTTTCAATGGGAAAAATAGGGTGTCCCATTATTTAAATAAAAAGGGCCCCACTGTCTTCTGTGTCTGTCCTCCCCACCCATACCTCAGAGGCAATATTTCCTGAACACCTCCTATGAGACAGGAACTGGATTAGGAGCTGAGGAATCAACAGTGGACAAAACAGACATGATAGCTGCCCCCTTGGAGCTTAGTCTTGTGTGGAAGGTGTTTACAAAATTCCAGTCATACAAATGCAAAGTGGAACTGTGTGAAATGAGATGCTAAAAAAAGAAATATTCGAGTGCCTGATGTGGGATCTGGATCAAGAAAGAATCAACCAGACATAGTCAGGGACAGCACATCGCAGGAAATATGGTGCTTACAGGTCACTGGAGTGTAAGAGTGAGGATGCAAATGAAGCAGAAAATGAGACTGGAAAGTTGAGGCCCCAATTATGCAGGACCTTTCTCATCATAATAAAGATTTCAACCTTTATCCTAAAGAAAAGAAAGGTTTGGAAAGGGTTAGTGAGAGATGATGTAATCAGAATTCATTTCAGAGAGTGACTTGGAAGAAGTGTAGAAAACAGACTGGAGAGGGTCTGGATGGCAGCTGAAGACCACACAGGAGGCTGCTGCAGGGTGCATTGGGAGGAGGGTGTCCATGGAGATGGAAGTAACTGAACAAAGTGATGACTCCAGAAACTTTTACCATGTAAATCCAACCTGTCCATGCTGGGCTGGGCTTCTGAGACCCAAGCCTCCTTATGAGAGAGAGTATCTGCTGGGGATCAAGGAATCAGGGAAGCTAAGATGTCCTAAGGTCTCATGTGGCAGGGGCCTCTCTTGATCACCACATCCCTTTAGGCTCTGAGCTATAGCTCAACTGACTACTATGGAAAAAGTTCCCTGACCAAATTCTTACATTTCATTAAGTTTGTAATGATAAAAATCAATTTATAGAGAACAGGATATAGACAGGAAAACTGTGTATCTCTGTTCTAGTTATCAAACCAAGAGTGACACATTCATCATTGTCAAATGATTAACTGATAGCACAAGCGACCATTTCCCAAGACCGGCACACAACTCTGTTACTTGGAACCGTCTATGTACTACTGTCAGTTTTAATTTCACAGGTAATTATTTTCCCTTAGTAAAGATGGACTGCAGTGACAGCCCCTCCCCACAGCTTAGCAAGCAAGAATTCCTTCTCAGTGAAGAGCTGCTCTGAGGGACAAAAACCATGGCATCACCTCTGCAACCCAGCAAGAACTGGTGGATTTGACATTCCAAGGTCCAGCAGGGTCATCACAGAGCTACAAAGGGTGGAAGAGGTCACCCAGTCAAAGCCCATTTTTACATACACACTCATGAGAAAATTGCTGACTGTTTCAATTAAGCTCATTCACTGATTTGTATTCCTGTGCTCCCTCCCACTCCAGACTCCCTCACCCATATAAAGATACACTATAAAGAATGACTGTGAGCCAGGTCTGAGCTAACCACAGAGATGCTTCATCTCATTTCACTCTCACAGCAACCCTATAAAAAGAGCAAAATTATTAGTCCCATTCTACAGATGAAAAACCCAAGGTTGGGAGAGGTTAGCACAGTTGGCAAAGAGTTCACCACTAGTCCATGGAGTGACAGGCAGCTTGACATCAGAGCCTAAAAACTGATTCTTTTAATATGTAGCTCCTTTCTTTTAAGGGGTTCATTACACACTCCATATTTTCTGGTCCTGGATCAGGGTGGAAAAAGAAGAAGCAGAAAGGAGTAGTCCCTAACAGGCAGAGATGCATTGAATTGACATTATAATCTAGTGACATAGTAACAATCAGCCCTTAGTATCTGCAGGGGACTGGTACCAGGACACCAGGACCCCCAGGATACAAAAAATCCATGGATACTAGGTAAGGTGGCACGTGCCCATAAGGCCAGCTACTCAGGAAGCTAAGATAGGAGGCAAGTTCAAGGGCAGCCTCAATAACTTAGCAAGACCTTCAGAAACTTGACAATACCCTGTTTTGAGACCAAAATAAAAAACAGAAGAACTGAAGATGTAGTTCAGTGTACCCTTGGATTCAATCCCTAATTTAAAAAAAAAAAAAAAAAGCAAAACTCAATGGATATTAAAGTCCTTTATGTAAAAAAAATGGCATACTATTTACATATAACCTGCACACATATATACTTTAAATCATCTCTAGATTATGTATAATGCCTAATACAGTACAAGTGCTGTGCAAATAGTTGTTATACTGTATTGCTTAGGGATTTTGTTTTTGTTTTTGTTTTTTAGCTTTTGTTTTGTTTTGGGTTTTGTTCTTTTTTATAACTGGGGATCAAACCTAAGTCTTCATGCATGCAAGGCAAGTACGTTACAGAATTACATCTCAGTCCTGTACTGCTTAAGGAATAATGATGACAATAAAAAAAAAGTTTGTACGTGTAAAGTATAGATGCATTTTTTCCTGAATATTTTTGATACACAGTTGGTTGAATCTGTAGATTGCAATATAAACATGACTATACTAACCCTAATCATACCTAGTATTAACTGCCTACCCATCACATACCCAGCTCCATGTTAGGTATTTATATCATTCCTGCCACATTAATTAGAAGTGTGGGTCAGGGCTCTGGCTCAGTGGTAGAGCACTTGCCTTCCATGTGTGAGGCACTAGATTTGATCCTCAGCACCACATAAAAATAAATAAAAAATTAAAGATATTGTGCCCATCTACAATTAAAAAAAATTTTTTTTAATTAAAAAAAAAAAGTGTGTTACTTTGCCAAGCATGGTGGCACAGTCCTTAATCCCAGGGGCTCAGGAGGCTGAGGTACAAGGATTCAGAGTTCAAAGCCAGCCTCAGCAATTTAGTAAGGCCCTAAGCAACATAAGGAGACTCTGTCTCAAAAATAAAAAATAAAAAAGAGCTGGGGATGTGGCTTGGTGGTTAAGTGCACCTTGTTTCATCCCTGGTACCAAAAAAAAAAAAAAAAAAGTTTGTTACTTTATTTCCAAATACAAGGGGGTTTTCTAAGTTATCAGTATGTCGTTGTACATGTAACTTAATTGCACTATCATCAGAAATAGGCTCCTTATGATCTCATCCCACTGAAATTTGTTGGAAAGTATATATTATTTCTAACACTCAAAAGGACCCTACAAGAAAATTACTTTTAATTCCTTTCACAAAGGAGGAAACTGGTGTTCAGATGCTTAATCACTGTGCATAAAGCAACTCATTGGTATAGCACTGCAGCCAAGATGTAAAAGCAACCACCTCACTCCACAAGTCCCTCTCTCCAAAGGTATGATACACGTGAGAAAATACAGGAAACAAATTCCATATTATGTATATTTTACCACAATAAATAATAAATAAATAGCCACTTGTCATGGGGCAGGCCTGTAATCCCAGCAATTTAGGAGGGTAAGGATCACAAGTTCAAGGCCAGTTGGCAACTTAGTGAGATCCTGTCTCAAAATAAAAAGTGAAAGGGGCCAGGGATATAGCTCTGTTATAGAGTGCCCCTGGGTCCAATTCCAATACCAAAAATAGACGAAGTGAACATAAAAAAGAAAAAAAAGTACAGTTTAATTTTGTATATATGTAGGGAGCTCCCTTACTACCTGTAATGTGAGTTAACTTTGTTAACAATGTACACATTCTTTTTTAACAACACACCTAGTGGACAATATAAACTTTATGTGTTTCTTCCAAAATCTATATCTTTATGTGCTATTCTCAATTGTGGAAAATCATCCACTTTTGTCCTACAGGTGAATTCCACCAGATGAAGCATGTGGATTATTATATTGTAGGATTTATTAAATGACTCTCTTGCAGCCCTGTTGGTTTTTATTATGTTAAATTCTAATCTAAGTCCAAAATTGTTCACAAGGGAGTGTCTTGATTATAAGCTATATGGATTGATCTAAGACTGTTTTAAACCAAAAATATAGGGTGCCTCCCACACTCAGACATGAGAGATGTTTAGATTAGGACATGGCGGTCCTGAGATAATTCGTTCAGGGTCATAAAGCTCATGGGAACAGGTGGATGCAGACATCTGAAGACCTGTACAAACAGGCATGGCAATACCCGATCTCCTAAGAAAGGGGAAACTCCAATGTTTACCAAATCCCTACCCTCCCAGCACAGTGAAGAGGCTCCAGTCACTCACTAAGTGAGTGCTATATGACCAGCTAACTTCTTTAAGTCTTGGTGTTTGCATCTGGAAGACAGGGTGATAATACCTGCACCTTACAGGTTGTTTTTGAAGATTATGTTTGCAAAGCACCAACGGAGTGGGTACATAATAAATGCTGGTTTTGATTTCTACTAAATAAGGAATACAAACCTCCCAAGTTCCATCCTCTTTACCCTGCCTCATTCAGCATGAACCCTGTTTATTCTCAGATTTTCTATAACTAAGTCAATTTCCTATACTACTTAGAGGCCTTAATAAAGGAATGAACACTATTTCTCCTCATCAAGGACCTATTAAAATAGTAATTCATATTGCTAATTATAGAGCAGGTCTGGAGTAAGGCTATGGGTCCTGTATTTAAATCTCAGCTCTACCATATGCTGTATAAAGCAACTTTTTTATCTCATAATTTCTCCATTTCCAAAATTCAGATAAAACTTTTTCTTAACTTTTAGGTTATGTTTTGAGATGAAATAATACTTATAGCAAGTGAAGAATTTTAAGGTCTTGAAGGCCTTCAAGATCTGGTTCAAAACCTTTAATTGACAAATGAGTTTAGTGAAGCTCAGAGGGTGGGCAAGCTACCCAGGATCACACACCATTAGCCTATAACACAGTACATATTTGTAAATGTTGGCTTTGTTTATTCACTACCGCCTGCCACACAGTATAAATCCATCTGGTACCAGGAGAAAAATAATAAATGTTCAGTTCTTAAGTATGCAAATTTCTTTCTTTTTCTTCTTTTTAATGGGTATTGAATCCATTACCACTGACTGTAGGTAAGAGGTCCTTAGCTCTCTAACTTTTTATTTTGAGACAGGGTCATTGCTAAGTTACCCAGGCTGGCCTCGAATTTGGGAAATTCCTGCCTCAACCTCCCCAGTAGCTGGGATTACAGGCAGGACCACCACACCCAGCTAAGTGTACATATTTAATGTTGCTTATAAAAGTTAAAAGGGAAGATAATGCAATGTGATGACAATTCATAACACTCATGTGATGTCAGGCAGCAATGAGAAAAAGTTGACTCAACACCAATGGGATCACTTGTCCTCTCACATGAATCTCTTCCATTCCCCTGCAACACTGCAAACACCACAGAAGGGATGATATCTCAGAGATCAAATTCAATTTTGACTGACACTCAAACTCAGATTCAGCCAATTTTCATCTGCTCAGAGCTAAACAGAAAGCTAGCTTGTGGCTTCTTCTGATGGGCTGGCATGCGAGGGCTGCAGAACCCTGGAGCTTAACTAACCTGAGGGTAGAAGGCAGACGATGCTGTGCGTGGGCTGCGGACAAACTCCATAAAGAAGGCCCCGTCCTGAAGTCAGAGGAGGAGGAAGCAGCAGCAACAGCAGCAGCAGCAGGCGCAAGAGAGTGAAGAAATGGAGTGTGTACCAGTGGTTAACCATCGAGGGAGGAAGAGGGAGATGAAACACAAAAAATAAAAATAAAAACAAGAAGGAAAGGAGAGAAACAAGGACCCATGAAAGAAATGGGGGGGCAATAAAAAATTTTTAAAAAAGGAGAGAGAGAGAAGGAGAGAGAGCCACCCAGAAAGATAATATCCACATGCAAAGTATGAGCAGGAACCCACACCTTCCTGGGCAGAATATCCCATCTGTGTGGGAGAAAGCACCTGGGTTAGAAGGTGTGTCCAAGCTCCCTCAGGTCTGCCAAGAGTGTGGCTTGGATGCTTTTGCCCTCCCACATAGCTCTGAAATTCCTTCAGACCTATGGCAAGGAAGAGGGAAAGGCCACAGCTTTGGGGAATTGGCAGGGCAAAGGCTACAGTGGCAACATCCTGGCCTCCCGCCTGGCTGGGTGACAAGAAACTGAGACATGAGGTTTCTTCTGCCTGTTATTGAACATGGCAGCCAGAAGGGAGAAGAGGATTCAATGCAGGAAGAAGTCTCTATTAATCTTCTGGGCACATAGCAGTACAGAAGCAGCCATACCTTCTCCTCCACTGGTTGTGTAATCATCAAGAAGCTGAGATACACAGAAGGTCAGATACACAAGCACTCACTTGAGGGGTTTTCTGAAGCTCTCTACCCCAAGTCCAATCATATGGGGTGAAAATGGTCATGTATTTAAAACAAAAATGACACAGGAGATTTTCTAAATAACCTCTGTCCCTTCAAAATCTTTATACTTTTTATGTCAATTACAACTGAAATTCAGAAGTGGTACCTGATCAATGTCTCTGCTTTCCTACAACTTTTCTTCAGCATAAAATGTAGAATAACTGAAATTTCTGAATGTTCTTTTTATCAACATTGTTGCTACTTCCAATTAGCCACTGGAAACTCAAGTAACAAACCTTGGAAAGTTGAAGCTGTGAAAAGTACAGGCAGGCCCTGCCCATGAAGCCAACACAAGGTGCTACCTGGAGACATGGTTGAGAATTTCTGAGTATATCAGCAGGACATTTCACAGTTTTCCTTCCCCTTCTCTAAACTTGGGAGGAACTATTCAACTGGAAGTGTTCAACTGGAAGATCAGGAAAGCGTTCTAAATAGCAACTTGGTCGTTTGGTGTTTGATGCATTTTAATCTTAATGTTTGTGATCCTATAATTTCTCTATCTTATCCTTGGAACTGTTTAAAATCCTCAAAGATGGCAATAAACAAATATTAAAAGAATTTTTAAAAAAGCTGGTGGGCAGCACACAGGGGACTTCTGTACTTCATTATTCCATTCCTAACCCCTCTGCCAGAACATATATCAGTGGAGGTGCTAATGATGCTAAGATTTATGTACCCATGATAAAGAACAGGTGAAAAAACTTTTTCTTGGCCAATAAAACTTTCTTTGCACACCATTCTCCTTGGAACCTAAAGTTACTCACTAGAGCAGGGGTCAGCAAACTATAGCTTACAGTCCAAATCTGGCCAATCACTGTCTTCATACGGTCTGAGATAAGCAGATAAGCAGATAAACTGCTTTTACAATATTAAATTGTTATATAAGTGCTTATACAATAGCCTTTTGTTTTGTTTCTTGGCCCCCAAAGCCTAAAGTATATATTTATGTTTGCTGGCCACTGGTCTATACAGACTAAAACTTACCTATACCTCAGAGAGCATTTTTGTCTCATATTTTAATCACTTCATCTGAGTAATTTAGGTAGTGTAATTCTAATTTTAATTCTAGTAACTTATGCTAAGGAAATAACCAGAGATATAGTCAAATAATTATTGTAAGGAACTTCACTGTAACATTATTTATAATTGTGATGCACCACAGATTATAATTTACAGAATAATTACAAAATTTATCTTAAAATTAGAAATCATCTATAATTTTACTTTAAAAAGTCTAAATGAAGTTCTATTCCTATGATTAAATATTATATGGCTTTTTTCTTTTTTCATACCAGGTTAAGTACCAGGGCCACTCAACCACTGAGCCACAGCCCTCTTTACTTTTTATTTTGAGATAGGGTATCACTAAGTTGCTGAGGCTGGCCTCGAACTTGCAATCCTCCTGCCTCAGTCTTCCAAGCTGCTGGGATTACAGGCATGCACCACCATGCCCAGCTATAAGGCTTTTTTGTGTATGTGGTGCTAGGGAATCAAACCGAGGGCCTTGTGCATACTAACTACGTAAGTACCTACTCTGCCAGTAGGCTATACCCCAGTCCATAGCTACTTTAAAAATCATGCTTTTGAGGCTGGGGTTTTAACTCAGTGGTAGAATACCTGATTCCTGGTACTGGGGAAAAAAAATCATACTTGAAAAATATTGAATGACATGGAAAATTTTATGACATGGAAATAAAATCTGATAGCCTAGAAAGATAAAATAAATTCACTGAATCTCTTTCATCTCCCAGATAAGAGAATGTACATTCAGCTCACCCTACTACAGCAGAATAACCTCAGATTTTGAATTTCTCAGGAGATGAAGATACAAGTTTTCTGCCCTTCTACACTTGCTACTCCTTATAGAGGCCTAAAGTATCTGTATTTTTCATTTTTATTCCACCCTCTCCAGGATGCTTCTGTCTGACTATATTTTTTAGGAGTCTAAGAAAACTGATAGTAATTCCATTATCAAAGAACAGTGAGATCTTGTGGAAGGGTCTTCAGAAGCATTGTACTCCTGTCTAGGAAAACTAACAATGATGCTGAAGTAAAACCAGATGGTGAACTTCAAAGCTCAAGTCAGATCTCAGGACTGGACCAACAGAGTTGTTTGACTTTGTTTTATAACTGCACTTAACTAGAATTTATCTTTCTTACAACTTGAATAGAAAAGTCATTAATTAAGGTAGTAAAAGTAACAGAACCTTAAAAGAGTATGGAGTAGGATTCATCCAAAGTTTAGCACATTCGATCCTGGATTGAGGCTATCCATTCTACCCTACACACTGGGTCTCTGCAAGCACTCAGCAGTTTCCCACTTGAGTGGCCTCCTTTACCTTTCGTGGGCTGTCCACATAGGTGGGAGTCATGGCAACACTGCTTTCGGCTAATTGGGTAGAGCTTTTTCCACTGTGCAGAGCTGCCTGCTGTTCTCCCAGGCACCTAAAAGGAGGAAAAAACACATGACTGCAGCTTTCATAGAGAAGGAACCACATTAGCCAAAATGAAGACTGCTCTGTTACTGGTATCTTCAAAACACACACACACTTCTGCCTCATTTCTCCTTTAGGCCCTACCTGGTACACTTAACTTCGTGAAACTATCCTAAACAGTCAATAGTCCCTCATAATAAATCAGAAAACAACACAATTTAAAAAGCATTCTGGGTTGGGTATGGTGGTACATGCCTATAGTCCCAGCTACTCAGAGACCGAGGCAAGAAGATCACCTGAGCCCAGGAATTTGAGGCCAGCCAGGGAAAGATAGCAAAATATTGACTTAAATAAAAGCTTATGTATTACTTTTAAAGGGCAACTAATGGCCCCTACTTCCTGAAATTGATCACCATTTTTTTAGCCCTCTGGGAAGACTTTTTCTCAAGTTTTCTTAAAAAATACCAGCAAAAGCACATTTTGAAAATTAGGGCTTCATTCATATAAGGCACAAATTAAAAAGAGAAAAATGTGTTAATTCCACATATTTTGAAGGAATTTATGTTATCCTTTCAAATATAATATCCATTCCCCCTCAAAATATGCACCCAAATCTAACAGACATTATCTCATGAACAAGACAAGCATGGTTTTCTTATGTCATTTCATCCTATCTCAGTTCTGATGTACATGAATTCATACCTTCATGCTCATTTTCAATCCTTTTCCATACTAAAATTAACTGTGACCTACTTTAGCTTAAATTACTTTGTTCTAATATATTACTGTATTTTTATTAGGTAAGATTCAGAAAGTTCATATTATACTCTTAAATGCTTCATTATTATTGTAATATATGTAGAATTCACATCAGTATCTGCTGGGCATCAGTTCCAGTACCCCACTATAGACACCAAAACCTATGTATGCTCAAATCCTTTACATACAATAGTACAGTATTTAAATAGAACCATGTACTTTTTCCCAAATACTTTAAACCATTTCTATATTACTGATAATATCTAACACAAAGTAAATGATATGCAAATAGTTGTTATACAGTATTGTTTAGAGAATAATAACTAGAAAAAAGTCTATACATTTTGGCACAGATGCAAACTTTTTTCAAAATGTTTTCAATCCATGGTTGGTGGAATCCTCAAATATAATGCCAACAGATGTGGACTACCAACTACACTGTTGCAGAGAACACTGTGAGTTGCCACCCAGATCCCTCCACTATGGCCTTGTTGCCTGAACAGCTAGAAGCACTGTCCAAGTAGCTTAGCAGTCAGTGCATTAAGAGACAGCTCCAGCTGCAGAGCAAGCCTCCTCTGAGCTCCCCACCCTCTAGGCTAATCACAGTCAATTAATGATCAGTGTGTGTGAGACAGCATGAGTGTGGTGTGTATGCGTATGTGAGGCCTGATAATTTTGCCCCAACCTGGCTCATCACAGAAGGCTATGCCAGATCCGGTGTTAACACAGGTCACCCAAGGCTGTCACTAGATATTGCAGATTAGTATACCCATTCTTGTTTCTTCCCACTCCCTCCCAAAGGTACTGAACCCATGGACTTTTCTTAATAAACAGCCTAAATGCTAAATTCCCAACTGGTCTGCTCCCCCAGGAACCCAACTTAAAACACTTTTCATCTTAAAATTCTGATTTTTTTCTCTGTGTGTGGTCCTGAGGATAGAATCCAGGACTTCACTCATGCTAGGCAAAGTCCTATCACTGAACTATATCCCCCAGCCCAAATTCTGATTTGTGTACCAATCACGAAGTAATCTGACACCAGCAATTAAAATCTGTCTCCACAGTAACTAGATGCACTCTCTCTTTTAAACTACTTTATTATAGAAAAACTCAAAACTATACAAAAGTAAAGATATAAGAAATCCTTACATATCCAGCCACCAAAATGATACACTTAGAGTCAATCTCGTTTCATATATCTCCTACCTTCCCACACCAAATCATTTGAAGCAAAACTCACATATGTTATTATTTTTCAATAAACATTGCATTGTTTCTAAAAAGGAATAGCTTTTAAAAAACACAGCCACAATTAAAATTTTTTTATAATTTTATAATATCAACTTCCCCAACTATCTCATAAAAACCTTAACAGTTTTGATTCAAAACAAAATTCTAAGGTCCCTACTTTATGATTAGTTATGTCCCTTAAACCTCTTCTAAGGTATAAGCTCTACTTCATCCCTTCTTGCAATTAATTTATTGAAGAAAGTAGTTCATCTGTCCTGCAAATGTACGGTCTAAATGTGCTGATCTCACTTCATTATTACTAAACATATTTCCCTGTGCCCTGTACTTCCTGAGAACTAGAAGTTATACCTAGAGGTTTGGGCAGAGGTAGGCCCAATTTTGGGCAAGAATGCTTCCCAAGTGGAACTGTACACTTCTATCAGGAGGCCATGGTGTTTGCTGCCTCTCTCTGGTGGTATTAGCTACCACTGAAGATCTTTGCTAGATTCATTAATTCTTTAGAAACTACACATAATGATATTCTGTCATTCCTTTTCTCTTTATTGGCTGGAATATATTAAAAGAGAAACTTCCATACCAAATACTTGGTAACTATGAGGTATAATTAACAGGGGAAAAGCAGAATACATGCTTTTCTCCCTCAACCACTGATATAACATTGAATGTCTGTCTCTTTCTACCACTGTGCAGTATGTTTTCCTAAACCATAAACACAAATGCATAGCATGATATTCTTTGGTACTTCCGTAAGGGGACAGTCATGGGCCATAATTGAGAAAGCTGTGGCAAGAAGCCTCAGTTACTCCCATTACCCCTCCAGATACACTGTATGATACACATAACAATCTACACTGACTGAATTGCTTTCTATGTGCTGACCCACAGACTAGGAATCAAGAGATTCAGACATCAGAAAGACCCTGTCCTTGACCTTAAAGGCTCGTCTAATAATTCAGGGAGAAGACTGTCACAAAATGACGAGCACCAAGGTACACATTTGAGAAGATACACAAGGACACAATGCATTCTGACAAAAGGCAGGCAGACAGCCCTACACAGATACAGTGTCATATGTGTTAGATGGGCCTGAAAAGGTGGGGAGAAAGACAGCCTACACAGAAGCAGGAAGTCAAAGTACAGAGATGCCCTTCACAAGCTTTTGTAGGTAGACAGTATAACACATGGTTGGTCTGCTTTCAGGATAGAACCCAAGCAACAAGCACATATAAGAGGCATGCTGGATAGGATGAGAACATCCCATCTGTTTTGAGTGTCTGTCTGTGTCCCCCTCCCCCAACTTGACTGTCATCAAGCTATACTATTCTAATCAAAGCAGAGGAGCCTACTTGCCAATACCTGTTACCTAAGCTGGTTCCACTGCTGTTAATCAATAAAGACCTAAGACTTCAGAGACATCTGCCCTTCCATGACAGACTGACAGTCTGTGCCTACAGATAAAAACTGGAAGCAACTGAAGAAATGAAGACAAGCTATGAATGGGGCACATGCCTGCAATTCTAGCTACTCAGAAAACTGAGGCTGAAAGATCCCAAGTTTGAGGCTGGCCTGGGCAACCTAGCAAGACACTATCAAAAATAATTTTTTGAATGATCTCACTGATAAGCGGATGATGATACATAATGGGGGGTGGGAGGGAGGCAAGAATGGAGGAAGGAGGGACTGTATAGAGGGAAAAGAGGGGTGGGAAAGGGCGGGGAAGGAAAAAATAACAGAATGAATCAAACACCATTACCTATGTAAATGTATGATTACACAAATGGTATGCCTCTACTTCATATACAGAGAAACAAGTTGTACCCTATTTGTTTACAATAAATAAATAAATAAAATGATATTTTTTTTCTAAATGATTAGGGATAATGTATGTCAGGGGTATAGCACCCCTGGGTTCAATCTCCAGTATCACAAGAAAAAGAAAAAAGAAAGAAAGAAAAGAAACATAGTTATGTTATGGTAACATGACAGGAACATAGATGAAAAATTTTAAAGCTGTTTTGCATGCTGCTATAACATTGTTTTTCATAATAAATACAATTGAATCTGCTTGTTGCAACAGAAGAAAAAGAAAAACATATTAAAAAAATGCTGCGTGGGGCTGGGTTATGGCTCAAGCAGTAGAGTGCTCACCTAGTACACGTGAGGCACTTGGGTTTGATCCTCAATACCACATAATATAAATAAAACAGAGGTATTTTGTCCATCTACAACTTTAAAAAAATGTTGTGTGAACAAATGTTATATAAAAAAGTCTGGTTCTCTCTAATCTATGTCATTCTTAAGAAAACATAGCATATCCCCCAGCGAGCAGTCATCTGGGGGCAAGGAATAACTCTCAGATCTCTTTGTCCTGCCTCCTGCCATGGGATTAACTGAATCTCACCCTTCACATGAGGGGATGCTACTGCCCCAAGGTAGCATTCTTCTCCTAGTCTGAGTTGAAAGAGGCTCTTGGTGCGTACTCAGTGATGACTCACTGAAAAAATAAAATAATATACCTCACTCCATTTCACACCCTACAGCTTCACAACCTTGCCAGTAACATACGGTTCTTATTCTCTTTTATAATGGGAAAAGTCTAAGATGTTATAGGGAGAAGCTGCCAGGCAAAGTTGTAGGATCTTTCCTGGGTCAGTTAATTTGGAAGAGGACCAGAGCTTTCAGTAATAGGCCCAACCTACCCGATTTCCTTCTCTCATTACCATCTTCTGGACAACCGACAGGGTTCCTCTCCTCTCCTGCATATCCCACTCTTTCCATTTCATCCAACTAGCTGCTGTCTCCTGGCACCCACCTGCCAAGCATTCCTATACCCAGACTCATCTCTGAAGAAACCACTTCTACCAAAGATACAGACTAGATATTTTATGATATTAAAGAACTGTAAAAGCCAGGAATGGTAATGTATGCCTATAACCCCAGCAACTCAGGAGCCTAAGGCAGGATGATCAAGTTCGAAGTCAGCCTCAGCAACTTAATGAAGCCCTAAGCAATTTATTAAGACCCTATCTTAAAATAAAAAAGGCCTGGGGATATGGCTCAGTGGTTAAGCACCTCTGGGTCAATTCTTGGTAACAAAAACAAAAACAAAAAAAAAAAAACCTTAATTTTTAGGTAAATTATACTATTATAGTTTGTATTTTTAAAAAAGACATATCTTTCAGAGAAATATTCTGAAATAATACAGATGAGTGGTAATGTCTAACATTTGAGAAAAAAATAAAAGGTGAATACAAGTGGAATATAAATGAAACAAGACTGGCCATGAGCTGATGATCATTGCAGCTTGGTGATGAACAAAGCAGGATTTATTTATTAAAAAATTTTCAGGTTGGGGGTTTAGCTCAGTGGTACAGCACTTGCCTTGCATGTGCAAGGCCCTGGATTCAATCCTCAGCACTGCAAAAATAAAATAAAATAATTTTCAAAGGATTCCTCCTGGTATGAGAACACATAAAGATGCAGTGCATCCAGTTTCCCATGCTATCCTTTCAATTGCACCTCCCAGCATACCACATGCTCTCTCATCATTCTCTGTTGCTTTCTGAATGTCTAATTGTGTGCTATCTCCTGCTGGACATAATACCCAATACCAGCCCTCACACCCAAAAGAAAATGTCCAGGCTTCCCTAATACATTTGCCCCACATATATACAGAAAGATGTTCAGCATCATATCCTCCATTATTCCATAAATATCCATTGCATACCTACTATGTCCTGGGAAGACTCACAACTTCTGCCCTCAAAGTAGTCATGTGAGGGAAGAAAAGTAAATAGATTTCTGAGGTGCTCAGGAGAATACTGACAAGTGCTCTAATGAACATAGGCCCAGGAGGCAGGCAAGCGCAGTCCAGAACCTGATCTTGGGCTGGGGATGTGGCTCAGTGGTTAAGTGCCCCTGAGTTCATTTCCTGGTACCAAAGGAAAAAAAAAAAAAAAGAACCTGATCTTGCTGTGGAGGATGAGGTTGAGAAACCTGCCCAAGGCAGTTTCTACCTGTGCATGGCAATGTTGTCTTTTTCCCCACAAATCCCACCTCCCCTCAGTATAAATGCTTTGATGCCTACGGGACCAAATTAAATCCCACCTCCTGAAACACTCCCTTCCCTCCCAAGCAAGGTATGGTCCAACTGGTGTCCTGTGAACTGTAGCAACATTCCCAAATGCCTAGAGAGTGCAAGACAAATACAAGACCAGAGTGAGAATCAGAGGCATGTGCCCTTTCTACAGTGCAGCCAAGCTGGGTGTGGTGGTGCATGCCTATAATCCCAGTGGCTCTGGAGACTAAGGCAGAAGGCTGATGAGTTCAAGACCAGCCTCAGTAATGGCAAGGTGCTAGGCAACTCAGTGAGATGCTATCTCTAAATAAAATACAAAATAGGGCTGGGGATGTGGTTCAGTGGTTGAATAACCCTGAGTTCAATTCCCAGTACCCAAAAATAAAATAAAATAAAGTACAGTCAGTAGTGGCATGCTACAAATGTGGGCTATTGAAAGCAAAACACACTGAAGGAAGAGTGTAAGTTTGGGACCAGTCTGGGCAATGTGGTAAGACCCTATCTCAAAAAAAATAATAATAATAAAAAAGGAAAGTTGACTATATACATTATCTATAACTTTATATTGTATTAATTTATCTACACTACATAATTTTTATGCTGTATAACAGAATCCATAGATCATGTTACATATATTTTTCATATAAAAATTCATATAAAATCAAGAATTTTATATGAAATCTTCAAAACAGAAAATTTTGGATGCTTGGAGTTTTCAGGGTGGAGTAGTTCCCTCTGGAACCAGGCACTTACTTCTGACTGGCCTCCATCTCCAGCAAGGCAGAGAGAGCCGAGGTTTTCTTCCCAGCAGTGGGGCCTGTTGACTCAAGGGAGTGTGTGGAAATGGGCCCAGTCATCTGCAAGCCTTTCATGGTGGTCCCTTTCTAAAGCAGAGAAGAGGAGGGGAGGTGAGGCTCAAGTAGGCTTTTGCAATGGACGCCACTCACACACCAGCATAAGCCTCTTCATCTTCAAGCCCTGGGAACTCAATAACACAGTAGAAGAATACTGGTTCTTGGTGTTCAGAAAAGACAGATCAAACTGAGGTTCAGAGAGGTTAAGTAATTTTATTCCACATCGCACTGGAGCTGAAATTCAAACTTTGGTTACCTCAATTCAAAACCAAAGCTCTTCCCATTATAGAAGGTCTCCCAGAAATGTTCCTAATCATAAGTGATGCTGCATACAAAAGGGAGCTAATGTGGGAGGAAGATTAAAGAACTTTGTTTTTGGGGCTGGGGATATAGCTCAGTTGGTAGAGAGGTTGCCTCACAAGCACAAGGCCCTGGGTTCAATCCCCAGCACCGCAAAAAAAAAAAAAAAAAAAAAAAAACTTTGTTTTTGGTTAAAAAAAATAAAATTAGAAACATGATGATGGAACACTACCAGGCAATTAAAAAGAATGAACTACTGATTCTCAGAACAATTTGGATGAATCCCAAAGCATAATGCTAAGTGAAAGAAGGCAGCCTCAAAAGGTTTCACATTGTATGATTCCATTTTTGTGACAATTTGAAAAGATAAAAGAATCATCAGGTCAGTGGTTGTTAGGAGACAAGGATACAGGAAGGAGAATATGACTAAAAAGGGTAGAATGATGGAGCATTTTTTTAAGTGATGAAATTATTCTGTAACCTGATCATGGTTGTGGCTGCCTGAATCTAAACGTTTGTTAAAATTTGTAAATTGTGTACAAGTGTCATAAGTGTGCGCGCGCGCGCACACACACACACACACACATACACAGAGCCAAGTCAATTATATTGTATATTAATTTAAACAAAACAAAACAGCTGAATCCTAGATCTGCCCCTTATTGGCAAAGTGCACTCAGACATATCCCATAAGAGCAGAGCAGTCTCAGTTTTCCCATTAAGGAGCAGTGTGTGATTGAAATGAAGGAACAAGGGTGCTGAAAATTCTTAAAGTGATATAAGAACAAGAAAGGACTGTTTCTATTAATCTCCTAAAAGTCTATACTCAGCAATTCACCACCGCATCACACAGGCAGCTGTGTTCAACACTGGGCCACTTGGCAGGCAGATAAAGGTGCTATGTCCTCAGAGAGAGAATAGCTCAAGTCATGGGACACTGCCCAATCACTGTCTGTACTTTATAACCCCCTTCTTCACCCTACAGTGAATAACAACACATTGTTTGGGATTTAAAATAAACATTGGGCAGTTATGAGGTTCAAAAAAAAAAAGGCAATGGGAGGCCCCTGAGAGAGAGGAGGTGACAGATCCTATATCCCACACCGGGTATAGTCCCTAAGGAGCCCCAGGAGCCCTCACCCGCATCATGCGATCTGAGCGATGCCGCCTGCGGATCCGGTTCAAGCCCTCCACAAAGCGGATAAAGCCATCCAGGAGCTGCCACTCATCCTCATCTGCACGGGGTCTATCCCCATAGATGTCACAGTGGACCTCCCCCTCTGTGATGCGCTTGGTGGCTGTGACACAGGCCGGCAGAAGCAGGAAGCGGGTCCTCCAGAACTTCAGAGACTCAATTAAGCTACAAAGGATCAAGGAAGTGGTAAGAAAAATTACAGACACTCAGAGTACTCCCAGTGAACAATCTCTGATAGTGTGTAAGGGTCCATCTCCCCAGGAGTGTGCTGTCATCTGATGGTACAGCACATGGCTTCATTTCAGACACAAGCTCAGAAGGAAGACTACGAAATTCGCTATCGCTATAATCCCAAAGAAGTCAAAATGTTTATGTGCACCCAGACCCAACAAAATTGCAGATTTGTATCATCATTACCACAAATTGTGCATAAAAGTGAAAAATTAAACATGAGATACCACAAAGTTACCAGTCAGGTAGTCAAGAAAATGTTAAGAACATGATCTGCATTGACTCTCGCACCAAAGGGCACATCATCGCTAAGTCCAGTATTGTTTTCTTCAACTGTAGTAAACTAGACATAACAAAATGTAATATTTCAACCAATTTTGAGTATATATGTCAATGACAGGTACATCCACATTGTTATGTAACCATCACCCTATCCACCTCATAACTATTTTTAACCCATGCAAATATGCTTTTATTCTTCCATTTTTTTCTGAAAGACATAACAGGTAAGATCTTCTCATGAGAAAAAAGGCAGAAACATTAAAATATGCATACACCCGAGTAGCAAAGATGAAAAGACACTCTCAGACCTGAAATCCTCAGAGCCCGCAGAACAAATATACTGATCTAAGTAATTCCACTTGTACTCCTCTAGTCGCTCATGAGAGAATTCCACCCAACAGGAGACAAACTCTGAATCTGAGTGTGAAGGGCACAGGCTGTAGGTATAGTGGATCTGGGTGGATTCATACGGATACCTGAAAAATAAAGTGCATGCCTAGACATTCAAAAGATCATTCCTCCCAGTTCTTCTCTCTCTTTTCTGTCTAATGCACTTAGCACTATACTTGGCAACCAACCCTCAAATACAAGAACCAACTCATCCCAGGGGACTATAATAGAAATTTCCCAGATCTTAAAATTTTTTCATTCTTCTCTCCTCCGTCTTTATTTTTAATTGGTTCAACAGTAATCAGGCTAAACATAAGCTGTATCAAATATAGAAGTAGTTAAGCTAAACTACTTAAAATAATACCAGGGTTATTTTAAAACAAACCTCCAAAGAAAAGACCAACCACTCAACTTCCTTTATTTGAACTAAGAACTATACACAATTTAGCAATCAGACATAATCCAGGACACGTAGCTGAAGACCTTAAATGTCCAAGGACTCACTTGGGAAGGTATCGAGTTACTGTGATCATCTTGTCCTTCAGTGTCACTTTGTGGAAAGTTCTGCCCATACTCAACCAATATTGGTCCTCCTCCTCAGGGCGGTTTCGGGACACAAGGCCTAATAGGAAAAATAAAAAGACTTCCTCCAACAGGCTGAGGCTCATTCCTACAATAGGCAATTACTTTTCATCCATACAGATGCAGAAAAGGAGAAACCGAAACAATGCTTTCATTTATGGAAGATTTATGGAAAAAGATAATTCTTGGTTTAGAAAAAAAAAAAGGTCTAGAAGTTGGCAAATGTTTGTTACCAAACCAACAAGCAGCAGATTAGAAGTTCATAGTGCTGAAAGCACCTAGATGTCGCATGCTAAGCTAATGCCTCATTCTCTAAGGAAAGTTCTGTGGAAGAAATATGGAACTACATTCTACCCAAGCACACACTATATGCCCTGACATTTAAAGTCTTCACCCCAGGAGGACAAGCAACCCAGTTTATCCCCTTTCATTTCCACTACTCTAGGAATTCCTGTACCCATACTACAAACACCCTGTGGGCTGCCAGGAAGTGTCATGGGGTAAGATTAATGAGTATCTAGCAGGGTACCCTGGTATCTCATTCTAAATTAGGTGCACCCCAATTATACAAGTTTTTATCCCGCACAGTTCTCTTTAAATATATACTAATTAAGTATATACTTGTAGCTTATTAGTTTAATGCTTGGCTCCCCCAGTAGACTCTAATATTTAAGGGCAAGGTCAATGCTGTTCTGTTCTCTACCGGAACAGAGCATAGCTCACAACTGGTTATCAATAAACATCTGACAAGTGAGCAGCACAAGTTTTATGATGGCAATCATGATATAATTATAATAAAAATGGTACCATTCCTGTTACTATAGAAATAAGAGAGATTAAATTTATCAAAGGAGAAAATAACCAGAAAGGGCATAGCCAGGCCAAAGAACATCTGGTCAGCTAGCCATGAATCAGCCTGGATCAGTTCTGGACACAAGAGAATTACAAATACATGAGGGACATCAACCGGCAGAAAGTAGACAGGCTAGATGGGGCCAATAACACAGGTGAATTCATTCCACTGCTCATAGGTTAGAGAACAAAATCTTCCTCAAAGTCCTTTGGGGCCTGAGTCTCCTGACACCTCTGACTACACCTCCAGTTCACTCCCTGTACTCCATCACACCAGTCATCTTTCTGGTGACTTCTACTACTGGCCTTTTGCACACGTCAATCCCTCTGCCTGGCATGTTCTGCCCTTCAACTCCCACCTTCCACTCCCAACCTACTTCTCCTAATAACCCCTGCATTACATCAGATCTAAGCTCAAACATCACCTCCTTGAGGCTGTCTCTGACCCTCCAGATTAGATTGGGCCACAAGTAGACAGTCTCACAGACCCCTGCTTATAACAACATGTAGTTTTATCCTAGTTTGACTAATATTATTTTCCCCCATTGGGTTATAAAACCCCCTTCTGAGTAGAAACTTTAAAGATATTGTTGAATGAATAAATGAATGAATTCACATAATTATTGACCCACAGAGCTGTATTTCAGGGAGTGTCATTTCCATTATAAAGGATAAAAAGATGAATTCAAAATAATCTTGACACTCAAAAATGTTAATATTCAATAGGGTCTGGAACAGGAATAGAAGGTGTGCAATAAATGGCACAAGGAGCTTTCACATAAAATCCAAAGGGAGTCAGTCCAAAGCTTCATCTACAAATAGCAGGGCCTGAATTGGGTTACCACTAAGACCCAATAACAATTCCAAACTTCTGGATTCTTTAGACAGAGAACCATCAACAGAGCCAAAGACGATCTGATGTTGGACACTGGGTAGTTAGGGGAACGGAGATTTAATTAGTAACACTGAGGAAGCAAGAGACTAAGAAATTTCACTGATTGTTCTAGGAAGTGATTACTGCTTTATAATTCCAAACACCCATAGTTAACTCCCTCTGTTAGATTCATATCAGAAGAGCTCTCCACAGTCTGACCCTTATTCAATTAGTGTTACCAATTCTTGGTCACTTCTTAGCCTCTGTCACTCAGGAATGACCATTCCTGCTTTAAGTCACTAAGCTTCAATAACAAAGAACAGAAATAAGAGTCCAATATAGGAAAAAAAGAACAGGTGTAAACTTCTGGCTTAGGTAGTATCTGAGAAGCTGCAGCATGACATGTACTCTTCTAAAAATATCCATTTTTAGGTTTAGAAAATTCACTACATACTTTGACAACTCAGTATTAGCTCAGCTGCATGTTATTCCTAGGTATTCACCAAGCCAGGCTATACGACTTCTAAACTTGATCATATCTTCTTCATTAAAAGCAGAGTATAAAGAAAATGTTTAAGATAAATTTGCACCTAATGTAATTTTATTACTCAAAGTAAAACTGACAAAGAAAAATTTTGTGCTGAAAATGATTCCTAAATTTGTCTGTTCCCTACCATCACAAAAAACTACTCCTACAAACCTAGTTGAAAACAAAAAACATAAGGCAAGCACTCACCTCGACTATAGAGTGGGCTACTGCTCAACGGGGGTGGGACAGCAGGGTTGGGTTTCTGTGCCTTGGGCTGCACTATGATTTGGTAACCCTGCATGAGGCGCTGGCAAATGAACTCTTCAAACACCTGCTGGGCTGTCATCTGCACACCATCCTCATCCCTCCTGAAAAAAACAGATGATTGTGCACATGGATATATATGCTTGGTCTTGGGCAGTGACGCTTAGGAGTTCATAGTGTGATCTCCTTTCTTTTATCCCAGACAACCATTCTACGGCATTTCATAAAATTAGCAATTGATTAAACCAGCCTTGGGAGAAATGATCAGTTCAAAGGCATGGAAAAAGAAAGCAGGAAATAATCAATGCCCAAATGAGTAATCTTAGCAAAGATGAACAGATTTAGTGTGCCCAAAATAACTGCAATAGAAAATATAAGCTCAAAGAGGAGAAATCATTAATGTCAACAGAACTTGAAAGAAATGAACAATCTTTGCACCACAAAATTTCCCAAACATAAAAGGATATAGGTTTAAAGGTTCAGTGTTATGATGCATTGGTTTGGACATAATCAGGACCCTCATAAACAAAGCTGAGGTGTTTTTGTTTTGTTTTGTCATGCTAGACATTGAACCCAGGGCCTTGTGTGTGCTAGGCAAGCACTCTACCACTGAGTCACTCAATTATACTCCCAGGACTCTAAATACCTTTTTCTGACACCAACCTGTCCATGTCTGCTTCTGGCAGAAGATCATAGCAGCCTTCTGTGTAGTCATTCTGCAGGCCCTGGCGGTCAGGGAAGTAGTCGGTGGTGAGGGGGAGGCATGCCGGAGTAGTGAGAGACTTCCAGTCCACTCCAACTGTGCAACAGAAGCCTGGCACTACAGGGGGAGCAGACAGTGTCAGAACTGCCTCGCATAACGGATAAAAAGGTACGTGTGGTCACCATGGCAGGTTTGGGATATGGGGGCAAGGGAGGGAACAAGGGTGGGAAAAACAGTTCATGGTAAAAGGTGATAAAATTGCAGGATAGGGAAGGAGAAGAGGAAAGGGGTGGGGGAGGGAGAAAGACAAAAGAGAGAAACAGAGTTTGTTAGACAACGCAGTGCACATGCTTCTCCAATCCCATCATGCAAGTGGGATTTGCAGCTGATATATTACATTTTCTGCTGAACATGAGCTACAGCCACAATACCAGTGAGGTTACTGCAGGGCAGACAGGATAACATGTCCAAGCAAATCAACTTTCTGAGAGCAGATAGAGGCTCAGACTGAAGCCTCTCTGGAGGACTGCAGAGTGGCTAGGTGGGAAAGGAGGAGAGCTCAGCCTGATTTGAAAGCAAAACAGCATACAGTAGCAGAAATAAGTTATACTTTGAGAACTGCAAAAGATCCAAAAGGGCATGAGAAAAAAAACAAGGGAGGATATCTGGGAAAGTTTTGAGACTGGAACTTTAAGAGACAGAGTTAGACAATCCAGAAATAAAAGTTGCAATAAGCCCAACCACATGGGTCTGTCTGGAATTGTCTGCTCTTCAGTTAAAGCACGGTTTCTCAATCTTGGAAATTACTGACACTTCAAACAGCTAATTCTGTGCTATGGAGGACTGTCAGCATTGTAGAGTGTTGAGCAGCATCACTGGATTCTATGCACTAGGTACCAGTGGCCCCCTCTAGTGGTGGAACTCAGAAATATCTGCAGATACTGCTACAAGTTCCCTGATACTGTCCATTTGAAAATCACTGAGTCAAAGTAATTAGGCAGTGCTTTGGTTTGGTTGAGGCTTGTCCCCCAAGGATTTGTGTGTTGGTGGGCGGAGTGGGGTGGAGGTTGGTCCCAGTGTGGGGAGAGGAGAAGTGTGAAACCTTAAAGAAGGTGATAGGGGGCATGCCCTTGGGAGGGATTAGGGTAGCTCTGATGGGACCTTGAAATAGTGCTTGAGTAGTTCTTCGTACTTCCGGTCCCTTCCCATACTCTGGTTTCCTATTTTTTCACATGATCTTTCCCTATTACATGATTTCTCATTGTGACCCATTCACCATCATGTGATGCATCTGAGGAGCTCTCACCCAAGACGACATCATATAGCTTAGAATTTCAGCTTCTCAAACTGTAAGCTAAAAAAACCTCTTTTCTTTATAAAGTTATTCCACCTCAGGTACTTAACTACAGTAATAAGGACCAGACTAATACAGGCTGCTAGCTCTTTAAGTGAGGAGTATCTTAATCTTTTATTTTTTTCTTCTGGTACCAGGGATTAAACCCAGGGGCACTTAACTACTACTGAGTCACACTCTCAGTCCTCCACCCACCATTTTTTTATATTTTATCTAGACACAGGGTCACTGAGTTGCTTAGTGCCTCACTAAGTTGCTGAGGCAGACTTTGAACTCAAAACCTTCCTGCCTCAGACTCTCAGGTTAATGAAATTAAACCACCACACCTGGTTTAATTTTTAAGTAACATCTCTTTAAGTACAGATTATTTTCAAAATCTCTATAAGACAAACAATATGAAAGTGAAAATTTTTGCGCTTTTGCTTCTGGGTCTTGAGGGCTATTCACAACTTACATTTGTACAGTAATTACAGCTAATGACATGGTTGCCTCATCTGCCCTCACATCACCCTCACAAGAATGAGGAAGACCTATGTGCTAAATCACAGTGAGAAGATGCCCCATGCAGCACCACTCAAGTGGGAAAGATAATTAAACTAATTATTACCTTCATGGTCTACCCAGGTCTTGTTAACTGATTAAAACTTCAGGAATTCAAAACACAGCACAGAATAGTCAAAGTAATCACCCCAGTTTCCCCCATGGTAGACAAGGAGTTAAACTTATTCCCACTTCCTAGTTAGATCCAGAATAGAGAGATCTGATCAAAGTCATTGTGGGGAAGCGAGGAATAGAAGTCAACTACATCTTTCTGCCCTTGTAGGTCATGCTGACCCTCATCAGCCTACTAACCCTTGGGGTTGTAAAAACCTGTAGAAATGCTTTCTGCTGGACGCACACCAAAATATATGAAATTCAAATGCCTTAAATCCTACAATGAAAAAGCCTTCAGATTCTTAATTTAATGATGTTCTTCCCTGGGAGTAAAACTGCGGCCTCTTATATAACCCCAGTACATTCTGGTTCTGAAAGAAGGCCTCTGAGGAGGTCCTACCCCAGAAATAAGTAGATAACAAAATCCAGTGCTGGGCTTACAGAGAAATAGGATCATCTATTCACTGCTGGCAGCTTTCTAGAAAATAATCAATCTGCCAATCATACTTAGGGGAATTTATTCCAAGGATATAAACTGAAAGAAAAAACACACCCACTGCCATTCACTATACTTGCATTATATGCCATCATTAAAAACTTGGAAACCATCCAAATGGTCACACATAAGAAATGATTATTCTAACCAACATATGTAATGTGCTTCATAGAGCCATTAAAAATGACAAATCAGAACCTAAAGAAATAATAAAAGGATTAAGTTAATCATGAGGGGGGACAAAAAGACTCATTGATGTATATCCATTGCTCAGAGTCAAGCACAAGTTTATCAGGTGGTAGGATGTTTTTTTTCCCCACTATGTTGTGACTGTAAATAAGATATTCTCTTATTGTACATCTATTTAGATTAACAAGGATGACCAAAATGAGTACAAACAAGTCAAATATTGTCAACTACAGGTGCGTAAAGAGTTCTAGTAATGGCCTATTATTTCTTTGCAATTTTTTTCTAGAGCCATGAGGCATTTAAGAGCTAATGCCAGATCTAGACTGGCCCAAGAGCCTTGTGAGTAAATTTGTGACCTTTTCCATGTGCACTGAATTACATTCTGGAACATGTCATTGAGCCACACCTCTCTCACTTCACATCAGAGAAACTAAATAAACCTCCCTCACACTCATTGCTTTTCTGTACCCCACAGCATGTGGACTTCTAGATCATTCTCTTCCCACAGGCTTTTTCTTGTTTTCTCATGCTCTGAACATCCCATACACCCTAGTATCCACCTCCTGCTAGTAGTTACCCCCTCTTACTTGGGTCTGGAGAGGTAGAAACATTGTCCTCTAGAGAATCCTTATTCTGAATCCTAGGATTCATACCTATGAAAAGATAAAAACAGCTTGTCTAAATGAAGTTTTTTTGCAAAAGAGTTCTCACAATTACAGTTTTAAAAGACTCCAAATTCAAGCTAAAAATAAAAATGAAAACTAAGTGCCAATTCTAGGCTAAGTATTTCAAACAGTGCAAAAGGATCAAAGATAAAATGAACAAACTAAAGCTTGGGAATGAATCAGAACTTTAAGGTTATTAATATCATTCTTTGCCAAATGAGACTTTTAGCAAAGCAACCCACTACTACTTTAAAGAAAATGAACATATTACAAAATCATTTCAACTAATCAGAGCATTCTTTAGCAAATCTAAAAAGACTTATTTAAATTTAGACCATTCAGGGCTAGAGTTGTGGCTCAGTGGTAGAGCACTTGCCTAGTATGTGTGAGGCACTGAGTTTGATTCACAGTACCACATATAAATAAATGAATAAAATAAAGGTCCATCAACATCTAAAAAATTATTTAAAAACAAACAAACAAATAAATAAATAAGTAAATATTCCCTTCATCCTGATCTACTAGAATTCTTCTCCAAATCATGGCTTTCAAGAATATAAGGTAAGACATCAAAACTCACTATTCTAAGAGAATAACAATGATTCTACCTATAACTGGGCTGAAAAAAACAACAGACATTCTTTGAAATACAATTTACTGACTAAAAAGTAATAAGAATAAGTGCTCACTTTGGCAGCACATATCCTAAAACAATACAAAACAGAAGATTAGGATGGCCCTTGCACAAGGATGACACGCAAATTCATGAAGCGTTCCATGTTTTTTAATGTGTCAAAATGCATTCTACTATCATGTACAATTAGAACAAATTAAAAACTAAAAAAAATTATGTCATAGCAAAAAATAAAACTAATTTTAAAACATAATATTTTAAATGTCACTCACAAAACATACATATTTACTAAAAATGTATAATACCATGAAAAAGAATTGGAAAGATCCCCAAGAAACTGTCAACAGTAGATACCTCCAAAAAGAAAGCTAAAGATGGCAGAAAGTAAAAGAGAACTTGTGTTTTTTACTTTAAATCCTTTTGTGTTATTTGAATCTTTGATAATGAGAACACCTACTTATAAAGTCCTTGTGAAATCTTTGGAAAAACAAGCTTGAGAGAAAGCATGTGCAAATCATGTCCTCTGGGAAAGAACATGTATCCTGAATATTCAGAGAACTCTCACAACTCAAGAACACACAAACTCAAACTCAATAAGTAAATGAGCAAAGGATTTGAACAGACACTTTATCATGTGATAAATAAAGGTGAATGTGCACATACAAACAGGCTCAATATCATTAGTCATTAGGGAAACAGCAAATTAAAAACACAGTGAAATATCTCTACACACCTAAGTGAATAATTAAAAATGACTGATCATAGCAACTACTGACAAGGATGCAGAGCAACTGAAATTCTTATACATCGCTGATAGAAAGGCTAAATGGTACACCACTTTGGAAAGCAGTTTTTATGACCTAGTATTCCCACTCAAATGACTTTACATAAGAGAAATGAAAACTTATGCTCATACAAAATTTGTTGATACAAAATTACATCAATGTTTAAAGCAGCTTTATTCATAGTTGCCAAAACCTGGAAAAAAACATAAATGTCTTTCGACTGGTGAAGGGATAAACAAACTACACTGTATCCAAACCATGGACTATTACTTAGCAATGAAAAGTCATATGAGTGGGAATACTAGGTCATAAAAACTGTTTACCAAAGTAAACTACTGATGTATGCAACAACTGGATGAATTTCAAATGCATTAGATGAGTGAAAAAAGCCAGACTCAAAGGGCTACACAGTGCATGACTCCATGCTGGGAAATCACTAAAGTAGAGGACCAGAGAACAAATTTGTAGTTGCTAGGAGACAGGAGAGGGATTGAATATAAAAAGGTAGCAAGAAGGAATTCTGGGGGTTGATGAAAAAGTTCTGTATTTTTATGTATTTGTTAGTGGGTATATGACTCTTCAATCAAACTCATAAAATTATATACTAAAAGAGGAAATTTTACTATATGTAAATTTAAAATACACCAGGCACAATGGTACATACAATGGTAATTGCAGCTACATGGGAGGTTGAGACAGGAGGAAAGCAAGTTTTAGGCTATCACTGGCAACTTAGTGAGACCTTGTGTCTAAAAAATAAAAAGGACTGGGGACACAGTTCAGTGGCCGAGCACCCCTTGGATCAATCCCCAGTACCTCAAAAAATAAAAAATAAAAAAGGCTGGGAGTATAGTTCAATGGTAGATTATCCCTAGGTTCAAATCCCCACACTGCCAAAAAAATTTTAAAGAAACAAGAAGAGCTGGGCACGTTGGCACATGCCTGTAATTCCAGCGGTTCCAGAGGCTGAGGCACAAGGATCACGAGTTCAAAGCCAGCCTCAGCAAATTATAGAGGCCCTAAGCAACCCAGTGAGACCCTGACCCTAAATAAAATACAAAAAAGGGCTGGGGATGTGGCTAAGTGTTTAAGCACCCCTGGGTTCAATATCTGGTATAAAAAATTATAATAGGAAGAAAGGAAGGGAGGGAGGGAAAAAAAAGAAAGAAGGAAGGGGAAAGAAAGAGAGGAAAAGGAGGACAGAAACAGAAAGAAAAGGAAACAATCTGCACAATCCCACTGGTCCCTGCTGGGCAACACAGTGAAAAATAAGTGAAGAGCACAGCTCTGAGGCCACCACCAACAATGCTCAAAAGGAAATTCAACAGAGTCAGGAGGGAAACTCACAGAAACATTACTCTTGTGAGTCATGATTCATGAATCATGTTCAAATGCAGGAGAAAATCTGAGTCATACTTAAGTATCTGGGTTTGATGTAACATGTCAAGCCTGAGGAGGTAAAGACAGGGTCACACATGAAGTTTTCCATTGTCTTTTCTGATTTCTTCTTTTTTTTTTTGTTAATGAGTGAAATGTGAACTAGATGTATGCTTACACTCCACTCTACATCATCCCAAAACAAGGACTCTATATGGTAATCTTAACCTAAATGAACCCAACCCACATTTGTTCCTTATAACTATTCTGCAGGTTGCAAGTGAGAGGATCTTTGTGCTCATTATGTAGATAAAGAACCTGAGACTCTCTATGGTTGTAGTTCAGAGGTAGAATGTTTGCCTATCATGCTCATGGACCTGGATTTGATCACCGGCTCAGTAAAAAAAAAAAAAAGGAGATGGGTGGATGGGTGGAAGAAGGAGGGAGGGAAGAAGGAGAAAGGAAGAAGCAGCAGCAGCAGCAACAACTGAGGTTCAGCAAATCTGAAGGCTTGACTCCAGGACTAGGACTCAGATCCACGTTGCTTTCTTCGCAGCATACTCCGTCATCTAACACATCCTAATTTAGCAAGAGATCCAGAGGGCTTTCCTTTCATAGCTGCTACTCTACATGGGAACTACTTCAAGTAGAATCCCAAAGGAATGTTGAGCCAGAGCTCCCTGAGGTCAGGAAATTTGTTTTTGTTTCTTCTCAGAACTTGGCACAGTGGCTAGTTAGAGTTAAATAAACATTTTGCAGAGAGGTAACAATTTCAAGAAAGCAAACCATATTCCATGAGGCTTGTAAAGGAAACTACTTAAAAAACAAAACAAGGTAGAAGAAGAATGCTCAAGTCCTTGAAGAAACAAATCCAGTTTAATTGTTCAACAAGGTTTAAGAAAAGCATTAGATGAAAAATTAAATCATGCTTCAGTGAGAAAAAGCTTACCTAAGGCTTCTAGCATTCATTCAACTATCTACCCATGTCTACCAACTATCTATTGTGTACCAGAATTTCTTTAAGTTCTAGAGATACAGCCATAAGCAAAACAAAAATCCTCACCTTCATGGAACTAACAATAAGAATACGAATAAGAATAAGAAATAGAAAAAAGAGAATAAGAATAAGAACAAGAATAAGAATAAGAAAAAATCTAGAATGTCAGATGATAAGAAAAACTATTAGGTAGGGAGGATACAGGAAGAATTCTGGGGTAGAGTGCGCAATTCAGACAAGACTTGAAGAAAGTAAAAGAGTAAGCTGATGAGGATGTGGGGGATGTTAACATAACATATAATCCAGGACACCCATGAAAGTGAAAGGGGACACCATTAATAATTATACAAGTCAACGAGTTCAACTATTCTGGGCAAACTCAGACATATGGACCTTAGCCATGAGGCTCTTTGGAGTAACAGAATAGCAGAGAGGGCAGCAAGAGAAAAGACTAGAGATTTAGAGTGTGCGTGGTCTATTAGGGAACCCCTAAAGTGAAGTGAGAGGGGAAACCAGGGGATGCAATATGAGACACACCTGGGGAAACATAACTCCAGTGTGTCTGTCAGTTACCATAATGCCTTGGTTTTTATTCCAAGTAAGCTGGGAAGTCCTTGGAGGGTTCTGTGCAGATAAAATCTGACTTCTGTTTTAGAATGCTCACTCCAAATTGCTGTGTTGAAAATATACTATACGAAAGAGCAAAGGAGAAAGCTGAGACCAGTTAGCAAACTACTACATTCAAACAAAAGATGGTAGGACTTTGGACCAAGCAAGGACTGGTGAAGGTAAGGTTCTGAACATAGCCTAAGACAGATCTGACATTAACTGGTTTTTATGGTTTGGAAGTGTGATGTCCCCCAAAGCTCACATGTGAGACAATGCAAGAAGATTCAGAGGAGAAATGACTGGGTTGGGAGAGTCTTAATCCAATCGGTGAATTAGTCTCCAAAGAGGGATTAACTGAATGGTAATGAAGTGGTAGGGTGTGGTTGGAGGAGGTGGGAACTGGAGCGTCGCTTTGGGGTATATATTTGTATCTGGCAAGTGGAGACCTCTCTCTCTCTGCTTCCTGATCAACATGTGAGCTGCTTCCCTCTACCACACTCTTCTGCCATGAGCCCCGAGGAATGGAGCCTGCTGTCTATGGAGGGAGACCTCTGAAACCGTGAGCTCCTAAATAAACTTTTCCTCCTCTACAGTTGTTCTGGTCAGGTTCTTTAGTCACAGCAGTGAAAAAGCTGACTAAAATACTGTTTATTGCATAGAGCAAGAAAAATTAGGATGATTTTACCTAAATTTTTTGTATGACTAATGAGCATAATTGATCAGGTAACATAATGTAAAAGATGCAAATTCAATTTCCATGTGGCTACATCCTAACTCCTAAAGTGCTCTGACCTCTCTGAACACATGGTACAGGTCATAAGGGAACTGGGCAAGGTAAGGGTAATCCCACTTAACTATATCACCCTGAATAAAAAAATAACCCCAGAGAATCCACAACCTTAATAAGAAGTTAAATATTCTAGGACACAGATACATAATCAAACACTCACATACCAATTGAACAATAATTCTGTGAATTGTTCAAATGCTTCTCACATATAACAGCTGGGTCTTAGAAGTATAAATTCAATTGTCAATAAATGTGCTAAACACTAAGAGGAGAAGATGTGTAAAAAGCTCAGTCTAGTAGGGAGACAAACATAGAAACAGTGACATCATGGTGTTTCGTCGCTGGCTCTTTGCGGTTCCAAAATCCATGGATATTTGTCACCGCCTGCAGCAACAACTTGCACGGGTCTTATGGGTGGTGGAGTGGAAACTGAGGCACTTCTTTCTCTTTAGTACACTGCTTTCTTGCTTGTTTATAGAGGATAGAGGAAATGAGGTTTACTTGCTTTGAGAGGAGAGAGAGAGAGACTTTGCTTAAGAGAGATTTTGAAAGAAGGACAGGCTTTTCTTAGAGCTTAGAAGAAGAGAGACCTGCCACGCCTTAAAGTCCTGCATCCTGTGAACTAAGGGTACGTCTACCTAAGGTGCCCTAGTGATGCGTCTCAGTTCTCAGTTCTGCGATCTGCCTTCCGCTGCTCCCTGCTAGCTGCTTTCGTGTTTGAGTCTTCTTCCTACTTTCCCTGCTAATGGCTGCTGTTGCGTATGTCCCTACTAGCTACTGCCGCGTGTTTTTCCCTCTGGCTGCTTCTAATGGCTGCTGTGGCGTGTCTTCTTCTCTGGCTACAGCCGCGCCGCGTATCTTCTGCTACTGCTTTTCTGCTAATGGCTGCTGCAGCGTGTTTTTCCCTCTGGCTGCTTCTAATGGCTGCTGTGTTTCTGTCTTGCTCCGCCTAAGCTTATATCACCTCCAGGAGGCGGAGAGCAGGACCACGCCTCCCACGCAAAGATTAGGCGAGACGCTCGGAGCAAGCAATTAGTGCTCGAGAACACATGTGCATACATTGTGTGCATGGACGAGAAAATCACCTGAGTGTGCTTATGTCAATCAACCTCCTCGCTGCCGATGTGATCAGGCGCCATCCTGGCGCCGCCAACATGGCACAGCCCCCAACAGTGTTTAAGTTTGGTTGTGCACATGGAGCTCACAGAAACATGCCTAACATCTCCTGGAGGACATGAGAAAGAAAGGGAACCACTAGAATGGGCTTCAAAGAGGAATTATGATTGGACCATAAAGATTGAGTAGATGTTTGCCATGTAGAATCAGGGACTGAAGACAAGGAAGAAGCATATTCTATACAGAAGGACTAGTTCTTTTGAAAGATTGTAAGCAATGGCTGGAATATAAAATATGCTCATACAATAACTACAATAGTGCCTATTTGATAAACACACACCATGTGTTCTGGCACTGTCTTAAGCATGCATATGGATTATCACATTTAATATTACAAGTATTATAATAATGAAAAAACTGAGAATACACAGAAGTTAGGTAATAGCCCAAGGACCTTACTGCTCATGAGGTAAATTCAGGCCTCATGTCCTAAGATTCTAGAACCTGCACTTGTTCAACATTCAATGCTATGTGGAAGTGGAAGCGGGTGAAGATACAAAGGTAGGCAGAGGTCAAGTAACAGCTAGCAGTACAAATCATGAAGAACCACTGGAAAGGCTAAGGATATAGCTTGGTAGTAGAGTAGCTGACTAGCATGCATGAAGCCCTAGGTTCAATCTACAGCACTGCCAAAAGAAAAAAGAAAAAGAAACACTGAAGTGTTTCTATGTGTGAAGGAGAAACTGATCATATTTGCATTTGGAAATATTTCACTGGTGACAGTATGAATGAATCAGAATGGACAAGAACTGAGAAAAATCATTTAGAAGGCTACTGCAACAATCCTGGCCAGACCATAGGGACCTGAACAAAAGCAGTGAGAAAGTAAATGAGCTAATGTCAGAAGAAAGAGACGACAGAGGAGGAAGACTGGGTTGGGAGATAGCTATTTTTGAGTTCAGTTGAAAACACCTTAAGGATGAGACATCTGGGAATCATCCAAGTACAGTTAGGCATATCTACAATTCAGGAGCCCAAGGGGTAGGAGGCAAAACCAGAGATACAGGTTTCAGCAAATGCTTTTGCAATGTGTGTGTACCAGGAAAACCTTAGCTGAGAAGACTCCATGATGGTATCATCTGAGGATCTTCCACAACCATTCCCAAATAACAATTCTTCGAAAGCTCACTCTTTTCCCCAGAGTAGACTGCAAAATTCCAAAAGACATCTAGAGAACAATCTGGGCTACCCCAAATCACAATACTAGTCTGAATAGATCTTGGTGCTACTACCATCTCAACCTACTTAATTCTCCCTACTTCGGGTCACCAGAAAAATTAGCTGAGAGTATATTCCAGGGAGCCTAAGAGCAGTGGAACTTTACCCTAAACAACTTGGGTAGCTCAAACTCTGGCTCCTTGGTTTAGCAAAGCATTAGAAACACTTGCCTTCTTAACATCCTGAATGCACTGGTCTGACAGTGAGATAATATTTTTAAGCATCTTTTCATCCCCAAACTTTTATTCAATTTGTTTACTCATTTAAAATGAAAGAAGTCAGGCATGATGATACATGCCTATAGTCCCTCATACTTGGGGGTCTGAGGCAGGAGGATTGCCAAGTTTGAGGTTGTCTTCAGCAACTTAGTGAGACCCTGTCTCAAAAGAAAAAATAAAAAGGATTGGGGACGTAGCTCAGTTGGAAAACATCCCTGGATTCAATCCCCAGTACCAAATATATAAGAAAAGAAAAGAATGCCAGGCACAGTGGCACATACCTATAATCCCCAAAACTGGGGAGGCTGAGGCAGGAGGACTGCAAGTATGAGGTCAGCCTCAGCCACTTAGGGAAACCCTCAGAAAGTTAAGAAAACCCCATTCCAAAAGTAAGAAAGTAGAGCTGGGGCTATAGCTCAATGATAGAGCACTTGCCTAGCATGGGTGAGGCACTGGGTTAGATCCTCAGCACCACATTTAAAAAAAAAAAAAAGAATAAAATAAAGGTTAAAATTCTTTTTAAAAAGGCTGGGGAGATAGCTCAGTTGGTAGAGTGCTTGCCTCACAGGCAAAAGGCCCTGAGTTCAATCCCCAGCACCACATAAAATACTAACTAAACAAAATAATGGTATTGTACCCACCTACAACTAAAAATATTTTTTAAATAAATAAATAACATAAGATAACAAAGTAAAAGGCCTGGCAACATTGCTCAAGGTAAAGTGCCCCTGGGTTCAATCCTCAGTACCAAAAAGGTAATGAAATATATGAATGAATGAATGTGTTTTCTCATTTAAAGTGAACTAATGAATGAATGAGTTTATAATCATTTGGGATTCTCTTACTTCCAACCCCGTTCCCAAGTCTCAGTCATCGGTCTCTAGGAATATTACTGGATAAATCTACCAGTAAGTGAAGAAAAACATCATTAACCACTTTTATACAACTTTATTTTCACTACAACTTCCTTTAGCCAAATATGAGAAATACAAGTTAGCTTACAGAATACTAAGGCATTTTTTTTTCCAGTTTTAATGTTTCCACACTCATTTTGTATAACACCTATCCTCTGAGGCTCTATAGAAACTGCCTCTGCCTACTCAAACTTATGTTCCCCTACACCCTTAAAAGATACTCTGAATAGGATGGTCAAATGAGGATAACAGTCTGAGTCTGAGTCAGGATACCTTGGTGTGAGAGATTAATTTAATATCTCTATATCTCTAGGCATTAAGTTGCCCATGTGTAAAATATATTTTGTAACTTATGCTCTACTGGGATGACTGGATGAGATAATGGATATAAAAGTGCTTCCAGAAACAACAAAACCAAGTTCCTACCAACCACATTTGGAATCCTTAAACTTCTAACTCTCTACTCAACCAAATTTTACCCCTTCATGCTTGAAATGCATACTCACTTCTCTAAACAACTATGTCACCTCTCTCTGTTTTGATCATTTTAACTGGAACCACACTGTTCCTCTTAAGATCTCTCCTGTTTGTAAGAGGATGGGTTTGCTCCCTGACACCCAAAAACTGAAGGCTCCTCTAGAACAGAGGCCATTCCTGATGTGATCCTGGTGCTGCCTCCACATCTGGGAGCCCTCAGTCATAACTCCTTGACAACAAAAGGGGCTTGACCATGCTCCCAGCTAAAAATGTACCACGTAGTCCATGTATAATTCCATGCATTATATAGCACTGGTTCTAAACAGGTCAAAATTGTGGCTGGCTGAAATGATCCCAAAATAGGCATGGTCCTGGCTTTCCTGGACCTCACGTCACTTTTGGATCTAAGCTGCTCTAAGCATCCTGACTCTATTACCTCTTGGGTGAGTTACCTGCACCACTGTTGCTAAGCAGGCTGACAGAAAGTTCTTCTGTTCCACCGAAGTTCAAGAAGGACATGCCGTCACCAGGCTGGCGAGAAGTGCTGTGCCTGCAGAGAACAAGCCCAGGCACCTGGCTTAATGAAGATCATCACCTCTTTCTCCTTTACCCTATATCCCAATGGAGGAGGGATTAGGTAAGAAAGTCATGAAAAACAGGCCAGAAATTCAGCCCCACAGACTGGTAAATCTCCAGCCATCAGGTGGAGGTGCTTCATTTGTGTGCCAGCTATGGCCTCCTCCCCTGGCACTATGGTCACTTTCCCACAACCACGTTAGACCACCAGACCTTTCTGTCCTCTGCTTCCCTCTTACTGACAATGATGCATGTACAGTGTTTGAATAGGTGTACCAGGATTAATCTGGTAAAGAGGGCTACACCCTGCCCTGAGTACTCACCCAACCCACAAGATGTCAAGGTGACTAAAAGAGGGCAGGGGTATTGTTCAGTGACAAAGCACTTGCCTAGCATGAACCATGCTCTGTATTTGATCCCTAGCACCAAAAAGCAGGGATGGGGGTGGCAGCAAAGACCACTCTTTGCAAGTGTTTCCAAAGCAATACAGGAATAGTGAGTACAAGTATAACCCCGGGCTCATGCTTGTCAAGTTTTATATGACTTTCTTCCTACACTGACCATCTTTAGATGCCTTATAACACATTCAGACTCTGGTTCAAAAAGAGTTTTTTCCATAAACACAGGCCTTGATCTCATTGCTTTTCACATTAACTTCTTTTAAACTCAACAGTGGAATCTCTCAATGATCAAAATGACAAAAGTCATAGGGACACTGTCCAAAATGACAGCATAAAACTATCTCGGTAGCCCAAATTCAAAGCCTTTTCTCTCTCATTCTCATCCTTGAGTAAGGTTTAAAAGAAACCTATCTTTGAAGTTTACAAACTGCAATCTCAAAATAAACCTAAAGCAGAGTCTAGGTAATACCACAGGCAAAAATGTCAAGCTGTTGGCTTTCTACTTCATCCAGGAAAGGTATGATACTGGCTGACAAAGAAGACCCTGACCTCATATTATCTTTTCAAGTCTTAAGATACTTTGTGAGCAGTCTGTTTTGCACATTATCCTGGGTGCCAGAGAGTGTTCTGAGGTTACCTTCCAGAGCCCTGTGCATATTCTCACCTTCCAGCAGCTTCATGATATGCTAACTCCAACAGCTCTGCAGAGGAGTGAGTTGGATCCCTCTGCCCACTGCCTTGCAGCTCCGCCATATTCTGCCGGGTCTGATGATGGATCTGAATGGCCTCTCCAGATGGTCCTACCCAGAAAAAGAACCACAAAGCATCAATCCCATCTGATGGCTAGTTCGATGCACTTACTGGCAATCTTCCTTCTTCCCAGCAGAAAAAAATACAGGTGTTAGGAGACTCAACAAAGGGCACACCACAAAGGAACATTATGTAAGGGACACTCTGGTTCCTAGAGAGGACACCTCCCCCTCCAAGCAGAACTGGTGCTATTCAGGAGCCTCAGGTTTATCATACTGCTCAATCTGTTAACATTTTAGAAGCCTCATACATGCCAACAGAGACACAGAAATATGAAGTATAGGAGAGTTAACACAAACTAAATGAGAAGGAAACATGGATTAAACATCAAATGATTCTGTTAATACTTAAGGAAAAAAAAGTGATTCTAAGAAGACATTCTGAAATGCAAAAAAGAATAGGAGGGATCAGAATTAGCCAAATCTGCTAAAACAAGCTTCCTAGAAACAGTCATTTTAGAGCTAAGTATTAAACAAGGTTAACAGGGATTGAAGGAAGGGTATGTGGGTAGGAGAGATGATATCAGAGTTTAGTTGAGAAAGAAAAGAGTTTCTGAAGAGCAAAATGAGATAGGAAGTTGAAGAGTCTGACAATGGAGGGTCTTAGCTATTAGATGGGGAAGAGGATGAAATGAAGTCAACAGAGTTTGGACACTTGTTTTAGTAACTGTGAAGGGTGTGAGGAAGAAAAGCACAGAAGCTGGAAGGGTTGAACATCATGAAAGAAAGTTCTCTCAAAAGATGTCAACAACAACCAAAAAAAGATCTCAAAACAAACCAATGGGGAAAACAATTGAGAGATTGAAGACACCAGAAAGAAGACACCAGATTGAAGACACCAGAAAGAAGCAAGTAGTCTGATTTATCTCTTGCTATCTTCTCTCAGCTTTAAGAGGGCAGAAGAGGTTTGGGAATGACTCTAATTATAATCAAATTAACCAGAATCATTCTCATTTTTTAAACCTTTAAACAGTAAAAGTAAGTGCCAAAAGAAAATAACTAGATATTTTTGAGCATTCATTAGGATGGTTTTCATTAAAAAAAAAAAAAAAAAAAAAAACCTGGAGGTTAATGCATATGTTACTTCTCAGCCTGGGAAGAGTCCATTAATCTGAAGTTTAATTTTAGTTACAGCTTGCTATCATCTTCTTGACAACAGAAGACAGATTAAAAAGAATGAACTAGAAAAAATATGAATTTTTAAATTTTTTTTTCAAAGCTGGACACAGTAGCATATGCCTATAATTCCAGCAACTTGGGAAGCTAAAATAAGAGAATTTCAAATTAGAGGCCAGCCTCAGCAATGCGGCAAGGTCCTAAGCAACTTAGCAAGAACCTGCCTCAAAATAAAAAATAAGGGCTGGGGATATAGTTCAGTTGGTAGAGTGCTTGCCTCGAAAGCAAAAGGCCCTGGGTTCAATCTCCAGCACTGCAAAATAAAAAATATATAATAATAATAATAATAATAATAATAATAATAAAATAAAAAACAAAAAGAATTGGGGATATAACTCAGTGGTAAAGCACCCCAGGTTCAATCCCCAATACCAAATATATATATATATATATATATATATATATATATATATTTATCTTTTTTCTTCAGTTGTCAGAGACCTCTGAGAGAAGACATAATCTTGTAACAAAGACAACTTATTGTCTTAATCAATATGATCTTAATCAATATGCCGAGAGAGCTAAGAGAAGAAAGAATGAAGAGATATTAGGCCTTAGGAAAGGAAGGTAGGTGGCAAAGCACAGTCCCTTTCAAATAGGGAAAGAAAAAAAAAAAGAGTCCTTAGGTTAATATAGCTAGTCAGGTACAAAGCCTATTCCTAAGTATATGTTCAAGAATCCTCAAGAGAATCCCTGAAATTGTCAAGTTTATCCCCATTTCACTAGTGAGATAACAGAGGTTCAGAGAAGTAGAAGCACTTAACCAAGTAGAAGCACTTAACATGGTCAATTAGTATGAAAGAGTGGGGCTAAGAACTCCTAGTTCAAGGCACTTTCCTGAGCAACCAACTTACCCACAGGAAAAGTGTGCATCCAACGCCTTCTATTGGAGGTGAGCTTCATGGGCATCCGTGAGGGGGCAAAAGGGTTAATCAGTGCTCGCTGGGGTGTGTATCCACCAGGTCGAACATGTAGCATGGACTCTGCACTGCCTACATGGAACCTCCCTGGTGCACTGGAGTCCCGCTGTGGTGGCTCCATCATGTTCTCCAGGACATCTGGCGGTTATCATGGAGTTGAGCCACAAAGACAAAGTATAGAACCACAATGAAACCAGAACTTAGGTGGACTAACAGGCTAAAATTGACAAGAATTTTGGATATTATAAATATCAGGGAATGACAGAAATGAGTAAAATTGTTAAACTACACAGAAATCAAGCATGTTTAACTTTTTAAATACCTAGAAGGGGATTTCGGCTCTTGAATTACTGGCCCGGTGAAGCCACACCCAAACTCAATGGGGAGAAGCACATATCACATGGGGACCCTGGACTTTAAGCTGGACACAATAACTGAATAATGGGAATTGAGTTGTTTCTCTTAGGGATCGCTTGAGTATATTCTTCTTTGGGGAGTGGTGGAAGATACTAGGGATTGAACGCAGTGGGACTTTACCACTGAGCTATATCCCTAGTCCTATTTATTTGGAGAGGATATCACTAAGTTGTTTAGGGTGACCTCAACCTTGTAATCCTCTTACCTCAGCCTCCCAGGTTGCTGGGATTACAGGTGTGTGCCACCACACCTGACTGGGATAAGTGTATTTTTTATGTGGAAGGAACAATAAAAATAAATATTTAAGCCAGGCACAATGGCACACATCTGTAATGACTTGGAAGGCTGAGACAGGAGGACTGCCAGTTAAAAGCCAACCTCAGCAATTTAGTGAGATCCTATTTCAAAATAAAAAACAAAAAGAAGTTGGAACGTAGCTAAGTGGCAAAGCACCCCTGGTTTCACTCTGCAGTACAATCAATCAATAGATATAAATGTTGATATATATGATGAACCAGAAGAGCATTACAATTCCCTGCACTTTTGCACTGAAGCTACATGAATTAGTTCCTGCTAACATAACACAAGTAGAAGGGACATATCTTAATTCCAGGTCTAGAACACAAATATCTCCATGCATGATCTCCATTCTGAGTATGACACAAATGGAAGTAAGGAGAAAAACAAGAAAAAGGCAAAAATTAGTATAATACACACATACCTAACATCTAATCTGATTAGTACCCATTGTATTGATATGGAAATAATTAAGATAAGGAACTTTCACCCAGTCTGACCACTCTCTGTCTACTCTCATCACCCACTAAAATAAGGAAACTATCCCCAGCTTAACCCAGCTCTGCCTGTGCTTCAGCACTCTTACCTCGAGTGCTGGTGTAGCCCAAGGAGCTGCTGACTTCATACTGGTGCAGATGAGGGTGTGGAATCATCAGGATGTTGGCACTCTTGCCCAGGGAGCTGTCGTCAGAAGCCTGGCTTCTCACTTCCTCAGTGGGTAGGGCACGGCTTGGGAGGGAAGGACTGGATGAGACATCACAAGAGCTGGCACTCTTGCGACTGTGACTCTCCCGCTCTCGAACAGACCTACCAGGTAAGAGAAAAGTCACCACCAAGCAAGGGAAGAGGTTTCATCTCGAATTAAAACTCCAAAACCCATCACCCACTCAAGCTAAAAGAAAACCCAATGTGATGTATCAGAGGTACTTTGCCCTTAGCAGCTTAAGATGCAGTATAAGAAAGGGGAGACACAGATGCCAATTCTCAAACGGCAGAAGTCCTGGGGATCACAACTGTAAAGAAGGGATTACTCTAGTCTGACCCCACTGATCAATCTCACATCATTAGAAATGGAATAACAAGAAAAGATCCCAAGGGGATGCAAGAAAAGATACACAGTATCACCTAAGAAGTCTTCTTGTCTTACAAATGGAACCTAAATCTAATCAAGCTTCTAGAGATAACTGCCAGTTTACAAAAAATTCAAGGAATGGAGGAAAAGTTAAATATTACTTTTTAAAAATCATCTAAATGAAGAAAGCAAAATATTCTACTCTCACCAAAAGAGAGATTACAATCAAATGGAATGTGTGGATCTTGTTTAGATCCCAATTTAAACAAACTGACTGCAAAAAAAAAAAAAAAAAAAAATTCTGGAGAAAACTGAGAAATCTGAATGAGATTAAGGAATTGATATTAATTTTGATATTAATGATGACAGAACTGTGCAAATGTTTTCAAAAACTTCTTTATTAGGGATATGTAATGAAGTACATTCAGGAGTGGTAGTACATGCCTATAATCCCAGCAACTCCTGAGGCTGGGAGCAGGACAAGTTTGAGATCAGTCTAAGAAAGTCAGAGAGCCCTGTCTCAAAATAAAAAAATAAAAACGGCTGAGGACATGGCTCAATGGTAGAGTACCCCTGGTTTAATTCCCAGTACCACCAAAAACATTAAAAAGTTAAATTAAAACACTCTAGTCAAAATTTAAAATGTGGGGAAAATGATGAAACAAAATGGGCAACATGTAAATAACTGTTCAGGATACTAGTCTATTTGGGTATGTTTGAACATTTTTTTAATAAAACATTTAAAACAATATACGAAAAAAAATAAATAAATAAATAAATAAAACAATATACGCATTAAAACATATAGCTCCCTAAGGGGAGGAAATCTCAAGAAACAGTAGGAAGAAAGATGAAAAGAACAGAGAAGCCCAACAAGGAGGTGAATCCTTACAATTAAAGTATTATCCTATCAACAGGGCTGCCCACTTGGCATCAAAGCTGTTTCTTTCATCCTGGAAGAAATTTGTCTTAAATCAAAGCTTAAACAGAGCCAAATGCTGAAACAAAAAAGTAAAACTTCAAAAGTTTTACTTTTGAAGCTTCAAAAGTAAAACTTCTTTTTTTGGTATCAGGGATTGAAGCCAAGGGTGCTCAACCACTGAGCCACATTCCCAGAGCCACCATACCCAGCTCAAAAGTAAATATTAGAGCACCAGTATGTGGCCAGTCATATACGAAAAACAGAACAATTAAACTACAGTCTGTAGCCAGGCACAGTGGCACATGCCTTGTAATTCCAGTGGCTCAAAGAGACTGAGGCAGGAGGATCACAACTTCAAAGCCAGCCTCAGCAACTTAATGAGGCCCTAAGCAATTCAGTGAGAACCTGTCTCAAAATAAAATACAAAAGAGGACTGGAGATGTGTCTCAGTGGTTAAGCACCCCTGGATTCAATCCCTGCTACAAAATTAAAAAAACAACAACATGGTCTATGTAGCTAGCGTGTGGTGGTGCACCCCGTAGACCCAGTTATTTGGGAGCTAAAGCAGGAGCATTGCTTGAGTCCAGGACTTTGAAACCAGCCTGGGCAAGAGTGAGACCCCCATCTCAAAAAATTATTAGGGCTGGAGTTGTAGCTCAGTGTAAGATTACTTATCTCCACACATGTGAGGCACTGGATTCGTCCTCAGCACCACATAAAAATAAATAAATAAAATAAAATATCCATCTATAACTAAAAACTTTTTAAAAGTTTGTAAAAAAATAAAGACTCAATCAGGCATGATGACACACACCCATCACACACCAAAATCTCAGTTACTCAGGAGGCTTAGGGAGGAAGATCACAAGTCCAAGGCCAGCCTGGGCAACTTGGTAACACGCTGTCTCAAAACACAATAAACAAAGGTAGGGATCTAGCTTAATGAAAGAGCACTTGCCTAGCATGTACAAGGACATACATTCAATACCCAGCACTATTAAAAAAAAAAAAAAAAAAAAAATTTAAAGACTCAGAAGAAAAACCCCTAAGTAGCTACTACTGGCCCCTCTAAGAAGCATTCACTTGTAGGAAAACTGTTCAATTGCACTTATCTTGAGTTCTAAACATTCTCAGGAGTAGATATTACAATGGGATGAAAGAAAAGAACAGAAAGCAGTCATGTGGTCATTATAAACTCATTTGCCACAAAATCAAGAGACATAATATTCTTCTAGTCAGCTGTGCTTAAATTTGCATATTTAAGATACCTGAGCCAAGTACAGAGGTGCATGCCTGTATAATCCCAGCTACTCAGAAGGCTAAGGTAGGAGGATCTCAAGTTAAGGCCAGCATGAGCAAACTAGCAAGACCCTGTCTCAAAATAAAAATAAATATGGACGGGAATGTAGTTCAGTGCCAGAGGGTTTGCTTAACATGCTCAAAGTCCTGGGTTTGAGCTCTAGTACCAGGGGAAAAAAAGGGAGGGGGGGGGAAGAAAGGGAAGGGGAGAAGGAGAAAGAAGAGGAGAAGGAGAAAAAAAAAAATCTGAAAAATGAACTGGTGTTATTTGGCCAAATGGGGACAAAAGATAAGCGAGATTTCTGTTTTATACATTCATTTTAAAAATCCTACATAAAGGGGCTGGGGAGATAGCTCAGTCAGTAAAGTGCTTGCCTTGCAATCACAAGGCTGTGGGTTCGATTCCCAGCACCACAAAAAAAAAAAAAAAAAAAATCCTACATAAAGAACTAAGCATAAACCCCAAGACTATCAAGTATATGAAGAAAATATAAAATACATATCTATAATTTGGGGTAAAAAGGGTTTACACAAGATCAAGGTTGTTATATCTAGCTCTAGCACAATCAGAAACTATATGACCAAACACCATAGAACAAATTTAACAAGCAGATATTAAATAAAGAAAAATTCATGCATTCTTATGATAATGAACTTATAATAAACTCTGGGCCCAGGAATCTTAGTGCCAGCTCAGTCACAGGATAATTCTGGAATTTATGAATATTGCTTTTGATTAGAAAAAGCCTAAGTACCTTCTTATTTTAAGACACCCACTTTATGGCAAACAAAATGGTTAAGCCAAAGGACCAGAAAACCAAATTCCTAACAATCTGCCTGGCACAGCTTCCATTTGGCTAATTTTATTTATTTATTTATTTTTTTTTAATTGTAAACAAATGGGATACATGTTGTTTCTCTGTTTGTACATGGCGTAGAGGCATTCCATTTGTGTAATCATAAATTTACATAGAGTAATGTTGTTTGATTCATTCTGTTATTTTTTTCCCTTCCCCCACCCCTCCCACCCCTCTTTACCCTCTATACAGTAGTTCCTTCCTCCATACTTGCCCCCCTCCCTAACCCTAACTCTAACCCTAACACTAACCCTTCCCTCCCCCGCATTATGTGTCATCCTCCACTTATTAGCGATATCATTCATCCTTGGCTAATTTTAATTAAAACATTTTCAAGGCTGCTCTCACAAAGATGCCTACTAGACCTTAGGTTTTCTTAAACAATTTTTATATAAACCCCAAGTGAATCAAATGAAAACCTGCACGTGGCGAGGCGCTGAGCCCGGGATGGGCCAGGCAGCCTGAAGACTTGAGCATCGTAGGCATCATAATCAACTTGGATGGGAAGGGCATTCTCAGATTCTTTCGGAGTCCCAAGAGCTGAAATACACAAACAGTAAAATCTGTCATCCAAACACATTTCATACAAATGCCTGCAGAGGGTCTTCATCAACATCTGCAAGACACTAGGATTCACCATCTACCTCTGAGAAAAGAAGGATGTGACCCATTGATGAGGTTGTTGAGATGAAATGACTTTTAAGTTAAAGCAACACAGAAATAGTATAGTACTAAATAAAGGCAACTTATTGGTAGCACTTCATTGCTGTGAATCCTCTTAAAAAAATATCATCTTATATGCTTCTACCTGGTCCCTACAATTGACTTGTGGGGAAAAAAAAAGTTTGGTCATTATGCAACTTGCAATCAACAGAACAAAAATACAAAGGGCTAATACACAGGGAATTCAGGTTCAACTGTTCAGTGAACCTTCTTAAGCAATTTCACATAATTTTGTTGCCCTGGGTTAGTTCTTTCTAAAAGTGATGAAAGAAGATCTCAAAAAATACTCACATGTATCACGGCCATTTTTTGCTTTCTCAGAGGCAGGCTATAAAATTAAAAAGATAATTAATCACTATCTCCTTTGCCAGAACAGAACATCTCACAAAGTACAATACAATACATGGCTGCTCCCCTGGGCAGAGACCATGTCTCAATTCTTCCTGTAAATGATGGTAAGGCAGGAGCTAACAACTGACACCCACCTTACACAGTATCAGACCCTGCAAGGTCCTTTACTTTCCACCTCAAATCTAATTCTCACCACCCCAACCACTGGGGGAATGAACCCCATTTCATAGAAAAGTATATTCAATTCTACAAAGAATAAGGAATTTGCCAAAAGTCGCACGATCAGCAAGTGGCAGAGCCAAAAAACAAACCCAAATTTTCAGATTCATATTCAATCCACTGCTATATTTGTTCTACCTTGAGTAGGGCCCACCTTGAACCCTGCATGCTTCCCCTCCTCCATGGCACCATCACCTGCCTACACCTACCAAAGCGGAGCACTCCAAAGACTGTTCAGTTTGCTGAAATGGAGTACAAAGGTGAAGAAAAAAAAAGGAAAAAAAAAAAAAAATGATAGCATTATCACTTTTTATTGTTTGTTTGGGAGTAATGGGGATTGACCCCAAGGCCTGTGCATGCCATGCAGGTTCTCTACCACTGAGTTACATACACAGCCCCTGCCTTGTTATGTTATAGAAAGTTGTAACATTCTTGGGCTGGGGTTGTGATTTGGGCTGTGGGAGTACTTGCTTAACATGTGAGAGGCATGGGGTTCGATTCTCAGCACTGCATATAAATAAACAAAATAAAATAAAAGGTACATAAACAACTAAAAAAAATTAAAAAAAAAAAAAAGTTGTAACATTCTTCTTTGTTTTTCTCCTGTAATACTAGGAATGGAACTCGGGCTCATACATGCTAGGCAAGTGCTCTACCACTGAATTATATCCCGTTCTTTTTTTAAATTTTGAGAGTATTGCTATATTGCCCAGGCTGGCCTCAAACTTGTATTCCTCCTGCCTCAGTCTCCCAAGTAGCCACGCTGATAAGTATGTGCCACCACACCCAGTCAAAAATTGTTAGTTCTAAGGCAAATTTCTTAAGCCCTATTCATGACCATGTGGAGAGATGAAGGTGCCTCAGGATCACAACTACATTGATGTTTGACAGTTACAAAAGGTACTATGGGTTGGTTGACACCTACCTTCTTTCCGGCCAGTTTAATTCGTGGGGTGAAACTGTTACAAAAGAGCTGGCTTTTGGATGTGTAGAAACTACATTAAAAAGAAAAAAAAGGTAAACAGGATCATTAATGTAAACCTTAAGATACAGCTGCAATCTTAAGCATGGATCTGCCTTCTATATGACTGGCATCTTTTTAAGCTTCACTAATCTTTCCAAATGCTAACTTCTTTTGCAATTACCATAAAACATTAATTATGTTTTTAATTACTCTACTCCTTTTTTTCCCATAAACTGTTTCATGTGTGCTAATCCTTTATGCTAACTGGAACTGGATCAGAATCTCCTCCTTGTGGCAAAGATTAAATCTATTTACCCCATGATACTTTTCACTTTGGATTGTTGCCAGGGGCTGGGCCCAAGGGAGGTTCTGATCACTCACTCATTGATCAGCATTCAGTAAGCATGAAAAACCCAGGTAAAAAAGGGAAAGAATCAGTACTCAAGAAAAGATGGCAGAAACCATCAAATCTTAATCCCTCTGAAAATAATCTTAATACAGCAATGTCTAAGCACACAAGAAAATAAAAACCCAATTTGCAGTAGGTACACTGAATGAATGAATGGAGGCTGTGCAGTCTTTCTATTCCTCAGGCATCTCTTGTATTTTCTTTCATCTATCATTAACTTTTAAATGAGGTTTGGAATGGTGACCAATCCACACCTTCCATAAAATTTCTGCAAAAATAAAAAACATTAAAAGGGACAATAATGGCAGATAACCAATAGACCATGGGGCAATCTTAGTGGCATATTAAGTACACAAGAACGAAAGAATGTCACAAGTCACCAGACACAGGGATTAAACCCCTGTGATTTGGTCTGTCCCAATGGTACCAAGTAGAGCCTGCTACTTTCTTCCCACACACTAGTTGTAAAAGATCTAAGTGATAAAGTGGTATCAGTCAGAAAAATGGGTTTCTATTTAATTGAAACATATGAAATTAAAATTTCTGAGGGTCATGGTCTAATATGATTTCAAAGAGTTGAAAGTAACAGCTGCAACTTTGTCAAGGACACCTTGTTCAACCCCAGGCAAGGCACTTAACCTCTCTGTAACTCAGTTTTCATTACTATATAATGTGACTGAAAGAATGATCTACAGGATCTCCAAGATAGATTCCAGTTATATCCTGTCATATTCCCTATATACCACTTGTATAATTCTTATATATCTGATATTAATTTACTCTGTGGATCAATTTTCATCATTAGTCAATAATACTTCAGGGGCACTATGGACTTACTAAAAACAATGTGATTTAGCTTACTAAGACCTCTGGACTTACTCTAGCAGAAACATGTTGCCCACTTCTGAAGAGGCTTTGCTGACAGAAGAAAACAAATGGCTCCTATGAGCAGTGTCTGTCTCTGTACCTTTGTTCCCATCCCCATATGGCTAGAGCAAACAGGGCTAACAGTGAAATGAGAAAAGCAGGTCTTGGGCCACCTCCTACCCCCTGCTCCTGGTTCCCAGATTCAGAAGGCCCCAACATGTGGATCCATGCTGTATCGTTAGCTGGCAGTAGAGAACCAATTTAGTATGATAAATAAAGTAATAATTTAGGAAACATTCAAGTTATTATTAAGTAAAACTTGAGAAAATTGCAACTTTTATAAAATGTTGTATATTCTATAGTTGCTTTTTAATTTTCTAAACTAAACTCAAAACCATGATACATAACATAATTCAACAGTATTTTTTAACAGAAAAAAATCTGAAAGTCTATTAAAAAGTTCAGGTACTGGGGCTAGGGAATAGCTCAGTTGATAGAGTGCTTGCCTTGCAAGCACAAGGCCCTGGGTTCAATCCCCGGTAGTGCAAAAAAAAAAAAGTTCAGGTATAATTGCCCATTCCTGTAATCCCAGCAACTCAGAGACTGAGACAAGAGAACTCAGGTACAAAGTCAGCCTGAGTAACTTAGCAAGACCCTGTCTCAAAAGAGAAAATAAAAAAGCTGGGGATGTACCTCAGTGGTAGAACACCTCTTGGTTTGATCCCCAGTACCAAAAAAAAAAAAAAAAAAAAAAAATTATATGAGGGTTGAGCTCAGTAGCAGAGCACTTGCCTATAGCACGTACAAGGCCCAGGGTTTGATCCCTAGCACTGCAAACGAAAAAAAATGTCATCACATCATCTTATAGAACTACCAAACAACTAATCCTTGCTCATTCCTAGTTCCTCACTTATGAATAATTACAACAACCATCACACTTATGGTAACATAGTTTATAACAAAGATAATGGATAGACACTAAAAGGCTTTAGTGATCATCAACATTTGTGATGAGTTTTCAAACTGGTTACCAGTAAAGATTTGTAACTAAATAAAAGCCAAAATGTAAATTTCTATTGAGCTTGAGACATAAGTCAAGCAGCCTGGTTCTCATGAGTCTCAGCATAAGAAAGACAACAGAGAAGGGTAGAATGCTATGGAACTACAAAAGAAAAAGCAATTATTGGCTATCAGGAGCAGTACAGAGAAGACTCAGAGAAGAGATAAGTTGTTGGAGATGGGCCTCAGAGGATAAACAGACATTTGCAAAAGAAGGGCTGGAAGAGAGGCCCTCTAGGTAGAAAGACCCAGAAGAAGAAGGTATGTCTGTTACATACATAGAATAAAAGAAGGCAAGAGGTAGGACAGGAAACCACAGATGTCAAAGACTTTAGTCTTTATCAAACTGGCATGAGAAATTGAGAGAGAAAAGGCAGTAGGATTTGGTTTTCATAAAAATGACTCTGATAATTAGGTAAGGCACTGGTTAACAGACATTTGTTTCCAGACTTCACGGTTCCTTGGTGCTACATCAGGGTCTGTCGTGTGAGAGAGGAACACTAATACTTTCTCACTTATATATATTACAATCCCAGGAAAAAAAGTCTCGTCACTTAAGAACAAAATTTAAAAGAAAAGAAAAAAAACCACTGGTCTAAAGAAGTGCTTCTCAACTTCTCAGGGATCTGGGCACACAAGGAACACATAGCAATGTCTACAGACACTTTTAGTTGTCACAACTGAGGGTATAAGCCACTGGTATCTTGTGAAGAGGGGTTGGTCAGGGATGCTGCTCAGTGTTCTACAATATATATGACAATCTCCACAACAAAAAATGTTCTGGCCCAAAATGTCAGACGTGTCAAGATGGAGAAACCTTGGCCTGAATGATGGATAGACCAGAAACAGACACACCAGTCAGGCATATTGACACATGCCTGCAATTCCAGGTACTTGGGAGGCTGAGACAGGAGGATCACAAGTTCAAGGCCAGCCTGAGCAACTTAGTGAGGTCCTATCTTAAAATAAAAATAAAAAAGACTGGGGAAATAGCTCAATGGTAAAGTGCCACTGGGTTCAATACCCAGTACCAAATAATCATTATCATTATCATCATCAATAACAACAATAAAAAGAAAGAGACATACCAATCAGATTAGTATGATAGTTGAAAAAAAAATAAGGACCAGGATAAGGCAGTTGCATTAGCAGAGGGATGAGAGAAACCAGTCTGAGCTGGAATCAGCAGGAACACTGAGACCATATCCTATGTGGAGAAGAGGCTGAGCTGAAATCAGCAGGGACACTGAGACCATTTCCCATGTGGAGAGAGGCATGGGAACTTTTCTACAAATGGAGGGGGCTAGGCACAAGGTTGGTCTGCTAGGGGTTGTGGCAGTTGGGAATAGGACTTGACAGTAGTAGTAGAAATAAGGCATTCAAGATCTGTTTTTATTTTTCACCATAAAATGATCCAAGTTACTGCTGATATTTTGCACATAAAAAACTGCTAAGTAAATGTTAGAACTTTAGCTTCCATGTTGTTACTGTGCTGGGGCTAGGCAAGTGCTCTGCCTATGAGCTACATCCCCAGCCCCACATTCTCTGGACAAAAGGGTTAGTGCCATAAAAACAGATTTAAAGAGAAAACAGCAAGGACACTATTCTAAACCCTTATCATGGGAATATAGCTCAGCTGGTAGAGTGCTTGCCTCGCAAGCGCAAGGCCCTGGGTTCAATCCCCAGCAACGCAAAAAAAAAAAAAAATCCTTATCATCTACTGTTGATCAAGATAATGCCCACCTGTGATTTATCCAATGAGGAATATTATAGTCATCACCCAGTCGAGAATCTCTCGGAGCACTCCGATTGTGTAGCTGTGAGGGGAAAAGCACAAAGCTAAGCTAGAAAACAAATAAGACAACGAACTGCTCCACCTTTTCTGTTTTTAACTATTTTCCAACTGGCCCTTGGGAAATAATTCAAAATCTAATCACCTTGAACAATGGAACAGCATGTAACGGTTGCTCTCCCATACACACCAAGTCCACACCAATTCCTAAAAAAGAATAGGGAGAACAGCAGAGATTAGTTTTCCAATCTATTAATGATGTTACTTAGCCTGGTTTGACACAAAGCCAGCATACCATTCTACTTAACCTCATCAGTACTGCCTACACAGCACAGTAAACAGATGCATTTGTCTACTTTTTCTACTGTCAAGCCTCGTCACATTAGTCAGTGCTTGAAAATTAGCCTGAGTGCCCAGCAAATCGTGACTGCTAAAAAAGGACAAAAGAGCTCCTTTATTCAAGTTTCGAGTTCAAGAAGTAAAAGAAACCTTATAACCTTGATAACAGAAAACAATCTACATCACTTAACAGAAGATTTTTTTTTTTTTTTTTTTTGATGGTGCTGGGTGTTGAACTCAGAACTTCATACATACTAGACAAGCACTCTACCATTGAGCTACAACCATAGCCCCAGATTTTCTTTATTGGCAATCATGATTTACTTTCTCAATTCCATCTCTTTGATGATACAAAAATCAAATGGGGGGGTGGGGATCCAAGCTAGGGGTATATGGCACATGACAGAGAGGACTAGACTACACGACTTGATAATGCTTCCCCCCAAGATAAGTTGATGGCACACTTGTCTCTTGAAACAAACTCCCCTAGAAAAGAGTTCCTGGTGTCAAATATGTTTAGAAACTCAGAATATCAAATATGCCCTTTAGAAATAAACAAGATACTCTAACATATTAAAAAATTCTGAGGAAGGGCCAGATATGGTGATACAAACCCATAACCTCAGCCACTAAGAAGACTGAAGCAGGAGGATTATAAGTCTGAGGCCAGTCTGAGAAACTGAGCAAAACCCTGTCTCAATATAAAAAGGCTTGGAATGTACCTCAGTGGTAGAGTGCTTGTCCAGTATGCATGAAGCCCTGGGTTCAATCCCAATGCCACCAAAACAAAAAAGCAAAAAAAGAAAAACAAAACAAAAACCACTAAAAAAGATGACTCACAGACACCTTATAGAGTTTCTCATAACCCTAAAAAGTCAATAAAAGCTCACAGATCTAAGGACAAATCCAGTTTTGAACACAAAGACAAGAGACAATACAAACAATAGAGTGTTACCATTATCTATCATCCGCTGCTTGGTCAAAATCATGAGTAGGCGGTCCACTTCAAAGACACCCACCCCAGGTGTGATCACCACAGACATCTGCCCTGTTCGGTCAAAGTTGCGGTTGATATAGTGCTTGTCAAACACTTGAAAGAAAACAAAAATTCCCCAATTATGTTAATGTGTTTTCAAAAACTAGTTACTAGCAAGCATTTCTATGCTCTCAAGGCATTTTATGCATATTTTGATAATAGCCATTGCCACACTCTGACCTGAATTCTAGCTAGACATGTATGTATCTGTCTTTCCTCTTCTACAATAACAACTCCCTCAACGAAGGATTATATTACTGTCACCTTTGTCATTCCCCCTCATCAATGCTTAATTCTTGCCTTGTGCAGCCTACATGCTCAAATTTCATGCCATAAATTTAAATAATCCATCAGTGAGCCTGTATTGAAACTTCCAAAATCAAATATTAACTTAAGACAGTATTTAAGATAGTAAACCAGAAGCTTGGGATTACTTTGTAAATTTGGCAAGTTAATTTTTATTTCTGGCCTCTGAAATTCTTACTACAGAAAATCAATGATATTCAAACTTGACAAACCGATTTACTAACAAATTACACCAAATTCTTGCTGGGCAAAGTGGCACATGCCTATAATCCCAGGTACTCAGGAGGCTGAGGAAGGAGGAAAATTAGGCCAGCCTCAGCAACTTAGTATGACACTCAGTAATTCAGCAAATGCCTATCTCAAAATAAAGCTGGGGATGTAACTCAGTGGTAAAACACTCTCAGGTTCAACTTCCAGTACCAAAAACATATATATTAAATAAGTAACAATATGCTCCAGAATTCCCCTGCATCTAGATACAGACACATGGAAAGGTAATACACAGTGAAATGAAAACAACTCACTTCCACCCCAGTCCAGTGCCAGGTTGACACTGACCTGGAGCTGCTTCTGGCAGATTCTTTCTGCCAGAAAGTAGATTTCTAAACAGAAAGCAGAGACAGGTTGCTGAGGACTGAATGTGGCTCCAGAAATTTCTGGTGCTTATTTCTCTGAGACAGCAAGATTCCCCACCTTCTCCAACAATGAATTCAAGTCTTTTCAATCTGCCCCACTAAGCCCCTGCATCTTCACATAAATTTCTCTTTTGGTTTAAACCAACTCAGCAGGTTTCTGTTATTGGCAAATAATAGTATCTCAGCTACCACATAAACACAGGGACAATGATCCTTAGGAAAAAAATCATACCACATTTCTAACAGTTGGTTCCTTTTTGTTTATTTGATATACCATTCTAATGCTAAGAACATGAGCTACTTTTATTATTTTAAAGTAATTTTTTTTTATTTTTTTAATGCTTTTTAATCATATTCAACAGCAGAATCCATTTTGATATAATCATACAAGCATAGAATATATCTTAAGTCTAATTAGATACACATGGTGGTGGGATTCACTATATTGTTTTCATATATGTACATGTCAGATCATTCCACTGTCTTTCCTTTGCTATTTTAAGTAATGTTTTTCAAAATTACCTAGAAGCAGTTGAGGGATAAGCTGGAAAATAAGAATACAGTTTGTAGTTAAAAAAAAAAAAAAAAAAAAGAACCCAAGAAAGATTCCCTCCCATTTATGAGAATACCAAATTAATTTCCCAACAGAAGTCCCAAAAACTAAGTGTTGGTCATTAAGACCAACAGAAGTTACTATTTTGAATTAATTTGGGAAGTATGTAGATGGGGGCATAACTGACTAGGTCTGGAACTCTGGGCATCATTAAGAGAAGTCCATAACCATGTACCAAGTAAGACGATGGCTGTTGCTAGTGCCTGTACTCACCATTGAATGACAGATTGATGGCCTCTAGGTAGTTTCCTTGTGCTGAGGTAGAATTATCTCCTTGAGGAAAGCCCTCTGAAGCAAAAAGAGAAGGAAAAACATCTCATGAAAGATAATTTTTTTTTTTTTTTTGGTATTTGGGAATTGAACCCAGGGGTACTTTACCACAGAACTATATACCTAACCCTTTTAATTTTTTTATTTTGAGACAGGGTCTCCCTAAATTGCCCAGGCTGGCCTTGAATTTGCAATCCTCCTGCCTCAACCTCCCAAGTCACTTATAGAAGTATGCCATCATGCTTATGAAAAATTAATTCTTAAAAAATTAGTGGAAGGATCATGTTAAATGAAATAAGTTAATCCCAAAAAAACAAAGGCCAAATGTCCTCTCTGATATGCAGATGCTAACAAACAATAAGGGGGCGGCGGGGGATGTGGAAGTTCACTGGATTAGACAAAGCAGAATGAAGAGGTGAGGGTGGGGGGGAGAAGAGGAAAAACAGTAGAATGAATTGGACATAACTTTCCTATGCTCGTATGTGAATATATGAGAAGTATAACTCCACATCATGTACAACCACAAAAATGGGAAGTTATACTCCATATATGTATAACATGTCAAAATACATTCTACTGTCATGTATAACTAAAAAGAAAAAATTTAAAAAAAAAATAGTGGAAGGTATCTGGTTCCATAGGGTTCCCCCCTCACCCTGTATTAGAGACACTATTCAACTTACCAAATATGTAATGAACAATTGGAACCAATCAGAAATAAAAAACCTGACTAGAAAACTTCGAATGGCAATGGAAGGGAAATAAGCATGAATCTCTTTTCCATCTCTAGCATCCATCCTACACTTCCTTTTCCTACCACAATTCTTATTATATAGAGGCAGTACCTGCCTGTTCCAGTCGCACCAAAACTGGATACTGGATGAAGAGCTTTTTAATGGTCACTAGAAGTGAAGTCCATTCTTCTCTTCTCTCATTCTGTGCCACCACTCTGAAAGGAGTATTATCATAAAAGAGTTATCAAGCAGTAATTATTTATAGGATATCAAGTCCCTTACATGGATTCAAGGAAAAAGGAAGACACTACATAATAATAAAGTCAACTGTATTCAACAAACATAAAGAAATGTGATATTCATATAAATTGGGGCTGGGGATATAGCCCAGTTGGTAGAGTGCCTGCCTCACAAGCACAAGGCCCTGGGTTCAATCCCCAGCACCACCAAAAAAAAAAAAAAAATTCATATAAATTATGCTTATTTGTTTATTTTGTAGTTCTGGAGAATGAATCCAGAGCCTTGCATATTCTAGGCAAGCGCATACCACTGAGCTACAGTTCCAGTCAACAGTCACGTAAACTCTAAATTTCTTAAAATATATGAATATAAGCCAAGTGCAAAAGCACCCAGCTGTAATCCCAGTAACTCAGGAGCTTAGATGGAAGGATCACAAGCTCAAGGCCAGCCTTGACACTTAGTAAGACCCTGTCTCAAAACAAAAAATTTAAAAATGGGGCTGGAAATTTAGCTCAGTAAAAGTGCCCCTGGGTTCAATCCCAGTACAAAAAAAGGAAAAAACAAAAAACACATATTATTATATCAATGCCTAAAGTTGGACAGGGATATTAAGATCCAAACATACTATCAAGGGCATATAAACTTTCATGAATTGCAACTAGGAGGTATATATTAAAAACCTTACAAGGAACATCCATATACATGTATTCCAGATATATCAACAAGCACACCCAGATCAGAAAGCTAAATAAGAATAAAGGGATGGGTGGGAATCTGTCTACAATATACTGTGTACTTTAAAAATTAGAACCACATGAATATATTCCAAAAATATTAAGAAATTAAAATTTTAAAACTATATATACTTGCCTTTAATCATCTTTGTGTGTATGTATGTGTTGGGTGTGTGTGTGTGTGTGTGTGTGTGTGTGTGTGTGTGTGTGTGTGTGTGTAAAGGAGAAAGACAATGTGTATATATATACACATAGGCAACCATTGAGCTACACCCTTAACCCTTTATATATATATATATATATATTTTTTTTTTTTTAATTATTTATTGCCAGGCACTGAGGTGCTCACCTGTAATCTCAACAACTTTATAAGCTGAGGCAAGGGATTATAGGTTTGAGACCAGCCTCAATAACTTACCAATAATCTGACTTAAAATGCAAATAAAAAAGGACTAGGGGACTAGGGATATAGCTCAGTTGGTACAGTGCTTGCCTTGCATGCATAAGGCCCTGGGTTCAATCTCCAGCACCGTTTAAAAAAAAAAAAAAAAAAGAACTAGGAATACAGCTCAGGGGTAAAGTGCCTCTGAGTTCTATCTTTAGTAACCAACAAAAAGACAGTTCACTGATAATGACAATAGTAAAAAGTTGGAAATCACCTAAATGTTTAACAATAGTAACCAACAGAATGTCTAAATAACGATTTTTTAAAAAAGGTACTGCAGAAGTAGTGTTTGACGTAGAATGATGATAAAGTAAGTGGGAAAATGCAGGTATAGAACAGAAGGTTTAAAAAAAATCAAATGGAATGTGTGATCACAACTCTGGAAATTAATTTTTGTCTCTACACACAGAACAGGGATTGATACACCAAGTTGGTGATGACTGTATCTAGGAGATAGAATTGAGGGTATTCGGAATTGCTCTTTACTTAACTATACTGTGATTTTCCTAAAGTGATTCTGTATTATTTCATTCACTATGAAAAATGTTGGGCAGACATTTTAATGACATGGAGAAATTTTTAACACATTAATCATATATAATCTTAAACCAATTGTCTACATTAATAATTCATATTCCTAATTTACACCTTTACATATTCATAATTATATTCAAATGCATTAATATTCATCCTATAGATATAATTTCATATATACATTTTTTTTTTTTTTAAGCCAGAAGAGCTCTAGGATCCCACTGAACTGATAAGCAGCATTTGTGTGTAAGTGGAATGACTAATGGAGTCGAGAAAGAAGATGGTCCATCACTTTCAGGAAATTCTCAGAGATACACCACCCAAAAAAAGTTCAAAAACATTGTTAATAAAAAAAATTGTTAATAGTATTCATTGTGTGTATTAGAACATGAAAATATATTCCTCTTATCTGGTTGTCACTTTGGACCTGTTATACAATCATCCCCATAAACCATACTTTGCTGTCTTCCCCATCCTGTGTAACCACTATTCTGTTCTCTACTTCTATGAGCTCAGTTTTTTTGGATTCCAAATGTAAGTGATATCATGTGACATCTGTCTTTCTATGCCTGGCTTACTGTACTGAAATAACACAATGTATCCCAGAAAGATATAAAATTATTATGTCAATTTAAAATAAATAAAAAGATCAACAAATAATTTTAAATACAATCAGCATTAAGTTGAAGAATACAGTGATTAAAAGCACAGACTCTGATTTAGACTGCATCAAGCCCAGAATACTTCAATGTCTTTGGGTAAGTCACCTAAACTCTGTGTACAAACTTCTACAACCATAAAATGGGATAAAAGTAACTATGTCAAAAGGATGTTATTTAACTGATTCAAGTCATGTAATGGGCTTAGAATAGTACTCCATACATGGTAAGTCTAAAATAAACAGTAATTACCATCTTATCATCATCTTAACAGAACAATGATGCTAACAGTTTCTACCTTGTGCTATTCTATATTTTTCAAAATTTCTGTGATGATCATGTGTTTTTTTTTAACACGTAAAATGGTAATTCAAGTCAAGCATAATGGCACATGCCTGTAATCTCAAGTACTCAGGAGGCTGAGGCAGAAGGATTATGAATTCAAGGTCAGTTTGGGCAATTTAGTGAGATCCTGTCTCAAAATAATACTTTAAAAAGGCTGGGCTTGATCACTCATGCCTGTAATCCCAGCAATCAGGAGGCTAAGGCAAGAAAACCAAAAGTTCATGGCTAGCCTGGGCAACTGAGCAAGACTCCCATCTCAAAATTTTTAAAATAAATAAATAAATAAATAGGGCTGGGAAGTAGTTCACTGGCAGAGTGCTCCTGGATTCAATTCTCGGTATGACAGGGGAAAAGGTTATCTTAAAAATTGCCTAAAAAGTTTCCACAATTTCTGTCACTCTTTATTACCGATACTAATTAAAAACAAAATTATAGTTAATAAAGGACTTAGTCTTTTGTATTTTGCAGAACTAGGGATTAAACCCAGGGGCTCTCAACCACTGAGCTATATCCCCAGACCTTTTTTTTGTTTGTTTGTTTGTTCGTTTGGTACTGGAGACTGAATCCAGGGGAGCTTAACCACTGAGCCACATCCCCAGACTGTTTTGTTTTTTTTATTTTGAGACAGGGTCTCACTAAGTTGCTTAGGGCCTCACTAAGTTACTGAGGCTTGCAATTCTCCCAACTCAGACTCCCACATCACTGGGATTAAAGGCATCTGCCACCAAGCCCAGGAAAGAATTTGTTCTTCAGGAATGCTGTTATGAAGTTGAAAAGGGAAAAAAATACAAGTTGGCACTTAGAGCTGACTTTGGCCTTACAAATGAATTAGCAATAAAGGAATATATTTAAGGCCCTAGGACGGGAAGACTGGCCATGAAACCAAAACCAAATCCAAACCCAAGAAGTAAACTATTACTAAAAAACAGACCATTTTATTTCCACATTAAATATAAAAAGGGAAAATAACAAGGATTACTTTCTCTCAGTTACAGGAGGAAATCATCTAAGGACACAAGAATGAACCAATAACAGAGTAGTGAATTAGAGAAAGGTGTTCCAAGGACTTTAATAAGAACTGGTCAGAAGTGATGAAATGTTCCTATGACCAAACAGATTGGCTTTTAGTTTAACATAAATTCTTTGTAACTTAGACAATAAAAAAACAAATCAATACCTTCTGAAAAGAAAATAGCTAATGTCCATTTTAATGTCTACTCTGTCCTCCAAGTAAAGTTCCAAAAATCAATGCAATAAATTGCTCCACACATCTAAGAATTTACAAGGTCAAGGTCTGGGGCAGAGGTGTAGTTCGGTGGTAGAGCTCTTGTCTAGCAGGCATGAGGTGCTGGTTCAATCCCCAGTACCAAAAAAAAGAAAAGAAAAAAAAAAAAAAATTCCAGAATGGGGTTGTGGCTCAGTAGTAGAACACTTGCCTAACACATGTGAGGCCCTCGGTTCAATCCTCAGCACCACATAAAAAAATAATAATAATATAAAGGTATTGGGTCCATCTACAACAAAAAAATATTTTAAAAAATAAATCAAGATCCTACTGTCAATGCCATTAAGCAACCAAGTCTGATTGTATCTGGTATATTTCTATTGTCTCACAAAATGTCCCCTCAAACATTTATCATTTCCTTATAGTAAGTATACAGAATTCTTTCTTCTAGCTTGAGAAATGAGGGACAAATGTTTAACATGAATTAAGCATCACACAATATATACGCGTATCAAATGTCACATGGCACTCCATTAATATGTACAATTTGTATTCTTTTATGTCTCAGTTCAAAATAAATTCAATTTAGCCAGGTACAGTGATACACACCTGTTATTCCAGAGATTTAGAAGGCTGAGGCAGCAGGATCCCAAGTTTGGGGTCAACCTCAGCAACTTAGTGAGACCATGTCTCAAAATAAAATACAAAGCTGGGCACAGTGGCACACACCTGTAATCCCAGCAGTTTGGGAGGCTGAAGAAGAAGGATCACAAGTTAAAAGCCAGCCGCAGCAACTTAGCGAGGCACTTAGCAACTGAGATGCTGTATATAAAAAAATATAAAAACAGGTGGGATACGTGGCTCAATGGCTGAGCACCCCTGGGTTCATTCCCCAGTACCAAAAAAAAGCAAAATAAAAAATAAAAAGGGTTGGGGATTTAACTCAGAAGTAAAGCAACCTTGGATTAAATCTCTAGTACCAAAAAAAAAAAAAATCATAAAAATAAAAATAAATTAAAAAATTGAATTTAAGCTAGGCATATTGGTATACACCTATAATTACATTGAACCAGGAGACGGAGGCAAGAGGATACCAAGTTCAAGACCAGCCTCAGCAATTTAGCAACACCCTATCTCAAAATAAAAATAAAAAGAACAGGGATATAGCTCAGTGGTTCAGTGCCCTGACATCAATTCCCAGTCCCCCTGCAAAATGAATTATGATGAAAGAAATTAAATTTTAAAAAATGAAAATAGTGGGAAAGACGAGGGGAGATCCAAGATGGCACACTAGAGGGAGGCTGCGTTCCTTGTCACTCCATAACTCGGGTTTCAAGCAGAGGATATCTGTTGTTTAGTGAGGCAGTTCTTGATGCTTATCAATCCCTGCTGTTCACCCCATTTGTCTACTGAGTTCACCAGCAGTCTGCAGCATATCGACTACTTCTTGAGTGCAGATTGCTCACTGTCTGGCGCCTATCATCCACCATTTCCCTGCCCCTTGCCTGCCCACTGCCTGCCTTTCCCCTACCCATCACCCACCACCCGAGATTCACCTGCCAATCGTCCCCAGGACCCCTCACCCCGACCAATTACTCCCTGCTCCCGGGGCCCTCAGACCGATTGACTGCTCCCGCCTCCAGGACCCCAAGACCAACTGACTGCATGCTACCACCAAGACCCTCAGACCAACTGAGTACACCAGCCTCTAGGATTCCACAACCAGACTGACCACACCTGCCTCCGGGAACCCTGCCCAACCACACCCTTACCCTGTGCTGCAGCTTCTCATTTGCCAACACATTTGGAAGCCAGAATGGCCATCTTCAATAAACCTGGAAGTCGTATCTCCATTTTTAGGTGGAGCAAATATCATCCTGAAACGCCTGCTAGAGACTGGTAGCTCATTGTCAGGTACCTCTCATATATCAGGCTGATGAAGACTGGGAGGTTTGAATACTATATGACTGCTAGAGTGTAGTTTTTTTTTTTTGTTTTTTTTTCTCCTTATTGAAAAATTTTAAGTTTTCATTTCTTTACTTTTCTCACTCTATTTTCCTTTTGTTTACCTGTTCCCTCAGAGTCTCTTTCTCCCTTTTTGCATGCTAACAACCAACTTCTTTTGATTACACTCTTATTCTTTCTACAATCAAGAACTTCCACATACTCTTTTCTTATCCCATTAACAGTTACATCCTATATCCCTCCCCATCCTCTTTATCCTCCATTAGAAACTGCAGACCTTATTCATATCTTTTGTTATATTGTATATAATAACAACTCATTCTGTGTATTATGACAATATTGTTAATGTCCTCATAGGGGCTATTTGGTTTGGGGTTGCATATTATCTGTACTGGGCACTGCTAATAATGATCTCCCCATTAAAGAAAAGGATTTGAAAATCTATAGAATCACTATAAGCCTATGGGGGGAAAGTCCAAAACCCCAGATCTGCATTGCCAGAGGGGAAGAAACATGAACAACATAAAAAAACAAGGGAAGAAAATGATCCAAACAAACCTAGATTCTATATTTCTAGAACCCAGTGACAGTATGGTAGAAGAAATGTCAGAAAAGAACTTCAGAATATACATAATTAAAATGATTCATGAAGCAAAGGATGAGATAAGAGAGCAAATGCAGGCAATGAATGATCACTCCAATAAGCAGTTGAAAGAGCAACTGCAGGAAGCAAAAGATCATTTCAACAAAGAGATAGAGATTCTCAAAAAAAAAAGCAGAAATCCTTGATGGATTTCTCAATGGAAATGCATCACCAAAAGACAGACCACTTGGAACACAGAACCTCAGACAATAAAGACAAAATATTTAATCTTGAAAATAAAATTGACCAAACAGAGAAGATGGTAAGAAATCATGAACAGAACCTCCAAGAACTCATGAAAAGACCAAATTTAAGAATTATCAGAATTGAGGAAGGCCCAGAGATACAAACCAAAGGAATGAATAACCTATTCAATAAATAATAGCAGAAAATTTCCCAAATCTGGAGAATGAAATAGAAAATCAAATACAAGAGGCTTACAGAACACCAAATGCACAAAACCACAACAGAGCCACACTAAGGCACATTATAATGAAAATGCCTAACATACAAAATAAAGAGAGGATTTTGAAGGCTGTGAGAGAAAAGCATCAGATTACATATAGGGGAAAACAAATACAGATATAAGAACATTTCTCAGCCCAGATTCTAAAAGCTAGAAGGGCCTGGAACAACATATTTCAAGCTCTGAAAGAACATGGTTGCCAAACAAGAATCCTATACCCGAAGGGATCCAAGATGGCCGACTAGAGGGAAGCTGCGTTCCTTGTAGCTCCGTAACTCCGGTTTCAAGCCGTAACTCCGGATATCCCTAACTCCGGATATCCGTTTCTTGGAGAGGCAGTTTTTGCTGCTTATGGATCCCCTGCTGTCTACCCCATTTGTCTGTGATCGCCTGCAGTCTGCAAGCATATCGACGCCTTTTTGAGTGCAGATTGTTCACTGTCAGACGCCTATCATACGCCATTTGCTGCCTCTTGCCTGTCCATCACCTGCCTTTCACCTACCCATCACCCACCACCCAGGGTTCACCTCCTGATCCTACAACAGCTGCAAGCAGACTGACCGCAGACCGCCAGTGGAGCGCCAGCTGCCGGCTGTTCCCTGGAAATTCTCTGTCACATTACCTGCAGGTTTGGTTACACATGGCTGCCGCCATTTTCAGACAACAGCCAGGATTTGTGGGACCCTTGACCGGACTGACTGAGCCCCGTCTCCAGGATCCCTCAGCCTGACCGATCACTCCCTGCCTCTGGGGCCCTCACATCGACTGACTGCTCCCTGCTGCCAGGACCCCAGACCGACTGACTGCGCCTGATCACCAAGTCCCCAGACCAACTGATTGCACCCTGCTTCCAGGAACCCACAACTACTCCAAAAACACCCGACCTCCAGGACCCTTGCCTGACCAACCACACCCCACCTCCAAGACCACGTACACAGCCCGAGCTGCAGCTCCCCATTTGCCAACACATTTGGAAGCCAGAGCGGCCATCTTGGATAATCCTGGAAGCCAAAGCTCTGATCTTTAGGTGGGGCAAATCCCATCCTGAGACGCCTGCTGGAGACTTGAAACTCATTATCAGGTACCTCTCATGCATCAGACTACTGAAGGCTGGGAGGTTTGAACTATATGACTGTTATAGTGTAGATTTTCTTTCTTCTCCTTATTGAACAATTTTAAGTTTTTATTTCTATACTTTTTTTGGCTCTCTTTTCCTTTTGTTTACCTGTTCCCTCAGACTCTCTTTCTCCATTTTGTCATGCTAACATCCAATTTCTTTTGATTACACTCTCACCCTTTCTATTATCTACAACTTCTGTATATTATTTTCTTAACCCATTAACAGTTACATCCTACATGCTTCTGCATCCTCTTTATCCTCCGTTAGAAACTGCAGACCTTATTGCAAATCTGTTTGTCATACTAAAGATAATAATTGAACTCATTCAGTTTATTATGACAATTTTGTTATTGTTCTCATAGGGGCTATTTGGTCTAGGATTGCATAGTGCCTGAACTGGACACTGTTAATATTGATCTCCCATAAAGAAAAGGTTTTGGAAACCTATAGGGCCACTATAAGCCTATAGGGGACAATCTGCAATATCCCAGATCTGCACTGCTAGAGGGGAAGATACATGAACAACATGAAAAAACGAGGGAAGAAAATGATCCAAACAAATCTAGATTCTATATTAATAAAATCCAATGACAGTATGGTATAAGAAATGTGAGAAAAGGACTTCAGATTTTACACGATTAAGATGATTCGCAAAGCAAAGGATGAGATAAGAGAGCAAATGCAGGCAATGAATAATACCAATAAGAAATAGAAAGAGCAACTGCAGGAAGCAAAAGATCATTTGAACAAAGAGGTAGAGATTCTCAAAAAAAGCCAAACGGAAATCCTTCAAATGAAGGAAACGATGAACCAAATAAAAAACTCAATGGAAAGCATCACCAACAGATTAGACCACTTGGAAGACACAACCTCAGACAATGAAGACAAAATATTTCATCTTGAAAATAAAGTTGCCCAAACAGAGAAGATGGTAAGAAATCAGGAACAGAATCTCCAAGAACTATGGGACATCATGAAAAGACCAAATTGAAGAATTATTGGGATTGAGGAAGGCACAGAGAAACAAACCAAAGGAATGAACAACCTGCTCAATGAAATAATAGCAGAAAATTTCCCAAACCTGAAGGATGAAATGGAAAATCAAATACAAGAGGCTTACAGAACACCAAATGCACAGAATCACAACAGATCCACACCAAGGCACATTATACTGAAAATGCCTCACATTCGAAATAAAGATAGGATTTTGAAAGCCACGAGAGAAAAGCATCAGATTACATAGAGGGGGAAACCAATACGGATAGCAGCAGACTTCTCAACCCAGACTCTAAAAGCTAGAAGGGCCTGGAACAACATATTTCAAGCTCTCAAAGAACATGGTTGCCAACCAAGAATCCTATACCCAGCAAAACTAACTTTCATATTTGAAGATGCAATAAATCCCTCCATGATAAACGAAAGTTAAAAGAATTTACAAATAGAAAGCCTGCACTACAGAATGTTCTAAACAAAATATTCCATGAGGAGCAAAAGAAAAACAACAATGTAGGTAAGCAAAGGGAGGAACTACCTTATAGAAAAACCACTCAAAGGAAAAACCGAGCCAAGTTAAAAACCAAAAATAAGCCCAAATGACTGGGAATACAAATCATATCTCAATAATAACCCTGAACATTAATGGCCTAAACTCATCAATCAAAAGACACAGACTGGCAGAATGGATTAAAAAGAAAGACCCAATAATATGCTGCCTGCAAGAGACTCATCTCATAGAAAAAGACATCCACGATTAAAGGTGAAAGGATGGGAAAAAAACCTACCACGCACATAGAGTAAAAAAGCAGGGGTTTCAATCCTTATATCAGATAAAGTGGACTCCAAGCCAAAGTTAGTCAGAAGGGATAAAGAAGGACATTTTGTACTGCATAAGGGAAACATAAATCAGGAAGACATAACGATAGTAAATATTTATGCCCCAAACAATGGTGCATCCATGTACATCAAACAAATTCTTCTGAATTTCAGGAATCAGACCACAACACAATAAATCTGGGTGACTTTAACACACCGCTATCACCACTAGATAGATCTTGCAAACAAAAAAAAAAAAAGAAGAAGAAGAAACCATAGAACTCAATAACACAATCAATAACTTAGACTTCATAGACAAATATAGAATATTCCATCCATTAACGAGCGGATTCACTTTCTTCTCAGCAGCACATGGAACCTTCTCAAAAATATTATGCCACAAAGCAGCCCTTAGGAAATGCAAAAAAATAGAGATACTGCCTTGTGTTCTATCAGATCATAATGGACTGAGAAATCAATGACAAAATAAAAAACAGAAAGTACTCCAACACCTGGAGACTAAATAATATGCTATTGAATGAAACATGGATAACAGAAAACATAAGGGAGGAGTAAAAAAATTCTTAGAGGTCAATGAGAATGACGATACAACATATCAAAATCTCTGGGACACTATGAAAGCAGTACTAAGAGGAAAATTCATTGCATGGAGCTCATTCCAGAAAAGAATGAAAAGTCAACAACTAAATGACCTAACATTACAGCTCAAAGCCCTAGAAAAAGAAGAACAGAACAACACCAAAAGTAGTAGAAGACAGGAAGTAATTAAAATCACAGCTGAAATCAATGAAATTGAAACAAAAGAAACAATTCAAAATTTTGACAAAACAAAAAGTTGATTCTTTTTTTTTGCAGTACTGGGAACTGAACCCAGGGCCTTGTGCTTGCAAGGCAAGCACTCTACCAACTGAGCCATATCCCCAGCCCAATGTTGGTTCTTTGAAAAAGTAAATGATTTGACAAACCCTTAGCCACACTAACAAAGAGAAGGAGAGAGAAAACTCAAATTACTAAAATTTCTGATGAAAAAGGAAATATCACGACAGACACCACTGAATACAGAACATAATGAGAAGCTACTTTGAAAATCTGTATTCCAACACAATAGAAACTACCAAAGACATTGACAAATTTCTGGAGACATATGCTCCTCCCAAACTGAACCAGGAAGACATACAAAATTTAAACAGATCAATATCAAGCACTGAAATAGAAGAAGCCATTAAAAACCTCCTATCCAAGAAAAGCCCATGACCAGACGAATTCTCAGCTGAGTTCTACAAGACCATCAAAGAAGATCTCATTCCAATACTTCTCAAAGTATTCCAGGAAATAGAAAACGAGGGTACCCTACCAAACTCATTCTATGAAGCTAATACCACCCTCATACCCAAACCAGGCAAAGACACATCAAGGAAAGAAAATTTTAGACCAATTTCCTTGATGAATATAGATGCAAAGATCCTTAACAAAATACTGTCAAACCATATCCAAAAACATACGAAGAAAATTGTACACCATGATCAAGTGGGGTTCATCCCTGGAAGGCAATGATGGTTTAACATCCGTAAATCAATAAATGTAATCCATCATGTCAATAGACATAAGGATAAGAATCGTATGGTTATTTCAACTGACGCAGAAAAAGTGTTTGACAAAATAGAACACCCCTTCATGCTCAAAACACTAGAAAAAATAGGGATGGTAGGAACATACCTGAACATTGTAAAGGCTATTTATACTAAGCCCATGGCCAACATCATTCTTAATGGAGAAAAACTCTTTAAAAACGGGATCAAGACCAGGATGTCCTCTTTCACCACTTCTATTCAACATAGTTCTTGAAATACTAGCCAGAGCAATTAGACAGACTAAAGAAATTAAAGGGATACGAATAGGAAAAGACGAACTCAAGCTGTCGCTATTTGCTGATGACACGATTCTATATTTAGAGGATCCAAAAAACTCCTCCAGAAAACTTCTAGCCCTCATTCATGAACTCAGCAAAATAGCAGCAGGCTATAAAATCAACACACATAAATCTAAAGCATTTTTATACACAAGCAATGAAACATCTGAAAGGGAAATGAGGAAAACCACTCCATTCACAATAGCATCAAAAAAATAAAATACTTGGGAATCAATCTGACCAAGGAGGTGAAAGATCTCTACAATGAAAACTACAAAACACTGAAGAAAAAAACTGAAGAAGACTTTAGAAGAAGGAAAGATCTCCCATGTTCTTGGATAGGCAGAATTAATATTATCAAAATGGTCATATTTCCAAAGGCGCTATACAGATTTAACACAATTCCAATTAAAATCCCTATGACATTTCTCATAGAAACAGAAAAAGCAATCATGAAATTCATCTGGAGGAACAAAAGACCCAGAATAGCCAAAACAATCCTGAGCAGGAAGAGTGATGCAGGAGGTATCACAATATCAGGAAATGGGTAGACATTTCACAGAAGATATACAGGTGATCAACAAATATATGAAAAAGTGCTCGTTATCCCTAGTAATTAGAGAAATGCAAATTAAAACCACCCTAAGATTTCATCTAACTCCAATTAGAATGGCTATTATCAAGAACACAAGCAGTAAGAAGTGTTGGCATGGATGTGGGGGAAAAGGCACACTCTATACATTGCTGGTGGGGTTGCAAATTGGTGCAGCCACTCTGGAGAGCAGTTGGCGATTCCTCAGATTCCTCAGAAACCTTGGAATGGACCCATCATTTGACCCAGCTATCCCACTCTTTGGTTTATACCCAAAGGACTTAAAATCAGCATACTACAATGATGCAGCCACGTCAATGTTCGTAGCAACTCAACTCACAATAGCTAGATTGTGGAACCAACCTAGATGCCCTTCAGTTGACAAATGGATGAAGAAACTGTGATATATATACACAATGGAATATTACTTAGCCATAAAGAAGAATAAAATTATTGCATTTGCGGGTTAATGGATGAAGTTGGAAAATATCATGCTAAGTAAAAGAGGCCAAGGCCAAAAAAACCAAAGGCCAAATGTTTTCTCTGATAAGTACATGACATTATATAAAGAGGGGGGGGTGACAAGGGGAAGAGAAAAATGAAGGAACTTTGGAAGGTGTAGAGTAAAATGGGGTGGAAGTGGGTGGAGGACAGAAATATAGTAGAATAAAACAGTATTACCCTATGTATATGTATGATTATATGAATGGTATGAATCTACAGTCTGTAAAAATAAAAAAGATTTTAATAAAAATAAAATGAAAATAGCTGGGCATGTGCCTGTAATCCCAGCAACTCAGGAAGGGAGGATTACAAGTTTGAGGCCAACCTTGGCAACTTGGCAAGATCCTGTCTCAAAATAAAATTTCTTAAAAGGGCTGGGGCTTTAGCGCCAAGGCAAAATGCTCCTGGGTTCAATTTCCTGTACCATAAACAAAAAAATAAAAGTGCCCCCTTACTCAGTGGCTCTAATGGGACATCAGAATGATCTCTGTCCTGCTTTGATACATGTGAGGTACAGAGCATCAACAATGAGACAATCTTACTAAAAAAGGTTCAACTAAAACCCAATCAAGTCTTCAAAGCAGGGCTTCTCAACGCAGGCACCTTTTTTTTTTATAATTAGAGTACTACAGTTTTATATAGTAGTTGGGAGTATCTTGACAAATTTGTACATGCATGGAATTTAATTTAAGTTCATGTTATCTCACTTTCTCACTCTTCCTCCCTCCCTGTTCTCCTTTGTCTACTCTACTGATCTTCCTTTCATTTATCTATTTTTTTTTTTATTGGTTCTTTCTACTTACACATAAAAGTGAAATTCTGTGTGGTATATTTATATATGCACATATCATGATTTAAAAAATTTTTTTCTGCATTTCTTCCCCTTTCCCATCCATCCTCTCCCTCCCCATCTTCTATTCTACTGATCTTCCCTTTATCTTTATGATACCCAATCCTCTCCTCATTCTTTCCTTTATTGTTTATTTCCTTTATTTCCTAGCTTCCACATGAGTTTATCCTTGTTCAAAGACTGGCTTATTTCACTTAGCCTGATGCTCTCCATTTCCATCCATTTACCAGTAAATGCCATTAATTCCATTCTTCTTTATGGTCGAATAAAACTCCATTGTGTATATATACCACAATATCTTAATCTATTCATCTACTAACGGGTGTCTACATTGATTCCATAATTTGGCTATTATGAATTATGCTCCTATAAACTTTGAAGTGGCTGTATTACTATAGTATGCTGATTCTAGTTCTTCAAGATATATACCAAGGAGTGGGATAGCTGGGTCATATAGTGGTTCCATTCCTAGTTCTATGCAGGCACCATTAACATTTTGAGTAAAATAGCTCTTTGCTGTGAGGGACTGTCTTCTGCATTGTGGGACATTTAGAAACATTCTTGGTTTCTAACCAATAGATACCAGTTGCTTTACATACCTTCTTCCCACCATCCATTTAGGAAATAAGAAGTATCTCTAGACATGACCAAATATCCTGGAGCACAAATATCCTGGAGTACCTGAGTTGTAAGCTCTACTTTATAGAAAACATAAGTAAGTTAAAAGTTATTGCATACACATGCAATCACAAAAATCCAAAAGGGGTATTCTAAACATCCTTACTCAAATTGTTGTGTAAAGACCAGCAATATGTAAACACAGGAGCTACCCAGAAAAGCAAATCCATACCACCCCAATCCTGAACTGATTCGAAAAAGCATTTTAAGTCAGACACAGTGATACACACCTGAGGCTTAGACAGGAAGATTGCAAATTTGAGGCCAGCCTGGGCAATTTAGCAAGAGCTTGTCTCAAAATAAAATCTAAAAAGGAAGAGGGATAAAAGCCAGGCACAGTGGCGCACACCTGTAATCTCAGCAGCTCGGATGACTGAGGCGGAAAGATCACAAGTTCAAAGCCAGCCTGAGCAATTTATTGAGGACCTAAGTGATTTAGCAAGACCCTGTCTCAAAATAATAAATAAAAAGAACTGAGGATTTGGCTCAGTGGTTAAGCGCCCAAGGTACCAAAAAAAAAAAGGACCTGGGATGTAGCTCAGTGGTAGAGAAATACCTAACATGTGCAAGGTCCTAAATTCAATCACTAGTAGCAGGAGGAAAAAAAAAAAAGTTTAAAGGATAAGCATTTTTTTCAGGATTCCAGTGGATGGAACACATGTACATTAAAGTATTTTGTTTGTTTTTTTTCTTTCTTTGTAGGGCTGGGGCTTAAAGTCAGGCTTCAAGCATGTAGGCAAGTGCTCCTCAGTTCCACGGAACTAATAACAAGTCAATGGTTAAAACTGACACAGTGATGCTTGCCTGTAACCCCAGCAGCTCGGGACACTGAGGCAGGATAGCAAGTTCAAGGTGTGTCTCAGCAACTTAGTGAGGCCCTAAACAACCTAGCAAGATGCTGTCTCAAAATAAAAAATAAAAATGACTGGGGAGGAAAAAAGGTACACTCATACATTGCTGGTGGGGTTGCAAATTAGTGAAGCCACTCTGGAAAGCAGTGTGGAGATTCCTCAGAAAACTTGGAATGGAACCACCATTTAACCCAGCTATCCCACTCCTTTGCCTACACCCAAAGGTCTTAAAATCAGCATACTACAGTGACGCAGCCACATCAGTGTTCATAGCTGCTCAATTCACAATAGCTAGATTGAAGGGCAACCTAGATGCCCTTCAATTGATGAACAGATAAAGAAACTGTGGTATATATTTACAATGGAATATTACTCAGCCATAAAGAATAATAAAATTATGGCATTTGCAGGTAAATGGATGCAGTTGGAGAATATCATGCTAAGTGAAGTAAGTCAATCCCCAAAAACCAAAGGCCGAATGATCTCTCTGATAAGCGGATGATGATACATAATGGGGGGTGGGAAGGAGGCAAGAATAGATAGATGGATTGTAGAGAGGAAAAGAGGGGTGGGGGAGGGGGGAAGGAAAAATAACAGAATGAGACAAACATCATTACCCTACATACATGTATGATTACAGAAATGGTGCAACTCTACTTCGTGTGCAACCAGAGAAACAACCGTTGTACCCCAAAATAAAATCGTGTACAATTAAAATAAATAAATTTTTAAAATAAATAAATAAAGGGTTGGGGATGTAGCTCAGTGGGACAGCACTCCTGGATTTAATCCCCAGTATTGGGTAGGGAGCAGGGGAAAATAAACTAAACATAAGTTATTTTGGGAGAAAACAAAGGAAATCTGAATATACGCTAGATAGTGGATAACAGAATAGAATTACTACTGATTTTGTGAAATGTGATAATAATATTGTTTTATATATGAAAATGTCCTATTCAGGTTCTGCATAGGAATAAAATGTTATCTACAATTCACTTTGATAAACTCAGGTGTTGGGGATGTAGGTTTGTTATACTATTATTCACTCTTTTTATTCTGTATATTTTTTTCATAATAAAAATTTTGAAAGGTTTAAATACAACACAGTATGTTGGATTGGATTCTAGAACAAAAAAAGTACATGAGTGATATAACTTTTGAAATCTGAAAATTCTGAATTTAGTTAATGCTAGTGTTTCAATGCTCATCTTCTTGTTTTAGCAAATAAAACTTGGCTATGAAACTTGGCTAACATCAAAATAAAGTTTTAACATCAAAAGAAAATAGGTAGAGGTTATAAAGGAACTCTCTGTAGTGTACTATCCACAATCTCTCCATAAATCTAAAATTATTTCAAAATAAAAAGGTTAATTGATTTAATTATTTTAAGTTAGAAAAAAAATAGTCAAACCATACATAGAGAATTACCCAAACATACTTGTAAAAGTCTTCATAGAATCGCCCTTTATGATCCTGTCGAATTGAGGCTTGATTTATTTCAGGAAATTCATCTGAAAAAAAGCCAATGTACTATGTAGATCAGATTGAAAAGAAAAATTCACAGCTTTGACAGCTTTCTCTTTTCAGCTGAAGATCTGTATAACAAAAATGTAAAGGTGATTGGGTATCTATCAAGTTGGTCTTTATGATGAATTACAACCCACAGACTTCTTACATACACTAATACACTGTGCTCGTTTCTATTTTACCCTGTTCTCATACAAAAAAGATGAAAAAGAATAGCTGGTGATGATTGTAAATAACCATGTAAGGTGGTATGCACCTGGATTCCCAGTTACTACTTAGGAGGCTGAAGCAAAACGAACCCTTGAGCCCATGAGTTTGAGTTGGGCAACACAGATTATAGTCCCAAATAACAAACAAAAACTAAAGAAGAAAAAACATCACTCACCAATAGATTTTGCATCATAGAAAGTTCTAGAAAACAGGACCACTGTCACTTCATGACTGCAGTTCTTCTCCTAAGCATAAGTAGAGAATAAGAGGGCTCAAGTTTATTTCATTTACTTCACAATGTAGCAGCCTGCATGGACATAATACTCTCAGTTTTAGGAGATTCAGCAATAGTGCACAGAATTGTGTAACATCATGTAATTGTAGGAAGCATAGTACAGGGAACAGATGGAGCACTGCTGGGAGTCAGAAGACTGATCAAGTCCTGGCTCTAAAAACTTACCACACCTGACCTTAGGCAAGTTACTCAAATCCCCAGGAATGCACAAAGTGCTTGAAAACTGCAAATCACCAATGAGAAAGTTCCTGTCTTACAGTTCTTAATTTAGCATGAAATCAACCATCCCGGTATCTGAAGCTCATGATATTTGCACTTGTTTTACAGTGTTTTGTTTTTTTCTTTTTAATTTCCTTAGAACTTCAGTTTAGGGAAGAAGAATAGCACCCAGTGTATTGGATTCAAGATCAAAAATACTCCCACATCCTATCACCATTGTAGCATGAGGAATGGGGACTACCAGAAAAATGAATTATCTTTTAAATGGGGGTGGGGACTAGGGAGAAGAAGAGCTGAGCAGCTTTTCAGTTTGAGTCCATCCCATTTACTGATTCTTGATTTAACTTCTTGTGCTTTAGGGATCTTGTTAAGGAAGTCAGGTCCTAGGTTGACATGGTGAAGATTTGGGTCTACTTTTTCTTCTAGTAGTTGCAGGGTCTCTGTTCTAGTGCCTAAGTCTTTGATCCCCTTTGAGTTGAGTTTCATGCAGGGTAAAAGATAAAGAAGTGGGATAGCTGGGTTATATGGTGATTCCATTCCTATTTTATTGAGGAATCTCCACAATGCTTTTCGGAGAGGTTGTACTAATTTGCAGTACACCAATAATGTATCTGCGTACCTTACATCCTCACCCGTATTTATTATCATTTGTGTTCTTAATAATTGCCATTCTGATTAGAGTGAGAAAATCTTAGTATAGTTTTGACTTGCATTTCCCTGATTGCTAGAGATGTTCAACATTTTTTTCATATTATTTATTGGTCATTTGTGTTTCTTCTTTTGAGAAATTTCTGTTTAGTTCTTTTGCCCATTTATTGACTGGGTTATTTGTTCTTTTGGCATTGAGTTGAGTTCTTTATAAATTCTGCATACTAATCCCGTCAGAGGAGTAGCTGGCAAAGATATTTTCCTATTCTACTGGCTCTCTCTTCACACTTTCAATCATTTCCTTTGCTGTGAAGAAGCTTTTTAATTTAATGGCATCTCACTTATTGATTCTTGGTATTATTTCCTGAGCTTTAGGGGTCTGCATACTATAGTAATACAAGCATTTCAATGTTTACAGCAGCACAGTTCACAATAGCCAAATTATGGAATCAGCCCAGATGCCTGTTAGTAGACAAACGGATTAAGAAGTTGTGGTAGATATACACAATGAAGTTTTACTCAGCCATAAAGAAGAATGAAATAATGGCATCTGCCAGTAAATTGATGAAAATGGAGAGTATCTTGAAGATAAGTGATATAAGAATTGCTTTTTTTTAGAGGTGCTGAGGATTAAACCCAGCACACTACCACTGAGCCACATCCCTGACCCATGCTAAGTGATATAAGCCAGCAGAAAATCAAGGGTCAAATGTTTTCTCTCATATATGGAAGCTAGAGCAAAACAGAGAAAGAAGGCAGTAGGGGAGGGATGCAGGGGATTAGATACCATAAATAATAGGAAAGATCAGGGGAACAGAGAAGGAGAACAAAAGGGAGGAAAGAAGGATGGGAAAGAGGAAGAAATATGAAATTAATTAAAAAATCATGTTATATATGTATCAAAGGGAATTTCAACTTTATGTATATGTAGAAAGTACTAATAAAAAATGAATAAAGGAGCTAGGCTGGGGATATAGCTCAGTTGGCAGCATGCTTGCCTCGCATGTACAAGGCCCTGGGTTCGATCCCCAGAACCACACAAAAAAATAATAATAATAATAATAATAAAGGAGCAAAAGGAAGACAAGTAGAACAAAGGAAGGGGAAAGGGGAATAGGGAAAGGAGGGATGGGAGGAAAAAGGGGGACGGGAATGGATTGAAATCAAATCCCTTCCATGTACGATTCTGTTAAAATGAACCCAACTACTATAATTATAATGCTCTAAATTTTTTTAAAAATCTGCATTGAGCAATGTTTATCCAATGAGATTAAGTGTGAAAAAAGAAACATACCTTCCACTTGGTAAATAAATCAGCAAGGAAACCATTCACAGCTTTCTCAAAATACAGATCCCCTAAAAATAAACAATAAGAAGATGAGGACTAATTTTATTTCTTGCTTTCATTTCTTCTCTAAAAAGTAACAGAAATGGAACCAAAGGGAAAATGGCAGACTCTGCTATACCTTAAAACAAGGTCATAAAAGCCAGAAGTACAAAGAGGTTGCATCCTAGACTTTCTATCAAGCCAAATTTAATATCTGTTTCCCTCAGTTGTAGGTCATGGCTTCAAGGTAAAATGTTAGTTTGGAAAAAAAGCCTAGATGATTGACAAATACAGTATACCTCAGAATGAGAACAATCAAACCTCCAAATATGATTATGCTCATTGTGATGCTTAAAGTATATTAGAAAATGAATTGGTAGACCCTGGGAATTCACAAATTATCATCTGTAGTTCTTATTATGCATAGGTGACCTTGTCAACTCATAGCAAACAATGTGTAATTTTGATAAACATGAATTTGAATGTCATGTACCATGAGGCTGGTATGTTGGACACAGTATTTGTACCTCATAGCATTTTCATTGTTCTCTACTCATTATGTCATAATTCTAATATAATGAAATAAATTTGGCTATTTCTAAAAGTGCTAGAAAAAGAAACATAAAATATCAAAAAAAGTATTTGTTGCTAACCATGGAATTGTTTATAACTTTTCACTATATACTTAAAGAATCAAGATCTGAGATAATGCATTTCCTGGAATTCATATTGTTTGTCTGACTCTCTCTATATACAAACACACACACACACACACACACACACACACACACACGTGTGTGTATATATATATATACATATATATACATACATAACCTTTATATCTCAACTTTATATTTTTATAAAGATTTTATATATATATAAAATTTGTATCTCAACTTCAGATATACATAAAGTTTATCTCTCTATAAATAGTCTATCTATCTTAGCATCAGGACACATCTTTAAAGAGTGTCAAGAGCTTACTGTAAAATGATACCAGCTTAGAGAAAATCCTATCGAGTAGCAGTTACAATCAGCATTTAGGGAACATTACCATAAATATCAAAATCCCACATTTCACAGCTCATCTGAATAAATATGTAAACCATAGCCGACGTAGAACGGAACACCACCTAAAACAGAAAAAAATAAAACAAATAATTGCATTAGAAAATAATAAAGTAGTCAGGCACAGTGGCCCATGCCTGAATCCCAGCAACTCAGGAGGCTAAGGCAGGATTCCAAGTTTAAGGCCAACAACTCAGAACAACCCTGTCTCCAAATAAAATATAAAAAAGGACTGGGGATGCAGCTCAATGGTAAAGCACCCTGGGTTCAATCCCCAGTACTGCGCAAAAAAAAAAAAAAAAAAAAGCAATGATGTATAGTTTTAGTGTTTCAAAATGAAATAGTTCTGAAGATCTGCTTTACAATAGTGTAAATAAATTTAACACATTGAACTACACACTAAATGTTTCCTATTACTGGATATAATGGTTTCCTATTATAAATTTTAGGGGCTGGGGAGATAGCTCACTTGGTAGAGTGCTTGCCTTGTAAGCACAAGGCCCTGGGTTCGATCCTCAGCACCCAAAAAAAAAAAAAAAAAAAAATTTGTTTTTCAACACCTTTTTTGGGGAGTACCTGGGGATTGAACCCAGAGTGCCCTTTTTCATATTTTATTTAAAGATAAGGTCTTGCTGAGTTGCTTAGGACCTCACGAAGTTGCAGAGGCTGGTTTTGAACTCCAGATACTCCTGTCTCAGCCTCCCCAGGCACTGGGATAATAAGTGTTCACCACCACACCCAGCTCAACACCATTTTTTAAAAAGCAAGCTTCATTTCTTTCTTTCATTTAAATAATTACTCAGCTTTTACTCCAGGCCTTGTATTATAGGCAGTAAGAAGATTTAGTCCCTACCCTCTGGAATTTATAGCATAGGATGAGGATGTGCAAAATATTGCAGCATGTACAAACAATCCATGAAGATTCATTCACACAAGAAATAAAGCAGAGGGCTGGATTTGTAGCTCAGTGGTAGAATGCTTGCCTAGCATGTGTGAGGCACTGGGTTTGAGTCTCAGCACCACATAGAAATAGAAAAATAAAGGTCCATTGACAACTAAAAAAATATTCTTAAAAATGTCTAAAAAAAAAAAAAAAGAAAAGAAGCAGAAAGGGCAGTGAATCCACCTGGGAAAGTCATAGAAACCTCATGGAAACAGAACTTGGGCAAAAATATGCGAAATGGTCATTTGCAGGTCTAATAAATTAAAATTCACATCGTACTTCCTCTTTGCCCAGACTGCCTCAAGGAAAAGCATAAGTGGCATTCTGGCCATGTGTATCCCACCAAAGGCTCTTTGCCCAGTCCTTTTCTCCTCCATGAAGTTCTGAAGGAGCTTGATATGAAAGGAGAATATAAATCTGTGACACTCCTTTAGTGTATTAGAGACCTGCTTCTTAAAGACAGAAGCATCTTAAAGACCATACTCTCGGGGCTTTCTATACTCCCTGAGGCATACAGGCATTTGATAAGTTCTTTCTCCTTCTCTAACACACAGAACACAAAGACAGGGAAGAAATATACCTTTCAAAATGTCAACTTTGATCATCTCTGGGTATTGACTGGTATGAGGGATTTTGTTTCTTTTTGGGTTTTGCTAGTTTTGCTTTGTTTTTTGTAGTACGAGGAATCAAACCCAGTGCCTCACACATGCTAAACAAATAGTGAGCTACATCCTGAGATCTGTTTACTTTTTTAAATTATGACATACTTCGAAGAAATGAACAGAAATATATATTATCTAAATTTTTTATAATAAACATTTAAGGCTCTGATAATCAAAAGTATTTTTTTGCTGTGGCAGGAGAATTACGAATTCAAGGCCAGCCTCAGCAACTTAGTATGACCCTCAACAACTTAGCAATTCCTAGTACCCCCACAAAAAATTTTTTCTTCAACATGAGTTTTGGTGGAGACACTCCAACCATAGCACTGCATTTTACAATTGTTGATTTTTCAATGTGCTCTTCACTTTGAAACTGTAAAGTGATAGTTATTGTTTCATTCACATGGCTCCTAATAGTCCCTTCCTCTTTTGATTTTTATTTTTTGCAGTGCTGGAGATCAAACCCAAGGCCATGTACATGCCAGGCAAGCACTCTATCACCAAGCTATACCTCCAGCCCAGTTTGGTTTCTTTTTAAAACAGATTTTAACATTAAAATTCCCATGACAAAAAATTTACCATTAAAGTCTGCAATTCAGTAGTTTCAAGTATATTCACAATGTTGTACAACCATCACCACTAATTCCAGAGCACTTCCATCACTCCAGAAAGAAACCCATATCCATTACCTCTTATTCCCCAAACTCCTCTCTCTCCATCCCCTAGCAACCACTAAACTAATTTCTGTCTCTACAGATTTGCCAATTTGCCTATTCTGGACATTTCATAAAAAATTGTGAATATTTCACAGAAATAGAATCATACACTATGTGGTCTTTTGTGACTGGTTTCTTGCACTCAGCATAATGTTTTCCAAGCTCATCTACTTTGTTTCATGAATCAAAAAGAATGTCAAACTGAAGAAAGGAGGGGTGCACACATGTAATCCCAGCTACTAGGGATGCTGAGGCAGAAGGATTATGAGTTCAAGACCAGCACAGGCAACACATGCATACATCTCAAAAAAGTTTAAAAAAATTTTTAAAGAAAAAAGAACCACATTCTTTTCCCCCAAACTTGCCCCCCCCCCCAACACAGACACACAGACCGTCAGTACACTGGAAATTAAGAATTTCATTCTTATTGCTGAAAATTATGTGGAAATACCACATTTTGTTTCTCCACCAAATATATCAATGCAAATGAAGAAGGCATTATAACATTCATTACTTAAAATTTTACACAATGGTATATGCCTGTAGTCCCAGCAACTCAGGATATTGAGGCAGGATGATAGAAGTCTGAGGCTGTCTCAGCAACATAGGGAGACTCTGTTTCAAAAGTAAAAATTAAAAAGGGCTGGGGATGTGGCTCAGTGGTAAAGCACCTCTGGGTTCAATCCCCAGTACCAAAAAATAATAAAACAAAATTTCACTCAACAGATATTAGAGAGACTACTTAGTAACTACCTAACATGCATTTTTCCAAGCAGATTCTATTCTAGGGCACAAGGGACCAAGCCAAAAGACTAAACTTTCTGGTCTAAACAACTACATACAACAAAGTTCTAGTCAGTAAGATATAAATGGGGTTTTGTTTGTTTTACTGTTGAGAGTGGAACCCAGGGCCTCATGCATGCTAACCCTGAGCCCTAGTAAGATGTAAATGGACGTACTATGCCCTTAAAAGAAATGCACATGGTTGGAGAGTAACCATCTCTTGTCTCTTCTCTCCCTCTGGATTCAGCCTAGAATATGGATGTGGTTACTGTAGCTCTAGCTGAATCATGGAAGTCCTAGCCATGATTTGGGGATGGCAGAGCAGGAAGACAGAAGGAGCCCTAGATCATCAATAAGTGTGACACTGTCATGCCAGCCATGAATTATTAAACCACAGAGTTCTCTTGCATGAGAAGAAAATTAAAATAGTTGACTTTTAAACCTTATAGCTACTGTTTCTTTGGGCTTTTTTTCTTTAATATTTTTAGTTGTAGATGGACACAATACCTTTATTTTATTTTATTATTTTTATGTGGTACTAAGGATCAAACCTAGTACCTCACACGTGTGAGGCGAGTGCTCTACCACTGAGCTACAGCCCCAGCCCTTCTTTGGGGTTTTTGTTCAACAAAATCAAACCAAAAAAAAAAAAAAAAAAAAAACAGTGATCCTTCCATTTTGTATATCCACAAAACTTGGATCCTAATTAGAGTAAGGTATATTCCATGCTTATATAAATATATCGAAATAGATTCTACTATCATATATAACTAAAAAGAACAAATAAAAATAAGCATTTAGCATTTTTAATGTTACAAAAAGAATATTTGGCTTTCTATAATCTTTTTTGGAAATTTGTCCCTTAACATTGTGTTGCAAAAATTAGTTCATATTGTTAATTGTGAATACATTTTATTAAGGTTGACTGTTATGTCATATTCATGGAGTGACTATACCTCACTCTATTCTGTACTGAAAAACAAAAAACAACAGTGTTCTTTTAAAATTGTAATTTAATCCAATCAGAATGGCTATTATCAAGAACACAAGCAATAAGAAGTGTTGGCAAGGTTATGGGAAAAAAGGCACACTCTTACATTGCTGGCGGAGCCGCAAATTGGTACAACCACTCTGGAAAGTAATATGGAGATTCCTCAGAAAACTTAGAATGGAACCACCATTTGACCCAGTTATCCCACTCCTCAGTTTATACCCAAAGGACTTAAAATCACCATACTCCAGTAAAGCAGCCACATCAATGTTTATAGTTGCTCAATTCACAATAGCTAGATTGTGGAACTAACCTAGATGCCCTTCAATTGATGAATGGATAAAGAAACTGTGGTATAAATACATAATGGAATACTACTCAGCCATAAAGAAGAACAAAATTATGGCATTTACTGGTAAATGGATGGAGTATGACAATATCATGCTAAGTGAGATAAGTCAATCCCAAAAAACCAAAGGTTGAATGTTTTCTCTGATAAGTGGATGATGATAAACAACAAGGGGGCGGGGGGGCAAGAGAAGAATGGAGGCACTCTAGATTGTGTAGAGGGAAATGGGGAGGAAAGGGGGTGGGGGAAGGAATGATAGTGGACTGAGACAGACATTCTTACCCTAAGGTACATGTATGATTACATGAATGGTGTGAATCAACATTGTGTACAACCATAGAAATGAAAAGTTGTACCCCATTTGTGTACAATGAATCAAAATGCAGTCTGTAAAAATAAAAAATAAAATAAAAATAAATAAAATAAGTATCACTCTCCCACCTAAAATCCTTCAGCAGATTCTAGTTACTATTTGAATAAACCCTAACTGGTTACAATGGCCCTCAAAATTCAAGTTAATTGGCTGGAACCTACCTACACCTTACCAACATCACTGTCCCTGCTTGCATGCAATACTCCCACCACACTGTCCCCACCAATGTTTCCTCTGCCTGGATGTTTCTCACCCACTCTTTACACACTAGCTATCTCACCTTTCAGATACCTTCTCAGGGAAACCTTTTCAGTCCACCTTTATAAAGAAGATCTTCCTGTAATTCTCTATCTCAATGCTCCATTTCACTCAGAATTTTTAATTTATTTCACTAGTTTACCAGGAAAGTCACCCTAGTTCCTCTCATTCCCAAATTAATTTCCGTCAGAGATGTCACTCTAGTCCATGTTTATGGACTGGGTAACTAGTCACATCTGTCCCCACATTAGGTAAGTTTCTTAAGAGCAGGACCTTGTTAGTGGTGTTCACCATGGATTCCCAATGCCCAGCAATAGTAACTGGAACATAGTAAGTTCTTTGATATTTGTTCAGTGGATGAATGATGGTAAAGAGGAAAACACATGCCAGTGATCATGATCTTTGTCAGTCATACTTAAGAGTTTTGAATTTTTAAAAAAACTGAGGAAAAGCAAATTAAAATCACTATAAAAATACCAATTTTGGAGGGAGGGGGTGTACTGGGGATTTAACCCAGGGGCAGTTTACCACTGAGCTACATCCCCAGCCCCTTTTGTTTTATTTTGAGACAAGGTCTCACTCACTAAGGGACATAGGGCTTCCCTAAGTTGCTGAGGCTGGCCTTGAACTTGCTATCCTTCTTTCTCAGCCTCCCAATTCGCTGGAATAATAAAGTATTAATACCTGCTAGAATTGTGAAAACCTTAAAATCCAATGCCAGGTATTTGGAAAACTAAAAAAACGAAAGGAGAATTTTATACATTGCTACAGAGCATAAACTGGTCCAAACAATTTGAAAAACAAAGTGGCACTATCTCACAGAGTGGAACCCATGAACCAGCAAATACATTCCTAATTATAGATGTAAAGTATAGTATTAAGCCAGGCATGGTGGGGCACACCTGTACTCCCAAAGACTCAGGAGGTTCAGGCAGGAGGATTTCAAGTTCAAGGCCAGCCTCAGCAACATAATGAGACCCTGAACAACTTAGACCCTGTTTCAAAATGAAATAAAATGGGCTAGGGGAATAGCTCAGTGGTAAAACAACTCTTATTTAAATCTCCAGTACTCAAAAAAATAATTAATTAATTTAATTAAATATAATATTGAGTACAAAAAAAAAAAACTATCTGTAAGACTACATACATTTTCATTGCATTTTAGTAAAGCTCAAAAATAACTAAACAGGGCTGGGGAGATAGCTCAGCTGGTAGAGTGCTTGCCTCGCAAGCACAAGGCCCTGAGTTCGATCCCCGGTACCACAAAAAATAAATAAATAAATAAATAAACAAATAATATATTACTTAGGTAAAATATATATTTACTAACACTAAGTAAATGACAGGAAAATTTAAAAATGAAATTCAGGTGGCAGTTACCTGTGAAGACACTGAATTCCTTTTTTGTTGTTGTTTTTCTGTTTGTTTGTGGTGCTGGGGATTGAACCCAGGGCCTTGTGCATGCAAAGCAAGCACTCTACCAATTAAGCTATATACCCAGCCCAAGACACTGATTCTTAACCTGTTGTGATTTGCCCCTCAGGGGATCTGGTACTGTCTGAAGATGTATCTGGGTGTCATGATTTGTAGGGTGGGGGTTAAAGGGTGAAACTGGAATCTTGTGAGCAGAAGCCAGGGATACTGTTAAACACACCAAAATGCACAAAACAGTCCCCACAACATTACTGACATTTGGGCCAGGTAATTCTTTATTTGGAGGCCTATCCTATATATTTAGCATACTTAGCAGTATCCTCACTGGATGCCAATTGCAAAATGCCTCTGTTATACCAACCAAATAAATCTAGCCATTGCCAAAAGACTCCTGGGGAGAAAAATCACTCCTAGTTGAGACAGTTTGATTAGCATGAGTAATATCCCCAGCAGTTCAATTTGGATTCTTCCCACCACAGCAGAGACCCACAGAAGGGGATTCATTTGCAAAGTTCTCTCTTCATGTTTATGACATGATCTTCCACTGAGTTTCATTTTGCTATGTACAGTGAACACAGAATCCTGCAGACTAGACACCATATCTCTATGTTGACTATTAAATAGACTGATTTGGAAGAAAAAAACAAAGAACCACCCCAACCTGGAAAGATGCAACTGTAAACATCAGAGTTGCAGAGCACTCTGATTCTACTTCCATAAAGGCAAACAACAGGGTTGTGGCTCAGTAGTAGAGCACTTGCCTAGCATATGTGAGGCAGTGGTTCGATCCTCAGGACCACATATAAATAAATGAGTAAAATAAAAGTCTATCAACATCTAAAAAAAATTAAAAAAACAAAAAAAAGGAAAACAATAGCAATTAGGAGTTTTTTTTTCTTTGTTTTATTGATTTTAGGACTTAGACGTAATACTATGGGGAAACAAAACCAAAAAAAACTTTTTATAAATCTTACCCTGGTATCTTCACTAATATAACCACACATGACCTTCTCATTCTTGACCCACAGCTCACCAGCCTGTGCTCTGAAAGGAAAGACAAACATAAATTATTATAAGTCTTAAATCAAGAGAAATAGGAACTTCAGGAAGCTAGCTCTACTCTAATACTTAAACCCAAATGACTTGATCAATTACACACTTCCAAAAAGAATTCCATGAACAGATTACACAACATAAAACATTTTCATAGTGCAATGAATACATAAAACATGAGCTCTTAATCTGGGAGTTCATAGATAATTTACAGTTCTAGGAAAAAAGGAGCTTCAAGGAATCCATAACCTTCTGAAATGCAAGATTATCTAGTTTTGGTCAAATCTCAAAAGAAACCATGTCACATAAAACATTAAGAAACACCAGGTGTGTGTGGCAAGATAGTGCACACTTGTAATCTCATCTACTTGTACGGCTAAACCAGGAGGATTATAAATTTGAGGCCTGTCTTGGCAACTTTGCAAGACCCCGTCCCAAAAAATCAAAGGGTCTGCAGATGTAGCGCACTGGTAGAGCACCCCAGATTCAATGCTCAGTACCACAGGCAGTCTGGTTCTGTTGAAAAATTTTAATAGCAATTTAGTATTACATTTTTCCAACTTTTTTCCTCTGAAAAAATTTAAGGGCACAAAATGGATAACAGAGTAAAAAGACTTGACCAACCTGGGGAGAAACTAATCAAGGGAGGAATCCCAGCTGTAAGTGCCATTTATTAGTTGAATGACCATGGGGAACTCTGGCAGGATCAATGTTCTTATTATATAAAATAAGACAATGATACCTATCTTCTAGAGCTATTCTGAGAATTAAACCAGATGATGTGGGAAACTAGGATAAGGAAGTATTCAATTAAGAGTACTAGGGATTATTCTTGTAAGAAAGCACTATGACAATAGCAAATATTAACATAAAATGCTATCTTGGAGAGATATCTGAGAACCTTGTAATCATCCCTCAATCAACCACTCAAGCTTTTCTTTTCTACCAATCTCACTCTTTCTCCCAATGTCCTCAACTGCCCAATCTAAGAAATCAATCCTCATAAGAAAGGAAGAAATGGGTCTAGAGGAATATTACAACATGCTCTTAGCATATGCAAGGCCATGGTTCAATCCCCAGGAAAAAAAAAAAAAATCACACACACATATATATGTACACACACACACGTGTGTGTGTATATAAATATATATAAATAAATATATGTATAAATATATATAAATATAAAATATAATATATATAATATAAAATATATATAAATATATTTATATATATAAATAAAAGCCAAGACAATGCTATGTGCCATGAGTCATAACAGAAACTATCATAACTGAGACTACCCAGGAAAATGCTGGACACTCTCAATCAACCTCTCTGAGCCTCTCTTGTATTTGTAAAATGAGAAGGTTGGACCAGGCCTGTGATTTTCAATATGCTTCTCAGGGTCCTAAAACAAAAAGTCTCTTAATACACTATTGCCCAATTATGTCTGTGAATGGTCAAGTGCAATAAGCCTGATCTAAGGCAGGGCTACTATTTCTTTAATATTACAGGTTGAGCATCCTTAACCTAAAAAACCCAAAATCTAAAATTCTCCACAATCCAACTTGAATGCCAACATGATGCCACAGTGGAAAATTCCATTGACCTCATTATGATATGGGTTAGAGTCAAAAGACAAGCACACCAAAAGCACGTGTAAAATTGGGGTTGTGGGTATAGTTTAGTGGCAGAGTAAGCATAAGAACCTGGTTTCAATCTCCAGGGCCAAATATATATATATATAAAATTACCTCTCAAGCTATGTATAGAAAGTAAACATGAAACATAAATGAATTCCGTGTTTGCACTGGGGTCCCAGCTCCAAGATCTCTCATTATGTAAATGCAAGTATTCCAAAATTTGAAAAAATTCAGTTTCTGAAATATTTCTAACGCCAGATAAGAGATACTCAAACTGGCCAGGCACAGTAGTGCATGCCTGTAATCCCAGGATCTCAAGAGGCTGAGGCAAGAGAATCCCAAATTTGAGGTCAGCCTCAGCAACTAAGCAAGACCTTCAATAACTTAGCAAGACCCTATTTTATAATAAATAAGAAGGGCTGGACATGTAGCGCAGTGGTAAAGTGTCCCTGGGTTTAATCCCCAGTACCACACACACACAAATAGATACCTCACCCTGTACAATTTCAATCCCACATTCTGTGTGAGTTTTATTAGAAGAAGCACTCTACATACAAGCTACCAAACACCACATCGATGGGATCTCTAAAACAAGCTCATTTACGGAACTAACTTACCAACTTCTTTAAGAATGTATACGCAAAGCAGTGTTAAAGAATTCAGGCTTAGGGCTGGGAATGTAGCTCCATGGCAGAGCACTTGCCTAGCATGTGTGGGGCACTAGTTTAGATTCTCAGCACCACATATAAATAAGTAAAATAAAGGCCCATTCACAACTTTAAAAAAATTTTTTAAAAATAAAGAATTAACAAAAACTGCATGGTATTGGCACCAAAACAGACAGGTAGATCAATGGTACAGAATAGAGGAGACGGACACAAACCCAAATAAATACAATTTGCTCATACTAGACAAAGGTGCCAAAAATATGCAATGGAGAAAAGATAGCCTCTTCAACAAATGGTGCTGGGAAAACTGGAAGTCCATATGCAACAGAATGAAACTAAACCCCTATCTGTCACCCTGCACAAAAATCAACTCACAATGGATCAAGGACCTTGAAATCAGACCAGAGACTCTGCATCTTATAGAAGAAAAAGTAGGTCCAAATCTTCAACTTGTTGGCTTAGGATCAAACTTCCTTAACAGGACTCCCAGAGCACAAAAAATAAAAGCAAGAATCAACAACTGGGATAGATTCAAACTAAATAGCTTTCTCTCAGCAAAGGAAACTATCAGCAATGCGAAGAGAGAGCCTACAGAGTGGGAGAAAATCTTTGTCACTCATACTTCAGATAGAGCACTAATTTCCAGAATACATAAAGAACTCAAAAAACTTTACACCAAGAATGCAAATAATCCAATCAACAAATGGGCTAAGGAAATGAGTAGACACTTCACAGAAGATCGACAAGCAATCAACAAACATATGGAAAAATGTTACCATCTTTAGTAACAAGAGAAATGCAAATCAAAACTACACTAAGATTCCATCTCACCCCAATTAGAATGGCAATTATCAAGAATACAAGCAACAACAGGTATTGGAGAGGATGTGGTGAAAAAGGTACACTCATACATTGCTGGTGGGGCTGCAAATTAGTACAGCCACAATGGAAAGCAGTGTGGAGATTCCTTAGAAAACTTGGAATGGACCCTCCATTTGACCCAGCTATCCCACTCCTCAGTCTATACCCAAAGGACTTAAAATCAGCATACTACAGAGATACAGCCACATTAATGTTCATAGCTGCTCAATTCACCATAGCCAGATTGTGGAACCAACCTAGATGTCCTTCAATTGATGAGTGGATAAAGAAACTGTGGTATATATATATACAATGGAATATTACTCAGCTATAAAGAAAAATAAAATCATGGCATTTGCAGGCAAATGGATGAAATTGGAGAATATCATGCTAAGTGAGATAAGCCAATCTCAAAAATCCAAAAGGAGAAGGATCTCGCTCATGATGACACATAATGGGGGGTTGGAGGGGGGCAAGAATGGAGGAAGGAGGGACTGTATAGAGGGAAAAGAGTGGTGGGAGGGGTGGGGGGAGGAAAAAATAACAGAATGAATCAAACATCATTACCCTATGTAAATGTATAATTACGAAAATGGTATGCTGTTACTCCATGTACAGAAACAACATGTATCCCATTTGTTTACAATAAAAATAAATTAAAATAAAAAATAAATAAAGAATTTGGGCTAATTCCTGCATTTTCACTTCCTATTAGGGATCAAGCCACAATCTTTTCTGAACCTTAAGTTTTTAAAATTCAGTAAATGTGGTTCATAAGAATCTTGCCTCTTCCCTCTTCTAGAGCTCTTAGGAATATTAAATGACATACCAATAATGAGAGGACCTGGTAAATTAGATAGTGATTTGTAGGGGATTTTTTGTTTTTGTTTTTGTTTTTGTTTTTTTTGGTTGGTTGGTTTTGATGGTAATGGGGTTGAATCAGGAGAGTGTTCTACTACTGAGCTACTTTCCTTGCTCCTTTTTATTTTGAGACAGGGTCTCATTAAGTTGCCCAGGTTGGCCTCAAACTGTGATCCTCCTGCCTCTGCCTCCCAATTCACTAGGATTACAAACATGCACCAACATGCCCAGAGGGAAATAGTCCTTTATTAACACATGTATACATACAGAAAATACAATGCGGATTTGTACTCCTTGGTCTTAATTTGTCCTTATCCAATCGAAGCCAAGAATAACCATGAGGCAGTACTCTTTTCTACCAGTTCAAAAGAGAAAAATGCCACTGGCAAATGCAAGTATGAAATCCATATCCCCCAGGACACAACCAAATAACACAGATGACTTCCCACAAAGAGGCACAATGGCACATCACCAAGCCCTAGATCAGGATGAAGAGACTGGAGGGCATTAGTTCCATAAGCTTGACCAGATCACTTCCCTCCCTTTTCTATCAATGAGCTATTGGGAATCAATGATATTCACCACCTTTACAACCAAGTTTCATCATTCTGGGAACAAAAAGCTAAAATAACAAAGTATGGTCATTGGACAGTCACTTACATTACATACCTCTGAAGAAGTAAAAATGTTCAACAGTGGCATATTAATTAAATAAATTAGGGTTGGGGTTGTGGCTCAGTGGTAGAGTGCTTGCCTAGCATGTGTAAAGCACTGGGTTTGATCCTCAGCACCATATATAATTAAATGAATAAAATAAAGGCCTATCAACATCTAAACATTTTTTAAAATAAATAAATAAATTATACTGTGTCCATAAAATAAAATATCATGGAATCATTGCAATAATGCTTACAAGGTGTTCTAATTTCATAAGAAATATTTATATGCTTTTAAGTGGATAAAAGAACACAAAATAGTATATATAGCTGGGCATGATGATACGTGACTATTATCCCAGCAACTCAACAGGCTAAGGTAGGAGGACCACAAGTTCAAGGCCAGTCTCAGCAACTTAGCAAGACCCTATTTCAAAAAAAAAAAAAAAAAAAAGGCCTGGGGATGTAGGCCAGTGACAGAACTCTTGCCTAGCAAGCATGAGGCTTTATACCCAATACCCTCACCCAAAAAATAAAAAGAAGAGGAAAAAAAATAAATAAATAAGGAATCTGAAAGGGTTGTTGTTTTACTTTTGCACTACTGGGGATTGAACTCAGGGCTTCATGCATGCTTGGTAGGTGCATTATCACTGAAGTGTGTCCCCAGTCACTCTGAGAGGGCTTCCAAACCAGGGCTCAGCAAACTATAGATAGCCTGCAGGTCAAATCAAGCCCATATCCTGTTTTGTTGTTGCTGTTATTGTTGTTTTTGTTTGTTTGCAGTTGTAGATGGACAGCATGTCTGTTTATTTTTCAATGTGGTGCTAAGGATTGAACCCAGTGCCTCCCATGTACTAGGCAAGTACTCTGCCACTGAGCTACAGCCCCAGCCCTCATACCCTGTTTTTGTATGGACCACAACTAAGAATGGTTTTTACATGCTTAAATATTTAAAATGCACACATACTATATAACAGAAACCTAAGATCTATGTGGCACACATAGAACTAAAAAGTCTAAAACATTTTCAGGAAAGTATTACCTTGACTGAAATAGATTCTAAACCAATCATTCCATTTTGCAGATGTGGAAATGCAGATTTGACCTGATTTGCTCAACATCACCCTCAATACTGATCACAGTGATGGCTAATGCCTGACACTGTAGGAATAGATCCAGACTGCCTAAATTCTGATTTCACCATCCACCAGAGACTAGTTTATATTGAAAGCATGAATCTAGGTTGCATGTATTGTTCTCTTAGATACTTAGTTGTTCTCTGGGTTATGTTTAGTTGCTTGGATTTTTAAAAAGAATTCTGACCCTCTGACAACTTTAAAAGCATCCTTTTTTGGGGGGGGGGGGGGATGAGTCCTTTATCCTTTCTTCTTTTCAGGATCAGTATTTCAGATGAATCAATAGCCCTGGTTGATGATGAAACGTTCCTTACAAAAGGGTTCTGGCTATGGAAGGAATGACTAAATTAGGAAATCACCATCTTGTCAGTCTCAGTGGCACACACCTATAATCAAAGCAACTCAGGAGGTTGAGGCAGGAGGATCACAAGTTGAAGGTCAGCCTCAGCAACTTAGTGAGGCCCCAAGCAACTTAGAAAGACCCTGTCTCAAATAGAAAATAAAATGGGTTGGGGTTATGGCTCAGTAGTTAAGTGCTCCTGGTTCAATCCCCAGTACCAAAAACAAAAGAAAAAGAAAGAAAATCATCATCTTGCAACAATCATCAGTGGATGAAACCATTAGGTAAAAAGTTGGTTAGGGGGTCTGCAGTTGTAGCTCAGTGGTAGAGAGCTTCCCTAGCATGTGTGAAGCACTAGATTCAATCCTTAGCCCCACATAAAAATAAATAAAACAAAGGTATTATGACCACCTACAACTAAAAAAATAAAAAATAAAATAAAAAGTTGGTTAGGGAGTTTTATAATGGGGCACCAGACTATTCTATCTAAGCCCACTGATCAATCTTAGCATCACTACAAGTGAGTCAGATATAAATATACTTAAATATACATAGTGAATTTTAGAAAAGATATAGTTTTCATCTGCAGTGGATTTATATTCCACTATGCGCTTTTATACTATTTGAATTCTTGTACTACATGCATGTTGTACTTTTTGCATTTAAAAGGAATTTCAGGGTTGTGGGTGTAGTCATGGCAGAGCACATGCCTAGCATAAGGCTCTGGGTTCAATCTCTAGTACTGCCAAAAAAAAAAAAAAAAGGAGGATTTCAAAAAGACCATTTTTTTATTTTCATTACAAATTGAAATATAGAAATAATTTTGACAAACCTAGAGCACAGCAATATACTTAAAAAGGCAACAAATCAGGAACTACTATTCTAGTCACTGTATGTCTCCAAACCTGTTTCCTAATCTGTAAAATGAAGTATGCTTAAATATATTCATCTAAGGATGGGTATGGTGGTGCAAGCCTATAATCCCAGTGGCTTGGAGGCTAAGGCAAGAGAATATGTTCAAAGAAAGCCTCAGCAACTCAACAAGACCTGTCTCTAAACAAAATATTAAAAAGGACTGGAATATATCCTGGATTCAATCCCTGGTACCAAAAAATAATAATGATAATATAGGCAGATAAACAGATATGGATCTAAGATTTTTTTCCAAATCTAATATAATATATAAGTCTGTAAATCCTTTGCTACAGAATACCAGGGCTTCAGCAACTTCTTCCACTTAATCTTAAAACTACTATCATACCTTTTTTTTTTTTTTTTTTTTGCAGTGCTGGGGATTGAACCCAGGGCCTTGTGCTTGCAAGGCAGGCACTCTACCAGCTAGCTGAGCCATATCTCCAGCCCTATGCCTTTTGTTGTTTATGTTACAATCTAAACTTTTAAGTTCTTTTGTATTTTATTACATGGGTCATAAAATGCCTCAAGTACCTTATGTACCCCTGTTCTTGCATTAGAACCTACTTCTGTTTACTAGTTGGTAGGTCAGGAGTGATGTAATACCTACCTGATGCCAGCAAATTCCACCTTCTGGGTGATATAGGCACATGTGCTGACCTAAGGGAAGAGAGAGAAAGAAATTCAACCTGTCAAGGCCATGAAATGCCACAAACAAGGTCCCCTGGCTTTTAAATCTTTCCTAACAACTCAAAGTGTAATCAACATGGAATAGATTTACCCCACAGGACACCATGTTGTCACAAGTATAATAATAGATGCTTAAGAGTTTGTCAAGTATGCACCAGCATTATTCTGCTAGGCTACTCACTGTTGAATATGTTGGGGTTCTTTCTTTTTTTAAATGCCCTTTAAAGTCTAATTATGGGATAAATTCAGATGTGTATCAGAGTATACATTTTGTAAAATGTTTTCAATTTTTTATAAATGAGATGCATTACTTACAGGACTCATTTGTTTTATTTAGTTTTAATTATTAGTGGTGCTAGAGATTGAACCCAGGGTTTCAAGCATTCTAGGCAAGCCTCTACCACTGAGCTACATCCCCAACCCCTAAAATGTTTTGTCGTTGTTGTTGCACTGGGGATTGAAATCGCGCTTAACTGCAGTCCTTTTTATTTTTTATTCTGAGATGGGTCTTGCTAAGTTGCATAGGGCCTTGATAAATTATTGAGGTTGGCCTCAAACTTGCAATTCTCTCGCCTCAGCTCCTAAGTAGCTGGGATTATAAGCATGTGTCACCACATCCAGATAAAATACTCTTGATTAAAGAGTTCTGTTTGTAGATGAAACTTTTGTTTGTAGTATACCTAACTGATGTGATAAAATTTCATTGTCTTACCATAAAGTCCTGATGTTCAATACAGGAAAAGCAGATACTGTAAAGCATTTTCTGAATTACAAAAGTACAAAACAGGGACTGGGGTTGTGGCTCAGCAGTAGAACACTCGCCTAGCACATGTAAGGCACTGGGATTGATCCTCAGCACCACAAAAAAAATAAATAAATAAAATAAAAGTATTGTGTACATCTACAACTAAAAAAAAAATTTTTTTTAAAGTGCAAAACAAAGCAACCAAGTTTAAATTAAAAAAAAAAAAAGTTAGCACTTATAGACAAAAGCATAGGCAATAGTTAAGACCAGCTTATAATAAGTGGTCAGTTTGACACATATACTTCACACATGTTTACACAAATATCTACATTTAAATCATTTTGTTGTTGTGTTTTGAGGTTCAGAGGTTTGAGCCCACAGGTACTCTGCCACTGAGCTACAGGTCTGGCACTTCTTATTTTTAATTTTGAGATAGTCTCCAGCTAAGTTGTCCAGGTTGACAGTGCACTTGGGATCCTGCTGCCTCAGCCTCTCAAATCACTAAGATTAAGATTACAGGCATGCACAGCACCCAACTACACATTCATTTATATACAGTACAACTGAGAGATACCCTGGAACATGCCTATGGAGTTCCCAGGAACTCAAGAGGCTGAGGCAGGAAAATCTCAAGGTCAACCTCAACAACTGAGCCAGACCCCTGTCTCAAAATAAAAATAAAAAGGGCTGGTGATATAGCTCAGTGGTAGAGCAACCCTCAGTTCAGTCCCTAGTACCACAAGTTAATTAATTAATTAAATACTGCACAGTTTGTCACTTTCTCTTTCTCTCCTCTCTCTCTCTTTTTTTTTTTTTGTACCAAGGATTGAACCCAGAGCACTCAACCACTGAGCCATAACCCCAGCCCTATTTTGCATTTTATTTAGAGACAGAGTCTCAATGAGTTGCTTAGCACCTCACTGTTGCTGAGGCTGGCTTTGAACTCATAATCCTCCTGCCTCAGAATCCCCAGAGCCACTCTTTTTGGTAGTGCTAGGTATTGAACCCAGTGCCTCAAGAATGCTAAGCAATCCTCTTTATGACTGAGCCACACTGCCATTCCTATTTCTCACTTTATCTCTTATTTTAGGAAATGGAAACTTCCATTCCAAAGACTTTGCTTCCCAAAAATATACACTGCATGGAAATTCTACTTATATTTGTCATTTCATAGTACACAAAAACTGCATAAGAGGAGTGTTCAATAACCAGTCACAATTTTGATGACCTGGTCATTTTAAGCGGAAAAGGCTCATTAAAAATTGGTTGGGCACTATGGTAATCCCAGCAGCTCAAAAGCTGAGGCAGGAGGCTCTTGAGCTCAAAGTCAGCCAACTTAAGGTAGCCCAAACAACTCAGCAAAATTCTGTCTCTAAATAATATATAAAAAAGGGCTGGGGCTGGGGAGATAGCTCAGTTGGTAGAGTGCTTGCCTTATAAGCATAAGGCCCTGGGTTCGATCCCCACCACCGAAAAAAAAAAAAAAATCTTAAATCTTAAAAAGGGCTAAGGATGTGACTCAGTAGTTAAGTGCTCCTGGGTTCAATCCCCAGTACCAAATAAATAAATAAAAAAGGGTGAGGGATGTAGCTCAGTGGTAGGGTGCTTGTCTAGTCTGTGTAAAGGCCTTGGGTTCAATACCCAGCACCACGAAAATAAATAGGAGCCAGGCACAGTGGCACATGCCTGTAATCCAGCAACTCAGCAGGAGGGCACCAAGGAAGGAGGATTGCAAGTTTCAGACCAGGCTCAGCAACTTAGAAAGGCCCAAAGCAACTTAGTGAGACCTTGTCTCAAAATAAAAAGGGCTGTAGACACAGCTCACTGGTAAAGCACCCCTGGGTTCAATCCCCAGTACCAAAATAAATATATAAATAGGGCCTGGAGTGGTGGTGCAGGCCTGTAATTCCAACTATTGGGAAGGCTGAGGCAGGAGGATCAAGTTCAAGGCCAACCTCAGCAATTTACTGACATCCTGTCTCAAAAGAAAAATGACTATGGGTATAGCTCAGTGGTAAAGTGCCCCTGGATTCAAAAAAGGAAAAAAGGGGGCCTGGGGGTGTAGCTTAGTGGTAGAGAACTTGCCTAGCATGCACAAGGTCCTGGGTTCGATCCCCAGCACCACAAAAATAAATAAATAAGGATGATGGGAGACAGGTACAGCAAAAAGCAGTACAACCTGGAATCCATAAGACCTAGTTCTACAATTTCCCATTCAAACCTAAAATACAAAGTAAACATCTGTAACAATAAACAAAAACAAAGCTCAAAACAACCACAAAGAGAATTGAAGAGGATATGACAAGATGTTACAGTAATTATCTGCATATGCTAGAAGCAGAAATGATTTTACATTCTTCTCCCTAGTAGATCTTATAAATCTCTATGATGAAGAATTATTTATATAATGAAAAAAGTTAGAGGCTTTTTTTTTTTTTAAATCACATCTTACCAAACTTTTCTTTAGTCGCCACATATCCCCTCGGCCAATGTATTGATCCTTAAAAGTTAATTCCACTAGGTCAAGGGTCACATCCTAAAAGGAATCAAACATACTTCTCTGCATTACTTTGCCACACTTTATAATCATAAGATAATGCCCACTCACCTTGGAAAAAAACTTTTGCAAGAAAGAAAAACTACTGAAAGATCATTCTAAATAGCAAAATCCTGACAAATAGAATTTTATACACCGAAGGCACTTAAGTACAGAAAAGTCTCCAATAGATCCTACTGCACTTATCACGTTTAGTGAAGAGTATCAAATCAAAGTTTTAGTGTTTTAGTCTTTTTGTTGTTGTTGTCTGTTGTTTATTTTTTTGAGATAGGGTTTCACTTATGTTGCCCAGGCTGGTCTTGAACTCATAGGCTCAAGTGATCCTCCCACCTTAGCCACCTAAGTAGCTGGAACTGTAGGTAAACACCACCATGCCCTGTGTTTTAGTCTTGAATTCTACCATACTAACATAACATTGAACTATGAACTTTATTTCCCTTTATAATATCAATAATACCTTTGGACAGTGATTTTTACCTATTATAGTCTCATTTCAAGAACAGAAGTTAGAAATAAAGAAATTTAAGTAATTTAACAGAGAATTATACATACAGCTTCACATACAGAATCTTACTAGAATGAACTTTGAAGAGCAGCAGGGGAAATTTAAATGAAACCTAGATACCACCTACAATCCTTTCTTCTTCTTGCTTTTTTTTTGGCAGGGTGGGTGGGGGGCGTACTGGGGATCAAACCCAGGGCCTCATGCATGCCAGGCAAGCGCTCTTACCACTGAGCCACATCCCCAGTCCACCACCTATTATCTAAATGACCTATATATAATCACATATTTAATTATCTAACACTATATGTAAGTAACTCATTATTTCCTTAATGACTTAGACTTGGAGGAAGGGTGCTAATTGTTCCAAAAAAAGATTCAAGCCCAGAACACAGACATACTTTAGGGTCTACAACATTCACATATACATCTTGATAAGGTCTTAGCCGGAACACTTGAGTTACAGTCTGGTCCACACTGATAGTTTCTGAAACAGAAAAAAAATCTGGATCAGAGAACACATTTTGAAAAACCAGGTAAACATATTCTTACCTATAAATATGGAGATATTAAAAAAGCAACACTTGCCAAGACATGTTCTCTGCCTTCAAGGAACTTAAAAAGTGACATTGGGCTGGAGGTGTAACGCAATGGCAGAGCATGTACTTAGCATACTGAACCTCTGAGTTTGACCCCCCAGCAAAAAAAAAAAAAAAAAAAGCAACACAGCAAAATAAGAAAGTTCAAAGACCTATAAAAATTCATAAGAAAGAAATCTTTTCTTGTTTGGAATGAAGACATCAATGTAGTTCAGGAAGAAACAAACTTTTCAATGAGCCCTAAAGCTTAATAAATAAGAAATAAGAAATGTGACAGGAGATGGGGTAAGGGTATGAAGGACAGTCTTAAGAAGACACAGTAGGATTTGTGTGTGTGTGTGTGTGTGTGTGTGTGTATGTGTGTGTGTGCCCGCATGCTAGGGATCAAAACCCAGGGTCTTTCCTATAGTAGGTAAATATTCTACCACCAACCTACATTCCTAGCCCAGGATTTTTTCCCATGAAATTGAAATATCAAATGGTTGAATATGAACAGTTAACATCAAAGCTCTTAAGGAGAATTCATAACCGTTTTTTTGTTTGTTTCTCTTAAGTACTATATAAGGAATTATTTCCTATCAAGTAACATATCAACTCCTTGGGCAGCATGGCATAGCCATTAGAGGAAAAGGGAAAAGATCTGGATCCAGAGTGAGTAAGTAGACGAGAATGGTGGTGCACACCTATAATCTCCACTATCTGGGAGGCTGAAGCAGGAAAATCACAAGTTCGAGGCTGTCTGGACATCTTAGGAGAAGACCTTGGATCAAACTAAAATTTTTTAAAAAGGTTGGAAAAGTAGCTCAGTGGCAGAATCCTGCTGGACTCAAGTCCCAGTACCATACATAAACACACACACACACACACACACACACACACACACACACACACTCCCTGTACACAGTATGGACAAGCGCTAGAACAATCAAATTTTCTTTTGTGCCCTGACCTCATCCAGAATATGCACTTAAATATTTTGTGGGGGAAAAAATATGATATTTAGGAAACTATGCTTTACCAACATCTTTTTTTTAGGTGTGTGGGAGGGGTAAATATAAAACTTCCTATAGTCAGATTAACTTTTCTCCTGACTCTACGTATAGCTTCTTCAGTGTCCTCAAGTTGCTGACAAATGAGATTCATTTGCAGTTTTGGTAGATAACAATTTTTTAAAGAGCGAATCCAATTTGATAAGAAAAAAAGTACTTGCCCTCATACCCTGAGATTAGGAAGTCTGTTAGTTTCTGAGACAATAAACATAAAAATCTCAAAGAAGATAGCTGTAGGGGTTGGGGTTGTGGCTCAGTGGTAGAGTGCTTGCCTAGCATGTGTGAGGCAGTGGGTTCAATCCTCAGCACCACATAAAAATAAATAAAATAAAATAAAGGTCCATTGACAACTGAATTTAAAAAGAGGAGGGGGGGAGAGAAAGAGAGAGAGAGAGAGAGAGAGAAATCTGTATGTTTACCTTTTTGTAAATCTTCCTTAAGTGACTTGACTTGCAAAAGCAGAGGGCTAATAAAGAAAAAAACAAAGATGTGAGAGACCTTAAGCAGTAATTCCCCAGCTTTCTTCAACCCCCACAAAAGTCAAACAAATCACTCTTAGACATACTGTAACTTGTAGCACAATGAGAAGTCCATTAGAAACAAAGAAACTGTACTTGCAAAAGAATGGATAGAGCTACATAATTTTTCAGCAATGTCATCTCAGTTTTAAAAACAGAAAGAATGGACCACTTGGGGGAAAAAAAAAAAACTAATAGTTGACCCAATCTCAAAGGATAATAGCATTTTTAAAGTCAAAGAGCTGTCCTGCTCTTCAAGGCTCTTAAGCAAAATAATCAATTGGAAGCAGCAGTTGGCCTGCTTCTCTTGTTCCTAGCAAGATGCTCACCTGTATTCGTCATTGGGGTGAGCAATCTCCACAATGTCTCCAAGCTTGATATGAGGAAATACTTTGGGGTTCACAACTAGCTCATCATCTGAAAGACAATTCAATCTCAAATAGAAAACAGGGGCTGGAAATGAATGGAGTCGGTGAATATCATGCTAAGTGAAATAAGCCAATCCCAAAAAACCAAAGGCCAAATGTTTTCTCTGATAAGAGGATGATAATACATAATGGGGAAGAAGATATCACCTTTATTTATGCTAATATAAAAAAAGTACATTCACATTTGAATTATAACCGTACTCAATAAAATTCAGCCTAGCAGAGGATGTAGTTCAGTGGTAACAGTAGCAGTTGCCTAGGATGAGGAAGCCCTGTGTTCTGCTCCCAGTAAGGTGGCAAGTGGAGGAGATTCAGTTAATAAAGTGAAGCATTGGGTTAATCCCAAATTTTATTTGATAAAACATTTCCATTGACAGTTTTATGCCAAATCTCTGTGAAGCCTCCTCCTAAACTTCCATAAACTAAATTAAGTTCCATGATCACATATTTTTTTTTTCTTTTTGGTACAGGGATTGAACTCAGGAACACTCAACCACTGAGTCACATCCTCAGCCCTATTTTGTATTTTATTTAGAGACAGGGTCTCACTGAGTTGCTTAGTGCCTCACTTTTGCTAGGATGGTTTTGAACTCACGATCCTCCTGTCTCAGCCTCCCAAGCTGGTGGGACTACAGGCATGTGCCACTGCACATGGCTAGTTTCCTTTTTGTATGTTTGCCTCATTAAACTAAAAGCTTCTTAGGGACAAGGGACTTTGTCATACTCATAATCTTTATGTTTGGCAAAAGTATATGCCAAATAAATATTTACTGGTCTTATATTTATAATCCTGGGTACATCACCTAGCTACATGTCTTGTGCACATGAAAAGGTAGACTTGTGTTATTCCCTATGCCAAAATTATTTCTGTTGTCTACTTACTATTTGTCTATTCCACAAATGTTTAGGCAACATCAATGGCATACAAAGCATAGTATTAACAATAGTCTGTGCATTTTAGCAGAAATTGTGTTTTGAATATAGCCATGCCTATATCTGGTCCATTATTATCATTAACTGAACTCTCAAAACATCCTATGATATACTATTTTCCATTTCTGGCATTCCCTATCCTCTAACAGCTTATATATATTTAACATAGGAATAAATGCATACTAAACTATAGATTAAGGGTTTGGGGGTATAGCTCAGTGGTAGAGCATTTGCTGGTGCGTATGAGGCCCTGGTTTTGATTCTCACAACAAAAATAAAAAATATTGAACAAAATACATACAAGTGCTATGGCTCATTTGTATATTCTCAGCTACTCAGAAAGGCTGAGGCAGGAGGATTGCAAACTCAAGGGCAGTCTCAGCAGCTTAATGAGACCCTATCTCAAAATACAAAATTAAAAAGAGCTGGGGATGTAGTTCAATGGTAGAGCACTTGTCCAGCATGTGGAAGCACATGTATTCAATCCTCAGTACTGAAAAGAAGGAAAAAAAAAAAAACTAAAAATGACTTATTATGTCATTAATTCCAAATTCTGAACTAAATAAGGTTGTTAAGATGCAAGTGAAAATAATTTCTATACAAAAGAAAAAGGAAAATCATACTACCAAGTGCCCTACTTTTCTCCTGATTTATGAAGTCAAGGCGCAAAGGGAATCTATTATAAAGAAAACCCTTGAACTTGAAGAAAAGGTAAACTAAAGGCTTACCTGAGACGGATATGGAAAGTTAGAGGCAGAGCTATTATGCAAAGTCTGCTTTAGTGCAAGGTAACATGCTGCATCCTGTTCCTTCTTATGCCTAGGAGCCAGGCAAAGTTTCATGCTTTGATCATAACTGTTCTGTACACATCTATGCAAGGTCTCACTGACTCTAAACACTGAAATACTATTTTAGTTTCTCTTATCTGCCAAACAAGTGTAGGCTGGAATTTTAAATACACAGTAAATTTGTACTAAACAACACAACTAAACAAATGAAGGGTAAAAAACTGGCAAGATTCACAATGTTCTTTAAAAGCCTGGATACAAATACTTTTAGAAAAGTGCTGTGGTTTATAAAGTCCTATCCTCCTTCTTGCTGCTGTATCACAATTACTGCTTCACTCAGTTATTTGTCTAGCCTCAACTGTCACATGAGTTGATGTATAATTTTCCAGGCACTATACACATCAGAACTTCAGTCAACTTGCACAACCCCAAAAAACCAATCAATACTGACCACTGCCCCCAAAGCCCTTCTTGTGGATGACCAGTTTATAGACCTTTGTTGTTCTCATCTTGTCCTTTGGTTTCCTTCAGCTGTTCCAATCTTGGGGCAGAGAAGTCATCTTGCCTCCCTGCCATTGAAACACACACAAGAAGGTTGGAATGTCAGACTTTTCCTTGCAACAGTTCTTTGATTATGGTGTTAGTCGGTTGGGAGGAAGCGCCAAACACTGGATGAAATCACTCCGCCAATCACAAGGAGAGAGAATGATCACAGAATCTAGAAACTAAGGGGAATTTGGGCCGGGGTCTGGTCAAACCTTCAAAAGTATTCTATCTGTCGCATCCCTAAAGAGGAGACTTGCAGTGAATGGAACATTTATTACCCTGTCTCCAGCTATATCAATAACACCCGAATGATTCAGAGGTCCTAAGAGGTTAACCTACTACATTTGTAGACGAGAAAAGTGAGAGCAAACACAAGGGACTTGCCCAAGGTCACTCATACACTTATGAGCACTCCCACAATTCGCGTTCCTCCGACAATGACCTGGGCAAGGCGAGTACGAGTACGAGGAAGGTAGGGGAGTTCCATCCGTACGAACTCTCAGCGGACCTTTCAGCTGAGGCCGCTGAGGCTCAGAGACGAGAAAGACTTGTCCAAGGTGACAAAGCAGGATGGGGACCGAGTCGGGACTCGAACCCCGGCCAAAGCCCCCTCCCTCGGAGGCCTCCCACGTCCCAGCTCAGAGTGGGCAGCTCCACTCACCTGCAGCTCCGGAGCCCCTTCCCACCTCAGGCTGGAGCCCCGAGGCCGAACGCTGGACAAGTACCCGCACCTCCTCTGAACATCCCACGTACGCCCCCACAACCCGCAGGGTTTCCACCCCTGAGCTGTAGGCACCGGCAGGCCGCCCGCCACTGGGAGCTCACCTGAGAACCCGCGCCGCTCCCGTGGCTCCGCCCAGGGGCACCGCCCCCTTCCCGCCCCCGCGTCCCGGGCCGCTCTCGCCGGGCCTCCGTCTCATCTCGGTGACCGGGCCACTTCCTCATCCGGGGCTCACGCCAGGGGTGGGGCGTAGCGTGGGGCCTCTCCCTCTCACCACTTCTCGCGTTTCCCGCCGGGTTGCCAGACTTTTCATTTGCCTTGAAAAGGAAATAAGGAACTAGATTGGTACTCAGGAGCTTCGTTTTAGACTTAGTGATCCTGCAGCAAGGGAAGCAGGGCGAGTATTGCCAGAGCTCCGCTTCCTTGTGTGTAAACCAGGCTAATTATTCTCCCTTGGGCCCTCAGAGCTTCTGAGAGTTGCAAAAGGAAAATTCTGGGAGAAATTTTGGAAAATACAAAGGACCAAGTGTATGAGACTTAGTGTGATGGCTCCTGCTAGCAAGTATCCACTTTGCGAGTGTTTGCAAACACCCCAAGACTTTCTGTGCCCCTCTGGCTATTCATAATAAAAATAGTAGCTACCCATAACTTAACAAATATCCTCATGTTGTATACCTGTTTGGTGGAAGTTACTATTGTATTTCACAGACGGGAGGACTGAGCCTAAAAGACACAGACACTTCTGAAGAAAGTAAGGATGGATCCAGACCCCACAGAGTCCAATATGACCTATCAGCATCCATAGCTTTGTCCAAATTCCCATCTGATCTGGACATAGGTCCTCATGGTAGAGGACAGATAGAAGTGAAAGGTGAGAACAAGAGGTTAAGGGGAAAATTCTATAAAATGGGCCCATTGTGTGGACCCCCACATGACTTCTTTTCCAAGAAGCAATTTATCTGCAACCCTGCCTGGCTTTAGTGGACAGAACATATCACGTTCTTCTGCAAGCTACCTGTTATCTGCAGGAGAAATGCAGGCCCAAAATAATGTTGATAAGAGGAACCCAAGTTACCCTGAAGGGGGACACTTTTGCAACCCTTTACACAACCCAAATCCCAAAACTCAGGAAGATAAGGGAAATTCCTCCTAACCATAAATCTGAAAGAATTTATGGTTAAGAATCCAATTAGAACTGATCAGTATGGGCCAAAATGACCTAAAGTTATCATGGCAGTGGGGATTCGAAAGTCTGTTGTCATCCTGCTGTCAGTCAAAACTCAAGAGGTGAACCTGGGCAGGTCTCGAAACTTCTCTGGGACCCCCAATAAAGCTGGCGTGCAGGAGATACATGCTGTCCCTCTCCTAAGAAGACTCGCTCTCTCCCTTGAGAGCGACCCCTTTTTCTTTTCCTGTCACTTCAATAAACACTTCAGTATCACTGTGTGCAACATATCTGAAATTTTTCTGATCTGACCTCAAGAATGGATGTTTGAACCTGGCATGGTGGCAAACTCGGGAGGTTGAGGCAGGAGGGTTTTGAGTTCAAAGGCAGCCTCAGCAACTTAGCAAGACCCTAAGCAACTCAATGAGATCTTGTCTCAAAATAAAGTACAAAAAAGGGCTGGGGATGTGGCTCAGTGGTTGAGTGCCCTGGATTCAATCCCCAGCACCAAATATATATATATATATATATATATATATATATATATATATATTGGTGATTGAAGGTGGCCTTTGCACTGCCTCAGTTTCCCAGAATGCCCCAACCCTGTAACAAAGAGCACACCAGAAAACAGGTGCAGTGGTTCACACCTGTAATTCTAGCAACTCAGGAGGATTGAAATTTCAAGGCCAGCCTTACCAACTTAATGAGGCCCTATGCAACTTAGTAAGACACTGTCTCAAAATAAAAAATATAAAGGGCTTGGGATGTGACTCAGAGGTTAAGCGCCTCTGGGTTCAATTACCAGTACCAAAAAAGAAAAAGAAGAAGGAGGAGAAGGAGGAAAAAGGAGAAAGAAGGAGAAAGAGGGAAAAGAGAAAGAAAACCAGAGCTGAGTGGGCTGGGTCTCATGTTAACCAAGGGTTCCTGAAACACTGCCCGCTGCCAGTCTACCATTGTGGTCTACTGATCTACTCTCTATTTACTCATTTTTTCTCTCTCCCTTTATAATGCTGGGGATTGAACTCAGAGTTTATAACTAGGCAAGCACTCTACCACTGAGCTACAATCCAGCCCTTGATTCACTATTTCTCTAACCTGGACATTTGCAACTATAGGAGCCTGCCTACTTCCATACTGGTAGCTGGAGAGATCTCTTAATAACTGGAATGTGGTTTTAGGCCACACCATTCCCAAACACACTGACCACTAAATCTAAATGGCCATTCCTGCCTCCAATAATAGCACTCCAATTTTATTTCCTCATAGCTTTTATACAAGCTGTACAGTTTCTTATGGTTTCCAGAAAAATGTAAGAATGTTAAAGGGAAAAAAAGTGTGATATACAAGTGGAGGCATAGATAAGAGGGTCCCTATAGCAAGACAAGCAAGAATTTCCTTACATGTAGATGTTTTTACTTAAGAATTCAGTATAAGTTGAGTAACTTAACTATTAAGTAATCACCAAAACTTTTCTCCTCCTCATCTCTTTGGTAGAGTCTCATATGTGATGAGGCTAGCATCAAACTCCCAGGCTCAAGTGATCCTTCTGCCTTAGCCTACGCAGTAACTGAGGCTATAGGTACAAGCCACCATGCCAGGCTTGTGAAAACTTTATATTAAAGAAGAATGAGGCTCAGTAGTAGAGCATTTGCCTAGCATGGTTGAGGCCTTGGGGTTAGACACCCAGCTACTCAAAGGAAAAAAAAAGAAAAACCATATATAATCAAGTAGAGGGCAACAGTTACAAAAATTTTCAAGCATAAAATGTTACATGTAGCCAGATCCAGGGCCTCATGCCTGTAATCCCAGCCATTTGGGAGGCTGAAGCAGGAGGATCTCAAGTTTGAAGTCGGCCTCAGAAATTTAGCCAGATCTTCTCTCAAAATTTAAGAAAAAAGCGGGGCGGGGGGGTGGGGCTGGAGATGTAGCTCAGAGGCAAAGAACCCATGAGTTCAATCCCCAATTTAAAAAAACAAAACAAAACAAAACAAAAAACAGTTATATGTAACAGAAATGTTTACATTGCCTCTTTACGTCCCACCCAGAACAATCCCCCACACTGTTTTCTGTCTTAGCAAGTGGTTGGTGAGAAGTCCTCCATTTCAGAGGAACCTAACTCAATTTTTTCCTTTTTGGCCTTTGGAAAAATGAGGTTCCTTCTCCTGAGAGATGTCCCTAGTTGGTGTCATATCTTAGAAATGCATATATTGCACTTTTGAATTTGGCAAGTCTTCTTAAAAACAAAAACAAAAACAAACAAACAAACAAAAACTGAAAGCTTTGAAGTTTGTGGCTCAGTGGTTGAGTGCCCATGGGTTCAATCCCCAGTGCCAATAAAAAAAAAAAAAAAAAAAAAAAATGGATGTTTGAAGTGGGGGTTTTTGCACTGCCTCAGTTTCAAGCTGGTCAAGGTTAGAGAGGGCAGAGCAGATTGCCCCCCAGAGAGATCCTTCATCCTTGGTACTATAATCACTGTACAACATCAGTTTGAACACTGTTTTGTTGTTTTGTTGGCTATGTATCCTTGCACAAGATACTCCTTTTTTAAAATTTCTCCCCTGTCAAGTATATATCCTTCCTCCTTCAAAAGATGTCTGAGGTGAGGAACATATAACCTTAAGCCTTTAAAATTAAACTAATTGGGTGGGGTGTTTAAATCAGTGGTAGAATGTTTGTCTATCATGCACAAGGCTCTGAGTTCAATTCCCACCACTGCAAAACAAAACAAAAACAATAAAAAATGAAAAGAGCCACATAAATGTGGAGAGTAGTATGAACTAAGCAAAAGCAAAAGGCATGCAATGCATCAGGAAATTGACTCTCTTCTGACTTCCAGGAGATTAGACTTTTGGACCCCATCTCTGCCTGGTGCAGAGCTAGAAGCATGGCAGGGATTAGGATGAGACAGGTGAGACACTCATGTCCTCATGTCCGGGTACAAAATGTTAAGGAGTGTCAAAAGGAAAAAAATACTTCAGCAAGATGAACAGTATAGATATATATTGTTTGTTTGTTTGTTTGTTTTTGGTATTGAACTCAGGGCACTTTACCACTGAACCACATTCCCAGTCCTTTTTATACCTTTATTTTGAGACAGGGCCTCACTAAATTGCTGAAGCTGGCTTTGAACTCCTAATCCTCCTGTCTCAGCCTCCAGAGCTGATGGGATTACAGGGGTGCACCACAGCACCCAGAAAAGAATATCTTGATTAGAGAAGAGAGACTTAAAGTCTCCCCCAAAACTTCCAAATCTCTAGTTCTGGACAGATCAATAAGCTCTAAGAAGCAACAAATTTTATTTTAACACATAGCTGTGTGATTTGGGAATTAAGTCAATTACGTTTTCTAGACATCCTCAATTCCCTTCAGGGTTTTTTGTTTGTCTTGTTTTTGTTTTTGTACTAGGGGTTGAACCAGGGGCACTTTACCACTGAAACACATTCCCAGTTCTTTTTATTTTTGACACAGGTGTGGCTAAATTGCTGAAGCCGGCCTCAAAATCAATCCTCCTGCCTCATGCTCCCAAGTGACTGGGATTACAGGCCACACCTCTGAGTCCCACTAGTGACTGATCTTTTCCTTCCTTCTAATGTCTGCCAGACACTGTCTTTAGGTGCTGTGAATATAGTGATGAATAAAACAGAGAAGGGTGGGAGGGGACAGACAATAACCAAGTCAAGAAATGAAACAAGATACTTTCAGCTAGAGTTAAAATGATGAAGAAATGAAAACAAAGTGCTATATTCAATTAGAAGCAGGGTGCCATTTAGATTTAGTGGTGTGATTAGCAGCAGGGGAGTAATGTGACCTAAAACACTGATCCAGTACTAAAAGATTTCTCGAGCTAACAGAATGGAAGCAGGGAGGCCCCTAAAATTGTAGATGTCCAGGTCAGACAAATGGTGATCTAGATCTTAATGGTAGTAGAGAGAGAAAAGTAGGCCCTGGGGTTCAGCAGAAACGGAGCCAAAAGCTGTGTTTCCCTTTAAGAGTCTGCGCCGCAGGGGCGGGGTTCAGGATTGCTGCTGGCTCGCAGAGGGCGGGAGTTCCGAGGCGGGAAGAGCGCCCTTTGGAGTGCGCGCGCGCTATGCGTGGGTGGGACTTGAGCGAATCCGCATGGCTAGCTCAGGCCCCGGATGAGGAAGTGCGGGGGAGGGGGGAAATCATAGAGACGGAGAGGCGGTAGCGGCCGGAGCGCCCACTGGCTCTCTGCTCTGTAAGCTCAGGTAGACTTGGCGGCTGCGGGGCTGCGTCTGCAGAGGCCAAGCTGGCGGGGCAAGCACTGGCCGGGGAACAGGCCTCAGGGTAAGAGGCCCCGGGGTTGGAAGGCTTCGGGCATAGCCGCTCCACCCCACAACGCCCTGCGGGGACCCTCCTTCGGGCGGTGCTGGCAAAAGGGGAGCCCGGGCCCCCGCCTTTGGGGGCGCTGAAGCAAGCGGAGGTTACGCTGCGGGCGGCAGAACGACCCAGAAAGAGGGAGGAGACTAGGGCCCGCGTAGCTAGGGAAAAAAGGCTTCTCCGACTCGAACGGGGAGACTGCTTTGCAACCTAGATCGGCAGGGGACTCCCCACCCCCCCTGCAACTTCTCTCCTTCGGGAGGACGACGCCCCTTGTGGGAGTACAGTCCTTGGTTCTGGTCCGTTCGTCAGCGGTGGGAGACCCACTCCCAGGGTGCGAGAGGGAATTTAAACATAAGGAGGGATAAGGGGTAACCCCCAAATGAGAACGTTCCCCCCACTGTGTCAGTGTCATTCAGGTGACGAGGGAAATTTTCAACTTCCCTAAAAGTATTGGAGAGGGTCTACCTTCCCTCTAAGTTTAAAACGACTTCCCTCCGTCATTTTTCACCTTTATCCCGAGATACAGAGAGGAAGACCTTGAGTTAACTTTATGATATCAGAAGTCAGCTTTTTCTCCCTCTCCCCAAATCATGTCCAGAGAGGGAGCTTCGCTTTTCTTCCCTTTTAGTCTCTTGGTGTGCAGTGAGCTCTTTTTTCCCTTGCACAGATAAGATCGTGACTTTCAGATTGTGATAGTTGCAAAGCCTCTCTCCCATCTAACATCTTTGTGACCTTGACTCATCCATGTCTCAGCTCATTTCAAATTTGGGTTACTCTTTTCTTAATATTGACATGGGAGTAAAGGGAGAATTTGTGTTAATGTTTAGTACATAGTAAGTTTTTGGCAAATTGTTACTGTTAATTCGTTAAGAAAGAAAACTGGGACTGGGGATGTAGTCCAGTGGTAGAATGCTTGACTAGCATACACAATACCCTGGATTCAATCACCAGCACTGAAAAAGGAAAGAATACAAATATCTTGGCCAAAGAAGCAGGTGTTTGCATGCATCTACTTACCACCACCAGCCACCACAAGTATTCAACCCTTATCCACAGGAGAGGAAGACTTTTCCCCACCCCATGGTGGAAAAAGATGTACTTCCACTCCCCTCAGATCTTACTGTTCTCTACTCCCTAAATTAACAAAGAAGGCCTCAGTGAAAATAATCAGGAAAAAAAAGACTTAGTTTTTTGAAACAGGTCAGTACCCAGGAAGGGAGACTGATGCCAGAATCCACCCTTTCCTTTGTGCACAGAATCTGTCACTTCTTCCTGAGTGATTAGAGATGTCCTTTCCCACTCTCCTTACTTGCTGTAGTGACAAAAAAAAAAAAAAAAAAAAAAAAAAAAGGCTTCCTCCTAACACAACCTCCCCTCCACACATTTGCCAAGAAGATGATTCTGATTTTTTTTCTTTTTTGTGTGTTCTCAAGAAAAATAAGACTATACTTTTGAGGACAGTACTCTTTTTCTCCTATCTACCTAGACTGATACAAATGGTTTCTTTTCTCCTCTCCTTTTGAAAAATAGATGGAGATCTTTTATGCAGGGAGTCTTTGTCAGTAGAAATCAGGAGCATTTTCACTGTTTGATTCCCCGTGTGGAGACAGGGGTCCTTTTCCTGCATGCTAATAAAGGGAGGAAAAGGGAAACAGTGGTTGATGCTTTTGAGATTTCCTGCCATTCCCTGTTCAGTTGGACCCTGTTTAGTATATGAGCTTCCTTGCCTTGCTTCCAATTTGTCTTGAAATCTTTTTAAAAACTCTTCTTTCTCTGTCCCTCAAGAAGAGGCCCCTTGGAATTCCCTCATGGAGGGATTGGCTGCAGTGTCTGAATCTTTGGAAAAGAATGCCTCTTTCTGAAGGGAAAAAGATTGTTGTGAACTTCTGAGGGCCTGATCATTGTTGTGAGTATTGTTCCTTGACACAAGCATGGCAGCCCCTGGTGGTGTTAACAGCTCTTTGCGTTGGAATTAAAGGGAGAGGAGACCTTCAGTCCCAGGATTTTTGGGGCACGTAGTTTTCTTTTTCTTTTTTTAAATTTTTTTAGTTGTAGATGGACAAGAATTCTTTTATTTTATTTATTTATTTATTTTTGTGTGGTTCTAAGGATCAGACCTAGCACCTTACACATATTAGGCAAATGCTCTACAACCAGGCTACAGCCGCAGCCCCAGGGCACATAGTTTTCCATTCTGTTTTCTTTGTTATCTCCCCTACACACACACACACACACACACACACACACACACACACACACACACTCACACTCGCATGCGTGTGTGCGTGTCCCCCCATTTTTTGCTTTATTCCTATAAATTTTTTGTGTCCATAACTTTTGTTTTGGGGAGAGTTGAATGACTAAAGTAAATGTTGCCACTTTGTCAAATTTTTAGTATTATGAAATATTCAAATGAGAGCTGCAACATAAATTATTCAATAATATGTTTTTGTATTTAATGTTTTTGTCTTTTGGTAGGATAAAAATTAACAGTAGTAAATTATGTGAAGGCACACCAAAGAAGTTTTCCATCTTTTCTGTGTGTAAAATGTTCTTAAATTACCTCAGATGCCCTTGAGTACTTGTGGAGAGGATTAGTCTGCACTCTGTACCACCATTGTTGATGTGTGTAGGTGTGTTTTGCTGAAACAAAGAGAAATAGAAAAGTTATCTTTTAGAGTCATGAGTTTTACAGTGGCAGGGCCCTTTGTGATTATTTTGTTTAATTTGTTCATTTTACATGAAAAAACAAGCCTGGGAAGTTCACATAATTTTCACTTAACATAATCACTGTGTAGCTGATGAATGGAGTCAGAATAAGGACCCTGGTTACCTGATATGGGAAACCAGCCAATTAGACTACTCACCACAAATCTTTTGCATTTGAAACAGAAAGATCAGTAGGTAATTGCTCTTAACTCAAAAAAACTTCATTTTTTTGAGAAGAATTTTACTGCATGCCTCATGTAAACATTACTTTGGTTTTTTTCCACATAGATAAGTTTATTTCCTAATCTAACACATTTTTATGTGTTGTGGTAAAGATGACAAGCCAGTAGCAGCTGGCAAGTGTCATTGGTAAATGGATAGTTTATTTTCTTTAGACCTCAGACTAGATAATTATCTGGTATACTCACTCAATAGGTTGATTTTAAGTCATTAGAAAGGATTAGCTGTAAATAAATCCCTGCCTACATTTTATAAGCACGTGTTACTCTTTTCTTTTTCTTCAATTTTTTTAACACTTGAATGTGAAACTTTTGATTATCGGAGGCAGAGAACTGACAGTTGGAAAGATACCATATAAAATAAAGGGCTAATACACTTACTAGTTTTTTATTGTTATGCATTTGGGTCTTGAGAAATAATAGAAAAAAATTAACATAATTCACTCTCAACTGTCTTTCTAAAAAATACAGTACACAACTAAGTCATTGGTTATCTCTCCACCAAATTAACACTGTTAATGGTTTGTGTTTTCAGAATATTTTTTAAATTTTCTAATTTTATTTTTAGTTGTCAATGGACCTTTATTGAATTTATTTATTTATTTATTTATTTATTTATATGTGGTGCTGAGAATTGAACTCAGTGCTTCACACATGCCAGGCAAACACTCTACCACTGAGTCACAACCCCAGCCCTCTTTCAGGATGTTTTTTATGTGCATGTATATTTATCAAAATGAGTGTCCTCGTGTTTATTTAGTTTAATAAAAACTATTCTAGGCAGTTTTCTACATAGAGAGATGTTTCTACATCATCAGTTTTAATTGCTGCATTGGGTTCAGAAACTTCAATTTTATGTGTGTGTTTTCACGTGGTACTGGATTTTGTGCTCTATGACTGAGCTACCTCCCTAGCCCTTTTTTATTTTTTATTTTGAAACAAGTCTCACTGAGTTGCCCAGGCTGGCCTCAAATTTGTGGTCCTCCTGCCTCAGCCTCAGAAATTTTAGTTTTAAAGGATTTGCATCTTTTCTTCAAAATAGTGTTCTGTTACTGCAGTCTTGTGGTACAGCCAGTATTTTGATAGATGATGATATGATCTAGAGAGCTGACAGTAATTTTAATCTGCTACTTTAGGCTTGCATCTAAATATCACTTCGCCTCTGAGGGATCCAGCTGTTCTATTTGAGTACAGTGTTTTGGTAACTAAACTGGAGAGTTGGCTTAGAAATTTTTGCAGGAGTGGGAATACTGGTGATTTGACCCAGGGGCACTTTACCACTGAAAACATCCCCAAACCTTTGTTAAATTTTTTATCTTAGGACAGAGTCACCAATTTACTTGAATTTGTGATCCTCTGGTCTCAGCCTTCATTTTGTTGTTGTTGTTTGTTTGTTTATGCTAGGAATTGATCCCAATCCTTTAAAAAATTTTCTTTTGATACAGGGACTCACTAAGTTCTTAGGGCCTTGCGAAGTTACTAAAACTGGTTTCTGATCTTCCTGCCCCAGCCTCCCAAATTGCTGGGATTACAGGCTTTTGCCACCATGCCCGGACTGGCTTAAAAATTTGAGGACCCAAAATTGGACTCCAAGAAAAAGGAGGGGGTGTTTATTGTGCTTCCACAACAAGTATGCCTAGTTGTTTTACAGGTTGAAAATTCTTAGAATTCTGTCCAAAAATGAGTATCAACAAACATGAGTATCGAAAAATGACAGTTTTATGGTATTTGTCTTTAAAGCTTTAAAGTTCTGTTTTAGTCACTGCCCATTTACAGTGTAGATGCAGGCATAAGAAAGTTAAAGACACTGTTTTCCCTGAGAAACATTTTGAACCATTCTATGCGATTATCAGTATTCATTCTTTCTGATAAAGATCTGTTTAGAAAGCAGAGCATGGGGGGACACACCTGTAATCCCATGACTTGGGAGACTGAGGCAGGAGGATTGCAAGTTTGAGGCCCACCTCTGCAGTTTAAGAAGGCCCCAAGCAACTTAGTGAGATCTTGTCTCAAAATAAAAAATAAAAAGGACTGGAAATGTTGCTCAGTGGTTAAGCACCCTGGATTCAAACTTCAGTACCAAAAAAAAAAAAATGTTTAGTAAATATGTAGTTGTACATGACTTTATGTGGAGTGACCTTTGGAAGAAAATGTTGAAGTAAGACTTGAGAATTAGAAAGAGTAGGGTTTATTAGAGACACTGTTGAGTTCATAGGTTGTTAAATGCTATGCAGAGTGGAAGGTTAGTTGTGATTATGTCTGGGGATTTGAGTCTGAGCTCTAGAAAAGTGATACTGATGTTGAGAGGCAGTTGTAGTGGCTAGTGTGTAGCTCAGTGATGGAGCACCTGCTTAGCATGAACAAAGCCCTTGGTTGAATGGGGTGGGGGAGGAAACAAGGAAAAGAGAGAGCATGTAATATACTGAGAGCATCTTATTCATCTTTGTTTCTTGCAGCTGTTTGCATGTAGAAAGACTCAATTATTCTTTGGATTAAATGGGCTCTATTTTAGACATATTATGTTGGGGGAGGTCCCATCCTTGGTAAGTGAAATGTAGGTCAGGAATTGAGAGATCGAAGGAAAGTTTGGGGGGCTTGGGCAGGATTCTTTATTATTATTATTATTTTCTTTGCAGTTTTAGGGATCCAAGTTAGGGTCTTGCATGCTAGGCATGTGCTCTACTGTTGAAATAGAATCCTGCGCCCCGCCCCCCCCCCCCCCCCCCCCCCAGTGCTGGGGATGGAACCCAGGGCCTCCTGCAAGTTAGGCAGGCACTCTACCACTATACTGTATCCCAAACCTTTTTATTTTATTAAGACAAAGTTGCCAAGGCTGGCCTTGAACTTGCAATCCTGCCCCAGTCTCTTGAGTGACTGGCATTACAGGCATGTGCCATCACACCCTGCTCCCCATCTGTTCTTTTAAAAATGAGTTTTATTAAAATAATTCAGGACTGGAAATGTGGCTTAGTGGTAAAGCACTTGCCTAGCATGTGTGAGACACTGAGTTCGATTCCCAGCACCGCATACAAATAAATAAATAAAGGTTCATCAACAACTAATAAAGATATTAAAAATATGTATATAATTCACATGAGCTGCGGGTGTAGCTCAGTGGTGGAGCATTTCTTAGCTTGCATAGGCCTCAGGTTCAATCACCAGCAGTGAAAGAATTTACCAATTTAAAGTATACAAATCAGTGGTTTTTAATATATTCACCTTTATCAATTTTAGAACATTTTTATACTTCAAAAAAAATGTGTCCATTAGCTTCTAGCTCTAGTTCTCCAACACTTCCAACTCTGGCAACCATTAATCTACTTTGTTTTATAAATTTACATATCCCTTTTTGTGTGTGCATTTGGTGCTGGAGAGCAAACTCAGGACCTCCTTCATTAGACAAGCACTCTACCACCGAACTAAATACTCAGCCCTGCATTTTCTCATTCTTTTTATTTCTATTCTTTCCTTTCTTTCTTTTTTTTTTTTTTTTTTATTTTAATTTGTGGTGCTGGGAATTGAACCCAGGACCTTGTGCTTGTGCAAGCACTCTACCAACTGAGCTGTATCCCCAGCCCATTTTCCCATTCTTGACATTTTATACAAATGGGATAAAAGTGGTTCTTTGTGTTTATTTCACTTATAGTGTTTTCAAGGTTTTTTTAAATTAAAATATTTATTTTTACAGACACATTTTGATTCATTGTACACAAATGGGGTACAACTTTTCATTTCTATGGTTGTACACAATGTATATTCATGCCATTCATGTAATCATACATATATATAGGGTAATACTGTTTCATTCTACTGTTTTTCCATCTCCACCCCTCCTACCCCTTTTTCCTCAACACCATCCAAAATTCCTTCATTCTTCTCTTCCCAAGTTTCTTCATTCTCCCCCCGCCCCCCCCCGCACTACCCTCCATTGTTATATATTGTCATGCACTTATCAAAGAAACATTTGGCCTTTGGTTTTTGGGCTTGGCCTATTTCACTTTGCATATTTTCCAACTTCATCCATTTACCAGCAAATGCCATAATTTTATTCTTCTTTATGGCTGAGTAATATTCCATTGTGTATATATACCATAGTTTCTTTATCCATTCATCAACTGAAGGGCATCTAGGTTGGTTCCACAATCTAGCCATTGTGAATTGAGCTGCTATGAACATTGATGTGGCTGCATCACTGTAGTATGCTGATTTTAAGTCCTTTGGGTATAAGCCGAGGAGTGGGATAGCTGGGTCAAATGGTGGATCCATTCCAGGCTTTCTGAATGGGTCCATACTGCTTTCCAGAGTGACTGTACCAATTTGCAACCCCACCAGCAATGTGTGAGTGTGCCTTTTTCCCCACATCCATGCCAACACTTCTTATTGCTTGTGTTTGTTTTTTTTTTTTCTGGGGGGGGGGGGCTGTACTAGGGATGGAACTCAGGGCCTTGTGCTTGTGAGGCAAGCACTCTACCAGCTGAGCTATCTCCCCAGCCCTTGCTTGTGTTCTTGACAATAGCCATTCTAATTGGAGTTAGATGAAATCTTAGGGTGGTTTTAATTTGCATTTCTTTAATTACTAGGGATGATGAGCACTTTTTCATGTATTTGTTGATCACCTGTATATCTTCTTCTGTGAAATGTCTGCCCATTTCCTTAACCCATTTATTGATTGGGTTCTTTGTATTTTGGGTGTAAAGTTTTTTAAAGTTCTTTATAAACTTTGGAGATGAGTGCTCTGTCTGAAGTGTGTGTGGAAAAGATTTTCTCCCACTCTGTAGGCTCTCTTTTCACATTATTGTTTCCTTTGCTGAGAAAAAAACTTTTTAGTTTGAATTTATCTCATTTATTGATTCTTGCTTTTATTTCTTGCACTATGGGGTGTTGTTAAGGAAGTCTGGTCCTAAGCCAACATGATGGAGATCCGGGCTTACTTTTTCTTCTATTTGGTGAAGGGTCTCAGGTCTAATTCCTAGATCCTTGATCCATTTTGAGTTGAGTTTTGTACGGGCTGAGAGATAGGGGTTTAGTTTCATTTTACTGCATATGGATTTCCAGTTTTCCCAGCACCATTTGTTGAACAAGCTATCTTTTCTCCATGGTAAGTTTTTGGCACCCTTGTCTAGTATGAGGTTACTGTACTTATGCAGTTATGTCTCCGTGTCTTCTATCCTGTACCATTGATCTACCTGTCTGTTTTGGTGCCAGTACCATGCCATGTTTTCAAGGTTTATTCATGTTGTAAACTGAATTAAATTAATACTACAACCCCATCCCCACCCCCAGTCCTGGGAATCGAACCCAGGGGCACTCTACCACTGAGCTATACCCCCTATCCTTTTTTATTTTTTGTTTTGAATTATTTGGTAGGGGATGGGGGTACTGGACATTGAACTCACGGGCACTCAACCAGTGAACCAGATCCTGAGCCCTATTTTGTATTTTATTTAGAGACAGAGTTTCACTGAGTTGCTTTGCAACCACCATTTCTGAGGCTGGCGTTAAACTCGAGATCCTCCTGCCTCAGCCTCCCGAGTTGCTGGGATTATAGGTGTGTACCACCACACCCAGTTTGAGATTGTTTTGAGAGTGGGTCTTTTTAAATTGCTAAGGTCGGCCTCAAACTTGAGATCCTATAGCCTCAGCCTCTGAAGTATCTAGGATTATAGGCATGTGCCACCATGCCCTTTTGGGTTTGTGTTTTTTGTTTTGTTTTGTGGTACTGGGGTTTGAACCCAGGGTCACTCTAGCACTGTGTATATTCCCAGCCTTTTTTAAAAAAATTTATTTATTATTCATTTATTTTTGAGTATTGTTACCTAGGGCAACCTGAAGTGTGTCATCCTCTTGCCTCAGCTTCCCAAGTGGGTGGGATTATAGACATGAGCCTGGCTCATGTCGTGCCTTGCTGACAAACTTGAGCTTCACAATATCCTCTCCTACAATTTTTCTTCCAATCTATATGTAGTCTGACATCCAGAAACTAGATCGTGTGTGCTGTTGGAGACAGGAAGCTGAACCAAGTTAAATTTGGACACTTTCTACTTATTTTGACATCAAATAGCAATTCCATTTTATCTCTTCTAAAACTCCTCCTCATCACGCAAATGACCTAAAATCTGAAATGCCCCCAGAAATATCCAGGAGCTAAATTAAAAAGGGGAAAATTTTAACTCTAAAAGAGATAAATTTGTCCCAGCACTATGAAAGTCTTTCACATGGAGAATCTCATTAGATTCTTACTGTACTTTTTTATGCAAGTTCGTATCTGTGTGCTACTTTTTTGGATTCAGTATTTGTATCTTTTTTATCAGCCTTTATTATCTGAATTTCATAGACTAACAAACTGATTTCTTTATATAATTTCTAGTGTTTGAATTAGTAATGTAGCTTTACATCATTTTACCTTTGGGAAGGCTTCCTTAACACTTATCTTTTTCTTTTAGTTTAGGGTTAGGAAAAACATCAAGAATAAAAGTGTGAAGTATCTTATTTGTTGAATCAATTTCTGCCTCAGTCAAGTGGAAGTGAAGTTTTTAAAAATATTTTTTAGTTGTCAATGGATTTTTATTTTATTTATTATATGCAGTGCTGAGACTTGAACCCAGTTCTTCACACATGTGAGGCAAGTGCAGTACCACTGAGCTATAACCTCAGCCCCATAAAAGTGGATTTTGTTGTAGAAACTGCATATGATTGCTGGACTAAAATGGAAAATGTACTGGCTGGGAAGTCCTGGTCCTGAATGTGTGTGTGCGTGTGTGTTTTGACTCTTTTTATAATATAGTATTGTGAATCACATATAAATATTTCAGCAAATTACTTATGTTTCAGCATACAGAGCAAAAAAATGATAAAAGCCAGGAAGGATTGAGGTGTGGTAGCACACACTTGTGGTCTCAACTACTGTGGAGGCTAAAGCAGGATGATGGCAAGATTGAGGCTGACCTTGGCAGTTTAGCAAGACTGTCTCAAAATTAAAATACAAAAATGGTGTAGCTCAGTGGGAAAGCACTTACCTAGCATGTGCAAGGCTCTGGTTTTAATCCCCAGGGTTCTAAGGGACTGGATAGGAGTATCTTGTGCTAACCTACTAGATACAGCTCAAGTATTTGACAAGCAGTAAAAGGAAAGCAGTTCCATTTTCCATGTATCCTCTTTCAAAGGAAAGATTTTCATATATCACACTCCTCAGAGTCCCTCAGAATAACCTCCAACATACAAAGAGTACCTACAGTATATCAAACTTCTATTTTGGGCAGTGGGGATATATCAGTGAACAAAAAGGGTGAGTTCATGCCCTGAAAACAAGTATAAAACCATATTGTCTTTTCTTTTCTAGAGGCAAGCTCTCTACCATTAAGAAACATTCTTAATTCTTTTTTGTTGTTTGAGGCTGAATTTCACTAAATTTCCCAGGCTGACCTCAACCTTGAGATTAACATGGTCCAGTCTGTTGAGTAACTGGGATTACAGGCCACCATGCCTGGCCAAAAGAAAAAAAAGAATCTATTTTGTAAATTGTATCAGCATTATCCTTGGATGTATAATCATGTTTTATTTTCAGCTACACGTGTGGGCCCTTCAGGTTTAAATGGATAATTATTCAGAAGTCAATATTTGAATTAGGATTAGACAGGATCCATTAAAAGTTAAGGTATGTGTTTTTCCACAAATTTGGTTACCGATTATGCTGGCATTTGAAGTAGAATTTATTTTCCTTATTTTAGCTAATGTGACCTGAGTCAGCTTCTACCCTATCAAAGTTTTAAACTTATATCCTTTTTTTGATTTATGTCAGGGTGAACTGTTAGATGTAAAAGACTTCACTCCATAATCTACATCTGCCCTAATGCTGTCATCCGGAGTAGAGACTCAGCCAGTTCCCATTGATCCCTCCATGTCTGCCGTGGTACAGGAATTATACTCTGAACTCCCAGTAAGTGTCTCCAAAGAGCTTCATGCAGACCCTGAGCCAAGTGTGAATCCAAATGTAAAACCTGGAGCCTCTAGCTCTCTTATAAGTCAGAATAGAACATTGCCCTTGGAACTCCAAAGAACTTGTGCAAAAAGTTGTCAAGAAACCTCTGAGACCTTGGATCATGGGGGCAGACTTGGTTGGTGTGGTCTGGTAGACCCCAAAGCAAGAAGTTCTATGGCTTCTGGGATCTTGGATAGGGAAGATAAAACCAAGAGTATGGAGCTAAAGGTCTTAAGAGATCAAGGGAACCAAGTGGAAATTATGAGAGAACCCTGTGAGGAAGCAAAGGAAGACCTATGTGAACATTCCACAGCTGCTGAAGAAAACATCATCCCAAGTGAGGTAAGAAATGACATCTTGATTCAGATGAGTTGACTGAATAACAGGATTGCAGAGTACCATTTCTCAGGATAAAATACAGGTGCCAACAGGTAGATTATGACTTATTCTTGAAACATTTCTAAAATGTTAATTGATGTTAACTTTCTTATGATGATCTTGTAAAATATTTGTATCACATGAGACACCTAGTAAAAAAAAAGTGTCACTTCTGTGAAGCAACTATTGTATACGGTATATCTCAGCCATTGTATGTGTAATGTTGAGTTTCTGAAAATCCTGTGGTATTTCTGCATTTGATGTTAAGAAATTATGTATAGTTGCTAGACACAGTTGCACACACTTGTAATGTCAGCTGCTTGGAGGTTGAGGCAGGAGGATCACAAGTTTGAGGCCAGCCTGGGCAACTTAGTAAAACCCTGTCTCAAAATTTTTGAATAAAGTGGGGGAAGTGGGCTGGGGGTGTAGGTCACTGGTTGAGCACCCTAGGTTCAATCCCTGGTTCTTGTGGGGTGAGAGCATTAGAAAGCCAGTTCTTTAGGGGTTGGGGGTTGTGGCTCAGTGGTAGAGCGCTTGCCTGGCATGTGTGAGGCACTGGGTTCGATTCTCAGCACCACATATAAATAAATGAATAGAATAAAGGTCCATTGACATCTAATATATATATAAAGGAAAGCCAGTTCTTCATTTAATACATAATGAAAAGTGTACTTATTACCTGATATGAATAGTCATCCTGACTGATATACGTCTCCCTATAGGAAGCCTACATGGAAAATCAAATTGCTGTGAGCTTGAAATTTGAGTAAGAATGTTTAGTTAGATGAGACTGATGATTAGTGAGCTGTGGTATGTGATGAACTCTGATTCCTAAAGATATATACATGCCAAGTGCACTAGAAAACTTTTTTCCCCCTAGTATTGGAATTGAACTGAGGGACACTCTACCTCTGAGGTACATTCCCAGCCAATTCTATTTATTTATTTATTCATTCATTTATTGATTAATTTTGGTTCTGGGGATTGAACCCAGGGCCTTGTGCATTCGAGGCAAACACTCTGCCAACTGAGCTATATCCCCCAGCCCCTCATTATATTTTTTGAGATAGTGTCTTGCTAAGTTGCTGAGATCAGCCTCAAATTTGGAATCATCCCATGACATTATCCAGAGTAGCTGGAATTATAGGTGTGCAGGTGTGTACCACCATGCCCCACCTAGAAACCTTAATCTCACCTGTGGATGGTATGATAAACCAGGAGTCAGCAAACTTCTTCATTTTTTTTTTTTAATTGTCAATGCTGGAAATCAGGCCTACAGCCCAATTGTTCATGCAAAGCAAGTGCTCTACCACTCAGCTATATCCCCAGCCTCAGAAAACTATTATAGAATTAAAGCAGGTCTAGACAATTTGCAAATGAATGAGTATGGCTGTATTCTAAGGAAACTTTTTTTTTTTTTTTTTTTTGCCGTGCTGGGGATTGAACCCAGGGCCTTGTGTTTGCAAGGCAAGCACTCTGCCAACTGAGCTATATCCCCAGCCCCTAAGGAAACTTCTGATTTCCGTATTTTACTGAATAATTGTCAAAGATGTAATGCCAAATTTTATTGCAAAAAAGTTGGGTGCAACCATTATGTGAAACTTCTGTAATTGTTGTACAGTGTTACTTAAAAATTATTTCTTACTAAACCATCATTGGTGCAAAACTAGGATGCATGGAATAGTTGTGAATATATGTTAATGTGATGGTGACAACTGTGAGGTAAAATATAATTTTTTTGAATGGAGTCTCACTGTGTCGCCTAAGCTGGCCTCCCAATCCTGGGCTCAAGGGATCCTCCTGCCTCAGCCTGCCAAGTAACTGAAACAATAAGTTTGCACCACCACATTGTTTAGTTGTAGATGAACACAATACCTTTATTTTATTTATGTATGTATTTATTTATTTATTTTTATGTGGTGCTGAGGATTGAACCCAGTGCCTCACACATGCTAGGCCAGCACTCTACCACTGAGCCAAAACCCCAGCCCGACAACACCCAACTTCTAATAAAACTATAAGCATAAGTGCAGGCCTAAGGGCTCTAGTTTGCTGACCCCTGCTATAGAACCATTAATAAATGGAGCCTAACTTGCTGGGCTAGACTCCATTCCCTAACTGATAAATACATTATTTCTCTTACACAGGTTACAGGTCAATTAATTATTGTTAGGTAGAGTTTATACATTGACTATAATTAGACATGAATGAAACACTGTATACTATTTCTTGGTATGAAGGGCTGAGTTTAACAAAAGTGGGTTTTTTTGATTGTTTTTATGAATTACTGAGAATTGAACCCAGAGGTATTTTACCACTGAGCTACATTCCCAGCCCTTTATTTTTTGAGACAGTGTTTCACTAGGTTGCCCAAGCTGGCCTCGAACTTGCCTCAGCTTCTCAAGTTTCTGGGGTTACAGGTATGTGCCAAAACACCTGGAAGTAAATGTTTCTTAATGTAATATTTGATATAAAGTAAAAGTATGTGTAATATAAGTTATAACATGGTGAGCACAAAACATGCATGCATATATATGTATTTGTATATGTAAAATACACACGTAAGCTGAACACAGTGGCTCGTGCCTGTAATTCCAGCTACTTGGGAAGCTAAGGCAGGACGATCTCAAGTTTGGGTCCATGCTGGACCAGAATAAAAAATGTAAAACTAGGGCTGGGGATGTAACTCAGTGGTAGAGTGCCCATGTAGCATGTAGTAGGCCCTCAGTTCAGTCCCAGTATTGCAAAGTGCATATATGTATATATAGATGCCACCCAACCTCAGAACTAGATTACTATCTCCCTATTCTTTTTTCAAATCATACCTTTTCTCCTAAATTCATCAGAGGTAAATACTATTTTGAATTATATAAAGCAAAATGAAATTTAATAGCTATAAATGTAAAATTTTCTACTTTGTTTCTAAAAGTGGGCTTCATAAATGAAAAAAGAGGAAATACTTACCTGGGAAACAGAAGACCTACAGTTTTAGCAAGTCAATTAGAATTGACTTCTTGGGGCAGAGGATTTAGCTCAATGGTAGAGTTTCCTGGATTCAATCTATAGCACCACGGGGGGGGGGAGGGGGGGGGGGGAGGAGAAGGAGATGATGATGACTGATTTTGTGATCATTAACATAAATATGCTGTGTGTACTGAGAAGTGGTGGTTTTGCTATGTTTTGCTGGTAAGGCTACAGCTGGAGTATCATACTCTCCTCTTAGAGTCATGTATGAAAGATCAATAGAAAACCACAAATGTCTCAGGATAAGAATTCACACTTAAACCAGGTTGGTACATGCCTGTAATCCCAGTGCCTCAGGAGGCTGAGGCAGGAAGATTGCAAGTTAGAGACCAGCTCAGCAATTTAGTGAGTCCCTAATTTACTTGGTGAGACCTTGACTCAAAATTAAAAAATAAAAAGGGCTGGAATTTAACTCTGTGTTAAATGCTTTTTGGAAAGAATGTTTCTCCGTTTGAGAAAACCTGAGTTGGGGGTAGTGGCTTATGCCTGTTTTCCCAATAACTTGGGAGGCTGAGACAGAAAGATGGCAAGTTCAAGGCCAGCTTCTGCAACTGACGGAGACCTCCTTTCAAAGTAAAAAAAATACAGGACTAAGGATGAAGTTCACAGGTAGAGCACCCTTGATTCAATCCCCAGTACCACAAAAACTAAATCAATAAATAAGGATAAGCCTTCCACTTTGCAGGGTTATAATCGGGACTAAAGAGAAGGAAGGCTTCTTATCTCATGGCTAGAATTTGATATTGGCATTCAATCACATTCTATATACACACAATTTCAGAACCTGAAAACATGCCTTTGCAGGCTGGGTCACTGGGTATCTGACTTATAAAATTAAATAGTCAAGAGAATTTGGAGAAGCTTTCAAGAATTTGAAATTTGTCCAACATATGTGGGCGTGTTGGACACAGTTCAACTCAGTGGATGACATGGAGCAATAGTAACTCCTAATCATGCTAAAGTTACAGGTTCCTGTGGAAAACTAAACACTGTAGATGTACCATTTGCATACTACTTCCGAAGATTTGCAAACCCAGAAGTCTTTGGTCTCAAGATAAGAACTCTGGTTAGATTGGTAAAGAACTATTTAGTCAAAAAAGACAACTGAAAAATTAAGAGAATATATTTGCAACCAAGCACAGTGGCACACGCCTGTAATCCCAGTGACTTGGGAAGCTGAGGCAGGAGGATCATGAATTCAAAGCCAGCCTCAGCAACTTAATGAGTCCCTAAGCAACTTAGTGAGACTCTGTCTCTAAATAAAATATTTAAAAAGGGCTGGGATGTGTCTCAGTCGTTAAGCGTCCCTGGGTTCATTCCCCAATACAAAAAAAGAGAGGAAACATATTTGCAGCACATATCACAGATAAATGTATCTCTTAATACATAGAGACTTCTTGACTTGAGGAATGAAGAAACAAAATCCAATTAATAATGGGAAGAAGAGACGGGGGTGTGGTAGAGCCTCACTTGCCTAGCATTTGAGGCTATCAGTTTGATCCCCAGCACTGCTTTAAAAAAAAAAGAAACGAAACTGAAATTGGGAAAACATTTAATAACTCACTGTATATATGTGGTGCTTAAATACGTGAAGAGATGATTCAACCTCACTCATACCTAGAGAAATGCAAACATAACCAACCTAAGGTTCTATTTTTTACCTATCAGATTGGTGAAAACAAAGAAATATGACAACACATTTTGGTTAGGAAGACTGTAAGGAAACATTCTCATACCTTGCTGGTGGGAATGCAAACTGATAGATACACTCTTTCTGAAAAGTAATCAGGCAATACTTAACAAAACTACATATTCCCCAATCTCTTGACATACATTCTCTTTGCTAATAATCTATCCTTGAAGGTGCATCTTCAACATGGAAAAAAAAAAAAAAAAAATATATATATATATATATACGAGATTATCCTTTAGTTTATAATTGCAAGATACTGGAAATAACCTCAATGTTCATATGTAGGAGAAAGGCTAAATACACTCGTTTGTGGTTTATCCATGCATGGAGTATTATGCAACTGTATTAAAGAGTGAGGAGGATCTCTGTGTACTAATTTGGAGTTATTTTCAGGTATCAGAAGTCCCCAAGACTTCCAAGGTTTGCAGTTCTCAAACTCACAGAACTCATAGGACTCACAGGCATTTGGTCATACTCACAGTTAAGGTGTGCTTTTGTTGTTCTTATTCAACCCATAGTTGATTTGCCAAGCTACATCAAACCCTGCCCCCCACCCCTTTTTTTTTTTAACTTAGAGACAGGATCTTGATACATTGCTTGGAATCTCCCTGAGCTATTGAGGCTGACCTGGAATTTGTAATCCTCCTGCCTCAACCTCCCGAGTAACTGGGATTATGAGTGTATGCCACTGTGCTCAGCTCAGCTGTTTTTGGTTTTTATGCCAGGTATTGAACCCAGGGGCATTGTAACACTGAGTTACATCCTCAGCTGCCCCCTCCCCCCTTTTAAATGTATTTATTTATTTATTTAAGTTGTAGATGGATACAGTACCTTTATTTTATTTACTTATGCTAATGTGGTACTGAAGATGGACTCCAGTGCCTCACATGTGTAAGACAAACACTACCACTGAGGTATAACCCTAGTCCCTCAGCCGTCATTACTTTCTATTTTTAGACAGGATCTTGTTAAATAGCCCAGACTAGCCTCAAACTTGTGATCTTCCTGCCTCAGTCTCCTGAGTAGTTAAGCTTTAGAGCAATGAAAGGATATAAAGAGAATCAGCAAAAGGAGAAGGGGTATTGAGTGAAGTCCAGAAGAAATTAGGTTCAAGCTTCCAGGAGCCCTCTTCTAGTGGACTTACATACCTTTGAAGTCCTCCAGGAACAAACTGTGACAAAACATGTGAAATATTGTTTGCCTTGGAAATTCAGTGCCCAGGACTGAAAACATGGGCATCATCTGCCTGGCACATACAGAATTCCAGACTCCCAGAAGGAAGACAGGTGTTTAGCATAAATCAATTATTGTACAGGTACAGTTGAGCCACTCTTATTTATGTATTTATATATTTATTTATTGTAGTACTGAGAATTTAACCAGGGGCACTCTATCACTGAGCTACATCTCCAGCCCTTTTTATTTTTTGAGACAGAGTCTCACCAAATTTCTGAGGCTGGCCTTGAACTTTCAATCCTCCTGCCTCAGCCTCCCAAGTTGTTGGGATTAGAAGCATGCACCACCATACCCAACTGATCCATTCTTATCATTTAGGGAATGGTGAACTGAAATCTAGTTCTCAGGTGGTAGCCAAAGACAGTCTTTCAAGTAAGTCTTTCTAAGGATAGCCATCAGGTCTGAAACATTTGCTCTTTTCTGGGAAGTAGTGTGTACTATTGAATGAATGCAAAACGAAATGAGTAGTGTCTTCCTTTTCATGCACGGAAGAAGTTGAGCCAGGTATGGTGGTGTAGGCCTATAATCCCAGCTACTGAGGAGGTTGAGGCAGGAGGATCACAAGTTCAAGGCTACCCTGTCTCAAAGTAAAAAATAAAAATAAAAATAAAAAGCACTGTGGATGTAGTTCAGTGGTAGAATACCTACCCGTGGGTTCAATCCGCACTCCCAAAAGAAAGAGGGGAAATAAGTGCACATACAGGTATCTGCTCATTACCACATAATACATACACATCTACATAGAAAGGATAAACCAGAAATTGATGTTATGTTTTCTTCTTTTTTAAAAATGCAATCTCATGAATTAAATTCAGGAGCACTTTCCCCTGAGCTGTAGCCCCAGCTCTTTTTATTTATTTTTTTATTATTTTGAGATAGGATCTCGTAAGTTGTCAAGTCTGACCTTGAACTTGCTGTCCTCCTGTCTCAGCCTTCTGAATTGCTGGGTGTTTCTGCCCACTTTTTTTTTTTTTTTTCTTTTCTTTTTTTAGGTTTGATTATAGGGAGTGAGGAGGAAGTGGGGCAGAAAGAATGGGGCAATGCAAACCTAATAGAAGGAGTGGGAGAAAGGGACACTTCTGTAAAGACACTTTTGCATAGTTGTGACTTCATACTTGAAAGTTAAGTAACTAGACAACTACAGTGTGAAGAGATGAACTCAAAATCAGATACAAGCTGTAAGAAATAAATCCAGCTGTATTACAAACAGCAGAACCACACTGGGAAAGGGAACATGACCCAAATAATTATGGAAAACAGTATTTTGACTGTATTAAGAGTGAATAAAACAAGAACAAAGAATTTTAGTTAATTTTTCACAGGGATATGACTTAGCAATTCCTGAATAAAGTAGTTATGTCTCTTCTGGGATTTAGTACCTAAGTACATATATGGTAAGTATGAGAGCCACCTTTCTCATTTTCAAAGAAATTACAAAGCCCAGTCAGTGTAAGGTGGCTAAAGATCCCCATAGTGTTGAGTTGGAATTGAAGTTATTGTTATGAACTTAGGGTTGATTATTAACATGTAGAGAGAAATACAGAAATAAACAAATGTGGTTGCTTAAGATAGGGCCTAGAAGCAGTGATGCCTCATTATAGTGAGCACACTTTGTAGGGCTTGGATTTACAGTGGGTGGGTTACTGGGGATTGAACCCAGGGTTACTTAACCACTGAACCATATCTCCAGCCTTTAGTTTATAAAAATGATAATTAAACAGAGAAAAGTCTTAAGAGAATTCCAGTTAATAAATAGAAGGAATGGTAGAAATAGAAGATCACCATATGATAACCATCACAGTAATAAAATCACCTTAAGCAAAAATCATGAATGAATGTTGAAACTAATGGCTAAAAGTTTGAATGAGGAATAGAAATATTTACATAGTTTCTAAATATCTGCCCACAAGGTACTTATTAACTACACAGGAAGAAATTTGTAACTATAGTAGAGTAACCTGGCAGGACCTACCTGAACTGAATGATCAGTTTGTTTCCTCAGGAATGAGGTACACTATGTATCTCTTGATAGGACACACTGAAAAGAACCAGTATCACTTCTGTGGTGTTCCTGCCCTCAAAATTGCATATCTAGAATCTAGTAATGAGGAGACATCAGACAAACCCAAATTGAGGAACACTGTCTTAAAAAAAAAAAAAAAAAAAAGTTTCAAGGAGTCTAAGGAGGTATGATGACTAAATGCATTGTAGGAACCTGGGTTGGATCCTGTTAAGGGAAAAGGACATCAAGGGCTAGAGGTATATAGCTCAGTAATAAAACATACCTTGGGTTCAATCCTCAGCACCACACACACACACACACACACACACACACAAAAAAAAAAAAAGAGGAAGAAGAAGAAGAGCCAGGCAAGGTGGCATGCACCTCCACTCCCAGCTGTTTGGAAGTATGAGGTAAAGGATCTATTGAACCCAAGAGTTCAAAACCAATCTGGGCAACATAAGGAGAACCTCTCTCAAGAAAAAAAGAAAAGTAAAAGGACATCAAGGAGCCATTGACAAAATTTGCATGAAGTCTGTGAGTTGAAATTTTGGCATTAATTTCTGACTTCAAGAATTGTACTGTTTGGTTTTGGTTTTGATTTTGGTTCTTGGTACCAGGAAAGGAACCCAGGGGTACTTAACCAGTGAGCCACATCCCTCGCCCTTCTTACGTTTTATTTTGACACAGGAACTCTCTAAGTTACTGAGGCTGGCTTTGAACTCATGATCCTCCTGCCTCAGCCTCCCAGGCCACTGGAATTATAGACATGCCCCACAGTACCCAGCTATACTGTTGTTATATGCTAACATTGGAGAAGCTGGGCAAAGACAACAGGGAATTTTGTGAACAATATTTGCAAAAAAATTTTTTTGGCCCTGAAGATTGAACCCAGGGGTGCTTTACCACTGAGCCACATCCCCAGTCCACCCCCCCCTTTTTTTTTTTTTTTTTGAAACAAGGTCTCATTCATTTGCTTAGAGCCTCGTTAAATTGCTGAAGCTGGTCTCAAACTTGTAATCCTCCTGCCTCCCGAGTTGCTGGGATTACAGGCATGCACCAGCACCCCCATCTCCAAAATTTTTGTATCATAAATTATTTCTAGATCATATATTTAAAAGCTTCTACAGGGGTCAGGGAAGAATAGAAGTTCATTGGATTAGACAAAGGGGAATGAAGGGAAGGGAAAGAGGATGGGAATAGGAAAGACAGTAGAATAAAACAGAACCTTTCTGTGTTCATATTTGAATATACAACCAGTGAAACTCCACATCATGTACAACTGCAAGAATGGAATTTTAATTAGAATAAATTAGATTCCATGTATATATAATATGTCAAAATACACTCTGCTATCATGTATACCTAAAAAGAAAAAATTTAAAGAAAAAGATTCTACAATTTAAAAATATTTTAATGGTTTTTAAAAAAATCTCTTTGCTAGAGGGTGACAATTTAACTCGAGAGGTACTTTTTTGGGGGTGGGATACTGAGAATTGAACCCAGTGACATTTAACCACTGAGCCATATATATTAAAAAATTATTTTATTTTATTTTATTTATTTATTTTTGGTACCAGGGATTGAACTTGGGGGACTTGACCACTGAGTCACATCCCCAGCCCTATTTTGTATTTTATTTAGAGACAGGGTCTTACTAAGTTGCTAGCACCTCGCTTTTGCTGAGGCTGGCTTTGAACTCTCAGTCCTCCTGCCTCAACCTCCCGAGCTGCTCGGATTACAGGCACGCACTCATTTTGAGATGGGGAATCGCACTAAGTTGCTTAGGACCTCACTAAATTGCTGAGGCTGGTCTAGAACTTGTAGTCCTTCTGCCTCAGCCTCCCGAGTCAAGATTATAGATGCCTAGCAAGAAAGATACTTTTTGACAGGCAGGACTAGAAATGAATTAGGTTGCTTCGGAAAGTTGTGATTATGAAGAAATTTAAGTAACTGTCTTTCAGGGATATAACAATGAGGATTCTGGTTTGGATAAGCAATTTCATTGGTATTCTTTTCTATCTGAAGTTTCTGTGATTTTTTTCTTACTAGAAAGATATTTTACTTGCCTTAGCAACATTCCACACAATTCTTTTCCTTCAGGTATTTCTTTGTGAGCCCATCCATAATCAGGCATTGTCTTAGTTTGGGGGACAAATACTCATAGATTACTCCACCTTCCTCCCTCCCTCTAGACTTAAAATCAGTCAAAGCAGCAACTTCAAGGAAGTTCAGCTCTAGTATTTCCTCTGATTTTGAAAGATAGTCACTTAGGCTTTCAGGTTATTTATTGCACGAATGCGATTAATGCATTTAACAGTAAGTCTGTTTGGATTTCTCAGTTCTGGCTGAGGCAGGAGGATGGTGAGTTCAAGTCAGCCTTGGCAGCTTGGTGAGACCCTATCTCAAAATAAAAATAAAAAAGGGCTTGGAATGTAACTCAGTGGTGTAATACTTGCTTAGCATGTGTAAAGCCCTGGATTTAATCCCCAGGACCAAAAAAGGAAAAAAGTTCTTTACTGTTTTATAGCTGAGGAAGGTATAAAAACTCTAATAATTTTGTTCTTTGATCAGGAACATCCCCTTATTGGGGAGGGGAGAAGAAAGGGATTTAAAAAAAAAAAAAAAAAGTATCCGAGAACAGGTGCAGTGGAAGGGACAGCTGCAAAAGCCAAACTGAATTGTGAAAGAACATATTCAGTTGTGAACTACATTCTCACAGGAGATACACCAAAAACCATGGTGCATGCAAAGTTACTAGCCAGGATGTGGAAAAGATTGGTCTTAGCCAGGCATGGTGGCTCCTGCCTGTAAGCCGAGCTACTTGGAGGCAGGGACTGGAGGATATCAATTTCAAGGGCAGCCTCAGCAACTTAGCAGGGCTCTAAGCTACTTATTGAGACACTGTCTTGAAATAATAAATAAAAAGACTGGAATGGAGATGCAGCTCAGTGGTAAAGTTTCCCAGGGTTCAATCCTCAGAACCCCACCCCTGCTTCAGAAATGGTCTTATTGAAGAAGTGTATACCAGAGATATAAAGAGGTAACCATGTGACATCTTACATTGATCTAGCATTGAAGGTTCTTTATATCATGCTTGTGTTTTTTTGTTTTGTTTTGTTTTGTCACTTAGAATAAGCTGTAAAGTATTAAAGTTTTTTTTTTTTTTTTCCTCTGAGGCGCCGGGCATTTGAACCTCGGCCCTTGCGCATGCTAGACTTGCACTCTCCAAGAGGAGCCATTCCTTTATCTCCCAAGTTTTTCTATATTTTTCTTTTTTTTTTTTTCTCATAATGGCATATCTGCCTGGATTGAATATATTATAAAAACTTTGGTTTTAGGGTACAATACTTGTGCTCAACACAGACACAAAGAAAGTGATGAATTGTTATAGCTGTAACATAAGATGGCATATTACACATTTTGGGGATAAGCAATTGTATTTGAAGGTATATGGAAAGGGGGCATTAAGTAGGGAAACACAATGGCTGTTGATTCCTTGAAACGTTATGTTGTTGGAGAAACTTGGTTTTTTGAGTTTTGTTTTGAGATGGGGTCTTGCTAAATTGCTCAGGCTGGCCTGGAACTCATAATCCTCCCACCTTAGCCTGCTGGGTTGCTGGAATCATAGGCAGGGTGCCACGATGCCTAACTTTTTAGAGAAACTTGTGTTTTAATGGTGTGTTCAAAAGAGACCCATTCTTTTGCCGTTTGTGTGGATTTACTTAAATGAAAGGTAGTTTTCATTTAATGAAACTAAATGCCCACTAAGTTTACTGTGTACTTCTTATCCTGAGAGTCTTTGAACCTATGAGAAATTGGCAGTAGTGTACAGGAATTTTGCTCTTTGCCTAAACTACTGTTGAAAAGAATTTGGTTTTCAGTAATTCAGAGGTGAAAAATCTGAATTTCATGGCTCAGTAAAATTGGTGTTCATAAGTTGTTCTGTGGGTCTGTAGTGCACTGTTGTCTCCCTGGTCATGGTTTGTCAGTGGTTCTCATGTGACAGAAATATCCAAAGCACGTTACTGAGACTTAAGATAGAACTTTCTCTTGATTATTTCACAATTCTCTTAGATAATTCATTCCTGGGGATGTCATTAATCCTTTACCCAGCTAACATGATTGATGACTTATTTAAAGTCACCGGCTCTTTCTCCAAATTGAGGTATGGGAAAGAAAGTTCCTCTTAAAGCTGTACAAGAATGACTTAAAGTTACTGTTTCACATTTTATTTCCTTTCTAGATAGGTAAATATACAAAACTGAAAGAGTCTTCTGTAGTTGTAAATATTTCTTTCAGAGTATCTTAGCTATGAAAATAATCATGTTAGGAAATAGGAAATATTCCTTTGGCCCTGTAGTTGGGATAATTTAGTGTATAGGCAATGCCTTCTATAGATGGAGTCATCACTGTTCTTTCCTTAATCTGTTTCTGCCGCTAGTTAGGGAAGCTAAGGTTTGGAGGAGCCCGTAGGGGGTCTGGTTATAAACAGAGCTCAAGGCTAAGAAAGTCATCAAGTCCTGAGGAGCTTAAAATTATGTTATTTATAAAAGCTAAGAGCCCAATGTGTATTCATTTCCCTCCAGGTATCTGTGAAGCTTCCTACTGTGTAAACTCATCCTATAGGAATGAATTAGAGAGCTACCTTTCCAGGACATTGTTTTGTTTTGTTTTGGTTTCGGTTGTTTGTCTGCCCCACTGGTGATCAAACCCAGGGTCTCACACATGCTCAGCAAGCAGTCTTACCTCTGAGCTTTGAGTTTCATCCCTAGCCCTACAGTCAACTTTTAAGACCAAAGATAAAAATGATTTTCAAGACCCTCTTAAAATCTACCAGAATTTTGAAGAAGGCCCACAAATTGATTTTGTTTCCAAAACAGTGGGCATTTAATATGCCCACTGCATTAAATACATTTAATATGCAAAACAGAAATGGCTTGTTGTTCGTTATCGATTCAAAAAGCAAATTGCACTGTTAGCTGGTATTTCTTATATAGTTTACAGAAAGCTTTAAACGATAGCAGTTATCTCATTTGATGTTGCAGGAAACTACGTTGATGATCAGTTGTGATTTTAACTAAGTCTGGACAGCAGGTGCTGGGGTTGTGACTTGGTGGAGCACTTGTCTAGCCTGTGTGAGGCTCTGGGTTCGATTCTCAGCACCGCATATAAATGCATAAATAAAGGTCCATCAACAACTAAATCTGAACAGTAGAGTAAAACATTTAGGACTCTTACATCTAGGAATCCTGAAAGTTAAAATGTTTAGCTGATAAAATATTGTAGGAAAAGGAAATTGGGTCTGATAAATTTCTGCACGTATTCATTATGTGGCTGGCTGCCTTCTAGTAAGGTTGGGAGGGTTACAAAGAACTACTGTGATACATGTCCATTATATTTAAGGAGGCTGTTCTATTCCCCTTATCCACACTCAGAGACCCAACTGGCAGAGCTCCCACCTGATCAGGAGGTCACCCACCATCATGAGGAGATCCCCCACATCTGACCTCAGCTTCTCATTCTATTTCCTTTTCACTCTTTTTAGTTTCTGATCATATTTGAGACTTCAAACCTTATAGTCTCCAGTCTTCCTGTGAGGGATAATGCAGACTTTTTTTTTTTTTTTTTTTTTTTGGTACTGGGTATTAAACCCAGGGTCACTTAACCACTGAGCCATATCCTTCATCCCACAGACCCTTTTTATTTTTTTATTTTGAGGCAAGGTCTTGTTAAGTTGCTTACAACCTCACTGAGTTGCTGAGGCTAGCTTTGAATTTATAATCCTCCTGCCTTAGCCTCCCAAGCTGCTAGAATTGCAGGCATGCACCACCACACCCAGACCTTAACTCAGAACACTTTAAGAGAACTCAGTATGGCAGGAGTCAAGTGGAATGACTTAGTTTTAGCTTCTTTTTCTCCCTTGCCTGGTTACAAATCAGAACCAAGGAGAAAAGAACATGGCCGAAGTAGTGGGTTTGGTGCTTCCCCAGGATATTTCGGGATATCCAGCTAGAGACACATCTGGCGATCAGTAGATGAGGGCAACACTGAAAGCTCAACAGCCCCTTCAGGGGCTGGAGCCAATAAAAGTTAACTGCACAAGCTTATAAGATATCTTTAGAATCCAAAAGAGCCTTTATGTCACTCTGTGCATTTAGCCCCAGAATAACTTGGTAGTCATTCTAGGCTGCATGCGAGAATTCATTGTGATAGTCCTGTTGGCTTTTCTCACAGAAAGGACTAACAAATATTTATGGTCTCAAGAATGGTAGAAGCTCCTCCATAGGAGCAACCTGTTTCAATAGGGTATCTTCTTAGCCATTTTATATGGTGCCCATTTTTTCTTAAAACCAAGTGTAAGGTTGCTCTCAGTACCACCTAGTGATAAGAGTCCTGGGTTAGAACTACTAGACTACTCATCCCACTGCATGCTGTCTTTTCTATAAAGTATTTTCTGATCTCTCAAATCATACACAAAAAAGCAGATGATAGTGTCATTTTGCATTTTTATTTGCTTATTTATTTTTCAGGCTTAAAGAATTAGCAGGATTTTGCCTAATGAAGAGGACAAAGGGGAGGGACATAACTGAGACAAGAGGAAAAATGCCCAGAATACATGGGTGAGGCAGAAGCTAGAAAAGTAGACAGGAGTCAGATCATAATAGGCCTGTGTATCCAACTGAAGAGTTTGGATTTTATTATGGAAGTGAGGAACCACTGGAGGATTTTAAGAAGAGGACTGACATGGACATATGTTTTCTTATTGTTATGCTCACCTGAGGGTAGACTGGAGACTGCACTGGAGGAAAGCCAGGGCTTAATGCAGACAAACTTAGGAAGCTGTTGCTATAATCTCAGTAAGAAATTATGAGAAAAATATAAACCATGTCAGAAGTAGAGAGGATGGAGAGCAGAGGACCTATTTGAGAAATGTTTTATGAATAGAAATCATATCCTTGACTCCTGATTAGACATGTGGAGGTGGAAATTCCTGATTAGACATGTGGAGGTGGAAAGCCAAAGTCTTTTCTCCCAGTTTCTTCCTTCTGACTTAGGTAATTATTTGGACAGTGGCATTTTTGAGCTTGGCAGGGGAGGCAATAGAAACACATTGATTTTTTTTCTTTAAGGGAGGCTGGGGAAGATGATGAGTTCAGTATTAAATGTTGCATCTGAGATCTAAAGGGAGTCCAAGTGGAGAGCTGCAAGAGTCTGTTAGTTGGCTAACTAGACTACATTTTTTAGTCTCAAGAAGTTTGAGACCATTCCAGAAACATATGTCTGGCAGCCTCATAGAATAGGCATTTTTTCCAGTTTGACATTTTGCATGTTGAAGAAACACTGAAAATGCAGTGATTGAGAGTTATTAAAACATTGTTACTGCCAAATTAACACTAAAGAACAATTTATTTTTAATTTCTGATTTCTTCCTACAGTGAGCTAAATGCAGGTTGCGATGGGCTGCTTCCTCACACTTACATTAGTGGTGTGTCTCCATGTTTAGAGCTAGGAATTCCTTTTAACAGGTTTGAAGAGCAAGAGCTGAGAAACATGTCCTTCAGTGGCAGTGGAATGAGGAGTCGGTAGCACCTTTTTTTTTTTTTTTTTTTTTTTTTGGGACCAGGGATTAAATCCAAGGGCACTTAACCACTGGGTCACATCCCAAGCCTTTTTATTTTCTATTTTGAAACAGGGTCTTTCTAAGTTGCTTACAGTCTCACTAAGTTGCTGAGGCTGACCTCAAACCTGCAATCCTCCTGCCTCAGCCTCCCAAGCTGCTGGGATTACAGACATGTGCCACCACACCTGACTCTAGCACTCTTTTTCCCACCAAACAAAGTCCTATAAAGAAACATAATTTATGGGGCATCAGAAGGCCAAAACACTCCTGCTAAACCAAAAAACCAAATGAATACTCCTGGGGCTGGGACTTCCTTACCTCTCATGTTGACCAAAGGAAAATTTCACTTTATACTCAACAAAATGACACCCCAGATTGCATAGTTGGCAGTAAGTCCCATTCGGCCACAACTGAACACACTAAGCCAAAACAGGTAGTCTAATCAGATTGTCTCTAGCAGACAGAGGTCAAGGATAGTGTCATTTTGGAGAAAGGATCAAATATTACTACAAATAAATGTTTTTTTTTTTTTGCATTGCTGGGGATTGAACCCAGGGCCTTGTGCTTGCGAGGCAGGCACTCTACCAGCTGAGCAACATCCCCAGCCCCAAATAAATGTTTCCTTGACCTTTATTTTGAAATAATTTGAGAAGTACAGAAAAGTTACAAAAATAGTAAAAAGAATTCTCTTCTACAACTTGCTGCAACATTTTGCCTTTTTTTCTGAATAATTTTAGAGTATATTCATAGACATGATGCCTAAATAACTTCAATGTTTATTTCCTAGCCAACAAAAACATTCTGTTACCTGACCACAATATGACTATATCTACTCTACAGACCATATTCAAATTGGACCAGATGTCCTATCGCTATCTTTTATTGGCAAGGAAAAGATGATATTTTTAGTTTTTATGGGGCAAGATCACTTGTTGCATTAGTTGACATGTCTCTTTTGTCTTCTTTAATCGGGAATAAACAGGTCCTTTGCCCATACTTTTGAAGAGGACAGGCCACTTGGTTTGTACAGTTTTCCTCAGTTTGGGTTTGTCTAATGTTTCCTCATGATTAGATTCCAGATAAATGCATTTTGGGGTCAGAAATACTACAGAAGTGATGTTTGTCCTTCTCAATGGATCACATCAGGAGGCACATAGTGTTGGGATGCCTCATCCCTGAGGAGGAAAAATTTGATCACTCGGTTTGATGAGGTTTGTCAGGTTTCTCCATTGTGAAGTTACTATTTTCCTTTTAATAATTTGTTAAGTGTCTTGTGGATATATATTTGAGACTATGAATTTTGTTTCTTATTCAAACTTTTAGCCACTAGTTTTAGCATTCATCAATATTTGCTTGAGATAATTGTTAGTGTGATGGTTGCCAAATTTTTTTTTTCTAATCCCAGCATTCCTTCTATAGTAAGTGCTTTCTTTTTCCCGTTCAGTCTGCCTTTCATGCTAGAATTTATTTTTGTTTTGTTTTGAATTTTATGCTCTGTACAAGTATTGCACACTAAAGTTTCAGTAAATAGTGAAAGAATATGTGTTGTCCATTCAAGTTCTCATCTCTAAATTCTAATAATGGTATTTTATTTCTATCTGTATTTGCCATCATTTATATCTTTGAAGCTTCTTTCTTGGCTTCTGTTCACAACACAAAATTTTGCTTAGATCTTTTATTTTTTTAATTATTATAAGAATTAAGAGAAAAATTACCTAAAGTTGTAGCAGTGATTTCACTGATCTGCATTTTTCGATAGGTGTTGCATCAAATCTTGAACTTATTAATTAAATCAATGTTTAAAAAAAAAGTTAGCCTGGTATGGTAGCACACACCTGTAATCCCAGCAACTCAGGAGACTGGGACAGGAGGATTCCAAGTTCCAAACCAGTCCTAGCAACTTAGCAAGGCCCTAAGCAATTTAGCAAGACCCTGTCTCAAAATAATAATAATAATAATAATAATAATAATAATAATAATAAAGGACTGGGAATGTGGCTTAGGGGTTGAGCACCCCAGACAGACCCCTCCCACAAAATGCTTAAGCCTCAGGAGAGGAGGAACAGAGATGACTCAGAAGGAAAGTTTAGTGTGCATAGCCATTTTTGGTTGGTCAGAGTCTCCCAACCAGTAAACCTGATATAAGTTCAGCATCACTTATCCAAAAATCTGAAATACAAAATGCTTCAAAATCCAAAACTTTCTGAGCATCACCCTGATGTCTCCAGTGGGAAATTCCACATCAGATGTCATATGACAGGTCATAGTCAAAATGCAGGAACACTGAAAATAATTGTATAAAATTATGTTAAGTTTGTGTTAGAGTATATGTGAAACATAAATGAATTTGTTTTTTAGCCTTAGGTCCCATCCCTGAGATATTATATTTTATATATGCAAATATTTCAAAATCTAAAAAAAAACCTGAAATCTGAGAAACTTCTGTTTTCAAGCATTTCAGATAAGGGATACTCAACAGGTACAGCCACGCATTGTGGGGTGCATTTGCCACAGTTGTACATTCTGCCATTGCCCTGTCCCATTTTTTAAATTTCTTCTGCTTTTAAGATGCAGAAGTTTTTATTGATTATGCTTATTCAAATTTGAGATTTCCTTCAATTTCTATTCCTTGTGGCTTCTTAGCAGATTTCTTGAAGTCATACAAAAGTCTCTCAGCCAGGCATGGTTGGTTCATACCCGTAATTCCAAACTGTCATTGATGATGATCTTTCTTTCCTTCCCTTCTCTAATGATCTGATGAGGAGGATTTAAAAAAAAAAAAACTTAAGAGGTTTGAGAGTAATTTTATTTTTGATATATACAATGTTTAGAAATTGAGATACATACAATTCTCTGATATTTTCCCCTGAAATAAAATTAAAATTGTATTGCAACAATTTGCTTTTTTAATTCAGAAGGCACTTATAGGGTTTTGTTTGCATCTGTAGGTTGACCTTTTTTACCTATTATTATTCAGACTTGAAAATTTTGACTTTTCAAGCTTGAACTCTAGAGAAGCAAAAGTTGTTATTGATTTTATTTAAATTTGAGGTTTCCTTCAGTTCCTAATCTTTGTGACTACTAGCAGATTTCCTGAAGTCATACAGAAGTCTCTCAGCCAGGGGGAGTGATGCACACCTGTAATCCCAGCTACTCAGGAGGCAGAGGTAGGAAGATCACAAGTTTAAGGCCAGCCTGGACAATTTAGCAAATCTGTATCTCAAAAAAAAGTTTAAAAAAAAAAAAAGGGCAGAGTGAGCTGGGCATGTAGCTCAGTGATAGAGTGCTTGCCTAACTTGTGCAAGCACCTGAGTTCAGACCCCCGGACCATAAAAACATTTCTCAAAGAATAATATTCGTGATTTCATGTATCTGAATCCTCCCTGACTCCCGAATTTTCTCATTGTAGGAGGACCTCCTGGTACAGAACAACAAAGAACTTCTATGTGCAGAACTTCCTGAAGATTTTCTAAGGAGCAAAGGTATTTATTTCTCTAAATCTTTTCCTTTTTCCACTTGCTACACATACTGTTTAAGTTCACGTTTCCTATTTTGTATTCAGAACATAAGGGTTGTAGGTCCCTGCTAGTTGCAAGATGAGCTAGCTATAGAAATATTGCCCATGAATATACCTGACTGAAAACACCTATTATCAGGCAGTGCCTTACTTTTTATGAAAGTTTGATTCCCTTTTATTTTTACATGATGAATCTTTCCCTATTAAATATGTTGAACCTTTTTTGAAATCGTTGATTTAATTTTATATAATCAAATATATTTTCCTGTTTAGAAGGGTGAACTAGGATAGGATCATTTATTGTTCAGCACATGGCTATTCTCTGGGGCAGGTATGAGAGGAAACATTCACTTTGGTCACCTTGAGAGTTTTTAAGGCAGTTATGTTTTTGTTACTTCATTTTGCTTCTCAAAACAGTGGCTGACTATAGGCATATGAGGGATTACTTTGACATTGGTTGTTGATTAAGAAGGAAACTGAGATCCAACAGAGTATCTGAGTAGAGATTCTCCCCCTCCCCCCACCCACAGGCCAAAAATAATCTTAGGTAACTTTAGAGAGGACTATCCTATATAAGATTAATAATATAGAATAACCAGAACCTCAAAAAAGAAAAAGGAAGATAAGTGTGTTAAAGAATGTGAACATTTTGCTACTGTGATATAATGTCAGATTTGACTCTCATCTTCTTGGTAGTCTGTACAAAAAAGGAAGCATTTGTCCTGGTTTATCACCCTGCTTCCTGCCGCTACAGATTTTCTCCGTGGCTCAAAGACTTGACTGTCTGGTATGTATTAAAGGACACTGCTCTAAAGAGAAATGCTGTTTTATCTACAAGTCTCACACTATTTTTAGGGTCTTAGGGGATTCAATTTAGTGACCCCCACCTCATCCTTAAGATCTTTTCATGGGGTTCCATTATGACTTAAGCTTTGGTACTTTTTCACCCACATATTATCATAAGATTTATAATGTTTGTGTTGAAATATATTTTCATTTACCCACTAAATGGTGTTTCAGAAGAACCTGAGTTGTATTCTTTCAGGATTGCTGCTATAGCTCAGTGATAGAACACTTGTTTAACATGTGCAACTCCTGAGTCAATTTCCAGTACCACACACCAAAAAAAAAGAAAAAAGAAAAAAAATCTGCCCATGATGCACATCTGTAATCCCAGCTATTCAGGAGCATGAAGCTGTTTGAAGGATTTCAAGTTTGAGGCTAGTGTGAGCAACTTAGCCAGACCCTTTCTCAGAATAAAAAATAAAAAGTACTGGGGGATATGGCTCAGTGCCCCTGGTTTCAATCCCCCCATTATTACCAAAAAAAAAAAAAAAAAGTCTGTCCTTTTTGACTCACCTGGCTGCTCTTCACCAAAAAGCTAAAAAGCTGGTTTACATAGGACATAGATAAAAGTATCCACAGAGAAACTGCTCAGTGGTACTTTTCTCCTTTTGTGGTACTGGGGATTGAACCCGGGGCACTTTACCACTGAACTACAGCTCCATCCCTTTTTATTTTCAATTTTGAGGGAAGGTCTTGCTAAGTTGTTCAGGGCCTCAGCCTGGGATTACAGGTGTGCTCTACCACACTAGGTTCCCAGTGGCACTTTTCTTCCTGTTCCAATGCCCCCCCCCCCCCTTTTTTTTTTCTGTACTGGGAATTAAATCCAGCGTTTAGCACATGCTAGGTAAGAGCTTTCTGTGACCGAGCTACATCCCCAGACCACTGTTCTTTTTTATTTTATTTTATTTTATTTTATTTTATTTATTTATTTATTTGTTTTTTGCATTACTGGGGATAGAACCTAGGGCCTTGTGCTTGTGAGGTAAGCACTCTACTAACTGAACTATATTCTCAGACTTCACTGTTCTTTTTTATAGTAGTAGTACTAATACTGGGGATCGAACCCAGGAATTCTTTACCACTGAGCTATATCTCAAGTTGCTAAATGTCTCACCAATTTGCTAAGGCTGGCTTTGAACTTGTGGTCCCTCTGTCTCAGTCTTCCAAGTCACTAAGATTACAGGTGCGAGCCACCCTGCTCAGCCCACCATTCTTTTTTTTTTTTTTTCAATATTTTTTTAGTTGTCAATGGATTTTTCTACTTATTTATACATGGTACTGAGTCTCAAACCCAGGGCCTCACACATGCCAGGCAAGTGCTCTACCACTGAGCCACAAACCCAGCACCAGCCCACCATTCTTTTTTAATGACTTACATTTGCAAAATCAGTCATTCGATTTCCCCCACTCACCCCCAAAGCCATTTGTAAGGTTCTCTGTTTGATATGGGGGAGCTTGAAATCAGCAACTCTACTGGAATATATAGTAACCTCACTGTAATACATAATGTATTATTCAGTCTCCTCAGAACCTTCCAAGGTATTCCTGTATTACACGCAAGGAAATAAGCTTAGATGTTCAAAGTCACAGACTGTTGTAGCAAGGAAGACAGGAAGGTTCTGTGAAGGCAAGTTTATGAAAACCTCAAGTCCTGGGGTTTCAAGCAGTATGTGCCACCACCGTGGATTTGACTTAACCAGATGTACATTATCTTTGGTAATGTGGTCAGCATTTCGGCTTACTTTGCCATGGTTGAGGTCATGTGTCTGCTGCCTCATCATTTACTACAAAATTGAAAATCAAATGATGCTTCTTAGATATCTACTTCTTGTATTCTTTCTCCAGGGGCCCTGCTGCTAATATTTTTTGCTCTGCTCAGGTTTGTTCTCTCTTTTCCTTCCTTTTTTTTTTTGGGGGGGGGGTGGTTTGCGGGGGGTCTTGCTGGGGATTAAAGCCAGGACCTTGAGTATGCTAAGCACATGCTCTACCACTGATCTATACCCCAGCCAAAGATTTTTTTTTTTTTCTTTTCTCTTTTTCCAGTGCTGGGGATTGAACCCAGTGGAACTATTGCCACTAAATTACATTCCTACCCCCTTCTGTTTTTGATTTTGAGACAGACTCTCCATAAATTGTGGAGACTGACCTTGAACATGTGATCCTCCTACCTCAGTCTCCCAAGTAGCTGGAATGGGATTATAGGCATGCATCACCATGGCTTGCCCCATATTTTTCTTGATAAAAATTTTAATATATCTTTACTACCTTTATTTTATTAAGTTTTTGGACTACTGAACACTTTGCAAATCATATTTTTATAAAAATTGTTTTGATTATTCTGAGTATGGGAACTTCAGTATTCTGTAATAATTTATAAGTTTGCTAAGGAATGAATTTAGATCTCCAACTTTGAGTTGTTTAGTAAGTAAACCTAGACTATTACACTCTCCTTTCAGTGTTGTTTTTCTTTCTCATATGATATATGTCTCACAAAATTACCAAGTTGCCAATTCCAGAATTTTTGAGATTCTTTTTTGTTTTTTTGGTACCAGAGATTGAACCCAGGGGTGCTTAACCACGGACCCACATCTCCAGCCCTTTTTTATATTTTATTTAGAAACAGGGTCTCCCTGCAATACTTAGACCCTTGCTAAGTTGCTGAGGCTGGCTTTGAACTTGCAATCCTCCTGTTTCTGCCCCTTGAGCCACTGGGATTACAGGCATGTGCCACTGCATGTGGCTCATGTTTTTTTTTTTTTTTGTTTTGTTTTGTTTAAAGGAGTGGGAGTAGGATTTATTCAGGTGTGAAGAGTAGAAACAACTCTCTTGCAGAGGCAAGAGGGGACCCTATAGGGGTTGTCTCATGATCTTATAATTTGCATTTTGGGGGGTGAAAAGAGGAAAAATCAACCAATATCATATCTACTTAATAGCCAACAAGAATGATTCTAGATGCTTGGATAACTGAATTTTATCTTTTTTCTTTTTATTAAGATATAATGTACAGAGAGCAGAATGTACCCTTTGTGTTTTGTATGCTTGTATGAGTTTTGACAAACATGTACAGTTGTGTTAGAACTAGTTCTATTTCAATCCTGCTTGCCAAGCCCTTAGCAACCACTCATTTGTATTATTCTCTCCCTATGCAGTTTTGCCTTTTACTGAATGTCATAAAAATGTAATCATATAAAAGAAGCCTTTGAGTCTAGCTTTTGAGTACACTTGGCCTAGTACATTTAAGATTCATCCATATTATTATGCATATCAGAAGTTCATTATTTCTTACAGCCTAGGTGTAGCCCCTCTTATAGTTATAACTGTTTGTTTGCCAGTTCCCATTTGAGGGAAATTTGGGTTTATAGCATTAGGTTTATTTTTTTGTTGTTGTTGTTGGGTTTTTTGTTTGTTTGTTTGTTTGTTTTGTTTTTGAGGTGCTTGAAATCACGCCCAGGCATGTTTTACCATAGAACTGTATCTCCATGGTTATTGGTTATTTATTTTATTTTGAGACGGTCTTGTAAAGTTGCCCAGGCTGGCCTTGAACTTGTGATACTCCAGCCTCAGCCTCCCAAGTGCTGGGATTATAGGTGTGTGCCTCCCCTGCCCCAGCTCCCATGGTCCCCTTTCAGGGTATGCCCCCGATAATCTAACTTCTTTCCACTGAACCCGATGTCTTAAATGTTCCACCACCTCCCAGTAGCGCCACAGGCTGTGGACCAAGGTTTTAAACACATAGGTCTTTGAAGAATACTTAAGATGCAAACGATAGGGTTCAGGTTGTGGCTCAGTGGTAGAGTACTTGCCTAGCATGTGTGAGGCACTGGGTTTGATCCTCAGCACCACATATAAATAAATGAATAAAATAAAGGTTTTTCAACATCTAAAAATACATTTAAAAAAAAGATTGAAACTATAGTACCTCTCATTTTACTTCATTGATATTTATATCTAATCTGTGTTATTATCTTGACAGTATAGCAATATAGTAAGTTTTGAAATCAGGAAGTCTACGTCTATTAATCTTATTCTTTTTAAAGATTGTTTTGGGTTTTATATGCCACTTGAATTTTCATATGAATTTTAGAATTAGCTTGCCGATTCCTGCAAATGTGAATATTTTTTAAATGTAGAGCTAGAAGTCCACAATCAGCTGAAGCTGAGTTCATAAAAATCTTTTGCTTCTTTTAGTCTTATAACTCACAGAATGTACAGTTCATCCTCCAGTGTTCTAATACTTTTTTTTTTTTTTTTTTTGTATTAGGGATTGAACCCAGGGGCACTTTATGCTGAGCCACACCCCCAGCCCTTTATATTTTTTTATTTTGAGACAGGGCCTCACTAAGTTGCTGAGAAACTTGCTAAGTTTGAGAGGCTGGCCTCAAACTTGCCATCCTCCTGCCTTAGTCTCCCAAATAGCTGGGACTACAGTTCTGTGCCACAGTGCCTTGTAGAAGTGGTACATTAAATAATTGAGAAATAGTATTACAGAGGTCTTGATAGAACTCATTTGCAAGGGAGTAGGAGCCCAAGGAGTAATAAGAATGACTCACACTAACTGAGCATGGGTTCTCTACACTTTTGAGAGCTTTACATATATTAATTCATGTAATCATAATAATTCTGTGCAGTATGTGAGTCTTGTTTTTTTGGGGGGGCGGGGCGGTTACCAGGGATTAAACTCATGGACAGTTGACTGCTGAGCCACATCCCTGCCCTATTTTGCATTTTATTTAGAGACAGGGTTTCACTGCTTTGTTTAGCAACTCACTTTTGCTGAGGCTGGCTTCGAACTTATGATCCTCTTGCCTCAGCCTCCGGAGCCAAAATTACCTCAAACTTCTTTAAAGTTCTCTGAAATCTCAAAATATATAATTAAAAATAAGTCAGAAGAATGAGAAGAGTGTCATTTTGCTTTGTAGCTGCATATAGCTGTTCTTTCCCACCCAACTTGCTGCTATACCCCTTGGGAAGTGGCTGCTCCTCTGCCTCCTCCCTAAGACTCTTCACTTAAAGTTGAGAATGGGCATTCTTCAGCAGGTAGTGACTCTGAGGGAGAGTCTTACCTTAAGTGCCTTGCATAAAGTAAATCAACAGTAAACAGGGGGCTGGGATTGTGGCTGAGTGGTAGAGCATTTGCCTAGCATGTGTGAGGCACTAGGTTCGATTCTCAGCACTGCATACAAATAAATAAAGTTTCATCAGTAACTAATAAAAATATTTTAAAAAAAAAATTATCAGTTTGGGGATGGATAAAGAGTTTTACAATGTTCCTGAGCAGATAAAGTAAGAGATACAGCTAGAATGGTGCTGGAACACAATTTAATGAATGGTATAGCATACAGTAGAAAGATAAATAAAACCATTTGGAGTACTCATATTAAGAAATTCATGAGTAAAGTGGCATTGTCTGCTATAATAGAAAGAGTAGACTAATTTTTTTATTTGTTTATTCACATTTATTCTCTAATACAGAAAAACAAAATGTACATATTAATGGTGTACCATGTAATGTTTCAATACACGTATACATTGTGTAATGTTTACATTGGGTTAAAGAGATCTGTCTCCTCAAACTTGTATCATTTCTTTTTTTTTTAATTTGTTTATTTTGATTCATTGTACACAAATGAGGTACAGCAGTTGTTTCTCTGGTTGTACACGAAGTAGAGTCGCACCATTTGTGTAACCATATATGTACATAGGGTAATGATGTTTGTCTCATTCTGTTATTTTTCCTTCCCCCCATCCCCTTCCCACTCCTCTTTTTCCTCTATACAATCCATCCTTCCTCTATTCTTGCCTCCCTCCTACCCCCCATTATGTATCATCATCTGCTTATCAGAGAGATCATTCATCCTTTGGTTTTTTGGGATTGGCTTATCTCAGCATGATATTCTCCAATTTCATCCATTTACCTGCAAATGCCATAATTTTATTCTTCTTTTTGGCTGAATAATATTCCATTGTGTGTATATATCACAGTTTCTTTATCCATTCATCAATTGAAGGGCATCTAGGTTGGTTCCACAATCTAGCTATTGGGAATTGAGCAGCTATGAATGTTGATGTGACTGTGTTGCTATAGTATGCTGAATTTAAGTCCTTTGGGTATAGGCCAAGGAGTGGGATAGCTGGGTCAAATGGTGGTTCCATTCCAGGTTTTCTAAGGAATCTCCACACTGCTTTCCAGAGTGTCTGCACTAATTTACAACCCCACCAGCAATATTTGAGTGTACCTTTTTCACCACATCCTCACCAACACCTATTTTTAAAATTTATTTTTATTGTAAACAAATGGGATACATGTTGATTCTCTGTTTGTACATGGAGTAAAGGCATACCATTCGTGTAGTCATACATTTACATAGGGCAATGTTGTTTGATTCATTCTGTTATTTTTTTCCCTACCCTCCCACCCCTCTTTTCCCTCTATACAGTCCCTCCTTCCTCCATTCTTGCCCCCTCCCACCCCATTATGTGTCATTATTCGCTTTTCAGTGAGATCATTCTTCCTTTGGTTTTTTGAGATTGGCTTATTTCACTTAGCATGATATTCTCCAGTTCCATCCTTTTGCCTGCAAATGCCATAATTTTATCATTCTTTATGGCTCAGTAATATTCCATTGTATAAATATACCACAATTTCTTTATCCATTCATCAATTGAAGGACATCAAGGTTGGTTCCACAATCTGGCTATTGTGAATTGAGCAGCTATGAACATTGATGTGGCTGCATCTTTGTAGTATTCTGGCTTCTAAGTCCTTTGGGTATAGGCCGAGGAGTGTGATAGCTGGGTCAAATGGTGGTTCCATTCCAAGCTTTCTGAGGAATCTCCATACTGCTTTCCAGAGTGGCTGCACTAATTTGCAACCCCACCAGCAATGTATGAGTGTACCTTTTTCCCCATATCCTCGCCAACACCTATTGTTGCTTGTATTCTTGATAATCGCCATTCTAATTGGGGTGAGATGGAATCTTAGGGTAGTTTTGATTTGCATTTCTCTTATTACTAGAGATGTTGTACATTTTTTCATATATCTGTTGATTGCTTGTAGATTTTTCTTCTGTGAAGTGTCTGCTCATTTCATTAGCCCATTTATTTATTTGGTTATTTGTATTCTTGGTGTTTCACAGTGATCAATATTGTGTGGAAAATTAGAATTTCAAGACTGCCTTTTGTTGATGATTGGTATCTGTGCAAGCTTATGAAATTCAGTATATATTTATCCATCTAGTATTTGCTGACTCCAGATATTTTGGAGACTGAGAATGTAGTTGAGTGGTAGAACACTTACCCAACATGCTAAGTCCTGGATTTGATCCTCAGCACTGCAAACACTTTTTAAAAATTTTAGTGGTCTCAGTCAGGACTTGTACCCAGAAGTTTGCAAATGTTTAACATATCCTTTATCAGTGAGTTACACCCCTTGCCCAGACTCCAAATATGTAAATACTGTTCCAAGCCTAATTATCATCATTTTGACTATTCTTAGGCTAAGTACAATAAAATAAAGAATCAAAAAGAAAAGGCATCATTCCTTTATATGGCAGGCACTGTACCAGGTGTTGTTTTACATGTATTATTTAACTCAGTTCTGCATATTAGCAGTGAGGTAAGTATACTAATCATGCTTTTTACAAAGGTGGAAACTTGAGACCCAGAGAAATAAATGTCATGGAGTCAAGGGGCTTCAAAGTCACTCATAGCTCTTTCTCTTAGTGATTGCTCTTCTTGGTACCTATTGAGAAATGAATAGGGAAGCCCTAGAAACTCACTAATAATAACATTTGTTGATATGACCTAACTATGTATTCATGAATTCTACAGATATTCGTCGAGTATTGTTATGTATCAGGCATTATGCTGGCAACAAGGAATAGGAGAGAACAAACCCAACATGATCTTTTATCCTCATAGCTTTTATTTTATTGGGAATTAGATCTTTAAATTGATTTTCTTTTTGCTTTATATGTTTAGTATATGTATCATGTTGTATGTATGCCTAATCCATATACACACATCTATACGTGTGTTTGTATGTGTGTGTTTGTATGTGTATAGCTTTGAATTTGTTTTCTAAAAGGGGAAGAGAGATGAAATGTACATATTGTGTGTGTGGATTAACAAATTTGAGGAACTACATTGTACTGCATCCTATACCTAGGATTTAAAAGAAACTCTGTATAGTAAAACTCTTTTATGAATTGTACTGACATTTTGCTAAGAAAGAGTTTTTTTGTTTTAAATATTTTATACTAGAAATGTTCAAACTTATTCATAAGCAGAAAGCATATCCTAAATCCTCACATCCCTTCTACTCAGCTTCAACAATTATCATCTCCATTAAATACAAAGACAGTTACTGCAGATAATTGGGTTCAAAATAATTCAATTTATAGATTAATCTCTTTTACATAGTTTTTGTCTTGTTTTGTTTTTGTGTTCCTAGGGGTTAAACCCAGGAGTCCTCTACCACTGAGCTTTATCTGTAGCCCTTTTTATTTTTTATTTTGAGACAGAATCTCATTAAGATGCTGAGGCTAAACTCAACCTTGTGATCCTCCTGCCTCAAACTTTCAAGTAGCTGGGATTATAGGCATACACCACCACCTCTAGTATATGTAGTTTCATGCAGAACTTTTTTTTTCCAAAGAGTAATTTTACCTACAATGCATCTAAGTTCAAGTAATAAGGTAGTCATCTAATGATGTAAGCTATTGTATTGTGAACCTGTTCTATTAATGTTTTTAAATTGAAACTTCTTAAGATTCTGAATTAGGCATGTGTCTTCATGTTGTATTTAGTTATCCAGCATTGATTGCTGAATGCTAAGTAACATTTAGAGAAAGTCATTTTGGTGGTATAGCACACTGATTTTGTGATTCTCTTTTCTTTTTTTAAATTGGGTGGTTTTATTGCCATTGGTTGCATGATGAGATTCAATAAGGTAAAGCAATTATTTTATGATTGTGTACTGTTTTGGATTTATTTCTCTTGTGCAGAAGGAAATGTGTGGATTACAACTGAAACTCCACTGAAATCCATTGAAGATGTACAAGGTATGAAGGTCAATGGGACTAAGACGGATAATAATGAAGGACACAAGAATGGCCATGTGAGTAAAGGTCTCTCAGCTGGGTGCAGCGAATATCCAGAAGTAGACAAAATCATGACCCATGGTGAGGTTACAGAAACCAGAACATTAGTTTCCTTAGAGCCTTTAACCTTTGTGGACACTGGATTAACAGAAGCAACTCCTAAAGAAAAAGAATGTGGAGAATTAAAAACTTGTCCTTCTTGGTTGTCATTATTACCAGGGAGCAGTGCCATTTCCAAAGTGGACAATGGGAAAGAAGAATTGTGTAAATTAAGCCTTGTCTGTGAAGCAGATGACAATCAACAACAGATTCTTGGCCACCATAATGAAAACTGCGGTTCTTCATACAGTAGTTCCACAGCTATGGGAAATGTAGATGCTGTAAAAACGTTGGAAGAAAATTATGAAATTTCATATTTCACACCAAGTTTGTCTGATCCAGAATCCAGAACAACATCCTTAGAAAAATGTGGTTTTGAAAGTGATGGTTTGCTGAAGGGATTTGCTGAAAAGACAGACAGTTCCTATTTTTATGAGGACGATCAAAGCAAGAACTTGGCTTCTAGAGAAGAAAATGAAGAACAACTTTTGAATCCCAGGAGTGAAAGAGAGGAACTCCTTCTTATTAATTCTAGGCAACCAGAAAAGGATGCCAGTAATTATTGTTCTGGTGTAGAAGAAGCTGTTGATTCCCCTATAGAAAATATTCACAATAATTGTTGCATTCAAGGCAGAACCCATACAGACAGCTCTTGTTCTTTAATGCCCAAGGCTTTTACTGAAACCACAGAAATAATGTTTAAAAAAAATGATTTGAAAATCACTTCAGATATTCAGGGTAGCTTGACAAACCCTGAGGACCATAGAGAAACTGTTACTAATATCAAGCAACCAGGTGGACACTGTGAAGAAAGCAGTTTTTCTTCATTGGTGCAGATGGAAGAGCCAGAACAGACAACCACTAAAGAATTCAATTTGTTAAGTGAAAAGGTTTATAGTAAAGACTCTGACGCCTTAGTCAGCATCCAGAGAAATCTGGAAGGTGACACCCAGTTAAATGAAGCATCATGTACTGATTTGCTGTCCAAAAGAAAATGTCTTATGACTTTAATGCCAAAAGATGATTCAAGTTCTATATGTAATGAAGTATCAAAACCCAAGAAAGATATTGTTCAGTTACCACCATCTCTAGGATTAGATTATAGATCTGAGTCAGAAAAAATTATACAGACCTCACATAACAATAGTTTACATTTAGATGAACAGAGCATTGTCCATGAGATGAATAAATCTTCTGGTACCAACAAATTGGTTGTAAACAAAGTAGAAAATGAATGTGTTTTAAATCAAGTGTCCCTTAATTCTGAAGACCATGTGAAGTTGCCAGCCAACTCCCTACTAAATGTAAACAGAGAGATGCCTTTAGCCACAGGCAAAGATGCCCAACAGAGCCAACATCCTCCATTAGAGAATGGAGGATGTGTTATTGCTGATACTCAAATCATTCCCTTTAGAACAAAAATGAAAGACATCTCTCCACTAGGTGAAAAAACCTGTGGTGCCTCTTCAAACAGTCCTACCTTAAACATCAACCAAGGAAGCGTAGAAGGAAAAAAAGAAATGGCTGACTCAGGAGCAGAAGATCTACATCCCAGTTTTCTCCCAAGTACAAAAGAAGCAACTGGCTTTCCTCAAGCAGTTTCTGTTACAGAATGTCAAAATGTTCAATCTCAGGATATCCTCAGTTGTCACTGTATAAGAAACAATGCATCAGAAAAGAATATGTGTTTTGCTTGTGCTTCTTTTGAACCCAACAAAATCATCCTGAAAGTTGATAACTCTTCTGTAACAAAAGGTAAAGATGGATTTCTGCCTAATGATCACCACTCCCAAGGAACAGAAGACTCCATGGAAAATAGCACCCATAAAGTGAGTTGTACAAAGGGGAGTGAACTTGATAGGAGAGAAACTAATGGCAGCCTACTGGGAGTTAAGATCAGAAATGAAATGACAGCAGGAGTGTCAGATAGTGGAGCTTCAAACACAACCAGTCACACCATCAGTCACATCAAACCCAGTGAGAAAGGACCAGGTGGGAAGAAAATAGATACACCCAAAGAGACAGCGTTTTATACATATAACATCTCTGATTGTGCTACACGAGAACTAAACCAATCTGCAAACATTCCAAGCCCTGAAACATTCTTGGACCAGGCTTCTACTGTTATGTTCTCCAGTTTTAAAAACATGAACCAAGTAATTGAAACACTTGATCAGAAGATAAGTGAAGTCCTTGACTGCCACAGTAACCAAAACAGACCAAATGAGTACAGAAATGAAGATAAATCAGCTGAGGAGGCACAAGATAGTAGCCAGAGAGAGACCAACATAGAGTCTAACAGAGAGGTAAACCACAACAAAAAAGACCCGATAGCCAGTCCAAACAGTAATAACCCGCTGTCTTATGATAATCCAAAGGAAGGTGATTCAAAAGGAGACTTGGGAAATATTTCCAGCTCCGCAGAGTTGACAGAAGATATCATAGGCATGGTCAGTGCTGACTATAATAAAAAGCCTATGGAAGGCATGGTGGACATGAAAGCATCTAGTATAGTTGGTAGTGATATAAGGCAAGAGAGACTGGCATCCCAAAAAACCTCAAGGAATACCTCCTCTCCCTTGAGAGGAGAATTGAATGCCCCATTCATAGGAACATTTGAACAGCACTCATATCTTCCAAATGCTGCTGCTTCTCCAGTGGAATCTCTTAAAATAAAAAAATCATGTGAGGAGAAGTTTTGCAGATCTTTAAAAGACTGTGAAGTGGAAGAGTGTCCAGATTCTTGTGCTCAGGATATGGGGTTAGTTACAGATCATGAACCAAATGTAAGAATACTGGGTAGAGTAAACATGTCTTTAAATTATATTTGTCATGAACACCAAGGTAAAGGATTATCTCTGAGAGAAACACAAGGAATAACTGAAGGATCAGAACTAGAATTAAATTCTGTATCAGGCAAGGAAACACTCTTTGAGATTTCCTCAAGAGACTTGATATCTTCTAGGTGCCATGAAGAGACCTCTGTCTCCCCAGGGAGCATGACATTCTTTGAGAAAATGTCTTTGTGTCTGTCTTCTCAAGAAAATTCAAAAACTGATACTAAGAGTAATGAAATTGACCCCAAAAATCTCTTTAAACCAAAAGATGGTGAAATGCTGTGTGAAACTATAGAAGACTACACAGTCCTGCCTGAGATGAAGGAAAGAGCTCTGAGGGATATGAATAACCCTAGTGAAAGAGACAGTATGCAGATCAGTGTGAAAAATAATATTTGCAAAGATTGTCACTCTCAGGAGAATTCCACTGATAGACTTTTGCCTTTGACAGCAGAAACAGCAATTAAAGTGAATAGAGAGGAAAGTGAAGATCCTCCAAGAGAAACTTTGGGTCACTTAACTGCTGGGGAGGAATCTGAAGAGATGATTACCATAAAAGGTGATAATAGTGGTAATTTGAGCAAGAGTTCTCAGACCCACTTGAAATGCCAGGGCATACATGCTGATGCTGAAAAACAACAAAGCCAGGGGGTTTTGGACTATATATTGCCAAAGGAAGAGAAACAAGTACATCAAAAAGGACCACATATGGTATTGGAACAATGCACATCACCTAATATGTTGTCTGATGAGGTTCAAAATAAGAATCAACCTAAGGCTAACAAAGATGAGTTCACCCTGATGAAAGAAATCACCCTGTCAAAGCCAACCAAGGGCAACATTGCCAGACAGTTTCAGAAGTTGAAAGACACAAAGGAGGAAAGTTTATGTCATCCATTAAAGAAAGACATTGAGTTGTGCACAGGTCTTTGCCTTCCTGATGCCCTTCAGAAAGCACAAGACCCCAGGTCTGCTGGGTATGATCAAGTACATGGTGCCTTTGTGAACATTTCCTGTCATAAAGGAATGCTTCCCTTCAAGAAGCAGCCCCATCGAACATGTAAGAGAATTGCCTGTCAGGAGCCAGTCAGCATGGGGAGGAAAATAAGTAAAATCAAAAGTTCTGCCTTTGGAAAGAGTTCCTCTGATCCCATCCCCACAAAAGCACACAGACTTCTCAGCTCATGTGCTGCATCTGCTTCTGCTCGATTGGAACCCAAAACAGTACCTGCCAAGAGCTTGCTTAGCCACATACCAAAGCAGAAGACTGCTCCATTCCATCCCTTAAAGAGCCTGAATTTTAGGATGCCTACCAAAGAATCAGCCTTACTAAACAAGCTGTCCATCCTTGCCTCCAAACTAGCCCCAGCCATAAAGACCCAGAAACTCAGATATCGGCGATGTTCCTCTGCACTTCTTCCAGTGGCTAAAAGCTACAAACGCCTCAGATACAAAAGGCTCCTGGATGGATTTTCATATAATGCAATGCAGCTGAATCCATATTTGGCAGCTAGTGGATGGGACAAGAGGATCAACAGTAAGCCCTTGGAACTTTATTCTCTCGAAGCCATCAAAAAGAGCTTCATAGATTTGAGCAACAAGATGCCATCATTATTGTTTGGTTCGGAAATCTTCCCAGTTTCTTTTCATGTAAAACTAGCCCCTGATTATATGACTGAATCCTCACGGACTTTTCCTGAGCACTGTGCTCCAGCAAGGCTTGCCTTAGGAGAGGCCCCCCAGTGCCCATCTCAACCTCCCAAGTGGACCTTTTCTCTTTTCTTATCCCATAATTGCCCTGGGATGGCCACATTCAGGGAAGACACTGGCCTCCATAGTCAGGCACATACTCAGGCTCCTCCACAGACTACAGCTCCTCTCCAAGACTATGGAGGCACTGCCATAGTCCAGACCAGAGCAGATTGCTCTGTCCTTGGCCTTCACACACTTCTTGCACTTTGTTCCCCGGGATGTTACCGAATCTGGACAAAAAAACGGAGCTTTTCTAGTCACATGCCTACCATGCAGAGGCTCTTCATGACCCAGTTTACACAGGGCTTGAAAGGGTTAAAGTCTCCAGCCTCCATAGCAGACAAGATCTTCTGTTCTCTGCCCTACTCGGTGGGTAGGGTGCTATCCATTTGGAGCCAGCATGGACCTTCCTCCTGCTCCTTCGAAATCTCTGCTGTCCATTCCAAGCGGCAATCAAGTCTGGGCACCACAAGCAGGTAAAATCTGTCCCTTGTTCTTTGCAAAAGTCCCATGTTTGCTTCCTCCCACTGGGGAGTGAAAAGGAACACTTCTGACAAGGCCATTTGCAGTCATCTCTGTATCTGTACTTGAGATTTATCTTGCCAGATCTCTGATGGGAAAAATTCAACAGTAATTCTCACATGTGGATACCCATAATTGCCCTATAAAATCTGCTCCTGTATTTTGTGTCATTCTTTTTTCTGTTCATTTTATTCTTCAAACCATCAGTCTTTTGAATCTCTTCTTTTATCCTCATGCCCCCAGTTTGCAAAGACAAAATGGTCATTACAAGTGAAAGACTATAAATAGTAACGATAGTAACAATAGCTTATAACTATATCTTGGTCACAAAGCATTACATAGTAGCATCTAACTCAGTTTTTGGCATGTAAAGAATGCAGAATAAGTACTTTTTAGTGAAGGAATAAATTACGTAAGTATCAGCAAATCTAGTTTATGAACCTCTGCATTTCTTATTGCACTTTAGCAGAGAGCTAAATAAATAAAAAGGTTTTGGAAAAATACTACAGAACCCTGAACATTGCTCATTGAATCCAAGATGAATTGCTAATTGTGAGCACTTGTCCTATAGGTAAAAGAAAATACTCACTTTTGTGAGGGCAAGGGTTATTGGGGATTGAACCCAGCAGCGCATAACCACTCAGCCACATTCTCAGCACTTATTTTTATTTTTATTTTGAGACAGGGTCTCACTAAGTTGGTTAGGGCCTTACTAAGGTGCCAAGTCTGGCCTCAAACTTGCCATCCTCCTGCATCAGCCTCCTGAATCACTGGGATTACAGGAGTGTATCATATCACCTGACTCCTTCTTATATTTAGCTTCTAATTTAATACTATAAATTCAAGTAGAAGGTGGAGAGGTGGTATTGATAGGGACTTTTTCTACTCGTTGGCTATAAAATTGCTGTAACATCATGTGCCTGGGCTCAGATAGTGTGTTTTTCTAAACACGCTTAGAAGTGTTTTCCAGCAACATAAAATACATAACCCCAGAAAACAAGATTTAACAGGTTGAATTAATTTGTGTTTTCATAGGATGTTTTCCTTTGACCCTTATTTTTCAGCACTCTGTACTCTGTAGTACAGGTTGGACAAGCATCAAGCATCTCTTTTTTGCCCTTTTATATATATATATATACTGGAGATTGAACTGAGATGTGCTTTACCACTGAGCGCTACATCCCCAGCTCTTATTTATTTATTTATTTATTTTTTTGGTACTGGGGGTTGAACTCAGGAGCACTCAACCACTGGGCCACATCCCCAGCCCTATTTTGTATTTTATTTAGAGACAGGGTTCCACTGAGTTGCTTAGCGCCTCGCTCTTGCTAAAGCTGGCTTTGAACTCTTGATCTTCCTGCTTCAGCCTCCTGAGCTACTGTGATCACAGGCATGTGACACTGTACCCCGCCCCAGTCCTTACTTTTATTTTTTTATTTTGAGACAAAGTCTAATAAGTTGTTTAGGGCCTTGCTAAGTTTCTGGGACTGGCTTTAAACTTGCAGTCTTTCTCCCTCAGCCCTCAAGCCCTCAGAGTTGCTGGGATTACAGTCCTGAGACTGAGGCACGTTAAAGTTTCTTTCTAAGCTTAGTCCCTCAATTATTAGGGTTTTTTTCTGAACTAGAACTAGGACCAAGATCTGCTGATTACTGATTGGTCAGGTCTTTTTCCAGTATTTCACCCTGCCTTTCATTCCTTGGAGAAACCTGAATTATCTGTTTTTCCTAGCTAGTAGGCACATTCCTTTTTCTTTTTTCTTTTTTTTTTTTTTTTTTTTTTGCGGTGCTGGGGATTGAACCCAGGGCCTTGTGCTTGGAAAGCAAGCACTCTACCTACTGAGCTATCTCCCCAGCCTTTTTTTTTTTTTAAACTTCTTTTGTGGCATTGGAGATTGAACCCAGGCCTCACCCTTGCTAGACAAGTGTTCTACCACTAAGCTATATCCCTGGCCTTATTTTATTTTTTCTTAGTGCTGGGGATTGAACTCACAGCCTCATGCATACGAGATAGGACTCTACCACTGTCTATGTCCCCAACCCTTTTATTTTGAGATAGGTCTCCCCTAGTTGCTCAGATTGTTCTCAATCTTGCAGTCTTCCTGCCTCAGCTTCCCAAGTAGCTGGGATTACAGGTGTGTGCCACCATGCCTAGCTTCAAATTCTTCCTGTTTCTAAGAGGAAATAGATTGTTTGGTCATCATATAAATATCTTGTTAATGAAGCATGTTCCAAGGTTGTATTGATTGATTGATTGTGCTAGGGATTGAACCCAGGGGTACTTTATCACTAGCTACATTCCCAGCCCTTTTTATTTTATTTTGAGACAGGGTCTCAGTAAGTTGCTGAGACTGGTCTCGAACTTGCGATCCTCCTGCCTCAACTTCCTGAGTTGCTGGGATTACAGGCATGCACTACCGCACCCAGCCTATGAATGCTTCTGTAAGTTATTAATGCTGTTGTTGTTGTTTCATCTATAAATATATAAATTGTAATTATAAAGGAATAAACTTAGCAATTTTCTTCCACATAGCCATGTTTTATGTGCTACTTGGCTTTAAAGAAAATGTTTCTCCGTATGTTTCTCTGTGTGAAGAAACATAAGGTTATACAGAATGGTGAATTTTAACAGTTAATAGTGAACTGAGTAGTGCAAGATATTTTTTACTTTTATTTTATTTTGTACTGGGGATTGAAACAGAGGTGCTTTACCACTAAGCTGTACCCCCAGTCCTTTTATTTTTTTTTTTTAGTTTGAAACAGGGTCTCACTAAGTTGCTGAGGGCCTCACTAAATTGTTGAGGCTGGTCTTGAACTTGAAATCCTCCTATCTCAGCCTCCCAAGTCACTGGAATTTCAGGCATGAGCCACCAGCCAAGCTATCTTTAAATCTTTAATATACATACTAAACAACTTGATGAAAAGGTATAAGGCCCAAATTCATTCTTGTTCCCCTCCTTTCTCTTACTGCCCTCTTTGTTTCTCTCTCTACCTTCTTTCCATTTAAGTTAGAAAATAATCTTGTCAGTCTGCATCTGTTCCAGTGATGGGCACATAAGTTTATTTTTCATGAATTGGGAGGTTTTAATGGGAGGTTTCCGTCTTTCTTGGGACCTTTTACTATGTGGTAATACCCTCAATAGCTCAGAATCCTTTCCTGTTGTCTCACTTCTATAACCTGCTGCTTTTCTATTTTTGATTCACTTCAGCCACACCGTGTTACCATATGTGCCTCTTCCAGGCATGGAAGTTACATGTAACACCAGCAGCAGTCAGATGAGGTAAGCCTCTGGCATACAAGTCTTCAATTGTGGAGACATGTGTGTGTTAGAGAGAGAAAGAGAGAGAGATTCTTGTCCCTGTAAACCCAATCTGCCTCTCTCAGCTGAGAGATTAAAATGTGCTATATTAACCAGCTTATCATGTCAGGAGTCCCTCTCATTTCAGGACTTGTCACTTAGACAACTTTATTCCCTGGATGCGATTGATCTTAGCATTATTTTTTCATTCCACTAAATGTGTTCTTCCCTCCAAAAGTACGTTTTGTTTTACATTTTTCCTTAAAAAATTCTATAGACCAATGAAATAGATTGACCGCATTCTTATATTTCACATATGTAGACCCAGGCTATATCAATGTGATTATAACATAGGCTGAATGGAGATGTTATTTCTGCAAAGTAGGGATGTCTTCAATTCTAGTATGGATGTCAAAAAAGTGAATGTGCTGGAAGTAGAAAGTGAACCCCTCTCATATGGTTCTTCTCTGGCTTTCTCTCTCTGTGGTGCTAGGCTAGAGCCTGTATTCACTGCCTTGGTACCAAAGTCTTGCTTGGTAACAGAACCAGCTGTCAGCAAGCTCCTGCTTTCAGGCTCTGAGTTCCCAATTCCTGAGTTTGATGAGCTGGATGGTGTGACAGCAGCATGCCCCCAACCACAGAGCAACCCTCCAGAACAGAAAGAGGTAAATGTGAAGAGCCAGTGGGGTAAGGTGGTGATGACATTGAGGTCTCCATTGTTGACTCACTTAGCATGTTAGGTGCAGACTAAACACCTAAAAGTCTTGATTCAGCCACCTTTAGTTTCAGCTAAGTGTCAGAGAATACTACTTATGAGTTTTTCCTGCTTAGCCAGTAAAGAATGGATTTCCTTTATTATTTATTTATCTTAGTTTACTTTTAGAGACAGGTTTCACTATGTTTCCCAGGATGGCCTCAACTTCTGAGCACAATTGATCCTCCTGCCTGAGCCTTTCAAGTAGCTGGGACTACAGGCGAGCACCACAAATTCAGCTTCAATTTTTTTATTTGCACTGTTTTCCAGATCCTTTTTTCTTGGTGACAACATTTAGCAGTGTTTTATAGAGACTAGGGCCCAAAGAACCACTTGTGCCAGCAAATGATGGTATTCTTTTTTGTTTGTTTGTGGTACTAGGGGTTGAGCCCAGGGACACACTCTACCACTTTTATATCCTCAGACCATTTTTATTTTTCTTTTTGATACCAGGGATTAAACCCAGGAGCGCTTAGCTATGAGCCACATCCCTAAGCCATTTTTTTAAAATATTTTTTCAGTTGTGGATGGACACAATACCCTTATTTTGTTTATTTTTATGTGGTGCTAAGAATCAAACCCAGTACCTCACACGTGCTAGGCAAGAGCTCTACCACTGAGCCACAACCCCAGCCCCTTTTTATTTTTATTGTTTTTATTTTGAGGCAAGGTCTTACTAAGTTGCTTAGGGCCTCACTAAATTACTGAGACTGGCTTTGAACTTCTGATCCTCCTGCCTAGGCTTCCTGAGCCACTGGGCTTACAAGTATGTGCCACCGTACCAACTTATTTTTTATTTTGAGACAGTGTCTCACTAAATTGTTGGGGGCTAACCTTGAACTTGAGGTTTTCCCGCCTTAGCCTCCCAAGTAGCTGGGATTACAGGTACATGCTCTACCACACCCAGCAGTGTTGTTCAATTTTGCAAAATCTGCTGCCTCCACTGACCGCAAATTTTATGAATTAACAATCTCAATGTTTGAACTCAATATACAATTCTGCTTTAATAATGTAAAAGGGGTAGTTGCTAAAAACAGCATAAGTAGGAGGAAGAGCTTTGTTATGAGCTACTTATTAGATTGTCTGTACTGAGGATGCCACATCTTGAGTGTCAAGGAAAGGGACTTTATTCAAAATGTTTTTACACCTTGACCATTTTTTTTCTTAATCCATAAAAACAGGCTGAGCCAGAGAAGAGACTAAAGAAAGTCTCGCAGATTCGCATTCGGAAAACCATTCCTAAACCAGATCCTAATCTTACCCCAATGGGCCTTCCTCGACCTAAAAGGTGAGCTCCTCTTCTAATACAAATTGCATTTTCTTGTGTGTGTTGTGTGTCTGTTGCTGCAGATTGAACCAGGGCCTCAAGCATGCCAGGCAAGCACTTTACCACCCATCTATATCTCTAGCCCCCTGGGTTTACTTTTTTTGAAAATCTTTCAAAAATATAGTTGTCATGCCCAACTCTTAACATGTCCTTTTTTGTTTGATTTTCTTTTTGGTATTGGGGATTGAACCCAGGGGTGTTTTACCACTGAGCACATCCCCAGCCCGTTTTATTTTTTATTTTGAGATGGTCTCACTGAGTTACTTAGGGCCTCACTAAGTTGCTGAGACTGGCCTCAAACTTGCATTCCTCCTGCCTCAGTAGCTGGGATTGCAGACTTACGCCACCATACTCAGCTCAACATGTGTGTGAGTTTGTTTGTTTGTTGCTTTGAGGCTTTTTCCCCTCCTTTTTTGGGGGGAGGTACAGAGAATTGAACCAAGGGGTGCTTAACTGCCATGCCCAGCAAATAGTTTATGTATTTTTATTTTACCTTTGTTTTGGTTCTGGGGATTGAAACCAGGTCCTTGCACCACAGGCAAAAGCACCTGCTTTACCCATGAATTATACCTAATCCCTTACAGTTGTTTTATTCATCACCCTATAATATATATTTCAAGAGAAAATTTTAAATATTACTAATATCCTATATTGAATAATATTTACTACTAAAATTCAGCATCAGTTTTATTTTTTTCTGCATTTTTTAATTGGTGCATTATGATTCTACATAATGAAAGCATTTCAGGCATAGTATAACAATATAATTTGGCCAGTATCACTCCCAGCACGTCCCTCCTCCTTTACCACCTACCACACATTGGTCTCTTTCCTCTACTGATCTTCCTTTGACTTTCATGAGAGCTGTCCCTGCCTTTCTTTTCCTTTATCCTCTCTAGATTCCACATGAGAGAAAACATATGACCCTTAGCCTTATGAGTTTGACGTATTTTGCTTAACATAATTGTCTCTAGTTCCATCCATCTTCTGCTGATGACATCATTTCATTTTTCCTTATGACTGAATAAAACCCCAGTGTACATACCACATTTTCTTTATCCATTCATCCATTGATGGACATCTCGGATGCTTCCATAGTTTGGCTATTGTGAATTGTGCTGCTGTAAACATGGGTATGCATGTATCACTGAAGTATGATGACTTTAATTCTTCAGGGATGGTATATTCTCCAAGGAGTTGTACAGCTGGGTCAGATGGTGGTTCCATGCCTTATCTTTTGAGGAACCTTCATGCTGATTTTTATAGTGGTTGTACTAATTTACAGTAACACCAACAGTGTAAAAATGTTCCTTTTTCTTCATATCCTCTCCAGCATTTATTATTTGTATTCTTGAGGACAGCTGTTCTGCCTGGTGTGAGATCAGCATCAGTTGTATTCTGTCTTGATAAATAAGTGTTTGGAAGTGCAGAGAGTTTTAATAAAATCAAGTCATTCAGTTACTTTAACTTTTGTCAAGTGACATGGTCAAAGATCACAGTGACCTGTCATCATTATATTTAATGAAAGCACTGAAATCATAAGGATAAAAGCACTGAATCATAAAGATTCTGTTACCCAGGCGTTGAAATCAATTTTTATTGTTTCAGTGTCTGAGAAGGATATCAGATAGATCCAGTAACTGTCAAATGCCCCAAAAGTTTGTATGTTACTGCTTAGAGGTACTTTATTTAATTCAATATACAGAAAGGGAGTTGGAAAAGAGAATTTTTTAAAAATTTACCTAGAGATTTCTTTATCTTTTGACAAAATATTTTTCTTACTTTGTTGGAAATATTTTTAAACCCTTGAAGTTGCATATTTAGTGTGTAAAATTTATGAAAAATCCTTGACATGCAGTTTAATTGGCAAAGGCAATTTGTTATTCAAGCCTGTCAATGAAATCATTTTTTCTAACTTTTCCATTTTGCAATTCAAGTAAGTGTGTTAATTGTACTTTTAAGAAAAAAATACAAAACACTGAAATTAGATTACAAGCCAGGCACAGTGGCCCATGCCCATAATCCCAGCTACTCCAGACCGAGGCAGGGAGATCACAAGTTCAAGGCCCGCCTAGGCAATTTAGTGAGACCCTATCACAAAATTAAAAAAAAACAAAAACCAAAAAACTGGACTGTAGCTCAGTGGTAGAGCGCTTGCCTAACAATTGCAAAGTCCTGGGTTCAGTTCCTTATAACAAAAAAGAAAAATAGATTGTGGAACATTCAGGATAGATTTTTAAAGACCATAAAGTCAAAATGAAAGTCATATAATACTTTATTAAAACAACATTATGACATTATGATGCTTTTCTCATGACTGAATTTATAATAAAGCAACATAATATAAAGCTGAACTATAAAATATGAAACAAGTATGGTAGAAAGCATATTGCTTCAATTAATCAAGCTATTAATAGATTTTGAAGAACAATTAAGAATCATGGAAAAAAATCAGAAATCCCTTAATTTATGTAAATCATGATTGCTTCTATAAAATTGTAGGAAAAAAGATCAATTAAGTCAAATGTTTCAGCATGGCAATTCATCATAAAATTTTTGGGTTTGATAATAATAGAAACTGTAATGTGAAATAAGGATTAATTGGATTAAATATTTCAATGTATGATTTGATAAAAGTTCATACCTTATCTGAAAGAAATAACTTTTAATTGTTCTTTTTTTTTTTTTTTTAAAATGTAGTGCTGAAGATCAAACCCAGTGCCTCACATGTGCTAGGCAAGAATTCTACCACTGAGCCACAACCCCAACCCCAAGTTATTCATTTATTTATTTTATTTTTTGCAGTACTATGGATCAAACCTAGGGCTCTGTGTGTGCTAGGCAAACACTCTTCCACTTGCCACATCCCCCAGCCCTATTTATTTTTTGCCATGCTGGGGTTTGAACCTAAGACCTTGTGCATGATAGACAAGTGAACTGAGCTATGTCCCCAAGCCAGTAATTATTTGATAGTCCTAATAAATATTCCAGGCTTTTTTTTTAATTGGTATTGGGTAATAAACCAAGGAAGGGCCCTCCGTACACTAGACATTTTCCAATCATTCAGCTTCATCCTCAGCCCTTTTTATTTTATTTTGAGACAGTGTATCACTAAATTACTCAGCTTGATCTTGAAATTGCAGATCCTCATGCTTTAGCACCCCAAGGAGCTGGGATTTCAGGCATTTGCCCCTTCACCCAGCTAGGTCTTTTTATTAAGTAGATATTATTTGATAATTAGAGTAAACAAAGTCAAGTCACTCTAACAAACTTTAACTCCACAAGATATCTGAAATCAGAATATTCAAACTCCAGCCCAAGAACATATTTTTAAAGACCGTTCTTTTTTTTTTTTTTGGTCTTATTTTTATCTTTGACACATAGTAATTATGCAAATATATGGAGTTCAGTGTGATGTTTCTGTACATGTTGTATGCATTGTATAATGATCAGATCAAGATAAATATATTTCCTCAGATATTTATCACTTCTCTGTGGTTAAGGAGTCAAAATCTTTTAACCTTTTTGATATAAACATTATTGTTAACTGTAATTACCCTACTATGCCATAGAACAACAGAAGTTATTCTATAACTTAATACCTCTCCCAAATCTCTCCCCCTAGAGTCTGGTAACTACAATGCTACTCTCAACTTCTATGAGGTGGATTTTGTGAGACTGCCAATATAAGTGAGATCATGTGGCATTTGTCTTTTTGGGTCTGGCTAATTTCGTTTAACAGATGTCTTCCAGGTTCATCTGTATTGTCACAAATAATAGGGTTCCATCCTTTTTTTTATGGCTCAATAGTATTTTCTTATATATATAAGAAAATATATATATATTTTTTATATATATATATATAAAATATATATATATATATAAAATATATATATATATAAATATATATTTTTTTTTAGGTTAATTCCATGTCTTAGCTGTTGTCAGTATTATCACAGTAAACTTGAGTATGCAGATATGCTGATAGATAACTTCCATATACCGATTTCATTTTCTTTAGCCATGTACTCACTAGTGGGATTGCTGGGGTCATATTGTATTTCCATTTACTTTTTTTGAGGAACCTCCATACTTTCTTCCTGCTATTAATGGAAATTACATTACCACTGATAGTGTGTGAGGGTTCTTTTTATTCCACATTTTCACCAGTACTTGCTTTCTTGTCTTTTTGATAATAACACCATTCTAATCAGAGTGAGGTGATATCTCATTGTGGTTTTGTGTGTATTTCCCTGATTGGTGTAGTTGAATATTTTATCATATACCTGATATACCTGTTGTACATTTGCGCTTTTTTTTTTTTTTTTTTTTTTTTTTTGCAGTGCTGGGGATCCAATATCATGCTGTTATAATTACTGTAACTTTGTAGTATGTTTTGAAATAAGTTTTCTAATGCTTTAAGCTTTCTTTCTGTATTTTTTAAAGCTATTCTTTCTTAAGGGAACTGTGTATAAAATGGTAAAGATAAGTCTTAGATATATTTACAGTAACTTCATTAATCACTAAATTGAGCTTAGCAAAATCAAATGATTTCATATATAGAAGTAGAATTCAAGATAGATGGGGGCTGTTCTGAAAGAATTTGTGGGATTGGAGGAATTTGACAGTTCTCAGATTTATCAATGGTAGAACACTTCTCAGATATATCAATTGTAGAAACTAAAGATTGAGAGATTATTTTGCCCAAAGCTGGGTTCTTGTGTCCTCTGTGGAACATCTAAACAGAGGAAGCTTAATACTGAGTATTGGACTATGATGGAAGAGTACCATAAATCTAAAGACAATTCTGAAGGGTACTCTAGGACTGAGGGACAAACTTGGAACAGGCACCACTTCCCGAAACTTAGAGTTGGTACTTTGTTGGAGAAGGTGTGGCTGCAGCCTATCAGATGACTGGGTTGCAGAGGCCAGAGCTGGTCAAGTGGGAAAGCAACCTTTTGGAGCACACACAAGCTAATGCTGGCAGGAACACATGCAGAAGAAATTGGGGTGCTGCTGTGATGCAAAGCCTGGAGCACATGGTGTTTGCACAAGGGCCAGGAGAAATAACCCCCAAGAAGTCAGGGTGCCACTGAGGGTATAAGGCCTGAAATGCCCTTTTTGTAGAACGTGCAGCAAGGTGGTCAGCAGGATAGGACTGTGAAGTCACTGGGAGACTACATGCTCTGGGCAAGGCACAACTGGTTCAGATAATCCCCAGATACCCCCATGTACATGCATCACTTATGGACCACATGAGAGTGGTAAGGAGAAAAATTCATCAGAGTTCAGAAGAGAAGCTCCCTTTGTCCTGCATTGTTCCTCCAGCACTGCCTTCTTTTCTTTTCTTTTGTTGTTGTTGTCTTATTTTTTTTGTGGTACTGGGCAATGAACCCAGTACCTTGTGCATGCTAGGCAAGCACTCTTAACAACTGAGCTACATCCTCAGCACTTCAGCACCTTCTTCTGAGCAAACAGTATCATATTCACTGTGTAGGAGAAATGCTTAAGGGACCCAAGGTTCCCTTATCATAGAGCAGATATTGAAGCTCAGATTTTGAGGAGAAGCAATAATATGATAATTGGAAGATTGCAGTCAACAATAAAAGGTAAACACATTCACTTCTGGAACTGTTCTTTGAAAAAGAGATTTCAATAAATGCAATAGTGTTTTAACACAAAGTTCCTATGAAGAAGTAAGAATAGGCAGGGAAGTTCAGAAAAGGAGTGAAATAAGAATACTAGTCCCAAGAAATATTAAAATAAAGGACTGGGAATGTGTGCTCACTGGTAGAGTGTGTGAGACCCTGAATTCAATCCCCAGCACTGCAAAAAATATACTGTAAGTCTCAGTAATTAGCCAGAACATAAATCTACACATTGGTAAAACAGAATAGAAAGTCCAGAAACAGATGCTAATACATTGAGAAATTTAAGAATAATAAAGTTGGATCTCTATCTTATACCCTTCACTAGAATAAATTCCAAATGAATCAAACTGTAATATAAACAGATTATAAGGATATATGAAGAAACCATAGGAAATTTCTAACTGGAGTAGCCAACTATAATACAAGTCTAGAAGTCAAAAGACTAAAACATATACATTACATTAAAATACGGAAATTCTGGAGAAGAATAAACACAGATGCATATCCAAGAGGGTTAATTTCCATATACACATACACCCATAGCTTCTAAGATTTTTTTAGCTTCTAAAAATTGAAAAGAAAAATCACCAGAAATTCCATCAAAAATATTTATGAATAGGTTGTCCACAGATAAGGAAATGCAAATGGCTCTTAAACACGGGCAAAAATGATAATTCACATATCTAGTGAAAAAACTAAAAGAAATATTCTGTCACTACTCTTGTACATCTACTAAATTGGCTGACAGGAAGCTTGATAATCAACACATTGCTTTTGAAGAATTGTACCAAACAAAACTAGAAGTGCCCAAACCTAGGCCAGCCATGGTGGGACACATCTGTAATCCAAGCTACTCAGGCAGAAGGATGACAAATTCAAGGCCAACCTGAGCAACTTACCAAGTCTGTCTCAAAATAAAAATTTCAAAGAAGTGTTGAGGGTCTCGGTCAGTGGTAGAGCACTTTCTAGCACAGATAAGGTGCTGGATTTGGTTCCCAATACCACACAAAAGAAAAGGCAATGTATAGATCTGTTGAGGCAATAATTCTGTTTCTAATAATTTATCATTTCTGTATTTAGGAAAAGACATGTATAAAGCTATTCACTAAATCATTGTAACAACAAGAGATTGAAAACGTTTCCACAACAAAAGACTGATTAAATATAGTACATTAATTCAGAAGAATAAAATGCCATATAGTCTTTAAAACAGAAAACAAGGGCAGGTGGGTGTAGCTCCATGGTAGAGCTTAGCATCTACAAGGGCCTGAGTTCAATCCCTAAGACCACAAAAAAAAAAAATAAAATAAAACCACCACCACCACCAAGATGCAGTACTTTGTGTACAAGAAACCAGTCTCCTTTGTATAACAGTGTGAGTGGTGCTCTCACATAATTTTACACTAGAGCCAACCTGTCTATAGAATGCTGCATTTGGAATAGTACAAAAGGGATTTTAGGGACGTAATCTTTTTTGCAGTGTAGGGAATCAAACTCCTGAGCCTCAAGTACTTGAGCTTGCGAAGTACTCTACCTCTGACATTACGCCCCCAGCCCTAAATGTTTCTTTCTTTTTTTCTTTTTTTTCTTTTCTTTCTTTCTTTCTCTTTCTTTCTTTCTTTCTTTCTTTCTTTCTTTCTTTCTTTCTTTCTTTCTTTCTTTCTTTCTTTCTTTCTTTTCTTTCTTTTCTTTCTTTCTTTCTTTCTTTGTTTCTTTTCTCTTTTTTTCCTTTTGCAGGACTGGGGGTTGAACCCAGGGATACCCTACCACCTTCTATATTCCCATGCCTTTTGACATTTTTTGAGACAGTCTCCCTAAATTGCCTAGGCTGACCTTGAATTAAATTGTAATCCTCTTGTCTCAGCCTCATGAGTCTCCAGGATTCCATACCTGGCCCTAAATGTTTCTTCACACTTCTGTTTTACATAAACCATTTCCGCAATAAGATCTACCATAACTCTCTAAGGGATGGGGGGTGTTGCTCGAAATTGAACCCAAGATTTCTCAAATGTTAAACATACCCTCTACCACTGAGCTGTACCTCCAGCTGCCAAACATATTTATAAATTAGATGCATAATTTCTCAGAAACTAAATTTGAACTTACCCCAAATGCCTGATGTCTTGGCCTTATGTATAATTTTCTTTGCTTTAGGTCAAAGTATAAAAGCCATTGTCACCCAAGCACTTTGGTCCCCTAGGTATTTTCTAGGCCAGAAAACATTATCAAAAATTTGAGCTATATGCTGCTAAATTTATACCAACATATCTCAGCACCAAGACCATACCTTGCTGCTAAGGGTGGAGTTCGTTTGTGTGTGTGCCCACATTGATAGGGATTGAACCCACAGCCTTCTGCATGTGAGGCAAGCACTCTACCAACTGAGCTATATCCTAGCCCCAAGGGTGTATTGTAGTTCAGTAACAGAACATGTGCTTATTAGTATGCATGAGATCCTGGGTTCCAAGCCTAGTACCAAAAATAAAAACAAAAAACATGCCAGTTTTCAGTGCCTTTCTCACTTCTGTGAAAACTGCATCAATCTTGTGTTGTAGAAATGTACTAATTTGAATTGTGTTTAAATTTCTGCCACAGTTTCATCATAAAAATGGTGTGGCCAAAACTGCTCTCGAAGAGTCATTTGCTGAGATTTGTCAAAAGTCAGAACTAGGATTTTGGTTTTTTTGGTTTTTTTTTTTTGGTGCTTGAGACCAAAAACAAACCTAGGGTCTAAACCTAGGGTCTTATGCATGCTATGCACATGCTTTACTACTGAGCAACTCCCCCAGTCTCAGAATTCAGTTTTTCTCATTCCAGGTTCAGTGTTCTCTTTACACTGTATCTTATAGGGTTGTGTTTGTTTTTCTTGTTGTTTTATGTTTTTGTGGTTCTGGGAATACCAAACATAGGGTCTCTGCAAGCTGGCAAGTGCTCTACCCCTGGGCTACATCCCCAGCTGTTAACATTTGAGTAATTCAAAATAAAACTTAAATAATGGTTTTAACAGTAGATTAAGTAGAGCTAAATAAGTTAATGAACAGAAGAATACATTGGAACAAATTTTTGAGAAGGAAATATAGAAACAAAAATGTGGAAAGTATATTAAAAGGAGGTTAGGAAGTAAAGAGAGGAGAATTAAGATCTAGGAGCATAGTTTTGGAAAGATAAAGGGTAATAAAAGATGGAATACTGAGCAGGATCAATAAAAAAGAATACATTTCATAGCTAATTGCATCATTAGAAAATTATAGAATTTCAAAGACAGAAAGATCTTAAAGGGAACAAAGAACATTATGAATATAGACATGAAAATCCTCAGCAAAATGCTAGTAAGCTATTTCATGCTTCTATAATTATGTCAAAATGAACCCCAATATTATGTATATTTGTAATGAACTGATAAAAAATTTTCAGGGAAAAAAATACTAGCAAACTGAATCCAACAGTATATAAATATCCCCAAAAGGATTTATCCTAGGAAGACAAGATTGGTTGAACATAGGAAATCAATGTAATGTGCCATAGTAATAGAATAGAAGAAGTTATAACCACATGATTGTCTTAACAGATGCAGAAAAATTGTGCAAAAAAGTCCAACCTCCTTTCATGATAAGTAACACTCTGCAGCCAGGCGCTATGGTGCATGCCTTTAATCCCAGCAGGTTGGGAGGCTGAGATAGGAGGATGGTGAGTTCAAAGCCAGCCTCAGCAACAGTGAGGTGCTAAGCAACTCAGTGAGACCCTGTCTCTAAATAAAATACAAAATAGAGCTGGGGATGTGGCTCAGTGGTTGAGTGCCCCTGAGTTCAATCCCCAGTACCAAAAAGAAAAAAGAAAGAAAGACTCTGCAAACTTAGAGTAGATGGGAATATCCTCAAATTAATCTACAAAAAACCTGCAGATTGAATCATACTTAGGGTAAAAGACAGAAAGCTTTACTCTAAGATGAGAAACAAAACAAGATTATGTTCTCTCACCATTTCTAGTTAACAGTCTACTGGAGTTTTTAGCCAGGGTAATTAATCATGATAATAAAATGCTGAGCTCAGAGTATAGCTCAGTAGTAGAACGTTTGCCTAACATGTAGAAGGTCCTGACTTCAATACTCAGCACTGCAAAATAATAATAATAATAATAATAAATAAAATAAATAACATTCATATTGTAAAGGAAGTAAAACTGTTTAGTAACAAATGAAAATATCCTATATATGGAAAACTATGGAATCTACACTATTAGAATTAATGAATGAATCAGCAAGGTTGCAGGATATAAGATCAATATACAAGATAAATAAGAAGAAATCAGTTGTATTTCTGTGCACTAGAAGTGAACCATTCAAAAATAGGTTTTGGGGTGCTGGGGAGATAGCTCAGTCAGTAGAGTGCTTGCCTTGTAAGCACAAGGCCCTGGGTTCGATTCCCAGCACCCAAAAAAAAAAAAAAATAGGTTTGGGGAAGACTTCTCAGAATATCATTGCTATCCAGAGCAGTCTACAGATTCACTGCAAACCTTCAAAATGCCTATTGCAGATTTATTTTTGTTTTTGCTTTTGTTTTTGTTTTGAGGAAACTGAAAAATGGATCCTAAAATTCTTGTGAACAACTAAATCAATCTTGAAAAAAGAACAAATAGAAAGTTCACAGTCCTCTGTCTCAAAACACACTACACATAGAGACCATTATGTTAAGCAAAATAAGCCTGACACAAAAGGTTATATGTTTTCTCTCATATTCAGAAATTAGAAGGGGATAAAGGGAAAGAAAGGTGGTGGGGGTGTTCTCAAAACACAAAGAATGTTTGACACCCAGGGTGAACCTTAATGTCAACTTTGAGGGGTAATAATGTGCCAGTGTAGTTTCATCTGTTGCACCAATTGTTCCCTTCTAGTGCAGAATATTGACAGTGAGGGAGGTCATGCACGTGTAGGGACAGGTGGAATGGGAATCTACTTTCTACTCCGTTTTATTATGAACCTAAAAAACTCCAAAAACAAATTCTAAAAAAGAAAAAGTAGCCCACAGAATTGGAGAAATGTGTAAACAATATGTAAGAAGGGTCTAGTATCCTTAATATATAAAACAAAAAGACAGATTTTTTTTTTTTTTTTTTTTTCGGTGCTGGGGGTTGAACTCAGGGCCTTATGCTTGAGAGGCAAGCACTCTACCAGCTGAGCTATCTCCCCAGCCCCAAAAAAAACAGATTTTTAAAATGGGCCAAGAGGACTGGGGATATGGCTCACTGATAAAGGACTTCCTCCCAGGTTTATGGCCCTGGCCTTGAGCCTTGGTACCACAAAAAAGGGGTGGGGGCAAAGAATATTAAAGCTGTTTTCTCAAAAAAATAGCCAACAAGCATTTGAAAAGATGTTTAACATAGTAGCCATTAGGGAATTACAAATTAAAAAACACAGTGAGGACATGGTGGCATTAGGAGGACCACAAGTTCAAGGCCAGCATCAGCAAGACCCTATTTCAAAATGGAAAAAAAAAAAAAAAAAAAAAAGGACTAGAATTGTAGCTCAGGGTTGAAGTATTCCTGTGTTCCATTCCCAGTACTGGGAGCAGGGGGAAACAACCACCACCTCACAGTTAGGTACCCATCCACTAGGGTACCTGTAAGTTAATCAGTTGTTATTTTTAAGCCAGAAAAAAATAAGGGTGTGGAGAAGTTGAAACCCTTATACACTGCTCATGGGAATGTAAAATAGTGTGTGCAGCTAATGTGGAAAACAATTGACAATTTATCAAAAAAAGTTACCATATGAACCAGCAATTCTAGGAAAAGCCCGAAAGAATCAAAAACATTCATTCACACAGAAACTTTTACACAAATGCTCTTAACAATGCTATTTATAATAGTTAAGAAGTGGAAATAACTGAAATGTTCATCATTTGTCAAAGGATAAAGAAAAGGTGACATATCCATACAATGGAATATTCAGCCATGGAAAGGAATGAATACTGCTACAATGTGGATTAACCATAGAAACCGTATGCTAAATGAAAGGAAACCAAACTCAAAAGAGCACATAATGTATGATTCCATTTATGTGAAATATCTAGAATATGCAAGACCTTAGAGGCAGAAAGTAGATTAGTGGTTACCAGGTGCTGAGTGTAGAGCAAGTCAGAGTAACTACTAACAGGTATAGGATTTCTTTTTGAGGTTATGAACTTATTGTGGGTTAGAGATGATTTATGAATAGCCTTGTGAGTAGCCTAAGAAACCACTGAATTATATATGTCAAATGGTGAATTTTATGGTATGTAAACCGCACACAGCTCCTTGGAGTGTGTTACAGGTCTACAGCAGGAAATATATAAGATAAGAATAGAATAGATTATCTTGTCACACCATGAAGTAACAGAGTCTACTAGGGATGGAACTCAAGTTGTGAATAGTGGTAGAGCACTTGCCTGGCATTGTGTGAGGCACTGGGTTCAGTTCTCAGCACAAGAAAGAAAGAAAAAGAGAGAGAGAGAGAGAGAAGAAATGTCCATTGGCAACTAGAAAGAAAAAAAATTTATTAAAAAAAAAAAAAAAAGACAACTACTAGGGTCATGTCCCAGGGATTCAGGAACCAATTTGAAGAGTCTCCTACAGATAAGATAGGCTGCACATCCAAAAGAGCAAGTAGGAGATTGAAGCATATCAACATTTCATAATGGTACTTTAAAAAAAAAAATTAATGGGACTAAAAATATAAGAGCACTTGCCTAGTATGCTCAAGGCCCTACACTGCAAATAATAATAATTTTAAAGTTTAAAAAAAATACAGCCAAGTGCAATAGTGCATACCTATATTCGTATCTACTTCGGAGGCTGAGGCAAAGGATTATTTGAGGCCAGTCTCTACAAAACAGCAAGATACCTGTCTTAAAAATAGAGAAAAGAAAGCCCATGCCCAGCAGGGCATGGTGGTGCACACCTATAATCCCAGCAGCTTTGGAGACTGAGGCAGGAGGATCTCAAGCCAAAGGCAGCTTTAGCAACTTAGTGAAACCCTGTCTCTAAATAAAATACAAAAAAGGGACTGAGGATATGCTCAGTGGTTGAGTGCCCCTGAGTTCAATTCCTGGAACCAAAAAAAAAAAAAAGAAAAGAAAAGAAAAAAAAAGTTCCAGGGACTTTTCATTGTTTGAAAGAAGGGTAAAAGTATTGATTCACTTCAGTCTATTAAGTTTAATGTGCTGGTTAAAATTATTGCCAACTACTACAAGAAAGTGTATAATTTCCAAGCCAGGAGAAGGTAATAAAGACATGCTAGGAATATACCTCAGTGGTCGAGGGCTTGTCTGATAGGCATGAGTTCTTAGGTTCAGTCTCCAGATCTATGAGAGGAGAGAAACTGTAAAATGAAATAGTAGAATAAATTCAAATATATTATTCCTAGTTCCATAAATGTACTAAATTTCATAAACTAGACGATTGGCAGCCAGAGAAAGAAAACTGAGTACATATTGTTCATGTAAGACATATCTCTAACTTACTACAGCAAGATTGAAATAAAAGAATGGAAAGGGTAGTGCTGTGAAACTAATCTATATTCTCTTTAGAGAACATAAAGATCTTATTTTTTTTTTTCCAGGTTAAAGAAGAAGGAGTTTAGTTTAGAAGAAATATATACCAACAAGAATTATAAGTCACCTCCTGCAAACAGGTAGGTACATGTGACTGGGATATAAGAGAGGGAAGAATTCTGAAATGATTGATATAAATATCTAGTACTTTGGAAGGGTTTCAGTTCTACCAATATTGGTACTTACAAGTAACTAGAATTTGGTATTTTTTGCTCCCTGTGCTTGAATTATGGTCAGTGGTAGAGTAGGAAAGAAATATATATGCGTTAGGTGGACATATAAAATGTAGTTCCTTTGTAGTTTGTATTTGTGTTTTTACCCAATACACTGACCAGCTTCTTTTGAACTGATCACTGATGTATCTGTCACTCAGATATGGTTCCAATCCCAAATACAGAAAGTTTCTCTTGACTACATTTGGGTCTGAATTTAGTTCAAGCCTGTGACATTTATTGAATGTCTATTTTGTCTAGGATATAGCCCAAGAGTTGCAGGATTTTATCCTAGAATTTTGTACATGTACTCTTAGGAAATTTGCACAAGACTATTCATTACAACATTGCTAAATGATAGGATAGGATTCGAAAATATCCAAAACATCCACTACTGGAGTTTTGGTTCATTCTTTTAATGGAATATGCTTCGCCTTAAAAAATGAATCTGGCTCAACACAATTTATAATCCCAGCAGCTCTGGAGGCTGAGGCAAGAGGATTTTAAGTTCCTGGCCAGTCTTGGCTATTTAGTGATACCGTGTCTCAAAATTTTAAAAAGGGCTGGGGATGTGGTTCAGTGATATAACACTCCTAGGTTCTATCCCCAGTTACCCTCCCCGCAAAATCAGACACCTTCGTAGTAAATTGCAACAAGTTTAAAGGGTATTGATAGGTCAGCACATTGTATAGGACAGAGCATATCGTTATAACTTGCTACTGTTTGGGCTATATGCCACAGGTAAACAAACTATAGGCCAAATTCTAGCTGGTGACTTTTTTTTTCTCCTTCTTTTTAATGAGATAGGCTTTCTCTGGTTTGTAACTCCAGGGCTCAAAGTATTCTCCCACTTCAGCCTCCTTAGTGCTGGGACTATAAGGTGTATCCCACAATGCCAATGCCAAGCTTTCCATCTTTTTGGTGTTTTTTTTTGTTGTTGTTGTTGTTTTTTAATGGTATATAATATTTTACATATTTTGTTGTTAAAAGAGAGGAAAACAAAAAAAATTGTTTTAGCAACTTATATGGCTCACAAAGTTTAAAATGTTAGTACTACCTGCCCTTTATAGAAAAGGGCCAGTCCCTAATATGTTATACATGCTTATCTATATACATTGAATGGCTTTTGGGAAGTTACACAAAACATTTATTGTTGTTATTAGCTATGGGGGGAATGATTCATCTCACTTTTCTTCTTTTTTTTTTTCTTAATACCTATGTTGTTGATGGACCTTTATTTTACTTACTTATATGTGGTGCTGAGAATCAGACCCAGAACCTCACACGTGCCAGGCAAGCACTCTACCACTGAGCCACACCCTCAACCCCTTATACCTTTTTTTTAATACTCAAAATTTTTTATTGTTCACTGTAGTAATATAAAAAAGTTGTATTGTGTATTATTAATACAACAGCATTGATTTTACCAAGAAAAATTATAACACACATTCCATAAAGTTCATACTACTTAGAAACATCATATAATCAAGTTTTTAAAATAAGAGATGAATTTTAAAATAACCATTAAGGAAGCAACATCTACTACACAGAAATGGGGCATAAAATATCAGGGTTTTTTGTTTGTTAGTTTTTTGGTACTGGAGATTGAACCCAGAGGTTCTCAACCACTGAGCCACATCCCCAGCCCTTTTACATACATATATATATAGATATGTATATATATACTTTTTTTTTTTTTTTAAGTGCCTTGTAAAGTTGCTGAGACTGGTTTTGAACTCGTGATCCTTCCGCCTCAGCCTCCTGAGCCGCTGGGATTACAGGTGTGCGCCACTGCGCCCAACTCTCACTTTTATTCTATGTATACATAGACATATTAATAAATACCTATATGTATGTTTTCCATACATATAGATAGATGCTGGCTAGAGGAAACAATTGAGTAAGGAGTTGTTAGTGCAAGTAGCTTTCAGCCTCTAGTAACTAGAAGGGTTAGTGAGCAGTCAGTCTGTCATTGATTTTGTTTTGTATCCCATCTTCAGGTGTTTAGAAACCATCTTTGAGGAACCCAAGGAACGAAATGGTACACTAATCTCAGTAAGCCAACAGAAGAGGAAGCGAGTTCTAGAATTTCAGGATTTTACAGTCCCACGGAAGAGGAGAGCTCGAGGTAAAGTCAAGTTGGCAGGCAGCTTTACCAGGGCCCAGAAGGCAGCTCTGCAGAGTCAAGAACTGGATGCTCTATTGCTACAGAAACTAATGGAACTAGAGACCTTCTTTGCCAAGGAAGAGGAACAGGAGCAGTCATCAGACTGTTGAGATGAATTCAGATAGGGGTCTCAATTTTGTATGTTTTTGGACCTCCCTGGAAGAGGTCTCCTAATTTTGCCCTAGGCCCAAACCACTCAAGATGCCCAGTCCATGAATATTTACCTATTTCAAGGTGCAGCCTTTTTAGAAACTGGTAAAGGATGGTCCTCTACTTCTACTGCTGAGTATAGAACCTCAGGAATGCTCCTTTCTCCTGGCAATGGTCCCGAATGACATCTGGCCACCTCCTCCCAATCTCCTGCTGTTCACAGGAGGAAGAAGCCACATATCTTAAGCAACACTAGGATTCCAAGGACTCACAGCATTTGCACGTCCAAATGAAAGTTCTGCTTTGTTTACGGTGGTGCTAGACCAAGATTACTTAGAAACATGGCCTAGGGAGGGGGACCTGGTGTCCTGCCCTGTGTGGTCTCACTGGCTCATTTAGATGGTCAAGAAAAGATGAGCTATTGTGTTTTCTAATCCTTGAGTCTGTCTGTTCAGAACCTGTTGGTGTGAGTGTATATGGGAGAGAGAAAGAGAGTGTGTGTGTGTGTGTGTCTGTAACCTTTTCCCATCATCTTCTCCCCACTGTGACTGTGGGTCACTAGTGCCAGAGGAGCCCGTCCAGGCCCCAAAATAAGTTGCACTTTTAATGTTGTGGTGTTGATTATTTTAATTTTCTTTCCTTCTTTCTTTTTGTGAATTATTATTGCTGCATGTTTGGGGCCTTTAAATGTGATTTTTTTTTTTTTTTTTTTAAAGACATTAAGGAGAAAGACAGTACATGTCTTAGGAGAATACATGTCAGGCATTTGACCCAGTTGATCAATACATGGAGGAAACATTTTCCCATTCATGTGTTTTAAGAAATCCCTCCCCATCTCCATCTTCTAGTGTAGCTCATTTGAGGGAGCACTTTTTCCTCTGGGTTCTCATTCCTTCCCACTAAACACTTTTTTTTTTTTTTTTTTTAAGTGATATAAGTAAATGTAGATTTCTCTTCCAGTCATTTAAAAAATGCTAAGGTCAAATGTAGTTTTATCTCATTTGTTGGTGTGTAACCAAGTTGAGTATAGCAACCAACCCAGAGTGTTTGCAGCTATCCGGGCAGCCTGCTCCAGGAGTTGGGGAGAGAGTCAGGGTAGTAGTTCAGACCCAGTGATGCATTCTTATGGTGAGATTCTGAAATTCCATGGCCAGCCCTCTCTGAGGGTACCTGGTCCAACCTACTGGAAATGCTGTCAAATGCCAGAAGTAGCTGAGTGTCTGGGTTTGTACCTGCAGGAATCTGGGCAGCAGGCCCAGAAGTCTCATTCCTTTCCCATTGAATCCCTGTGTGCACTTGCCTCCTTCCCAACCCTTGTTCCCTTATAGTTTCTTTTCCTTTTTTTTCTTTTTTTTTCTTTCTCTCATTTAAAATAAGAGTTCAGAGAGTCAACTTTCCTTGGCTGGTGAATGAGATGCTCAGGCCAGCCTCAGGACACATTGGTCACCTTTCTCCATTCTCCTAGGAGCCACTGCCACAAAGCAACCAGTGATGGAACTGTCATAGCTCCAGGGACCTTTCCCAGTTAGAGATAAGCAAGTGGTGACCTCCTGGAATGTTGAATGACTCTCTTCGGATTTTTTGTTTCCCCATTTGTTAGTGGATGGGGACGGGGGTGGGGGTGGGGGTCTCTATGTGCCTTTCCTTTGCAGGTTAAGTTTGTGCCACGCTGGAGCAGAAAAATTGACAAGAGCAGGGAAAAAAAAGTGCCACATCTATCATCCAGGCCCACTGCCTCAGACATAGTATTTAAATAAGTGAGATATATACCTGAACATCCACTGAAGCTTCCAAGATCATGGCCCAATAGGATTAGAAAAGCACCAGGGTTCCATACTGCATCTGAATTATGCTGGCCAGATTATGCCATTCTATATCCACTTTATCCAGACCATGTGGACATGACCTGTGTTTCATCTCAGTACCTCTCCCTTCCTTGGACAAAGTTCTTAGACATTCGGTGCCTCTCTGTCGTTTTGCTAGAGAGTACAGTGAGTATACATTATTCCCTTATACAAACGTGTCTAGGGAACTCCATTGCCAGCCATAGCTAAAGCAGTACCATGGCAGTCATGTTACCCAGCAGATGAAAGTTGAGGTGGTACAACTGTAGTATTACTAACATGACAGACATAAAATTTCAAGTTTGCCCATTATAGGCATGGCACTTGGAAGGTCCTGGAGCAGTGATATGAAACATTGGCCTCTGGGAATAGAAGACTAGAGGAACCTGGCTTCTTCCTTATCCTAGAATATAGGGGAGAAACGGCTCTGAAGCCAACCCTTGGAATTCTTGGCCTTTGGTGAGGCCCATCCCTGCTCCAAAAAAGGGGTCCCCATTGCAAACTTGAAATTGCTTGAAGTTGATACATCAGCTCAGCCACACCTGTCTTAACATCCAGTTTTGCCATTTATCTAGCCAGCCTCAGGGTTGTCAGTGGTCCTCAGAACCTGTGGTCCCTGACCACAATGGGAGACATTAGTCAGCTACTGGCATGCCACCTACCCAGGGCTATAGGAGGTCTGTTGTGTGCTGGAAGTTGATACAATTTCTGAATATGGAGACTTCCTACCCCAAGTAGTGGGAAGCTGCCATAATTACAATTTATTCAACTATAACACCCAGAAGAAGTTTTAGTGTTTTCTTGTTTATGGGGGGAAAAAAAGAGGAGAAATCTCAGGTCCAATCAGGGTTCTGCCCATCTCCTTTCCCATCTTCTGAGTTTCCAGCTCTACTGGCCTCCCCTTACCTCCCCTCTTCTTTTCTACCTTTTTTTCCTCTTAGTCTCCTTTCCAATTTCATTTCTCCATTAGTTTGAACGTACCTCATACTTTTTAAAGCAGATTGTCCACTTTTTCTTAACCAACCTTATTCTTAAGAGCTACAGCAGAGGGAGGTATAGTGAAAAGACATGTAGCGTTTGCCTTACTTGGAGCCTGAAGAGCTCAGAAACTCATGCTGTGAATCCCAAAACTCAGTGCTCCTTCAAGAGCTGTGAAAATCATGACACTTTGTCACAATTTTGCCTGAAAGGGTCTTTTGCATGGCACGAGAGCCACCTGAGGTCAATTTCAGATTCCAGACTCTGGGCATCAGCCCCCAGTGGCTCATCCCCTGCCCACCAGGCTAAGAGTAGCAGCGAGTGTGCAGGACTGTGGCAGCAGGTCCAAGGCTGCAGCGCAGCCTAATGGACAGAGAGCCATCGCTCCTGTCTCCAAGCTGGAATTCCATTTCATCTTTGTACCATGTACATTAAGATCCAGGAAAGACCAACTTCTGGGCAGTGACACTTTTCTCCCATTGCCTGGGGAGGGGAGAGAAGTATGCAGTTGGTGCTTTCTTTAATATCCTTGTTTTGTTTCTGTAAACTTTTCCCCTGGTATCATGGAAAGGACCTCTTAAATAACCACGTTGTGGGTGACTGTATCCAAAATATAAATAATTGGCCAGAGGTGGGGAGTGTCCTTGCCTGGATTCATGCTAGGAAAGGACTCTTTGCCTGAACTGAACTTCTATATAAAGCTGGCTAGGGGGAGAGGCTTAACTTTGCTAAAATCAGTTTAATATTACCATCTAGCCACATGTTGAACAGCAGAAACTTTGATGGTGAAGTGGGGGTCCCCATGCAGCCTGCCATCCAGCACAGCACGCTCAGATTTGATGCTTGTTAACTGTCTTCACAAGCCCTTCTTGGTGCTGAATTGGATTTTAATTCTCTATGAGAGGCTGCATCTCCTTGAGCCAAGGTCTGGGCCAGTAAGTAGCTGCCTGAAGTGTTTCTATATTATCATGGTCAACAGTTCAGTGAAATTTGTACATTTTTGGTAACATTGGCATACATGATGCCCCTGCAGTTCCTTTTCTGTTTGGTAGTTTGTGACTCTGAAATGCCCACTGTTATGTGTGTTAATTTATGAGAATAAAATTTTTTTGAAACCTTTCAAATAACTCCGGGCTGTTAATTTTGTTCTTATAGCCTCATACTGGGTTAAAACTATACCTGTAATACCATGAGGTTTTGTTTTACGTTTTAATAGACATTCCAGAACATTTTCTGAGAACTGTCCTGTGTGCAGAACATGTAGAATTCCACCTCAAAGGTGACCTTTAGAACCTGCTGTGAAACGTTTTGAACATACTTAGCAGTGGGAAACTTTTTTTTCAAACCAGGGAATACAGTATTTTAAAACAGTAGTCCCTTTGTTTTTTTGGGGGGAGGGGCGGTGGCAGGGTTATCAGGGGCACTCGACGATACTGAGCCACATTCCAGCCCTATTTTGTATTTTATTTAGAGACAGGGTCTTACTGAGTTGCTTAGTGCCTCACTTTTGCTGAGGCTGACTTTGAACTCTCGATCCTCCTGCCTCAGCCTCCTGAGCCACTAGGATTACAGATGTCCTTTTGATCTGAGGTAATACCCTACTAAGTTGGCTCATTGACTAATGATGTATGTATGTATTTTACTGACTAAGTATTTTAGGTGTGCTTTTTAAATAATGTCACTGACTTTCTCACATGGCAATTATAAATTCAGGTGAAACTATGTTTTACATACTTGGAGTAAGATCCTAGTTTGCTGAGAACACTACTTGGAAAATATAAATACAGTGGGATCCATTCATTTACTTTTTTTAAAAAGGTGTTGCTTTTTAATTTCTTTTTAGTTATACATGACAGAAGAGTCCAGTTTGATAAAATTATACATGCATGAACTATATCTTATGCTAATTATGATCTCACTTTTTAATCATCTGTCCTTCCTACTTGAAAGAATGATTGAAGAACAGCACTTTCACACCATACCCACATGTTCCATAAAGAAACATGATTCTTCCTGAGAATGTTCTTCCTCTGTGCAGAGCAAGAGGAGTGCCCAGTTTTCCTTCACGAACTCCTTAGTCCTCAGGACTTTCACAGTGTGAAATTCTATCCATATCATCTTTGCTATTTGGAAAGATCCTGTCTGACACAGCTGTGCTTCTGCTTATTAAGTTTCGCAGTTGGGGAAGAGAGGCTAATTACCCACTAATGCAGTAGTATTACTGTAACATCTCCCATCACAGAATCTTAACATTTATGAGGTGGTCTAAGTGCTGATCCAAACTGATTTAATCTTCTTCCTGGGCTGGGGTTGTAGCTCAGTGGTAGAGTTCTTGCCTAGCACGTGTGAGGCACTGGGTTCAATCCTCAGTAGTACATAAAAATAAATAACTAATTAAATAAAACAAAGGTATTGTGTCTATCTACAACTAAAAGAAATTTTGAAGTAGGAGCTGCAGATGTGGCTCAGGGGTAAATAAAAGTGCCCCTGGGTACAGTTGCTCTTACCAAAGATTCTCTGATCTACCTTTTCTTTCTTTTAAGTACTGGGAATTGAACCCAGTAGTGCCATACCTCTGAGCTATATCCCCAGACCTTTTATCTTTTATTTTAAGATAGGGTTTTATTGAATTGCTGAGGCTGGTCTCAAACTTGCAATCCCAGTAGCCAGGAACAGGCTTGCACTACTGTGCCTGGCTCTGATCTACCTTTTCTAGTAATAGATGATGATAACCCTGTTTTAGAAGGGATCCTGCACCATACCTGAGAAGAAGGAATGCTGAAGTATCTGGAGAGGCCTTGCTGGGTGTCTCCACTCAGTCTATTAGCATTAGATCATATCCTTTTTGTCTAATCATATTTTGATTGGACATGATTTCACTCATGTCTCCACAATGAAGTCTTCATAAAAACTCAAAGGAGGGTCTGGATTCAATCCTGAACACCAAAAGAAAAAAATTAAGAGTTCAGAGAAAACTTCTAGGTATCTTAACATGTAAAAGTTTTCAGGAAGGTGAGCAAGATTTCATCCATGTGCCAGGAGTGTGGCACACACCAATTTCATGGGGACAGAGCTTTTGTGCTCAGAATCTTTCCAAACTTTATCATATATCTCTTCATTTGGCTGACCATTCATATCCTTTAAAATATCCTTTTTAATAAACCAGTTAATGTAAGAATAATGTTTTCTTGAGTTGTATGAGCTGGTCTAATAAATCAAACTTGAGCCAGGCACAGTGGCGCACACCTGTAACACCAGCACCTTAGGAGGCTGAGACAAGAGGATCTCAAGTTCAAAACTAGCCTCAGACTCCCCCTCTAGCCACCAGTTATGTCCCCACCACCACCCCTGCTGATGATGTAGGATCATCTGCCCTTTGCTGCAGACAAAACAAAGCAAGTAGCAATTGGACCGGAAAAGAATAGCATTGAAGCGGATTTACAGCAACAAGTGTTTTGGGGGATTGCAGAAAGTATTTGAACATGATAGTGTTGAGCTGAACTGCAAAATGAAATTTTCTCTCTACTTACACCAAAGGCAGAAAGTGGAAAGTGCCCTGCACTGTATTGGTTGTCTGGTTTAATTTGCACAGAACAGAATTTTATATCAAAATCTGGTTATTATCAAGTTGCTGCCGAACATGGGCTTGTTGTCATTGCTCCAGATACCAGCCCTTGTGGCTGTAATATTAAAGGAGAAGATGAGAGGGGGACTTCGGCACTGGTGCTAGGTTTTATGTGAATGTCACTGAATATCCTTGGAAGACTACAGAATGTACTCTTCTGTAATGGAGGAACTTCCCCAACTCATAAATGCCAACTTTCCAGTGGACCCCCAAAGGATGTCTTTTTGGCCACTCTGTGGGAGGTCATGGAGCTCTGATTTGTGCTTTAAAAAATCCTGGAAAATACAAATCTGTGTCAGTGTTTGCTCTAGTTTGCAACCCAGTGCTCTGTCCTTTGGGCAAAAAAAGCCTTTAGTGGGTATTTGGGAACAGATCAAAATAAATGTAATGCATATGATGTGGCCCATCTTATGGAGTCCTATCCCGATTCTCAGCTGGACATACTAATTGCTCTAGGGAAAGATGACTAGTTTTTTCTGGATAGACGGCTACTCCCTAATCATTTCATTTCTGCCTGTGCAGAAAAGAAAATCCCGTGTGTTTTATATTACAGGAGGGTTATGATCATACCTACTACTTCATTGCAACCTTTATTACTGATCACATCAGACATCATGCAAAATACCTGAATGCATGAAAAACTTCTGATAAGAGAATCTCTTCAAGATTATAAAAATAGAATTGCGGGGGGTTTCAAGATGGCGGCCTAGAGGGTGGCTGCATTTCATGTTGCTCCAGGACTCAGAATTCAAAAGAGGAGATATTGAGAGACTTGGGACCAACTCAAAGCAGCCGGGTGAGTCTATCCCATTGGGGAGGCGTCCCAGATGGGGCGGTAGTCCCGGAACGCAGGGAACTTTGTGAAGTAGAGCTGCCCAGCAAGACACCCCTCCCCCCGCTGGAGCAGTGAACTCGGACAACTGGGAGCATCATAGAGGAGGCCGCTCAGCTTGGACTCGGAGCAACCACTGGGGATCTGGGCGGTGACCCAGAGGAGGAGCTGGGCAGAGAGCTGTTTGGACTCAGAGCGACCACTCCTGAACACCGGGGCCTGCCCGGAGGAGGAGGAGGAGTGCGGCGAGTTGCTTGGACTTGGAGTGACTGCACCAGAGCTCCAGGCGGCTGCTCAGAGGAGGAGGCGAGTGGTGAGTTGTTTGGACTTGAAGCGACCACTCCTGAACACCAGGGAGGGGGCTGCCCAGAGGAGGAGGAGGAACGGGGTGGGTCACTTGGACTCGGAGTGACTGCCCAGGGCTACGGGCGGTTGGCGGGAGGAGGAGGCACGCAGTGAGTTGCTTGGACTCCTGGTGACCGCACCGGAACACTGGGCGGCTGTCTGGAGGAAGAGGCGTGCGGGGGGTCGCTGGGACTCAGAGCGATTGTACGGGGCTCCAGGTGGCTGCTCAGAGGAGGGGCCGCATAGCCAGGCGATTAGGTGCAGAGCAGGGTCCCAGGACCTAGGAGGCTTCTTGGTGGAAGAGCCGCACAGAGACACGCTTAGGGGCGGAGTGAAGGTTCCAGGACTGCGGGCAGATTCTCTGAGGAGAGGCAGTCTAAGGAAACTTGTCTGCGAAGGGTGAGGCACCCAGGCCCAGGAAGTAGGTCCGGGCCCCTAGGAATGTTGCAGAGGAAGGCAGCCCAGCCCAGGTGGTAGTGTAGATTGAGGGGAACCTCTAGGAGGGGAACAGACCAGCGAGACCTCCCCACTGGGTGAGTCTTCCCTGCCGGGTGAGGTTTTCCCACAAAGACGATAAAACCAGAGACACAGGCCCAAACAGGCCTTGCCTCAGCCTGCAGCCTAGTTCCCCTTTGGATGACCATTGGTCAACAAGTGGAGGCACCTCTGCCCACTAGCAGGGAATATACCCCACCTGAAGGCCACCACTCCTAGAGAGGCAGCTTCCTTGTGGAGCACTGCGCTATCAACTTCCTCCAAGACTTCAGCCTACTGAAGGCTAAGAGGGGATATACTAGAAATCATCAGGGACATTGTAAGTCAATAGAGGAAATCTGCAATATCTCAGCGGTCCACTGATACCTGAACAATATGAGAAAACAAGGGAAGAAAATGCCCCAAACAAATCTAGAACTTACATCAATAAAACCCAATGACAGCATGGCAGAAGAAATGACAGAAAAGGAGTTCAGAATGTACATAATTAAAATGATCAGAGAAGCAAACGATGAGATGAAAGAGCAAATTCAGGCACTGAATGATGAGATGAAAGAGCAAATGCAGGCATTGAATGATCGCACCAATCGACAGTTAAAAGAGCAAATACGGGAAGCAAAAGATTATTTCAATAAAGAGTTAGAGATATTGAAAAAAACCACACAAATCCTTGAAATGAAGGAAAAAATAAACCAAATTAAGAACTCCATAGAAAGCATATTCAATAGAATAGAACACCTGGAAGACAGAACCTCAGACATTGAAGACAAAATATTTAACCTTGAAAACAAAGTTGAACAAACACAGAAGCTGGTAAGAAATCATGAACAGAATCTCCAAGAACTATGGGATATCATGAAAAGGCCAAATTTAAGAATTATTGGGATTGAGGAAGGCTTAGAGAAACAAACCAAAGGAATGAACAATCTATTCAATGAAATAATATCAGAAAATTTCCCAAATCTGAAGAATGAAATAGAAAATCAAGTTCAAGAGGCTTATAGGACTCCAAATACACAAAATTACAACATACCCACACCAAGGCACATTATAATGAAAATACCTAACATACAAAATAAAGACAGAATTTTAAAGGCTGTGAGAGAAAAGAACCAAACTGTATTCAGGGGGAAACCAACACGGATATCAGCAGATTTTTCAATCCAGACCCTAAAAGGTAGAAGGGCCTGGAACAACATTTTTCAAGCCCTGAAAGAAAATGGATGCCAACCAAGAATCTTATACCCAGCAAAACTTACCTTCAAATTTGACGATGAAATAAAATCCTTCCATGATAAACAAAAGCTAAAAGAATTTACAAAAAGAAAGCCAGCATTACAGAACATTCTCAGCAAAATATTCCATGAGGAAGAGATGAAAAACAAAGAAGCAAATCAGCAAAGGGAGGAATTATCCTAAAGGAATTGTCAAATAAAGGAGGAACCAAGTCATGTCAAATAAATAAATAAATAAATAAAATTTAAAAATGAACCAAATGACCGGGAATACAAATCATATCTCAATAATAACCCTGAATGTTAATGGCCTGAATTCATCAATCAAAAGACATAGACTGGCAGATTGGATTAAAAAGAAAGCTCCAACAATATGTTGCCTGCAAGAGACTCACCTCATAGAAAAAGATACCCATAGGCCAAAGGTGAAAGAATGGGGAAAAATATACCATGCACATGGACTCAGCAAAAAAGCTGGAGTATCCATCCTCATTTCAGATAATGTGGACTTCAAGCCAAAGTTAGTCAGAAGGGATAAAGAAGGACATTTCATACTGCTTAAGGGAAGCATAAATCAGCAAGACATAACAATCATAAACATCTATGCCCCAAACAGTGGGTCATCCATGTATGTCAAACAAATCCTTCTCAATTTCAGAAACCAAATAGACCATAACACAATAATATTAGGTGATTTTAACACGCCTCTCTCACCACTGGACAGATCTTCCAAACAAAAATTGAATAAAGAAACCATAGATCTCAATAACACAATCAATAATTTAGACTTAATGGACATTTATAGAATATACCATCCAACCAAGAGCGAATACACTTTCTTCTCAGCAGCACATGGATCCTTCTCTAAGATAGACCATACATTATGCCACAAAGCTAATGTTAGCAAATACAAGAAGATAGAGACATTACCTTTTATTCTATCAGATCATAATGGACTGAAGTTAGAAATAAACGAAAGAGTAAAAAACAGAATCTACTCCAACACCTGGAGATTAAACAATATGCTATTATATGATGAATGGATAACAGAAGATATTAGGAAGGAAATAAAAAATTCTTAGAGGCAAATGAGAACAAAGAAACATCATATCAAAATCTCTGGGACACTATGAAAGCAGTACTTAGAGGGAAATTTATTTCATGGAGCGCATTTAATAAAAGAAATAAAACTCAACAAATAAACAACCTAACACTACAGCTCAAAGCCCTGGAAAAAGAAGAACAGAACAGCACCAAAAGTAGTAGAAGACAGGAAATAGTTAAACTCAGAGCTGAAATCAATGAAATTGAAACAAAAGAAACAATACAAAAAATTGACAAAATAAATAGTTGGTTCTTCGAAAAAATTTAAAAAATTGATAAACCTTTAGTCACACTAACAAAGAGAAGACGAGAGAAAACCCAAATCACTAAAATTCGGAATGAACAAGGAAATATCACAACAGACACGACTGAAATACAAAACATAATTAGAAGCTATTTTGAAAATCTATACTTCAACAAAATAGAAAATTTCGAAGACATCAACAGGTTTCTAGAGACATATGAATTGCCTAAACTGAACGAGGAGGACATAAACAATTTAAATAGACCAATTTCAAGTCATGAAATAGAAGAGGTCATCAAAAGCCTACCAACAAAGAAAAGTTCGGGACCAAATGGGTTCTCAGCCGAGTTCTACAAAACCTTTAAAGAAGAGCTCATTCCAATACTTCTCAAAGTATTCCATAAAATAGAAGAGGAGGGAACCCTCCCAAACTCATTCTATGAAGCCAATATCACACTGATACCTAAACCAGACAGAGACACATTGAGGAAAGAAAATTTCAGACCAATATCCTTAATGAACATCGAAGCAAAAATTCTCTCAACGAAATTTTAGCAAATAGCATACAAAAATATATTAAAAAGATAGTGCACCATGATCAAGTGAGTTTCATCCCAGGGATGCAAGGTTGGTTCAACATCAGGAAATCAATAAATGTAATTCACCACATCAATAGACTTAAAGTCAAGAATCACATGATTATTTCAATAGATGCAGAAAAAGCATTTGATAAAATACAGCACCCCTTCATGCTCAAAACACTAGAAAAAATAGGGATAGTGGGAACATTCCTTAACATTGTAAAGGCCGTCTATGCTAAGCCCATGGCTAATATCATTCTAAATGGTGAAAAACTGAAAGCATTCCCCCTAAAAACTGGAACAAGGCAGGGATGACCTCTTTCACCATTTCTATTCAATATCGTCCTTGAAACTCTAGCCAGAGCAATGAGACAGACCAAAGAAATTAAAGGGATATGAATAGGAAAGAAGAACTCAAACTATCCCTATTTGCTGATGAAATGATTGTATACTTAGAGGAACCAGGAAATTCCACCAGAAAACTTTTAGAACTCATAAGTGAATTCAGTAAAGTAGCAGGATATAAGATTAATGCACATAAATCTAATGCATTTTTATACATAAGTGATGAATCTTTGGAAAGAATAATTAGGAAAGCTACCCCATTCACAATAGCCTCAAAAAAAATAAAATACTTGGGAATCAATCTCACAAAAGAGGTGAAAGACCTCTACAATGAGAACTACAGAACACTAAAGAAAGAAATTAAAGAAAACCTTAGAAGATGGAAAGATCTCTCATGTTCTTGGATAGGCAGAATTAATATTGTCAAAATGGCCATACTACCTAAAGTGCTATACAGATTCAATGCAATTCCAATTAAAATCCCAATGATATACCTTACAGAAATAGAGCAAGCAATTATGAAATTCATCTGGAAGAATAAGAAACCCAGAATAGTTAAAGCAATCCTTTGCAGAAGGAGTGAAGCAGGGGGTATTGCAATACCAGATCTTCAACTCTACTACAAAGCAATAGTAACAAAAACGGCATGGTATTGGTACAAAATAGACAGGTAGATCAATGGTACAGAATAGAGGACACGGACACAAACCCAAATAAATACAATTTTCTCATACTAGACAAAGGTGCCAAAAATATGCAATGGAGAAAAGATAGCCTCTTCAACAAATGCTGCTGGGAGAATTGGAAATCCATATGCAACAGAATGAAACTAAACCCATATCTCTCACCGTGCACTTAACTAAACCTCAAAATGGATTAAGGACCTCGGAATCAGATCAGAGACCCTGCAGATTACAGAAGAAAAAGTAGGTCCAGATCTTCAACACGTCGGCTTAGGACCAGACTTCCTCAACAGGACTCCCATAGCACAAGAAATAAAAGCAAGTACCAACAACTGGGATAGATTCAAACTAAAAAGCTTTCTCTCAGCAAAGGAAACTATCAGCAATGCGAAGAAAGAGCCTACAGAGTGGGAGAAAATCTTTGCCAATCATACTTCAGATAGAGCACTAATCTCCAGAATATATAAAGAACTCAAAAAACTCTACATTAAGAATGCAAATAATCCAATCGACAAATGGGCTAAGGAAATGAATAGACACTTCACAGAAGAAGATCTACAAGCAATCAACAAACATGGAAAAATGTTCAACATCTCTAGTAATAAGAGAAATGCAAGACACTTCACAGAAGAAGATCTACAAGCAATCAACAAACATCTGGAAAAAATGTTCACCATCTTTAGTAATAAGAGAAATGCAAATCAAAACTACACTAGGATTCCATCTCACCCCAATTAGAATGGTGATTATCAAGAATACAAGCAACAATAGGTGTTGGGGAGGATGTGGAGAAAAAGGTACACTCATACATTGCTGGTGGGACTGCAAATTAGTGCAGCCACTCTGGAAAGCAGTGTGGAGATTCCTTAGAAAACTTGGAATGAAACCACCATTTGACCCAGCTATCCCACTTCTCGGCCTATACCCAAAGGACTTAAAATCAGAATACTACAGAGATACAGCCACATCAATGTTCATAGCGGCTCAATTCACAATAGCCAGACAATGGAACCAACCTAGATGCCCTTCAACTGATGAATGGATAAAGAAACTGTGGTATATATATATATACATATATATATATATATATATGTATATATATATACACATATATATATATATATACAATGGAATATTACTCAGCCATAAAGAATGATAAAATTATGGCACTTGCAGGCAAATGGATGAAATTGGAGAATATCATGCTAAGTGAGATAAGCCAATCTAAAAAATCCAAAAGATGAATGATCTCAATGATAAGCGGATGATGACACTTAACGGGGGGTGGGAGGGGGGCAAGAATGGAGGAAGGAGGGACTGTATAGAGGGAAAAGAGAGGTGGGAGGGGTGGGGGGGAAGAAAAAACGGAATGAATCAAACATCAATACTGTATGTAAACATATGAATATGCAAATGGTATGCTGTTACTCCATGTATAAACAGAAACAACATGTATCCCATTTGTTTACAATAAAGATAAATTTAAACAAAGAGAAATGCAAATCAAAACCACACTAGGATTCCATCTCACCCCAATTAGAATGGCGATTATCAAGAATACAAGCAACAACAGGTGTTGGCGAGGATGAGGGGCGAAAGGTACACTCTTACATTGCTGGTGGGACTGCAAATTAGTGCAGCCACTCTGGAAAGCAGTGTGGAGATTCCTTAGAAAACTTGGAATGGAACCACCATTTGACCCAACTATCCCACTCCTTGGCCTATACCCAAAGGACTTAAAATCAGCATACTACAGAGATACAGCCACATCAATGTTCATAGCTGCTCAATTCACAATAGCCAGATTGTGGAACCAACCTAGATGTCCTTCAATTGATGAATGGATAAAGAAACTGTGGTATATATATATATATATATATATATATATATATATATATATATATATATATACATACAATGGAATATTACTCAGCCATAAAGAATGATAAAATTATGGCACTTGCAGGCAAATGGATGAAATTGGAGAATATCATGCTAAGTGAGATAAGCCAATCTCAAAAAACCAAAGGATGAATGATATCGCTAATAAGTGGATGATGACACATAATGTGGGGTTGGAGGGGTTAGTGTTAGGTTTAGAGTTGGGGTTAGGGAAGGGGGGCAAGAATGGAGGAAGGAAGGAATATAGAGGGAAAAGAGGGGTGGGAGGGATGGGGGGAAGGGAAAAAATAACAATGAATCAAACAACAATACCCTATGTCAATTTATGATTACACAAATGGTATGCCTTACGCCATGTACAAACAGAGGAACAACATGTATCCCATTTGTTTACAATAAAAAAAAAGAATTAAAACTAAAAAAAAATTAAAAATAAAAAAATAGAATTGCTGAGGGAAAATACTTCAAAACATTTGATTTCTTTTTTTGTTGTTGTTGTTGTTTTACTTTTTTCTTTGTTGTAGATGCACACAATACCTTTGTTTTATTTATTTATTTTTATGTGGTACTGAGGATCGAACCCAGTTCCTCACCTGTGCTGGGCAAGTGCTTTACCACTGAGCTACAGCCCCAGCCCCAAATATTGGATTTCTTAATGCTGAAAGAACTTTATTGTACTATTGAATTGCCTGAATAAATACATAAAATTTAAAAAAAAAGAAGCCAGTCTCAGCAAAAAAGCAAGGTGCTAACTCAGTGAGGCCCGTCTCACAATAGGGCTGGGGATGTAGCTCAGTGGTCCAGTGCCCTTGAGTTCAATCCCTTGTACCCCACCCCCAAAAATCAAACCTGAGGAGGGGATCATGGGAACCCCAATTTGTTTTTCTACTTGTTTTGAGACAGAGTCTTGCCATGTACCCAGGTGGGCTCCAAACTCCTGGGGTCAAGTGATCCTCCTGTCTTAGCCTCCTGAGTAGCTGGGACTACTCAGCTGTGAACTCCAATTTGTGGTCAGTTGGTCAGAAGTTCCAGAGGCCCAGACTTACAACTATGTTTGATGTGGGAGAGTCTTGGGGGTTGAGTCCTCAATATGTAGAATCTGATGCTACCTGCAGGTAAAGTGTTAGAAATGAATTAGAAGATACGCAACTAGTGTCTGCCTCTACAGAATCAATGGCTTGATGTGTGTGGGGAGGAACCCCCACATAATCTGGTGTCAAAAGTGATTTGTGCTGAGTCTATAGTAGGAGAAACCAAGCCTGAGTTCATTTTTTTTTTCTGCACGCACTTCAGTACTCCCATTGTTTCAGTATTCTTAAGAAGATATTAGGGGTCAGGGTTATGGCTCAGTCGGTAGAGTGCCTACCTCACAAGCACAAGGCCCTGGGTTCAATTCCCAGCACCGCAAAAAAAAAAAAAAAAAAAAAGAAAAAAAAAGAAAAAAAGACATTAGAGTCATGAAAACTCAGCCTAGAAAACTCTGGATAATCTGAGTATAAGAGAACAGCCTGGGAAACAGATTACAGAATCCAGCCCAGTCATTTCACATGCAGGAACTGTGAACTTCAAACAGTCATACAAGCCCTCCTTATCTTTAAATGAAAGGTTTGGACAAGAGGGATCTATGGTCTACCCCACAACTCTCTTGTTGTCACCAAACAAACTACACAGGAAACAATTTTTTTTTTCCAGAAGCAGAGATTGAACCCAGAGCTTTGTACATAGTAGGCAACTGGTTTACCACTGAACTATATCTCCAGTGCCAAAATAATATTTTTAATTGAGCTTTTCTGAAGATAATTATAAATTCCTATGTAGACATATTACATATTACAAAGAGATCCTGTGTACCCTTTATCCAGTTTCTCCTGATGGGAGGATCTTGCAAAAGTATATATTAGGGCTGGGGTTGTGGCTCAGTGGTGAAACGCTTGCCTAGCATGTGTGAGGCACTGAGTTCGATCCTCAGCACCACATATAAATAAATAAAGGTCCATCAGCAACTAAAAAAAAATTTTTTTAAAAAGTATATATTATCACAACCACAATGCAGTATCAAGATACTATATCAAGTACATTTCTGTCACTGGGATCTAAAAGGATTCCTCATGTAGCCCTTTATAGCCTCACTAACCTCCCTCTCACCCCCACCCTCTCCTTAAACTCTGGCAACCACTGATCTACTCCCTATGTCTCCTATAATTTTGTCATTGAAAGGATGTTATACAGTTTATGTAACATATAATCTTAATGAACTGGCTTTATCATAATTCTTTGGCATAATTCTCTGGAGATTTCCCCCAACTTCAAGTACATTGTCCTACTCATTAGGAATATGGGTATCTGAAGTCTCCAAATGCTAATTTTTTCTTTTTTATTGACACAATAATTGTACATATTTATGGGGTGCAGAGTGATAATTTGATACATGTACATACAATGCATAATGATCAAATCAGTAATTAACATTTCTTTTTCCTCAAACACTAATCATTTCTATGTGTTGGGACATTCATATTCTTTTCTAAGTTTTGTTTTTGTTTTTCTGTTTGATTGATTTGGTGCTAAAGATCAAACCTGGGTCTTGCACATGGCAGGCAAGTGATCTACCCCCAAGCTACACCCCCAGTTCTTCTAATTATTTTAAGATATATCATAGATTGTTGACAATAGTTACTGTGCTATAGAAGACCAGAACTAAGGGGCTGAAGGTGTAGCTCAGTGGTAGAGTGCTTACCTAGCCATGAGACCTTAAATTTAGTCCCCAACACCAAAACAAATTAAAAAAAAAATGGGCTGAGGTTGTAGCTCAGTGGTAGAGCACTTGCCTAGCATGTGCGAGGAACTGGATTCAATTCTCAGCACCACATATAAATAAAATAAAGGTCTATTGACAACTAAAAAAATTTTAAAGACCCCAAATAATTCCTCCTATATAACTCTGTTTTAATGCCCCTTATCTAATCTCTTTTCATCCTCTCTAATCCTGACCCTTTTCAGTCTCTAATGATCACTATTCCACTCTATTTTTCTATGGAAGGAACTTTTTAGTCCCACAGATAAATGAGAACCTGTGGTATTTATCTTTCTGTGCCTGGCTTATTTCATTTAACATAATGTCCTCCAGTTCTATCCACATTGCTACAAATTACAGGCCTTCATTTTTTTATGGCTGAATAGTATTCCATTGTGTATCACCACATTTTCTTTATTCATTCATATATTGATGGACACTTTGGTTGATTCCACGTTTTGGCAATTGTGAATAGTGATGCGATAATGGGGGACTACATCTAGGTATGGTGGCATATTCCTGTAATCCCAGTGGCTTGGGATGCTGAGACAAGAGGATCGTGAGTTCAAAGCCAGCCTCAGCAACTTAGCAAGACCCTAAGCAACTTAGCAAGACACCATTTCAAAATAAAAGCTAACAAGTACTGGGGATGTTCGATCCCCAGCACCACAAAAAAAAATTTAAAAAAAGTACTGGGGATGTCCATAAGGATGTACATTTCTTTTTAAGGTGGTTAAGTACCTCTGGGTTCAATCCTTGGTATCAAAAAAAAAGTGGAATTTATATAACATAAAATTAACCATTTTCTGAAAGAATTAAAACTTTTTTATTAAAATTTTCGTAGTTGTAGATGGATAGAATGCCTTATTCTATTTGTGTGGTTTTTTTTTTTTTTTTTATTTGCAGTGCTGGGGATTGAACCCAGGGCCTTGTGCTTGTGAGGCAGGCACTCTACCAACTGAGCTACATCCCCAGCCCCTTATTTGTTTATTTTTTTAAATGTGGTACTAAGGATTGAACCCAGTGCCTCACACTTGCTAGGCAAGTGCACTGCCACTGAACTACAGTGCCAGCCTGAATTAAAGCTTTTATTTCACCCAATTTAAAAAGTTTTATTCTGGTAAAATATAATATCGGCCCTTCAATATTTTTAAGTACCCGATTTAGCAGCATTAAGTACATTTACATGTCATGTAACCCTCACCACTATTTCCAAAATCTTTTCATAAATCCAAAGAAAAACTTCACAACCATTAATTAAGCAATAAGCAATAACTTCCATCATTCCTCCAGTCCTTAAAAGACACCATTCTATTTTCTGTCTCTGTGTATTTGCTTATTCTAGGTACTTGATATTAGTGGAATCATATGGTATTTATTCTTTGTGTCTGGCTTATTTCACATAACATGTCTGCAAGTTTCATTCTTATTGTAGCATTACATTCCTTTTTAAGGCTAAGTAGTATTCATACATATAGAGAGAGTAATATTCATATTATATACAGTGTGCCCATGAGCAGTTGGTTAATAGCTCAGAGCCTGTTTCTCCTACTGTTAAGATGGAAAACATTAGTAACTTTTTGATAGACCCAACAAAAATGTAATGTGTATATATATATATAATATATAAAAGGAAAAAGATCACATATGGATACAGCAAGATAGAGAGGCCTCAGAAGAAACCAAACCTGCTGACATTTTGACTTGGCCTTTTAGCCCCCCAAACTTCAAGAATATAAGCTTCTGTTGTCCAGCAGCCCACACTGTGTATTTTGTTATGGCACACCACTTATGAAAGGCCTGGTCAAGACTCAGAGCTTTCAAAACCCAGACGACTCTCATCCCATTGCATCCTGAGTGATGCGTAAACCCCCTCACTCAGGGCCAACTTAACCAATAGGCACAGTAATAAAACTGTTGAGGGCCATGGCAGCTCTAGAGGCCCATGACAATGTTTAATTTCTTAAGAAAAATAATAATTTTAAAATAATTAGTCTGACCTGGGTTTAAAATTACAAATTCATAGATATAAAAGCAATAGTCTTTACAACAACACAGTTGTAAAATATCATTTTTAATACTTTTATGGAGGCAGGAACCCAAATGCTAAGCAAAAGTGCCTAGGACCCACAAAAAACAAAATGCAGCTCTGTCACCATTACTCATAGGTTTTCAAAAATGCTTTGAAAATTCAAAGTTGAGTCACAGGGTTGATTCCCACACTGCTTCTTAAATCCTAGGACAATTCTGCCCCCTAGTGACAATAGAGAAATCTCAGAAGAAATTAATGCCCAGTTCCATTATTATTGGCCTTTGAAATTATGCTGCATCGTTTCATCTTCATAATCCCATGAGGTAAGCAAAGTCTGAATATTCAGCTAAGTCATGGGGGATCAGAGTAGTTAAGTCATTTAAGCAGTCATAACTAATTAGTAGAGAGCTGGTCTCAAGCTCTGGGCTGGGAATGCCAGTTACTGTGGTTTGGATGAAATGTCCCCCAAAGACCTATGTATCAGAGCATTGGTCTCTAGCCCAGAGCACTATGAGAGGTGGCAGAATCATCAAGAAGTGGGGACTAGTGGAAGGAAGTTAGCTCAGTCGGGGGGAAGACCCTTGAAGTGGATATTGGGACCCTCCCCAACCTTTCCTTTTCCTCATTTTTTGCTTCCTGGTCACCATGCACTCCTACCATGATGTGCTGTCTCCCCACAGGCTCAAAAACAGGCCAACCTGCCATGGACTGAAACCTCGAAAACTGAGTCCACCTTTCTTTGTAACCAATTATCTCAGGTATTTTTCATGGTGACACAAAGCTGACTAACACCTAGGGAATCCTGTTTACCTGGACTTTACATCCTTGAGACTGAGGGCTCAGATGGGTAAGAACCATAACAATGCTTCTCCAGATTTTTTGTCTCTAACTTCATTCTATCTGCATTTTTAAATTTGGGGCAGTACTGAGGATTGAGTCCTGAGGTGCTTTACCACTGAACTACAGTTCCAACCCTTTTTATTTTTTAATTGAGATAATGTCTCAGTAAATTGCCCAGGCTGGCCTCAAACTTGCAATCCTTTGGCTCCAACTTCATAAGTAGCTGGGATTACAGCCATGTACCGCCATACCAGTCTGTCTGAATTTCTAATTAGAGCCAGAGAGTATTTAGACTGTGATGATTATTGTTTCTAAATTTCACTTGTTACCATATTCTTTCACGGAGGCTACATTTTCCATGTAGAGAAGCGATTTGACTTTGATGCTTCATTCATAGCTCTTTGGGATCACATAGAATAATCTATCATATTAAATTTTCAAATATTAAGGGGTATGTAGTATATGATCAGCTTTGTCAGAAAGGTATGCCCTGCTAGTGATAATTTTCTGCTCACTGCACTGGCTGGGGTTGTGGCTCAACAGAACACTTGCCTAATATGCAGGAGGCCTTGCATTTGCTGACTAGGACAGAAAAGAAATAAAGAAAGAAAGAAAGAAAAAAAGGCATTGGGTTCCTTGCCCACTTTGACATAGAAGTGAACACTCAGCTGTGCACAGTGATGCACACCTGTAATTCCAACTTCTGGGGAGGCCAAGGCAGAAGGACTGCAAATTTGAGGCAAGATAGTTAGCAAGACTGTCAGTAACTTAGTGAGAACCTGTCTCAAAAAGTAAAGAGCTATGGATGTATCTCAGTAGTAAAGCACCCCCCATGTTCAACCACCAGTGCCAAAACACCAACAATAACAAACTATTCAGTTAGCTATTTCTTTTCCTTAAAGGAAAAGAATTTTCCTATTTTCCTTATAGCATGGAAAAACAGGCTCTCTTTCCACCCCAACCACATAACAGTAATCAGCACAGTGGTGATGCTTGGAGATATTACTGAGAGTGGAAGGACTAAAATTTGGTTCTTGTTGTCTAGTAGTCCTCCAGGAGCTGGTTTTGGTGTAATTTTTTTCACTTTGGCTGCATCATGCAAAGTGCACATATATATTTCTGATAAATGAAATACTACCATTTATCAGCTGCTCCTCTGTTCTGTGCCATAAAGACAGTTTTTCCTGAGTGAATGAAGATGGCCACTTAAGATCCTGGAATACTATTCAACCATAAAGAGGAATAAATGGGCTGGGGGTATAGTTCAGTTGGCAGAGCGCTTGCCTAGCAATTTTTTTTTTTTTTTTTTTTTTTGAGGTTCAATCCTCAGCACCACAAAAAAAGAATGAAATAAGACTAAGAATATAGCTATAGTTCAGTAGTACAGCAGGGCTTAGCAGGCACGAGATCCTAGGTTTGATCCACAACACGCCCCTGGAAAAGAATGAAATCCTCTCATTTGCCATTTGCCATAACATGGGTTGTGGAGAGTGGTTACAGAGGATGGGAGAGCAGTGACTGAGATTGGGGGGTCTCTGATGACCTCATGGCTGTGGATGTTTCTGTGCAAGGGCACAGGATGCTTAGCTGCTGTGGCAATGCCCTTCATGAGGAGGCTCTATGCAAGAGTCCTACCAGCTCTGGCCTTGATCTCAGGCACACAGCTCCCAGGAAGGAAGGAATTCTTATGCTAGACAACCACATGTTTCACCAGCTCCACTTCTCCAGTTCCTGGCTGCCTTACAGTAACTTTTAACAATGAACTTTCTTGAGAGCTACACAAAACTCCTAACATTGCACTTTGCAACTGTGGATTGCAACTGTGGAAAAGCTACATAGATGTCCTAGTTTTTGTAACTTTCCTGAATACAAAGAATAATGGTTGCATACACTTTAACCTGATAATGAGACATATGTAAATAAAGATTACTGGCGTAACTCTTTAAATCTGCATCTCCATCAGAGAGCAGAGCTCCACCTGATCCCAGCTTAATCTTCAAGATCTGTGTCTGTGAATCTTTATTTTCCAATCCCGCTTCGCCCCTCGTCGGACTTGAGAGGTTGGTTGCACTGGTCGCAGTAGTTGGTGGCCCGTAGAGATCTGGACACGGGAAATTTCTTCAGCCATTAGAAGAGGGGACACTCCAAGAGGCGCTCCATATAAGCCAAAAAAATCCTCAAAGGTAAGGAGGTCGGGGGAGTGAGTCAGATTCAGGTGTAAAATATGGGATATACAGGGTACAGAGAAAGGGATCACTATGTGTCTGTCCTTAGAGATATGCTTAGGAAGAGCAGTAGTTCTGTTAGAAGACCATAGCTGTTAGAATTTATAAACTTTATTACTAAAACTTTCCCCTGGCTTCCTACAGAAGGAGTGGTAAATGTAAAGACATGGGCAACTGGCACCCTGCTTAAAGTTAGGCTTACATCTCGAGGAACAAAAAAGAAAAAAAAGGGCCCTCCAGAGAGAATATAAACTATAACACCATGCTTTAAGAGAATAGTTTTACAAAAGAAAAAATGATTACAGTAGTTTTCCTTACCTCTTAGTTTCTTCTGGATCTCTATCTCTCCTAGGCTTGTATTTAAAAATGTAAATTACAGAGCCTGCAAGATTTACAAGGCTTACGAAAAACAAGACAAAAGGAAAAAAGTGTCCCTTTTTAAATTCAAACTTCTTGGATGACTATCTTATCTGTTTTCAGCTGGCTTTGTGAACAAGTTTCTCTCTAATGAATGCTACAGCACAGAAAAAGAAAAGTGAAAGATTCGGAATATACAAGCTTTCTTTCACTAAAATTTCTTATTTTTTTTTCCTGAGGACTTCACAGACTTGCAGTTTTTAGATATCTGAACTGACTCTTATCTGAACTAAAATTACACTCTGACTTGATGAAGATGTTAGTATTGCAGCCATATAATTTTTTTTAAAGAAAACTCCTGTTTTTTGAAATTCCACATGAATTAATGTATTTTTTCTGAGCAGTATTATTTTATCTAACTAATAAGGTTTTTACACTTTGTCTTTGTTCAGAAGCCAATTTCTCCAGGATTAGCTCTTAAATACATTCAAAATTTATTTTTAATAAATCCTAAGGAGGACAAAGACATGGTGATGTTGGGAATAAGTCAGATAACCATCAAGGACAAATAGCCAGCTACCTAAAACCTTTGATTTCAGTGTCCATTATGGCTGTTGAATTTTATACCTAACATTTCCAATTGGACAGGCCTGTCCTATATTTAAGTCATAATATTAAAGTTTGCTGAGCTCTATTTAATTTTTAATAGGTTAATCTAAGAGAGGCTTTAATATACATCAGTAACATTGCCTCCCATCTGTGGGGTTCCACTTACAAAAATTACAAAATCTTTGTTTCTTGTCTGTTTTGTATATGTGTGCACACCTGTGTTTTGTGTTGTTGGGTCTATATATACGCATGGTAGCAAAATTGGCATTTAGAAAAATGAGTGCTCAACAATTAAAATTTAAACAAAGAGATGAATCCAAATAATTTAATTCAAATTAAGTAATCAGATAAAAATAAAGATATCTTTAAAATTCTAACTCACAAATTTTTTCTAGGTGGTCAATTAATAAAGTGTTGATTTCTATAAAATGTAATATAATGTAATATCCATTGCTTCTAGGATTTTCCTTCAACAGGAACGAGATGGTTAATACTTTAATTACATTTGTCTAATATTTTAATTCTTACAGTCCACATGAGTAAATTAGATTTAACATAAATTGCCGGGGTCCAGCCCTAGCAGGGGTCAGGGGTCCTAGGTGGATGGGAGGGATCGGCATGGTAGAGAAACAGCAGAGACGCTGAATGTTCTAAGGCTGAATCTCTATCTTTATTTTTCTGCCAGCCTTTTTATAGATATTTTTCTTTAGTAATATCATTTTGTGGTTAGTTTAAAATAAGAAAAACCTTCAAAAGTACAATCTATGTTTCTTCTCAAAGTACACATTCCCTCTGTATGACAACCCAGACCAAAGCAACCTTATATCCAGCTAGATTAAAACAGCCTCCTCTCCCAGCTAAACCAAAACAAACTTGTCTCACAGCTAAACTGTGGGCACCATGATTGGCCAGACTTCAACCTTCAAAACAAACAGGTCACTAGATTTTTTGAGAAACCACCCCCACCATGAACTCCAGTGTTTAACAGTGAAAAGCTTTTCCCATTATTAACAAAGGGCAAAGAAATCAACTTACAGTTAATATTTAGTCTATTCAATTTCATTTAATGGCAGACTACAAGATTCTCAAAGAATTAGACTAAACATAGGAAAAACACAAATTATATTTATGACTAACCTAAATTTTTTTTATGTAAAGTATCTCTAGAATCAACTACTAAAACTAGAAAAGCAACAAAGGCTAAACACCGCATCCAAGCTCAGAGGAATGCCTCTTTATCCATCTATATTTAGAAATTATACTAAAGTAATCACAGGCTCCTTTTAACTCGACCATAGCTACAATTGTTTATTTTTATATATTTTATCTATGTATTACTACTAAATTTATATTGTGCACTATTTTGTGTCCCAATACAGTAAAACCTTCCCAATGTTTTTCCAATAAGTTTCTAATGATATATGATTATTAATATTAAAAAGCAACTACACATAGAGACATGCCACACCTATGGCCCCCAAGAGGGAGGATGATCAACAGAACAGTGTCAAGTGTTGAAGTGGCAGGAAATAGATGCACCAATAAATGGGATTAATCTTCATAAATGCGTTTTCTTAAATGGATAAATTTTATAAAGGAGTTTAGGATTGCTTTGTTTCTAGATCTTCACTAAAGCAGAATTACTGAGTTAAAGTTCTAACAGGTGTAATTCTTTTTTCTTTTTTAATTTATTTTTATTGTAAACAAATGGGATGTTGTTTCTGTTTGTACATGGAATAACAGCATACCATTTGTGTAATCATACATTTACATAGGGTAATGATGTTTGAATCATTCTGTTATTTTTTCCCTTCCCCCCACCCCTCCCACCCCTCTTTTCCCTCTATACAGTCCCTCCTTCCTCCATTCTTGCCCCCCCAATCCCCCATTATGTGTCATCATCAGTTTATCAGCGAGATCATTTGTACTTTGGATTTTTGAGATTGGCTTATCTCACTTAGCATGATGTTCTCCAATTTCATCCATTTGCCTGCAAATGCCATAATTTTATTATTCTTTATGGCTGAGTAATATTCCATTGTATATATATCCCACAGTTTCTTTATCCATTCATCAATTGAAGGACATCTAGGTTGGTTCCACAGTCTGGCTATTGTGAATTGAGCAGCTATGAACATTGATGTGGCTGTATCTCTGTAGTATGCTGATTTTAAGTCCTTTGGGTATAGGCCGAGGAGTGGGATAGCTGCGTCAAATGGTAGGTCCATTCCAAGTTTTCCGAGGAATCTCCACACTGCTTTCCAGAGTGGCTGCACTAATTTGCAGCCCCACCAGCAATGTATGAGTGTACCTTTTTCCCCACATCCTCTCTAACACCTATTGTTGCTTGTATTCTTGATAATTGCCATTCTAATTGGGGTGAGATGGAATCTTAGGGTAGTTTTGATTTGCATTTCTCTTCTTACTAAAGATGGTGAACATTTTTTCATATGTTTGTTGATTGCTTATAGATCTTCTTCTGTGAAGTGTCTGTTCATTTCCTTAGCCTATTTGTTGATTGGGTTATTTGTATTCTTGGTGAAGAGTTTTTTGAGTTCTTTATATATTCTGGAAATTAGTGCTCTATCTGAAGTATGAGTGGCAAAGATATTCTTCCACTCTGTAGGCTCTCTCTTTGCATTGCTGATAGTTTCCTTTGCTGAGAGAAAGCTATTTAGTTTGAATCTATCCCAGTTATTGATTCTTGCTTTTATTTCTTGTGCTATGGGTGTCCTGTTAAGGAAGTCTGATCCTAAGCCAACAAGTTGAAGATTTGAACCTACTTTTTCTTCTATAAGATGCAGTGTCTCTGGTCTGATTTCAAGGTCCTTGATCCATTGTGAGTTGAGTTTTGTGCAGGGTAAGAGATAGGGGTTTAGTTTCATTCTGTTACATATGGATTTCCAGTTTTCCCAGCACCATTTGTTGAAGAGGCTGTCTTTTCTCCATTGCATATTTTTGGCACCTTTGTCTAGTATTAGAAAGTTGTATTTATTTGGGTTTGTGTCCATGTCCTCTATTCTGTACCATTGATCTACCTGTCTATTTTGGTGCCAATACCATGCGGTTTTTGTTACTATTGCTTTGTAGTATAGTTGAAGTTCTGGTATTGCGATACCCTCTGTTTCATTCTTCCTACTAAGGATTGCTTCAGCTATTCTGGGTTTCTTATTCTTCCAGATGAATTTCATGACTGCTTGCTCTATTTCTATAAGGTACATCATTGGGATTTTAATTGGAATTGCATTGAATCTGTATAGCACTTTTGGTAGTATGGCCATTTTGACAATATTAATTCTGCCTATCCAAGAACACGGGAGATCTTTCCATCTTCTAAGGTCTTCCTTAATTTCTTTCTTCAATGTTTTGTAGTTTTCATCGTAGAGATCTTTTACCTCTTTGGTTAGATGGATGCCCAAGTATTTTTTTTTTTTTTTGAGGCTATTGCAAATGGAGTTGTTTTCCTCATTTCCCTTTCAGCTGTTTCATCGCTTGCATATAAAAATGCTTTCGATTTATGCGTGTTGATTTTATAGCCTATTTTGCTGAATTCATTGATCATTTTGCATTTTTCTTGTAAACTTTTTTTTACCTTTTTATTTGCATGTGTCTAACCACATAAGTTGATGCCAAGTCTTCAAAAAAAATAATATATATTACACATTTTTTTTCTGCTTAGAGAATGCCCAGCAGTGATATACGCAAGGCGGAAACTTAGTATTTGCAGATGGAAAGAAAAGACAAGCTATGTAAAGAAAAGAAAAACTATATAATATCAATAGCTACGTTGCATCATTGCAAATCTAGAGAAGTTTGGAGTTACTTAGGTTTTTACCTTATTTACGCTACAAATGACAACTGAATGGGTACAGATAAGTTCCTCTATAGAAAACTTGTGAATTTGATGAAACTTTATCATTGTTGATTGAGAATGGATTATTTTGCACAGTTACCTGTTAGTTTAATGCCACATCCTCACTATACAGCCACCTCGCTTCTACTTTAAAGCCCCAATGACAGAGAACTGGCTATTCCTAAGACAGTTATTTATTTATTTTTTAAATTTAAATCATCTAATTGTTAGAGAGGATTTCCCCAGAGTGAGAAATGCTTGTCTTCCCTTTGCTAGGAAAGTTGTGGCTTGCTGAGTATCAGGAGGCAAGAATTTTGCCCTGAAGGGCTCTGACTTGGAGAGAAAAGGCCATTGATTGTCACTGTAGCCACAGCTAAAATGGTGGCAACAAAATAACTTTTAATGATCCCAAGTGACTGAGTCACCACCTTCTGAGAAAGAGTCTCCTGCAGAGTTTGTCTTGTGACCTGTCTGGGCCCTGAATTTGGGCATCCCGCGTGAAAGGAACCCCAGCAGCAGGACTGCTTACTCCATGAACTGTGTCAATGGCTGATTTTAAATTTATTGTAATAGCGTTGAGTCCTCTTCTGAAAAATGGCAATAGTATCTGTCTCATAGAACTTTCAAGAAATTTAAGACAATGGAAGAAAAGGGCCAGTTTAGTACTTGGTAAGAATGTTCTCAGATGGAGGTAACAGAAACAACTCAGCTGAACAGTGTGGACTGTCATTATGCCACAAAGCGTTGAATACAGCTTCCTGCCAAATCGTCAGGGGTCCAGGTTTCCTCCTTCCTGTCTTTCGCCTCAACCTTCCTCATTGTGTTACTTCATCCTGGGATTTTTGAAGATGTCTGAGCAGCTTCAGACCCACGTGCCCCCAGCAAGCTTCCTTTGCATTTCATTGGTCAAGATGTATCATGTGCACATTTCAGAACCCAATCACTAGAAAGGGAGATGGGTTTCTACGATGGACTTAAATCAATCAGGTAGTACCTCCTGGAGCTGGAGCAATTTGATTCTATCAACAAGAAAAAAGTGGAGGAATGGATACTGGGAGAAAACTGATAGCATCTGCTGTGCTACCTTCACTAGTGAAGTTGAGAAAAAATACAGGACTGTGGTACAGTGGTTTCCACATGATTTCACCAATCTTTAACTGGGTATGATGTTAGATAAGACACAGCCTCTCAAGCTTCAGTTTTTTCATCTGCAAAACAGGCAAAGACTCATGTGTATTCTCTGGAGTCAGTCTTACGAAGATCATGTATGTGAAAGCCATTTATCAATTTTTATTTACACTGGTAGGTAGACTTGGTATATTATCATGTATATAATCATTCAACTTCTCAGTTCTAAAGCTGACAATCAAACTCAATCCTCTTGTGGTTTCTTATAGGATCTTACAATTGTGTACTACAGTAAATGGATGGAAATGTGCAGGAAATATAAAGGTACATCATAACTATTTAATGTCAAATAAATACTTGTGGAACCCCAATCCATGTCAAGAAACAACATTGCAAGCACCCCAGAAGCCCCATGTTCATGTGTAATCTTTAAATACATAATCTTTACACATGCTACATACACACACAGTATGTTTATACACACACACATATAGTGTAGCAGACATCCTTTTCATATTCTAAAGCTTTTATGAGATAATTATCTCAGACTCTTTTGTGTTCTCCTATGGATCATTCTTTTTGTATTCTCCTATAGTAACCACTATTCACTGCATGAGCATTTAGTGAGTGTGTGTGTGTGTGTGTGTGTGTGTGTGTGTGTGTGTATTTCACTCATGAATCTGTCTCTCCATGAAGGCATTCTTTTTTTGGGGGGGGGTCTTTCTTTTTTTTAATTTATTTTTATTGTAAACAAATGGGATACATGTTGTTTCTGTTTGTACATCAAGTAAAGGCATACCATTTGTGTAATCATACATTTACATAGAGTAATGAAGTTTGATTCATTCTGTTATTTTTTCCTCTCCCCCCCACATCCACCCACCCTCTTTTCCCTCTATACAATCCCTCCTTCCTCCATTCTTGCCCCCCTCCAACCCCCCATTATGTGTCATCATCCACTTATCAGTGAGATCATTTGTCCTTTGGTTTTTTTTGTGAGAGTTAAGTGAGATTGGCTTATCTCACTTAGCATGATATTCTCCAATATCATCCATTTGCCTGCAGATGCCATAATTTTATAATTCTTTATGGCTGAGTAATATTCCATTGTATATATATACACCACAGTTTCTTTATTCATTCATCAATTGTAGGACATCTAGGTTGGTTCCACAGTCTGGCTATTGTGAATTGAGCAGCTATGAACATTGATGTGGCTGTATCTCTGTAGTATTCTGATTTTAAGTCCTTTGGGTATAGGCCGAGGAGTGGGATAGCTGTGTCAAATGGTAGGTCCATTCCAAGTTTTCCGAGGAATCTCCACACTGCTTTCCAGAGTGGCTGCACTAATTTGCAGCCCCACCAGCAATGTATGAGTGTACCTTTTTCCCCACATCCTCTCCAACACCTATTGTTGCTTGTATTCTTGATAATCGCCATTCTAATTGGGGTGAGATGGAATCTTAGTGTAGTTTTGATTTGCATTTCTCTTATTACTAGAGAAGTTGAACATTTTTTCATATATCTGTTGATTGCTTGCAGATCTTCTGTGAAGTATCTGTTCATTTCCTTAGCCCATTAGTTGATTGGATTATTTGTATTCGTGGTGCTAAGGATTGCTTTAGCTATTCTGGGTTTCTTATTCTTCCAGATGAATTTCATGATTCCTCGCTCTATTTCTGTAAGGTACATCATTGGGATTTTAATTGGAATTGCATTGAATCTGTATAGCACTTTTGGTAGTATGGCCATTTTGACAATATTAATCCTGCTTATCCAAGAACATGGGAGATCTTTCCATCTTCTAAGGTCTTCCTCCATTTCTTTCTTCAATGTTTTGTAGTTTTCATTGTAGAGATCTTTTACCTCTTTGGTTAGATTGATTCCCAAGTTTTTTTTTTTTTTTTTTTTTGAGGCTATTGCAAATGGAGTTGTTTTCCTCAATTCCCTTTCAGATGTTTCATCGCTTGTGTATAAAAATGCTTTAAGTTTATGCATGTTGATTTTATAGCCTGCTATTTTGCTGAATTTATTGATGAGGGCTAGAAGTTTTCTGGAGGAGTTTTTTGGATCCTCTAAATATAGAACCATGTCATCAGCAAATAGTGACAGCTTAAGTTCCTCTTTTCCTATTCATATCCCTTTAATTTCTTTAGTCTGCCTAATTGCTCTGGCTAGAGTTTCTAAGACAATGTTGAATAGAAGTGGTGAAACAGGACATCCTGGTCTTGATCCCATTTTTAAAGGGAATGGTTTCAGTTTTTCTCCATTAAGAATGATGTTGGCGGGCTGGGGAGATAGCTCAGTTGGTAGAGTGCTCACCTTATAAGCACAAGGCCCTGGGTTCAATCCCCAGCAACCCATAAAAAAAAAAAAAGAATGATGTTGGCCATGGGCTTAGCATAAATAGCCTTTACAATGTTCAGGTACCTTCCTACGACCCCTTTTTTCTAGAGTTTTGAGCATGAAGGGGTGTTGTAGTTTGTTGAATGCTTTTTCTGCATCAATTGAAATAACCATATGATTCTTATCCTTAAGTCTATTGACATGATGGATTACATTTATTGATTTATGGATGTTCAACCATCCTTGCATTCCAGGGATGAACCCCACTTGATTGTGGTGCACAATTTTCTTAATATGTTTTTGGATACGGTGTGCCAATATTTTGTTAAGGATCTTTGCATCTATATTCATCAAGGATACTGGTCTAAAATGTTCCTTCCTTGATGTGTCTTTGCCTGGTTTGGGTATGAGGGTGATATTAGCTTCATAGAATGAGTTTGGTAGGGTACCCTCCTTTTCTATTTCCTGGAATACTTTGAGAAGTATTGGAATGAGTTCTTCTTTGAAGGTCTTGTAGAACTTGGCTGAGAATCCATCTGGTCCTTGGTTTTTCTTGTATGGTAGGTGTTTAATGGTTTCTTCTATTTCATTGCTTGATATTGATCTGTTTAAATTGTGTATGTCCCCCTGGTTCAGTTTGGAAGGAGTACATGTGTCTAGAAATTTATCAATGTCTTCAGTAGTTTCTATTTTGTTGGAATACAAATTTTCAAAGTAGCTTCTCATTATGTTGTGTATCTCAGTGGTGTCTGTTGTGATATTTCCTTTGTCATCAGGAATTTTAGTAATTTGAATTTTCTCTCTTCTTCTCCTTGTTAGTCTGGCTAAGGGTTTGTCTATTTTGTTTACTTTTTCAAAGAACCAACTTTTTGTTTTGTCAATTTTTTGAATTGTTTCTTTTGTTTCAATTTCATTGATTTCAGCTCTGATTTTAATTACTTCCTGTCTTCTACTACTTTTGCTGTTATTCTGTTCTTCTTTTTCTAGGGCTTTGAGCTGTATTGTTAGGTCATTTAGTTGTTGACTTTTCATTCTTTTCTTGAATGCGCTCCATGCAATGAATTTTCCTCTAAGTACTGCTTTCATAGTGTCCCAGAGATTTTGATATGTTGTATCATCATTCTCATTGATCTCTAAAAATTTTTTTATCTTCTCCCTTATGTTTTCTGTTATCCATGTTTCATTCAATAGCATATTATTTAGTCTCCAGGTGTTGAAGTAATTTCTGGTTTTTATTTTGTCATTGACTTCTAATTTCATTCCATTATGAACTGATAGAACACAGGCAGTATCTCTATTTTTTTTGCAATTACTAAGGGATGCTTTGTGGCATGACATATGGTCTATTTTCAAGAAGGTTCCATGTGCTGCTGAGAAGAAAGTGAATTCGCTTGTTGATGGATGGAATATTCTATATATGTCTATTAAGTCTAGGTCATTGATTGTGTTATTGAGTTCTATGGTTACTTTGTTTGGTTTTTGTTTGGAAGATCTATCCAGTGGTGACAGCGGTGTGTTAACGTCACCCAGAATTATTGTGTTGTCGTCTATTTGATTCCTGGCATTGAGAAAGATTTGTTTGATGTACATGGATGCACCGTTGTTTGGGCATAAATATTTACAATCGTTATGTCTTCCTGATTTATGGTTCCCTTAAGCAGTTTGAAATGTCCTTCTTTAACCCTTCTAACTAACTTTGGCTTGAAGTCCACTTTATCTGAAGTAAGGATGGAAACCCCCACTTTTTTACTGAGTCCATGTGTGTAGTAGGTTTTTTCCCATTCTTTCACCTTTAGTCTGTGGATGTCTTTTTCTATGAGATGAATCTCTTGCAGGCACCATATTATTGGGCCTTTTTTTTTTAATCCATTCTGACAGTCTATGTCTTTTGATTGATGAGTTTAGGCCATGAACGTTCAGGGTTATTATTGAGATATGATTTTTATTCCCAGTCATTTGGCTTATTTTTGGTTTTTAATTTGGCTTGGTTTCTCCTTTGAATGGTTTTTCTCTAAGGTAGTTCCTCCCTTTGCTGACCTACATTGTTGTTTTTCATTTCCTCCTCATGGAATATTTTGTTGAGAACATTCTGTAGTGTAGGCTTTCTATTTGTAAATTCTTTTAACTTTTGTTTATCATGGAAGGATTTTATTCCATCTTCAAATCTGAAGGTTAGTTTTGCTGGGTATAGGATTCTTGGTTGGCAACCATGTCTTTCAGAGCTTGAAATACATTGTTCCAGGCCCTTCTAGCTTTTAGAGTCTGGGATGAGAAATCTGCTGATATCCATATTGGTTTCCCCCTATATGTAATCTGAAGCTTTTCTCTTACAGTCTTCAAAATCCTATCTGTATTTTGAATGTGAGGCATTTTCAGTATAACGTGCCTTGGTGTGGATCTGTTTTGATTTTGTGCATTTGGTGTTCTGTAAGCCTATTGTATTTGATTTTCCATTTCATCCTTCAGGTTTGGAAAATTTTCTGCTATTATTTCATTGAGCAGGTTGTTCATTCCTTTGGTTTGTATCTCTGTGCCTTCCTCAATCCCAATAATTCTTCAATTTGGTCTTTTCATGATGTCCCATAGTTCTTGGAGATTCTGTTCATGATTTCTCACCATCTTCTCTGTTTGGGCAACTTTATTTTCAAGATTAAATATTTTGTCTTCATTATCTGAGGTGTGTCTTCCAAGTGGTCTAGTCTTTTGGTGATGCTTTCCATTGAGTTTTTTATTTGGTTTATTGTTTCCTTCATTTCAAGGTTTTCTGTTTGATTTTTTTTTTTTTTTTTAGAATCTCTATCTCTTTGTTCAAATGAGCTTTTGCTTCCTGCAATAGCTCTTTCAACTGCTTATTGGAGTGATCATTCATTGCCTGCATTTGCTCTCTTATCTCATCCTTTGCTTCACGAATCATCTTAATCATGTATAATCTGAAGTCCTTGTCTGACATTTCTTCTATCATACTGTCATTGGATTCTATTAATATAGAATCTAAATTTGTTTGGATCATTTTCTTCCCCTGTTTTTTCATGTTATTCATGTATCTTCCCCTCTAGCAGTGCAGATTCCCCCCTATAGGCTTATAGTGGCCCTTTAGGTTTCCAAAACCTTTTCTTTTAGGGGAGATCAATATTAGCAGTGCCCAATTCAGACACTATGCAATCCTAGACCAAATAGCCCCTATGAGGACATTAACAATATTGTCATAATAAACAGAATGAGTTCAATTATTATCTTCAGTATAACAAACAGATTTGCAATAAAGTCTACAGTTTCTAATGGAGGACAAAGAGGATGCAGAGGGATATAGAATGTAGCTGTTAGTGAGTTAAGAAAAGAATATACAGAAGTTCTAGATAATAGAAAGGGTGAGAGTATAATCAAAAGAAATTGAATGTTAGCATGCAAAAAGAGAGAAAGAGACTCTGAGGGAACAGGTAAACAAAAGGAAAAGAGAGCAAGAAAAGTAAAGAAATAAAAACTTAAAATTGTTCAATAAGGAGGAAAAAGAAAATCTACACTATAACAGTCATATGGTATTCAAACCTCCCAGTCTTCAGTAGCATGATGCATGGAGGTACCTGACAATGAGCTTCCAGTCTCCAGCAGGTGTCTCAGGATGGGATTTAACCCACCTAAAGATCAGAGCTATGGCTTCCAGGATTACCCACGATGGCTGCTCTCGCTTTGAAATGTGTTGGCAAATGGGGAGCTGTAGCTCGGGATGTGGACGTGGTCGACTGGAGGTCCTGGAGGCAGGGTGCAGTTGGTAAGACAGGGGTCCTGGAGGTTGGGTGTGTCTGGTGTGGTTATGGGATCCTGGAGGCCGGTTGTAATCCGTCGGTTTGGGGTCCCGGTGATAGGGCGCAGTCAATTGGTCTGGGGGTCCTGGCGGCAGGGAGCAGTCAGTCGATGTGTGGGTCCCAGAGGCAGGCAGTGATCAGTCGGGCTGAGGGATCCAGGAGATGGGGCTCAGTCAGTTGGGCCAGGGGTCCTATGGGGCCTGGCTGTTGTCTCAAAATGGCGGCAGCCACGTGTACTCAAACCTGCAGGTACTGTGACAGTGAACTTCCAGGCAACAGAAGGCAGCTGGCGCTCCACTGGCAGTCAGCAATCAGTTTGCTGACTGTTGTTGGACGATCGGGAGGTGAACCTTGGGCAGTGGGTGATGGACAGGTGTAAGGCAAGCGTTGGACAGACAAGAGGCAGGCAAATGGCAGATGATAAGCACCTGACAGTGAGCAATCTGCACTCAAAAAGGCATCGATATGCTGGCTGACTGCGGGTGATCACAGTAGACAAATGGGGTAAACAGCAGTGGATCGATAAGCAGCAAAAACTGCCTCACCATAAAACAGATATCCTCTGCTTGAAACCAGAGTTATGGAGCAACAAAGAACACAGCCTCCCTCTAGTCCTCCATCTTGGATCCTCTCTTGTAAACTTTATAACTATTGTCTATTCCTTACAGAAGTACAAAAGGCCTTTACTTTTTACATTTGGGCAGACTAATTATAGGACACTTGATTCATCCACAAAACTTACAAATTAAAAGTGATATTTTACAAATTTTCAATGATTTTCATAAGTTATTGAGAGAGTTGAACTGGTTAAAGGCCTGGTTACAATTATCTACTGCAGATTTGAGCCCTTTATTTGATGTATCATATGGAAATCCCTCTCTGGCCTCTCCTCAACAGCTTACTACAGAAGCAACGGCTGCCTTAATGAAAATTGAAACTGCTATCACGACTGTGCAACTTACTAAAATTAATTTACATGAGCCTATACATGGGTTGATATTTCCTATTTCTAATACCCCTACAGGGGCTGTATGGCAGTCTTCAAAAGTTATTGAAAGGCTTCCCCTTGTTTAATCTTCCCCAAAATCTTTAACCCCATTTCATAATTTTGCTGCTCCAGCCTATACTAGTTCATCTTTTCAACGATGTTGTGATCAATATCATATAGAACACTGAACTGAATTCCTTATAATCCTCAAGGTCAGTCCATTGTAGAGCGAGCTCATTTATCTCTGAAATTACAATTACAAAAACAAAAAGGGGAAAATAGAACCCCACAAAATTGTTTAAGTCATGCTTTTTTTGTATTAAAATTTTTGAACTGTAAGGCTGAAGGTCGTAGTGCAGCTAAGCAACATATGGCTCATAAAACAGTAGGCTCAACAGGTCTGGTTTGGTGGAAAGACTTACAAATAGGACAATGGAATGGACCAGATCCAGTTATAAAAATGGGACCACCAGATGACATAACTGTGTTTCCCATGGAGCCTCTACCAATACCTTACTGTTCTAACATACTACTACAGAATCGGGTGCCTTTTCTAAATGGATGGAGTGTGCCAACACTCCAGTACATCATAATATCTATGGCAGTAATGAATATATTTTGGATTGGTCTCACAAAATTGATGAGAAGAACTTATATCAAAATTATATAGAAAAAATCTATGACCTCTGGAGGATTTATAAGTAATGGTCTGATATTCAGTGGTGATGCATGCAAAGAGATCTTTGGCATTTGATAGTCATCCTAGATTTTGTTAACTTTGCTAGTACTCTCCTACCTGATATTGTAAATAAGGATTGTAAAGTCGCTCCTTGTTATGGCTTTCGAGCCTGTGCACAATCTCCTTATGTTTTAATTACTGGAAATATAAAAATAAACAGAATAAGAGAAAAGTATCATGTAACTTGTTATAACTGTAATTTGACTAAGTGTATTACTAGGTATAATAGAGGACAAGGAACATCTGTATTAAGACAACCTTCTTGTATTGTGACTCCAGCTAATATTTCAGAGCCCTGGTATTCCAATATTGGAGTTCAAGTTCTATAGAAGGCTTATGCCCAGTTACACAGACACTGTTAGGCTCTTGGTCTTATTATAATTGGAGTAGTTGCATTGATATCTGCTTTAGTCTCTGTCATGACTGCTGCTATAGCTTTATCCAAAGGCATGCAAAATGCTCAATTTATTGATGATTTGGCTCAGAATACTTCTAAAGCTTTACAGAATCAGGCAAATATTGATGATAAGTTAGAGGAAAAATTAAATTCATTAGAAGCTAGAGTTATTAATATTGGAAATGAACTTGCCACTCTTAAGACAAAAGCTCCACTGACATGCTAACTACAGATGTTTGTGTCACAGCGGCAATGTATAATGCTTCTCAATGGGACTGCGAGAATGTTAAAAATCATTTAATGGACATTTAGCAAAGAAATAATGACAGCCTGGATCTTATGGAGTTACATCATCATATCTAGGACATTCAAGAAATTCAAATTGATTGTGTGGATCCTGCATGACTTGCTAAACAAATACTTGATGATTTAAATAGCTTTAATTCTTGGAATAGGCTAAAACATACAATATGGTACATTTTTGGAATCATGTTTGCTACTAATTCTCTTTTGTGTGGTGATAATAAGATGCTGAAATTTCTGAGGAGAAATCCAATGACTCCAAGTCTTAACCCATCACTTGCATTTAAAAAATACAAAAGGGAGAGATGTGGAGAGCAGTGACAGAGGATGGGAGAGCAGTGACTGAGATTGGGGGGTCTCTGATGACCTCATGGCTGTGGATGTTTCTGTGCAAGGGCACAGGATGCTTAGCTGCTGTGGCAATGCCCTTCATGAGGAGGCTCTATGCAAGAGTCCTACCAGCTCTGGCCTTGATCTCAGGCACACAGCTCCCAGGAAGGAAGGAATTCTTATGCTAGACAACCACATGTTTCACCAGCTCCACTTCTCCAGTTCCTGGCTGCCTTACAGTAACTTTTAACAATGAACTTTCTTGAGAGCTACACAAAATTCCTAACATTGCACTTTGCAACTGTGGATTGCAACTGTGGAAAAGCTACATAGATGTCCTAGTTTTTGTAACTTTCCTGAATACAAAGAATAATGGTTGCATACACTTTAACCTGATAATGAGACATATATAAATAAAGATTACTGGTGTAACTCTTTAAATCTGCATCTCCATCAGAGAGCAGAGCTCCACCTGATCCCAGCTTAATCTTCAAGATCTGTGTCTATGAATCTTTATTTTCCAATCCCGCTTCGCCCCTCATCAGACCTGAGAGTTTAGTCGTGCTGGTCAAGGCAATGGGTGAATTGGAGATCATTAAGTGAAAAAAGCCAGGTGCAAAAAAGCAAGTACCCATTACCTCACTCATGTGGAATAAAAAATAGTTGATCCGGTAGAAGTTGAAAGTACGATGGTGGTTACCAGAGCTAAGGAGATTTGGGGAAAGGCTGATTGATGAGAACTAAGTTATATTTAGATAGTACTAAGAAGTTCTGGTATGCTGTTGCACTATAGCAGGGTATCAATATATAATGATAACACAAGCAACAATAGATTTTGGCAAGGATGTGGGGAAAAAGGTACACTCATACATTGCTGGTGGGGTTGCAAATTAGTGCAGCCACTCTGGAAAGCAGTGTGGAGATTCCTCAGAAAACTTGGAATGGAACCACCATTTGACCCAGCTATCCCACTCTTTGACCTATACCCAAAGGACTTAAAATCAGCATACTTCAGAGATACAGCCACATCAATGTTCATAGCTGCTCAATTCACAATAGCCAGACTATGGAACCAACCTAGATGTCCTCCAATTGATGAATGGATAAAGAAACTATGGTATATACATACAATAGATTATTACTCAGCCATAAAGAATGATAAAATTTTGGTATTTGCAGGCAAATGGATGAAATTGGAGAACATCATGCTAAGTGAGATAAGCCAATCTCAAAAAACCAAAGGACGAATGATCTCGCTGATAAGCCGATGATGACACATAATGGGGGGTTGGAGGGGGCAAGAATGGAGGAAGGAAGGACTGTATAGAGGGAAAAGAGGGGTGGGAGGGGTGGGGGAAGGGAAAAATAGCAGAATGAATCAAACAACATTACCCTATGTAAATGTATGATTACACAAATGGTATGCCTTTACTCCATGTACAAACAGAGAAACAACATGTAACCCAATTGTTTACAATAAAAAAAAAAGAAAAAATATATAATGATAATGTACTGTGTATTTCCAAAAGCTAAAAGGAAGGAGTTTGAACATTTTCACCATAAAGAAATGATAAGTATTTTAGGAAATAATTATGTTTAACATGATTTAAATACTGCATGATGTACATATGTATCAAAATATCACATGGTACCCCATCAATATGTACAATTTTCATGTTTTTATTTATTAGTTAAAATAAATTTTAATTTAAAAATATTTAAAGATGTAGATGGGAAAAAAGATACTGGGATGAACTCTGATCTACTGACTACAGGTTTATCTGCTCACAGGTCATGCATCAAAATTAGGTCTGCAAAAACAGTAGAATGAAACAGACCATATTACCCTATATATATGTATGATAACATGAATGTGTGAATATACATTGTGTACAACCATAGAAATGAAAAGTTGTACCCCATTTGTATACAATGAATCAAAATGTATATGTAAAAATAAAAAATATTTTAATAAAAAAGTTAGGTCTGCAATACAGCTTTGAAAGAATTTGCATAACCTTCTCTATGAGGCCAGGAGCTGGAGGTGAGGGCCAAGGAATGTACTTGGTGAAAATAAATGCAACTTACTATGGGCATGATTGTTCATATCAGTGCATTTCCTTTTTCTCCCTGCTTTTTCTCCTCCCTCTACTCTTTCTGTAGTCCTTCTCCTTTTCCCCCATTAAGTGGATAGAATCTAGGATTTATTGTTTGACAATTTGATAGAACAAGATCCCAAAATCAGGCACATATTTCCTTAAACTCATTGAATTGTATAGCTGGAGGGAGGCCTTAAAGACACATATATACACAAACACATATACGTATATAGTCTTAAATTTATAGAGACATACATATGTGTGTAAAAAAAAATTTTAGCAAACACATGCAAAAAAGAATCAAGGGAAATTAATTTAAATAACATTTTATTTAACTCAATGTATCCTTAATATTACCATTTCAATGTATAATCAATGTAAATTATTATTCAATATTCTTCATTTGTATTAAGTTTTTGAAAGCCAGTGTCTGTTTTACACTTACAGCACATCAATTTTAACTAACTATGATTCAGGTTTTCAATAATCTTATGTGGCTAGTAGTACTGCATCAGATAGCGAGATCCATCATATAAACATATCAAATGGATATCTATTATATAGATTTTTTTCTATAAGCAAACAAATGAAAGCATAATAATAATTTGGTGCCTTTTATAGGGGAGAAAAGCTGAATGATGAAAACACATTATCATATGCTTTTCTTGAAAGTTAGAAAAATACAAATTAGAACAATGGAATGTTATTCTTTATCTATTATATAGCCAGAATTTAAGACAAAGAGAAAATATTGTGGAACATTTGTACGGTTCTTTGTATGAGTGCCTTTTTCCAAATAGAAAGAATATTCTTTCCCCTTCCATGTGGTAATGGGCTAATTCTTATTTGTTTCTTCATCAGAATATAATGATGAGGATGATATTAATTTTTTTCTTATACTTACGGATGTGCCTCCAATGTCATCATTCAGTCAATCAAATTTACCAGAATATAGCTTTAAAAACAACAAAAATGGTTTAAATTTCTGTACATGATATACTATTTTAGGATAGGCTTTCATTATAGTCCAAAAAGCTTATTTACATTTCAGAGAGATTTAAATTTTTGTCTTTTCTGACAGGTTTTTTTTTAATGATTTCTATCCAAATTAATTTTTCTTTTCCAATGGGTTTGCCATCAATCTTTCAGTTACAATGAATGATATATAAGCAACTATCTGCAGGAATCAATCTTGATTTCCTTGAATTCCTTGTAAAAAGGAATTCCTTTAAGTTTATTGTAATTTGTTTGAAAGTTCGGATTTCTGTACAGTTAGCATTTTTAGACAGAGGCTCCCCTATAATAAATGAAAAATTTCCAGGCCCCCCCAAAAAATATATATATATACTGCATACATGCATATATAATTTATGCATATATACATATGCATGATACATATATGTTTGCACATATATAACACACATATATAAAACATTCTAATCCTTTTATTTATTGATTTTTTTAATACTATGGGGATTGAGCCCAGGAGCACTCTACTACTGAGTGACATTCCCAACCCTTCTTATATTTTATTTTGAGACAAGTCTAAGTTGCTCCAAGCTGGCCTCAACTTTCCATCTTCCTGCTCAACCTCTCAAGGAGCTGGGATTCCAGATGGTATTAATGAATTTTTTAAATTAAATTTTAAAAATGTACTAGAGAAAGTAATCAAAGTTAAAATGCATCCTTTAAAAATAGCAAAATTAATAAAACTCTAGGAAGAATGAATGGGGGGGAAGAGTACCAAAAATTCAAAAATTTGAATTTTTGAGAAAGAATGAGTATATTACTAAATATCCTGCCAACTTAAAAAAAAGTTATGAACAGTTTATGCCAGTTAGTTGAAATTTTTGATAAAAAGGATAAATTCCTATAAAAAACTTTTTTTCCCCAGTACTGGAGATTGAACCCAGAGTGCTCTACCACTGAGCTACATCCCCTCCCTAGGCCTTTTTACTTTTATTTATTTATGCATTTTTGGTACCAGGGATTGAACCCAGAGGCACTTAACCACTGAGCCACATTCCCAGTCATTTTTTTTTTTTTTTCAGTGCTGGGGATCGAACCCAGGGCCTTGTGCTTGCAAGGCAAGCACTCTACCCACTGAGCTATCTCCCCAGCCCTCCCAGTCATTTTTAATATTTTATTTAGAGATGATCTCACTAAGTTGCATAGGGCCTCACTAAGTTGCTGAGGCTGGATTTGAACTCACAATACTTCTGACTCAGTCTCCCCCAGCCCCTGAGATTATAGGCATGTGCCACTGCACCCAGTCAGTCCTTTTTACTTTGAGACAAGGTCTTGCTTAAGTCCTCAATAAGTTGCTGAGGCTGGACTCAAGCTTGTGATTCTCCTGCTTCACTGGGATTACAGGGCCACTGAATGTACTTGGTGAACATAAATGTGCAGCACTGGGCCTGACTGCAATTCATTTATGATGACAAAAACCAGATAAGGGCATGACAAAACAACAACAAACAATAATACAATCTCACAAAATAGATGCAAAAATCATCAATAAAAATTAGCAAATTGAATCTAGGGATATATAAGAAGGATAATACACTTCATTGATCAGTGCAAGGTTGACTTAACAAATGAAAATCAAGCAATGGACACTAGATAGCCACAGGCAAAAAGAAAAAAAAAAAAACCACAAAAAACTGGATCCTCACCTCACACCATATACAAAGTCAGAATGGATCAAAGACTTGCATATAAGAACTAAAACTATAAAACTCTTAGAAGAAAACATAGGTGTAAATCTTCATGAACTTGAGTTTGGCAAATGATTCTCAGATATGACATCAAAAGCACAATTAACAAAAGAAAAAATAGATACACTGAACTTCATCAAAATTAAACACTGGGCTGGGGTTGTAGCTCAGCGGTAGAGTGCTTGCCTAGCATGTGTGAGGCACTGTGTTTGATTCTCAGCACTACATATATTTTGCTGAGAATGTTCTGCAGTTCAGGTTTTCTATTTTTAAATTCTTTTAACTTTTGTTTATCATGGAAGGATTTTATTTCATCTTCAAATCTGAAGGATAGTTTTGTTGGGTATAGGATTCTTGGTTGGCAACCATGTTCTTTTGGAGTTTGAAATACGTTGTTTCAGGCCCTTCTAGTATTTAGGGTCTGGACTGAGAAATCTGCTGATATCTGTATTGGTTTCCCCCTATATGTAATCTGAAGCTTTTCTCTTACAGTCTTTAAAATCCTATCTTTATTTTGTATGTTAGGCATTTTAATTATAATGTGCCTTGGTGTGGATCTGTTGTAGTTTTGTGCATTTGGTGTTCTTTTTAGTCTCTTGTATTTGATTTTCCATCTCATTCTTCAGGTTTGGGAAATTTTTTGTTATTATTTCATTGAATAGATTGTTTATTCCTTTGGTTTGTTTCTCTGTGCCTACCTCAATCCTGATAATTCTTAAATTTGGTCTTTTCATGATGTCCCATAGTTCTTGGAGGTTTCATTCATGATTTCTTACCACCTTCTGTGTTTGGTCAACTTTATTTTCAAAACACTTTTGTGCTTCAAAGGACACCATTATGAAGATGAAAAGACACCCCACAGAATGGAAGAAAATGTTTGCAAATTGTGTATCCTATAAAGGAAAACTCAACAGAAGAAACAAACCACCCAGTTCAAAATTGGACAAAGGACTTGGATAGATATTTCTCTGAGAAAGTTATGCAAATGACCAATAAACACATAAAAACATGCTCAATATTACTAGTCATCAGAAAAATGCATACAAAAAAATCACAATTAGATACCCATCATGGTTTGGATGTGAGGTGCCTCCCAAAAGCTCATGTGTGAGACAAAGCAAGTAGGTTCAGAGGAGAAATGATTGGGTTGTTAGAGTTTTAACCCAATGTGTGATTAATCCCCCTGATAGGGATTAACTGAGTATTAACTGAAGTGGTAGGGTGTGGCTGGAGGAGGTGGGAACTGGGGGCATGGCATTGGAGTATATTTTTGTATCTGGCAAGGGCATGGTGGTTGGTAGTTTCCTTTTTGTAAATGCCAGGTTTGCAGAAAAAATACTGTGCAGACTAAAGACTGGCAAGTGGAGACCTCTATTCTCTGTTTTCTGATCATCATGTGAGCTATTTCCCTCTGCCATACTGTAGGGCAGAAGAGGTTGGACACCTGAGGAATTTTGAGGAAGCAGATTTATTGACTGCAGTTGGTCCAGAGAGGGCTCTTGCCTAAAACATTCTCTGGTCCAAGATTTTTAGAAATTCTTTGATCTTTATACCCAGTGAGAGGAGAGACTTTAAGGTTTACATGACAAGTGCTTTTTGTTCCATTTTTTTCTTTAGACAAAGACAGTTTTATTTTCTGCAAACCTGGCATTTATGAAAAGAGGAAACTACCAACCACAATGCCCTTCTGCAGAAGTTTTTGCTGATAAAAAGCTTTCTGACAGGCTAAGAGGAACTTGTATGCCACAAATATGGTAGGGGTTTCTGCTTAATGAAGATTAAAGGTCTTTTGGGTGGAGGTTTCTGGCCTGCTTCACCTCCATGATGTTCTGCCTCACTTCCAGCCCTGAGGAATGGAGCTGGCCTTCTATGGACAGACCTCTGAAACCATGAGCCCTCAAACAAACCCTCCTTTACAGTTGTGCTGGTTGGGTCCTTTAGTCACAGCGGTGAAAAAGCTGACTAAAACAAGACCACTTCACACTCATAAGAATAAATATTCTCGGCAGCAGCAAGGGCGGGCGGTGGCGGCGGCGGCAGCTGCAGTGACATGTCCAGCATGAATCCCGAATATGATTATTTATTCAAGTTACTTCTGATTGGCGACTCTGGGGTTGGAAAGTCTTGCCTCCTTCTTAGGTTTGCAGATGACACATACACAGAAAGCTACATCAGCACAATTGGTGTGGATTTCAAAATAAGAACTATAGAGTTAGATGGGGAAAACAATCAAGCTTCAAATATGGGACACAGCAGGCCAAGAAAGATTTTGAACAATCACCTCCAGTTATTACAGAGGAGCCCATGGCATCATAGTTGTGTATGATGTGACAGATCAGGAGTCCTTCAATAATGTCAAACAGTGGCTGCAGGAAATAGATCGTTATGCCAGTGAAATGTCAACAAGTTGTTGGTAGGGAACAAATGTGATCTAACCACAAAGAAAGTAGTAGACTACACAACAGCAAAGGAATTTGCTGATTCCCTTGGAATTCCATTTTTGGAAACCAGTGCTAAGAATGCAACGAATGTAGAACAGTCTTTCATGACGATGGCAGCTGAGATAAAAAAGCGAATGGGCCCTGGAGCGACAGCTGGTGGCGCAGAGAAGTCCAATGTTAAAATTCAGAGCGCTCCAGTCAAGCAGTCAGGTGGAGGTTGCTGCTAAAATTTGCCTCCGTCCTTTTCTCACAGCAATGAATTTGCAATCTGAACCCAAGTGAAAAACAAAATTGCCTGAATTGTACTGTATGTAGCTGCACTACAACAGATTCTTACCGTCTCCACAAAGGTCAGAGATTGTAAATGGTCAATACTGACTTTTTTTTTATTCCCTTGACTCAAGACAGCTAACTTCATTTTCAGAACTGTTTTAAACCTTTGTGTGCTGGTTTATAAAATAATGTGTGTAATCCTTGTTGCTTTCCTGATACCAGACTGTTTCCCGTGGTTGGTTAGAATATATTTTGTTTTGATGTTTATATTGGCATGTTTAGATGTCGGGTTTAGTCTTCTGAAGATGAAGTTCAGCCATTTTGTATCAAACAGCACAACCAGTGTCTGTCACTTTCCATGCATAAAGTTTAGTGAGATGTTCTATGTAAGATCTGATTTGCTAGTTCTTCCTTGTAGAGTTATAAATGGAAAGATTACACTATCTGATTAATAGTTTCTTCATACTCTGCATATAATTTGTGGCTGCAGAATATTGTAATTTGTTGCACACTATGTAACAAAACAACTGAAGATATGTTTAATAAATATTGTACTTATTGGAAGTAAAAAAAAAAAAAGAATAAATATTCTCCCTCTCCCTCTCCCTCCTCCTTCCCCTTCCCCTCTCCCTCCCTCTCCCTCTCCCTTTCTTTCCTTTTTTTTTTTTTTCCTGGTACTGGGAATTGAATCCAGGGGCACTTTATCAGTGAGTTACCTCCTTAATTCTTTTTATTATTTTGAGAAAGGGTCTCACCCTTTCAATCCTCCTGCCTAACCTATCCAAGTGGTTGAATTTTGGGGTTAGAAGTATATGTCAACCATGCCTAGCTGAATATTACTTTTATTTTCTTTGTACCATGGATTGAACTCAGGTGCATTTAACCACTGAGCCATATCCCCAACTACCAACTATATATATATATATATATATTTTTTTTTTTTTAATCTTGATGCATGGTCTCATTAAGTTGCTTAGGGCTGTGCTAAATTGATGAAGCTAGCTTTGAACTCACAATCCTCCTGCCTCAGCCTCCTGAGCCACTGGGATTACAGGTGTGCACTACCAGCCCCAGCTGAATATTACTTTTTTTTTTTTTTTTTTTGCAGTGCTGGGGATTGAACCCAGGGCCTTGTACTTGCGAGGCAGGCACTCTACCAACTGAGCTATATCCCCAGCTGAATATTACTTTTTTAAAACCCAGAAAATAACAAACGTTGGTAAGGCTATAGTAAAAATGGAAACTTTGAGCATTGCTGGTAGGAATGTAAAATGGTGAAACCACTTTGGAAAACAATCTGGCAGTTCCTTAAACAATTAAATGTACAGTCACCCTTATACAATCTAGTAATTCCACTCCTAGGTACTTGAGAGAAATGAAAACAAATGTCCAGGGCTGGGGTTGTGGCTCAGTGGTAGAGTGCTTGCCTAGCATGCATGAAGCACTGGGTTCCATCCTCAGTATCCTCAGTACCATATAAAAATAAATAAAGGTTAAAAAAAAAAAAAAACATGTCCATAAAAAACTTGTATGTGAATGTTTACAGCAGCTATATTCATAATTGCTAAAAGATGAAAACAATCCAAGCCCATCAACTGATGAATGAACAACAAAATGTGGTATATCCATATCGCAGAATATTATTTGGCTATAAAAAGGAATGAAGTACTGATATGATACAACATGGATAAACCCTGAAAATATTTCACTAAGTGAAAAGTCAGGCACAAGAGTCCACAAAATATGTGATTTCATTCATATGAAAATTTAGTAACACACAGAGATAGATAGTAGACAAACAATTGCTTAGGTCTTGGTAGAAGAGAATAAAAAGGACTGGGGAATACGCCTAAGTGGTAGAGTGCCCCCAGGGTTCAATCCCCAGTACCACAGAAAATAAATAAATAAACAAATAAATAGGGCTGGGTTTGTACTCAGTGGTAGAGCATTTACTAGCATGTGTAAGGCACTGGGCTCAATCCTCAGCACCACCCCCAAAATTAATAAATAATAAAAAAGGTATTGTGTCTATATACCAAAAAAATTTTAAAAAAACAAATAAAATAAAGATGGGGATGTAGCTTAGTGGAAAAGTGTCCTGGGTTCAATCTCCAATATGAAATATATATGTATAATTTTTGGGGGGGTGATAAAAATGTCTGTTGATAATTATACATCTTTGTATAAATGAAAAATTATTGAATTTACATTTAAAATGGTGAATTTTATGGTATGTGAATTGTATCTCAATAAAGCTTTTAAAAAAGAAAATAAATGAAATTTACCACATTAGCAGAATTCAAAGAAAAAATAACATATGCTTAATTGATACCAAAAATAAATTTGATAAACACTCATGATAGAAACCTTATGCAAAAATCCCTTATATGCATTATAGGAACAGGAAGAAACCTTTTAATCAGAAAGAGGGAATCTTCTATAAACATCTATACCAAAGAACATATTAGATACAAGTTCAATTATAATATCAAGTGTATTTCTACATTCCAGCAACAAATGAATAGAAACGATAAAAAATTTACAGATTTACTAAGTTCATATGTCATATAATTAACTTGTTTTAAATGAATTTTACTATATAATACTCACAGATTAATGCAGCCATCATCATAATTTTAGAACATATTTTATCACCTTACCCAAAGAAAACCCATACCCTTCAGCTATCAATCCACCCTATCCCCCTATTCCCCATCTCCAACCTAAGCCATTAACTAATCTACTTTTGTCTCTGTAAATTTCCCTATTATGGATATTTCATACACATGGAATATTGCAGTATGTGGTCTTTTGTTAAGTGGCTTCTTTTACTTAGCATGTCTTCAAGGTTCATCATTGTTATAACTTATCAATACTTACTTTTGCTAGCCCAACAACATTCCACAGTATGGATGTACCACCTTTTGTTTATCCATTCATCAGTTGATGGACATTTGGCTCGTTTCCATATTTGGCTTTCATGAATAATGCTGCTATGAACATCTGTGTAATTGTTTTTGTTTAGGCAAATGTTTTTATTTCCACATATTAGGAATGGAATTGCTGGGCTGTCCACAGACTCCATATCTAATCATTTAAGGAACTGCCAGATTATTTTCCAAAGTGGCTGTACCATTTTACATTCCCATCAGCAGTATATGAAAATTCTGATTCCTTCACATCCTTCCCAACACTTTTTATTAATCTATTTAAATCGTGGTAATATGTACATATCATGAATTTACCATTTTAACCTTTTCTTTTTTCTTTTTTAGTACTAGGGATTGAACTCAGGCCTTGTGTTTGTGAGGCAAGCACTCTCTATATCCCCAGCCCCCCAGCTCTTTTTTTTTTTGAGCCAGAGTCTTGCTAAATTGCCAAGCCTGGCCTTGAACTTGTAATCTTTCTGCCTCAGTTTCCCTAGTTGCTAGAATTATACGTGTGCACCAGCATACCTGGCTAGTATGTTTTTCAGTTTGTTCATGTTTTAGCATATATCATGTTTTAGCCTATATCTCATTCCTTTTTTTATAGCCAAATAATTTTTTTTATTTGAATATACCACATTTTTTTTTCAGGGTTATTTTGAGGCAGGGTTTCATTGTTACCCCAACTTGTCTAGAACTCTCTGGGATCAAGTAATCCTCCAACCTTAACCTCACAAGTAGCTGGACTACTCATGTGCACCATTGAGTAGGCTCTGATAAACCACAGATTGTTCATTTGTTCATCTATTTATTCACTTTTGGTTATTATGTACAAATATCTACTTCTATCTTCTAATTCTTTTGTGCTTAACAGGAATGAAACTGTCAGAATAATACGGTAGATTCTAAGGAACCACCAAACTGTTTTTTCACAGTAACTAGATCATTTTATATTCCCACTGGCAATACACAAGGGTTTCAATTTTTCCATATTCTTGCCAACATCTGTTATTTTATCATTTAAAAATATCCTATCCTAAGGGTGTAAGGAGTATCTCATTGTGCTTTTGCTTTGCATTTCCCTACTGACTAATGATGTTGAGTATTGTGTGCTTATTGACCATTTGTATATTTTTGGAGAAATATTCAAGTCATTGCCCATATTTGAACTGCGTTTTTTGTTGAACTTTAGTAATTCTTTATATATTCTGAATATTATACCCTTAATAGATATATCATCTGCAAATACTTTCTACTCTTCTGTGAGTTGTCTTTTCAATCTCTGGATAGTGACTTTTGATATAGGTTTTTTTTTTTTTCTTATGGTGGTACTGAAGATTGAACCCAGGGGCTATACACCCACCTCTTTTTATTTTTTATTCGGTGACAGGGTCTCACTGAATTGCTTAGGGTCACACTAAATTGCTGAGGTTGACCTCGAACTTGCAATTCTCCTGCCTCAGCCTCCCAAGTCACTGATATTACAGACATGAGTCACTGAATTTGGCTGCATAAAATTTTTAAAGTTCAATTTATCCTTTTGTTGCCTGTGTGTTTGGTGTCACAGCCAAGAAATCATTGCCAAATTGAGTCATGAAGATTTCCTGTGTGTTCTTCTAAGAGTTTCCTAAGTTTTCTTAAGTTTAGGTCTTTGATTGAATTTGAATGAATTTTAGCATATGGTGTGAGGTAAAGATTCACTTCAAACTTTTGCATGTACATATCCAGCTTTCCCCAAAACATTTCATTTTGAAATCACTTCTCTCATCTTTTGAGTTACTACTCTCAATTGCACATCTGTAGTTCCTTTTCTCTTCTCAGACTTTTGAAAATCATAACAGAGGGAGGAGTCCCCTCCAATACCAAACCTGAAGCATGCTAGGTTCCCTGTAGTCACTGGTTATGCCCTAGTTGAACTTACATAACTACACAGAAATAACTTGCAAGCACCAGGTAGTATCATCCTTCTCCAGTATCAAATGTTTGAAGTGGCTGCCCGCCTGTAATTCCAGCAATTTGGGAGGCTGAGGCAGGAGAACAGCAGGTTGGAGGCCAGCCTCACAATTTAGCCAGGCCCTAAGCAACTCAGCAAGAGATTGTCTCAAATAAAAAATACAATAGTAAAATAAAATGGTATGTAATTCAGTGGCAAAGCACTATTGGGTTCAATCCCCAGTACCAAAAAAAAAAAAAAAAAAAAAAAAAGTAAACAGTGATATAGCAGTTTTGCAGAGGAAAATTCAGGGCTGCAGTCCTTCAGATTGTGACCCAAATTCTACGCAAAGGGCTTCATATAGAAAGAATATTTAGATCAGAGGTTTTGGTATCAGAGACATACGTTCAGCTTTGACTTTTTTACTTTATAGCCTCTGAGCACGTGCCGGTTCTGTGCGGTTGAGTATGTTGCTTAACCACCCTGGGCCTCAGTAACTTCATCTTATAATAGGGATACTGTCTAAGACATAGCTGCGGATCTCTAAATTGGTGCTTAGTAAAAAGTGGCAGGTATAATTAAAACTTCGTTTTTTCCCTTAACTGAGAGAGCAGGACAAGCACCATCACACCAAATACCTAGTTTGACGTATAGTTGCATTTCTGGGTGATCCAACACGGATTGCGTCTAGTCTCCCTGGCAGCGCAGCGGTGGGAGGTAAGAAAAAATAGAACCAAACGCACGCAAAGTGCTGACGATAGAACCTGGCGCTTAAAAAATGGTAGCTGAATCGTCGATGCCCGGTTTTCCTATGCGTAAATGAGTGAGGTATACCAGTTGACAGAACTTTCTCGGACCTTGGGTGCCTCTGATTTTTCAGGAACAAGCAGAAAAAGACGACAGAAAGAGGAAGGAGGGTTGACAACGTTATGCCCAGGACCAGATTAAGCGCACGGGTTAACTCCACCGCCCACACTTGCCTCAATGGGCTCTGGAAGTTCCGGACTCCGGGGGAGGTGGGGTGGGGGAGTAGCCACAAGGCAGGGTTTACTTGGTTCCGCCCCCAGCCCTTCGCGTTTCTCATTGGTCCTCTGAACTAGAGGTTCGTGACGTCACACGAGCGCGCCTGGCGTGTAAAGGGGGCGTGATCTGCTGAGAAAGAGGAGAAAAGATGGCGGCGGCCTTGGGGCAGCGGACTCTACGGTTACTGAGCGCAGTCCCGTCGTGGCGGAGCAGGTACAGCTGCACAGGGAGAGTTCCTTGGGGCGGAGGCAGACCTGGGCCAAGCGAAGGTCGGGAGAGAGGAGTCGTTTCTTTACCATGGGTGTTCCTCGAGATGGTTCGAATGGAAACGGAGCCACCTTCTCCTGGAGCTGGGGGCAGGAGAAATTGCCACCGCATAGGGGCGGTTCAGGATTTAGTTAGGATGTGGCCTAAACGCCGTCTCTTTGCCCTTTCCAGCTAGGTGCAACAGAATAGGTAGAATAGGCTGCCTGCCCTTCTTCAGCGTGAGGCAGAGCCTGTAGCCTTAAGATGTTCATGTTCCTGGCTGGGGCGGTGTGATGTGGGACGAGCACTGTACTGGGAGGCGACTTTCACCTCGGATTCTTAGTCCCTGAAGCAAGGGTTAAACTTGGTATCTCAAAATAGTCTTATGAGATTGTGGGCTTGATTATCCTGGCGACCCCTAGCTATCAGGTTCTTAAAGATGGAAGAGACCTGAAAGGTCCTATGAATCCTGCTCGTTCTTTTGGAATTGATGAGATTGAGGTCCTGAGAAAAGGAATGATTTGCTCAAGTTTCACCCGGCCAGTTAGTAGTGTACCCAGGACTCGGACCCAGGTACCTGTGTCTCTCTCAGCATTTCCTTAGGCTGTCCACGGAGGAGGGCAGTTATTGTATAGCTTGGGAGTATCTGAACTCTCAGAATATAGATGAAAATGTTGTTAATTGTGACTGAAGAGTCAGCTACTCAAGATTTGAGAGATCATACTTTTGAGTTTCTGGCAAGTTTCATTTTGTTAGTAATCAAAGTTTGTGCATCGACAGGAGGTGACTTTTCACTGTAGTTCGGGACAATAAATGGACTGGATTTGGATTAAGAGGGAACAAACTATAACTGGCCTTGCTATAAAAGCTTTTCTATCGCATCATTAACTACTCAGAAATGTAGTTTTCTCAGGAGAATGCTGTGCAACAGTGGTGGTAACTGTTAAGATTTATACAGGAAGTTCTGTAGGTTTTCAATGATATCACCAGGTGTGCTGTTTGTGAGTCAGCGATCATCTAAAGTATGCTAGGAATTGGAAATTCTAAAAAATGATACTCCTAAATTAAAAAAAAAAAAAAAGATGATGGTGGGCAGGATGTGCCTTGTTCACCATCATTAAGGAAGGGAAAGAGAAAAAAAGAAAAAGCCATACTCAGTACCAGTGTAGTTAGATAAGACTGATTTAAATGCAGTGAGTGGGAGGGATGAAGATTTGCCTACCATAGAACTCTTAATTTTCAAAGATTTTATATATCAAGATAGAAACTAGATTGACACACATACACAAAGCCCTAAAAAGATAATATTTCCAAAGTTTATTTTTTTCTTTCTGGTATTGGAGATTGAACCCAGAAGTACTTTACCACTGAGCCATGTCCCCAGCCCTTTTTATTTTGAGACAGGGTCTTGCTAAGTTACTGAGGCTGGCCTTAAACTCACAGTCCTTCTGCCCTCAGCCTCCTAAAGTCACTGGGATTACAGGCATGTGCCACCATGCCCAGCCATTTCCATGGTTTTCAGTAAAGCAGTATCTGCTTGTGAGAAACACAGATGAAAACCTCATATTGGAGGAAGTTTTTCAGTAAGTGGATGTTGTGTGAAAGAACAGAGAAAGCAACATCTTGGGGTGATAATTTAGGGCCATGTTTCTCAAACTCATTTGATAAAAGAATGGGCTAGAATGTTTATTAGAAACAGAATTTCACATATACGTTGCTGTCTTACTACCAGTTTCATATTCAGTAGGTTAGAGTACTGGCAACTATAGTTTTTACAAGTACGCCATGGTAATTCTTAGGTTCAGGCAAGTCTGGAAAATAAGAAGTGGTTATTTAGCAAAGACTTCCATTCAGAAATATTTATGGCATTCCTGCCACTGCAACCACAGTGCCAGGGACCATGAGACAGGAAGGGAAAAGTGGGGAAATGAAGAATTAAAAGATGTTTAAAATAGGCCTTCGGTTCAAATAACTTTGCAATTTAGTAGAAGAGAAGAATACTTTACTATACATTCTAATTGAAGATAGAATGTGGGATAACGCCTTCAAAAGACCTTCTAGTTCAGTTTTATGAGAACTTTCACAGCTTTTGAAGCAGGAGAGATAGATGTAAGAACTATGGTTAAAATGTTACCATAAGAAAAGAAATGTTAAAAATATTTTACAATCATGACATGATGGAGAGACCAGTCAGGGTGGACATGGTCATAGATGTTTGAAATGGGCATTCATTGTGTGCCAACTCACTATCTGTTTTTTTGGTAAGTAACTTTATTTTATTTATTTATTTTTCTGTGGTGCTGAGGATCAAACCCAGTGCCTCATACGTGCTAGGCAAGCACTCTACCACTGAGCCACAACCCCAGCCCTCAACTCTAACTTTTCATAGTAATATGTAAGTAGATGACAGTCTCTGGGCTAAGGGTTTTACATGCTTATCTTACTCCTCATGAGGTGGGTCCTATTTTTATAGGTAGAGAAATTGAGGCTTAGAATTAGTTAAGAAAAATTTCCTAAGGCTACACAGAAAATTAGTGGCAGTGCTAGGATTTGAGTCACAGTCAAAATTGAGTGCCTTATCATGGGGTTTAATTATCTGCTTGCAAGATGCCCACATGAGTTTACCACGTAGAAGAGATATTAAATTGAACCTATACATTCACCTCTCTGGGTCTTAATCTCCTTGCTGTGAAGTCTGGTGAGAAGAGAAACACCTGCCTTCATCAAGGGATACAGACTAACAAATAAGTGAATACACAGAGAATCCATTCTTTACAAGTAGTGAAAAGACCTATAAAAATAAAGCAAGGTGATTAAGGGGTTAGAGAGTGCTCAAGAGGGGCAAGTCTTATGCAAAAAACAAAAAACAAACAAACAAAAAAAACAGGAGGAAGTATTTAAACAGAGAACAGATTGGTAAGGAGTAAGTCATATAGGAGAGGTGTGTACTCGGTAGAGCAAACAGCAAGTGCAAAGTTACACAAGGAAGCACGTGTGGAGTGTATGAAGAGTAGCAAGAGTGTATGCCTGTAATCCTAGGGATTCTGGAGGCTGTGGCAAGGAGGATCATAAGTTTGAGGCCAGTCTCAGCAACTTAGGGACACCCTCAGCTAAAAAAAAAAAAAAAAAAAAACAATTGAAAAGGGCTGGGGATGTAGCTCAGAGGTAGAGTACTCCTGGGTTCAGTTCCCAGTACTGGGGGTGGGGAGTGAAGAATGAGTGAGGAGGAGAGAAGACGCAGAAGACCTGAGAGGCCAGCAAGAATGGAGGATGTAATCTTATTTTCTCTAAACAAGATCACTCTGGCTGTTTTGTGGCAAATAGGATATAAAAGGCCAAGAGCAGAAGCAGGTATTACAATCATCCAAGTGAGAGATGAGGTGGCTTGGGCTAGGGTGAGAGTGGTAATGGGGAAGAGAAATGGGCAGATTAGGAGATGTTTTGACTGTAGTTTTCATGCCTTGTCAGTGGATTCAATGTGGATGGTGAGAAAGAACGAACTTCAAAATGTGTCTTAGAAACTGGGTTATAACTCAATGGTAGAGGACTTGCCTAGCACGCATTAGGCTCTAGGTTTGATCCCCAGCATCAAAAATAAAGATAAAAATCTAAGGGTTTTGACCTGAGCTTCTGGGTGAATGGTGATACCTTTTTCTGAAAGGTAGATTAATTATAGTAACGTTACTAGTGTAACAAAGAAACCCAATAGCATCCTCAGTGGCTTAACACAATAGACATTTAATTCTTGCTCTTATAAATCTTCTGAATGTTCCTGATTGGTGAGGCAGTTGTTCTACAAGCAACAATTCTGGATGAAGTCTCCTACCATCTTTTCTTTTTCTTTTTTTTCTTTTTTGGTACCAGCGATTGAACCCAGGGGCACTTAACCACTGATCTCCAGCCCTTTGTTTTTTATTTTATTTTATTTTATTTATTTGTTTTGTTTTTTTTGGCGGTGCTGGGGATCGATCGAACCCAGGGCCCTGTGCTTATAAGGCAAGCACTTTACCAACTGAGCTATCTCCCCAGCCCTATGTTTTTTATTTTGAAACACATTCTTGCTAAGTTGCTTAGGGCCTTACTAAATTGCTGAGGCTGGCTTTGAACTTGCAATCCTCCTGCCTCAGCCTCCCAAAGTTGCTGGGATTACAGGCATATACCACCACGACTGGCTCTCTTGCCATCTTTAACATGTGGCTTCCCAAGGTCTGCATGTTTGTCTGCAGCAAGCTGGATAAAAACAAAATCTAGAGGAGTAGGTGGCCTATAGTCCCAGCTACTCTGGCAACTACAGCAGGAGGATTGCTTGAACATGAGAATCCTAATGGTACTCACACTTTTTTTTTTTTTTTTTTTTTTGCGGTGCTGGGGATCAAACCCAGGGCCCTTGTGCTTGTAAGGCAAGCGCTTTACCAACTGAGCTATCTCCCCAGCCCGAGGATTGAGTTTAAAGGGAGAGAAAGATCATCTGTGACTTGCTGCTGAGAGGTCAAGTAAGAGTGTGTATGCATTGGTATTGGCAAAATGGAGGTTGGTTGGTGATTATTAGTGATTTTTTTTGTTTTGTTTTTTGGTACTAGAGATTGAATCCAGAGACTCTGTACCACTGAGCCACATCCCCATATCCCCAGCCCTTTTTTTATTTTTTATTTTTGCAATAGGGTTTTGCTAAGTTGCTGAGCCTGGCTTTGAGTTCAGGATCCTCCTGCCTTAACCTCCCAGGCCTCTGGGATTACAGGCATTGTGCCAACAGTGCCTGGCTCTGTTGGTAATCTGTGCAATGCGAGGGCAAGTACTCTACCAACTGAGCTATCTCCCTAGCCCTCTGTTGGTAATCTTGACAAGAGGTGAGATGATAGGAACAAAAGCCTAATCAAGTAGGATTAAGAGAGGAATGGAGTTAAGGAAGTGATGCAGTGAATACAGATGCTCTTTTAAGAGAGAAAAAAAGCGAGATGGAAACTAGAGAAAGAAGCATGATGGACAGTGTGTAAATTGGAGAAATTGCAGCATTTTCATATAAAATGAAAACATGGACAATCTAATAATAAATGACAAAGTTGATATAATGGGACATATGCCAGACATTTGTTTCAGGAGCTGAGGCTGCAGCAGTGTGCAAGAAAGCTGAGCATTTCATTCTCAGGCAGGTTCCTGAGGGGGGGGAAGATGAATATACAAACCACCTGAGGGCTGAGCATCCTGTGATAGTGGATAAATGATTCTCTCTAATTTATAGAATACAACAGTTTCCCTATAGTCAGTTTTTTGGTACTGGGGATTGAACCCAGGAGTGCTTTAACCACTACATCTTCAGCCTTTTTTTTTTTTTTTTTTTTTTTTTTGAGACAGAATCTCACTAAGTTGCTTAGGGCCTTGCTAAATTGCTGAGGTGATCATCCTGTCTTGGCCTCCTAAATCACTGAGATTACAGGCATGGGCCATGCCAGTGCCTAACTACCCTTTAGTCAGTTTTACACTAATTCTGCTTGGACAACAGGGCTTTAAAGTTTTTCTTATAGTGAAAGTATCATTCTAAGAGATGAGCACTGGTTGGTGCTGGAAGAACTTTCAAATTCTGAAATGCACCCTTTTTGGCATTAATAGCTGTTATATTTGGCCTTGGGGGTGGTGATTATTATGGTAAAATTATTTTTTTCCCCATACAAACCTTATTTGTCTAGAGAATGAATACTGTAACATTCATTACATTAGTCATATTAGTATCATGGTGTGAAGGTGTTTCTTTTTCTTTTTAAAAAATTTTATTAGTTTATTTATTATTTATATGTAGTACTGAGAATTGAACTCAGTGCCTCACACATGCTAGGCAGGCGCTCTACCACTGAGCTTCAACCTTAGCCAAGGGTGTTTAAGGTGAAGAAAATTTCATGTGGAAAAAATAAAAGTACCTAAATCTGATAAAGTTTATAGGATATCTATGACATAAACTAAATATCCATGAATGTAAATATTACAATATAAGTGCATAGTATAAATGTAGTTCTATTTTTCATAAATATCAATTTAGATATTTATAATAGAATAATTATTACTTTTAACCTAAGAGCTCCAAGGAAAAGAAACATTTACGGGCTGGGGTTGTGGCTCAGTGGTGGAGCACTCGCCTAGCATGTGTTGGGGCCTGAGTTGGATCCTTAGCACCACATGGAAGTAAAATGGAGGTGTTGTTGTCTATCTACAACTAAATAAAATAATAAAAAAAGAAACATTTACTAGTAAGGATATAGTTTTACAGTTCAGGTCTGTATTTGGGAAACCAAAGTATTACCTAAATTGAGAGTGAGATATTTGAGCCTGGTATGGTGGCACACACCTTTAATCCCAGGCTATTCATCAGGCTGAGGCAAGAGGATTACAAATTCAAGACCAGCCTTCGCAACTTCACGAGACACTGTCTCAAAAATAAAAAGGGCTTGGGATGTAGCTCAGTGGCAGAACACCCCTGGGTTTCCAGGAGGGCAAAAATAGATAGATAGATAGATAGATAGATAGATAGATAGATAGATAGATAGATAGATAGATAGATAGATGGATGAAAAAGCTTGGAATGTAACATCAGTGGTAGACTTCTTGTCTAGCAAGGGTGAGAACCTGGGTTCAATTCTAGTACTGGAAAAAGAAGAAAGAGAGAGAAATGATGTTTATGGAACAAAGAAGAGAAAACAACTGAATCAAAATTAAATTTTCTTCCAATCTTGAAGCTGTGAAAATAATTGTTAATTTTTTTCCTCAGTGTCCTTGAGACCTATTCACTCTGTCGGTATAGCTCTTTTGGCAAAGTAGCCACAACAGATAATTTAAAAAATTCTAAACGGTTGAACCAGCCAGACTTGAAGTAGATTAGAAGTAGATTACATTAGTCAACATGGTTTTCTTTTTGCTACTTTTTTTTTCTCCAGTACAGACATTTAAAATGTTAAATTTCAGCCACCAGAAATATTAGATTCTTAGAGATAAGGGTTCAGGTGTTTATAGATCTATGCACAGCTCTTCTTGTGTCATGCAGAAATACCTGGCTTTGTGTAAGAGTGTTGGTATTCCTGCTTATTATGATCTCATGCTTAATTAATGGGGGAAAAGACCTTTTTTTTTATTGTGAAATAGTTTCAGATTACAGAAAATTATAAAAATAATACATAGAAATCCCAAATATCCTTTATTCAAATTCTACAAATGTTGGCCATCTCTGTTTTATTTTTTTCTCTTTTTCTGTAAGTGTGTGTATTTATGTGTATATTTCTTAAACACTTGAAAGCACCTTGCAGACTTGACAACTCTTTTTTAAAAAATTTTTTTGGTACTGGGGATTGAACCCCAGGGTTGCTTTAACCACTGAGCCACATCTGCAGCCCTTTTTTATATTTTATTTTGAGACAGGATCTTGGTAAGTTGCTCAGGACCTCGGTAAGTTGTTGAGACTGACTTTGAACCCATGATTCTCCTGCCTCAAACTCCCAAGCTGCTGGAATTATAGGCATCTACCACCCTGCCTGGCAGACTTGACAACTCTTTACCTATAAATATGTTAGCTTTTTCCTACAAGGACGTTCTTTTACGTAATTATAGTGCATTTTTCAAAACCAAGAAATTAACATTGGTACAATACTGTTATTAGGTCTGTAAACTGTATTCAAATGTTGCCAGTTGGTGTTGCCACTCATTTTATTTTTAATTGATTAATTGGTTGATTAATTTTTTAGTGCTGGGGATTGAACTCAGGGACACTCTACTGCAGGCTATATTCCCAGTCCTTTTTTTTGGTACTAGAAATTGAATGTAGGGGTGCTTAACAGTGAGCCACTTCCCAGCCCTTTTTTGTATTTTATTTAGAGACAAGGTCTTTCTGAGTTTCTTAGGGCCTTGCTAAGTTGCCGAGGCTGGCTTTGAACTCTCAGTCCTCCTTCGCCACTGGGATGTACAGGTGTTGCACTACCATGCCCAGCTCCTAGTCCTTTTTACTTTTTATTTTGAAACTGTGTCTTGCTAAGTTGTGGAGGCTAGCCTTGAATTTGTGATTTTCCTACTTCAGCCTCCTTAGTAGCTGGGGTTATAGTTGTGTTACCATACTCAGCTAGTTTGAATTTTAAGAAAAATATTTAATGGTTCATTTTCATTTGATTATAGCCTCTGTCGCTGTGGAAATACTTCCCTGTGCCATTACCTACAGTCCTTATGGAAGTTGCCCCTTCGAGCCTTCAACACAGGTAAGGAGCATTTGAGATGGTGCCAATCTTCTCTGTATCTCAGTGTGCTCAATTGTAAATTGGAATAAACACAGGGTTGTTGTTAGAATTAACAGTCTGTGAAGTGTGTAGTATGCTTGGCACATAGTCATTACTGAAGCATTGGCTACTGTACTTCATCATTGTTATTGGCTGCATAATACACTGTATCCTTTGTTGTTGGACATTTGTTTCTAGTCTTTTTCTACCATAGAGAATCGTATAGTAACATATCTTTGTGTATCTTCAGAATAAATTGCTAAATGTCGAATTGCTCAGTCTAGAGGTTTGTGTATTTTACATTTTGGTATTTAGGCCAAATTGCTCTTCAAAGAGGGTAGTCCCAGTTAACACTCACATAAGCAAGCAATGGAATCCAGCAGAAAGCATTCAGTAGAGTATGACAACTCAATCATGACTGCTGGCTCAGTGTGGAGAGTACAACAGTTCTCTTGTCCCAAGCAATTCAGAGAGAGGAAAAAAGGTATTTTCTTGCTTTTTGACAAGTCTTTTTGGTCAGAGGTACAGTATTTAGTTGCTGTGTTTGTACGGATTTATTAGGAATAATAAAGACAATGGAACAGATTAATGGCATCCATACTTGCTCATTTTAAAAAAGAAACCAGCACCAACCATTGAAATGTGATTTTCTTCCATCTGGAAGTCAAAGGCAGTAAGAATTTGCTTTTTGGTTTACATAGATTGTAGTTGATTCAATTCTTGAGTTCTTTGATTTTTCTATTGTATATATTTAAGGTATACAAAATGATTACCTTGATATATACAGTGAAGTAATTACTATAGTCAAGCAAATTAATATACCCATCCTCTCATATAGTTCATTTATTCATTTCCTTCTTCAGTATCTTGGCAAATTACCAGTATATAATATAATATTATTAACTATAGTCCTCATGTTGTACATTAGATCTCTAGTCTTACTTAACCTATTTAACCGCAACTTTGTACTTTTTGACCTACATTTTCCTGTGCCTACCCCCAAATACCTTTTTATTTATTTTTATTTTTGTGACACTGGGGATTGAACCTAGGGCCTTGCACATGCCACTAAGCTACGTCCCTGCCCTTCAACCAGTTATTTATTTATTTATTAATTTTCAACATTTTTTTATTGGTGCATTATAGTTGTACATAATGATGGGATTTGTTATAATATTCATACATGTACACAATATAACAATATAATTTGACCAATATCAATATCCCTTTCTCCTCACCTCTCACCTCTAGTCCACTACTGAGCCTCCTTTTGATTTTTTTGGGGGGGGTACTGGGAATTGAACTCAGGGGTACTCGGCTACTGAGTCACATCCCCAGCCCTATTTTGTATCTTATTTAGAGACAGGGTCTCTCTGAGTTGCTTATTGTCTGTCTTTTGCTAAGACTGGCTTTGAACTCATGATCCTCCTGCCTCAACCTCCTGAGCTGCTGAGATTACAGGTGTGTGCCACTACGTCCAGTTCCTTCTGATTTTTATTTATTTATTTATTTTTTTATTTTTTGTTTTTTTTTTGGGGTGCTTACAAGGCAAGCACTCTACCGACTGAGCTATCTCCCCAGCCCCCCTTCTGATTTTTAAAAAATTTGTTCTTTTTAGGTATACACAACAACAGAATGTGTTTTTTGGCTACTGGGAATTGAACCCAGAGGTACTTAACCACTGAGCCACATCCCCAATCTTTTTTAATATTTTATTTAGAAACGGTCTCACTGAGTTGCTTAAGGCCTCGCTAAATTGCTGAGGCTGGCTTTGAACTTGCGATCCTCCTGCCTTAGCCGCCTGAGCCACTGGGATCATAGGCATGTCACCATACCTGGCTAACAGAATGTTTTTTTTGTTTTTTTTTTTTAATTTAGTTTTTTAGTTTTAATTGTTATTTTATTTATTTATGTGGTTCTGAGGATCAAGACCAGTGCTGAGGCAAGTGTTCACAACTGAGCTACAACCCCAGCCCCTTTTTGTTTTTTTGGTGGTGCTGGGAATTGAACCCAGGGCCTTTTGCATGTGAGGAAGGCACTCTACCAACTGAGCTATATCCCCGGCCCAGAATGTATTTTTTAATTTTTTTTTTAGTTGTAGATGAATACAATACCTTTATTTTATTTATTTATTATATGTGGTGATGAGGATGGAACCCAGTGCCTCACACTTGCTAGGCAAGTGCTCTTCCACTGAGGAGTATAACTTTCCATTCTTGTGGATGTACAGGATTTGGAGTTATACTGGTTGTATATTCATATATGAACATAGGAAAGTTATGTCTGATTCATTCTACTTTCTTATTCCCATTCCCCCTCACTCCCTTTGATTTTAATGAGATCTGTCTTCACCTTTCTTTTCCTTTTTCTTCTTCATCTTCTGTATATAAGAGAAAATCTAGACCCTTGGCCTTCTGATCCAATCACCTTTTTAGAGTCCATATATAAGATTGTATAGTCTTTTTCTTTCTGTGTCTGGCTTGTGTCACTCAATGTAATATCCTCTAGGTTTATCCATCTTATCACAATAGCAGATTTTCCTTTCTTTTTTTTTTTTTTTTTTTTTTTCTTTTTTTTCTTTTTTTTGTGCCAGTGATTAAACCCAGAGGCACTTAACCACTTAGCTACATCCCCAGTCCTTTTTATTTTTTATTTTGAGACAGGGTCTTGCTAAGTTGCTGAAGCCAGCTCTGATAATGGACTCCTCCTGCTTCAGTCTTCCAAGGCACTGGGATTACAGGCATGCACTAACTTCCTTTTTTTTTTCTTTTTGTAAGACAAAATAATATTCCATTATGTATTGAAATTTAAAAAACCCAACTCTATTGAGACATAATTCATATACCATATGCCTTTTTAAATTTGTATTTCAGTGATATATTCAGTTATACAAACATCACCACTTGCCCATTCCCCCTGTACCCATAAAAGACCTATTAAGCTGCCTTGCTCTATTCTTCCTTCTCCAGACTTTGGTAAGCACTAGCATACTTTATGTCTACAAATTTTTCCTGTTCTGAACATTTCACATAAACAAATTGTACAGTATGCAGCCATTTTGTTTCATGGCACTGGGGATGCTCATGAGTACCCTATTACTATTATTATACCCTGTTATGCCCAGGGGTGCTCAATTATTGAGCTACATCCCTAGCCTTTTATTTATTTATTTTTTTTTATTATTATTTTTTTTATTTTGAGACAGGATCTTGCTAAGTTACACAGGCTGACCTTGAACTTGTAATCCTCTTGCCTCAGCCTCCTGAGTTGCTGGAATTAGAGGCATGTGCCACCATGCCAGGTTAATACTTGGGATCCTCCGGCCTCAGCCTCCCAAGTTGTGGGGATCATGTTTGACTTAATATGGAGATATGTATGGCTGGTTTCTTTCACATGTTTTTAAAGAATTTTTTTAAAATATATTTTTAGATGTTGATAGACGTTTATTTTATTGATTTATTTCTATGTTGTGCTGAGGATCGAACCCAGTGCCTCACACATGCTAGGCAAGCACTCTACCACTGAGCCACAACCTCAGCCCTCTTTCATGTGTTTTTAAGGTTCATGCTGTAGCATGTGTCATTACTTCATTCCTTTTTATTTGTAAATGATATTCCATTGTATGGCTGTGCCACGTTTTATTTCTGTTTGTTCATCAGTTGATGGGCATTTTTTTTTTTTCCATTTGGCTATTATGAATAGCACTGCTAAATGAACATTTATGTACAAGTTTTTATATGATTGTGTGTTTTCACTTTTGTTAGGCATACATCTAAGAGTGGGCTTGCTGGGTCGTATGGTAACTTTTTTTTCTTCTTTTTGCTGTGCTGTGGATTGAACTGGAAACTTCATGTTTAACATTTTGAGAAACTGCCAAATTGGTTTTCAAAGTGGCTCTCCCTTTTACATTTACACCAATGGTGTTTGAGCGTTCTAGTTTCTCCACATCCTTTCCAATATTTATTTTTAAAATTATAGTTATCTTGGTGTGAAGTGTGTCTTGTTTGGTTTTTATTTGTATTTCCCTGATTGCTAATGATGTTATCTTGGTTTGCTAGGGCTTCTGTGCAAAATGCTGCAAACAGCAAAAATACATTGTCTTGCAGCTGTAGAAGCTAAAAGTGTAAGATTAAATGTCAGCAAGGTTGCTACCTTGAGGGCTGTGAGGGAGAATCTGTTCCATGCATCTTGCCTAACTTGTGATTTGCTGGCTGTTTTCAATGTTCTTTGCTTGTCCATCACTCTGATCTCTGCCTTCTTCTTTGTTCTCCCTGTGTATATGTCTGTTTCCAAAACTCCCCAGCTGTATGAGGTACCATTCATATTGAATTCAGACCTACCCTGACAACCTCACTTGTAACTTGATAACCTTTATAAAGACCCTATATCCAAGTAAGATTACATTCTGAGGTACTAGGGGATAGGACTTTAGCATATAAATTTTGGTGAGTCATAATTCAACCCTAAGCAGTTGTTGAACATATTTTCTTGTGCTTATTGACCATTCATAAATCTTCTTTGGTGAAATGTCTGTTTAAATCCTGTATGCATTTTTAAACTGGGTTGTATTTTTTGTGTGTATGTGGTGCTGGGCATCAAATCCAGGACCTTGCACATTCCAGGCAAATACTTTATACTGGGTTACTTCCCCAGCCCCAGGTTATTTATTTATTTTTTTAATTGAGTTGTAAGAACTTATGAGATTTGTATTTCAGAATACCTGTGCCTGATCAGAATTGGGCCTAGATTGTAAAAGCAAGATCAGAGAGCCCTGGATAAGAGTCCTGGACCTACTCTTGGCCAGCTCAGTAACCTTGATTAGTTCCTGGACCTCTTTGAGATTCAGTGTTTTCATCTTATATTCTGTGACTGTAGTGCATTGTTGTTTCACAAGAACAATGCCTGTCTTTTACTAATTGATATACTTTAGAGACAGAAGAGTCTCAGTATTGATGCAGGGTTGTTACCTACCTGTCAGATCTCTTATGAGTTCAGTCAGCTTTACTGAGTGAAGCCTTTTGAAATGCATTGACTTCCTGGCCTTCTAGTGTGTGCTGTGTTTGCATGACTCTTCCCTATTCCTGTTTCCCAGTCTCAAAATTTTCCTGTTTTTTTTTTTTTGTTACAGATACCAGGAAAATTCACACTGCCACTGCCCGAACATTATTCCGGTTGCGCCCCTTGCCCATTCTGTTAGCAACCGGTGGCGGTTATGCAGGGTACCGGCAGTATGAGAAGTACAGGGAACGAGAGCTGGAGAAACTGGGACTGGAGATTCCACCCAAACTTGCTGGTCACTGGGAGGTAGGAATAAGGTGGGACCACATACAGGTCTCATCCAGCACAGCTGTCTGTTGCTTTCTAAATTGCCCCAAAGTTGAAATATTTGAACAAGTCAGATTTGCTTTTGTTGGATCTTATGTCTCCAGTGGGTTTTGGCAAAATATAGGAGTCCTGCCTTTGGTGTCATGTCTGGTTTCTTTTTTATCTGTGCCCTACTCCTACTTTCTTCAAGGGCCTGGTAGAAATTTTCTGCAGTTGAAATCTTCAGTGTTCATACCTTACATTGATGCTGACATCCTGACTCTTCTACTGTTTTTTCCTTTCTTGGTCAGAGGAGGGTGAACTTTTGTGATGTGGATTAGTTGTCATCAGGAACCAGACTGAAATCATTAAATTCCATTATTATTATTATTGCTCAGAATGCTCCCCACCAATCATACTCACACAAGAGGAATAATCTGCACTGTTGTCGATTCTTATGTCCTATATAATGAGCTGTGTTATTTTTCTGTGCTTCCTGTGGCTTATAATAATGCCTGACTCAGAGCAGACACTCTAATATTGAAATTCAACATAAAGGTATAAGTTTAAAAATTTCTTCTCTGCATTCTTAATTTAACAAAAGAAAAATCTAAAATATCAAAGACTCAGTGATAGGTTCCAATATTGTGGACAAAAGAGGGGGTAAAAATTGAAACTTTCTGGTATTTGGAAGGGAATAGTGCATTTGGATCTTCTCTTGACCTACTTCATATTGTTGTTCCAGTTCCACTGAATCCAGTCAAATAGGATTTAACAGTGACAGGATGTCAGAATTCTGATGCCAAGTCCCATTCCTACATGCTCCTTTGTAGCCACATGCAATCGAACATGTCACTTTCTGTCTGGTTCTCTTTGTCTTTAACTGTAAAAGAACAGATTGGATTGGAACGTGACTCTGAGGTTCCCTCCAGCTCTAACACAGGTCCTCTAGAAATCTTTTTTTTCCAGGTATGGTGGCATGTACCTGTAATCCCAGACTTGGGATGTTGAAGCAGGAGGATTGCAAGTTTGAGGTGAACCTCAGCAATTTAGCAAGACCCTCAGCAACTTAGTGAAGCCCTGTCTCAAAATAAAAAAAATAAAAAGGTCTGGGGATGCTCAGTGGTACAAGGCACCTGGGTTTAATCACCAGTAAATCCATTCTCCCCTACCCTGCCGCCCACCACTGCCACAAAATAAAAAAAAGGAAATTTTTGTTGCCATTGGCATTGCCTGCTACACAATGGACTTCCTTCTAAAATTTTCTTTTGGAGTTTGGCTTTGAACATTTTTCTCCAAAATAGAATTCAGTGTAAGAATTTCACTTCTGTTTTGTTGGGGAGGGTTACCCGTGGGCACTTAACCACTGAGCTACATCCCAACCTTTTTTTAAAAATTTGTTTTTGTCGCTTAGGACCTTGCTAAGTTTCTGAGGCTGGTCTCAAACTTGTGATCTTCCTGCCTCAGCCCTTTAAATCTCTGGGATTATAGGCATGTACCACCACACCCAGTTCACTTGTGTTTTTAAATCCTGTGAAACTATGTATGACTTAGTCAGCTGGCCATGCAGATTCATATTGTGGCAGTTACACTAGGAGTTATCTGTCTGTACTTCTCTCCCTTTGCCCATTGGTCTGTTCTTATAACCTTGAACTTTATAATAACTACCTCAGATTAAAAGAAGAAAGTTTTCTGGTAGTATATCACAAAGTGTGAGTCAGACTTTCAAAATGTACTGCCCTGTCTCCTCTAAGCTTGGCAGTTTCCTCCCTAAGTATATCATTCTCCATTAGACTAATAAAGCAATTGTAAGCGTAAACATGGGTAGCACAACACTATGATTGTGTGATACCACGCAAATGTTAGGCTCAAGCTGGTCTCTTTGACCCCGGCATTTATCATGTTGACTCATCCTGTGATGAGCTTGTGTGCTTTCAGGAAATTCCCATTCATTTCAAAGGAATTCCAAGAAAATCTTAATTTGGAAGCAGCCTGCTTCCAAAAATCTTAAGAGCCCAGTACCAGTAGATTTTTAGCATCTACTGTTTGTATAATTGGGGTTGCTGCCATACTAAGTTTATATGCAAAAGATAATTATTTGGGGCTGGGTTGTGGCTCAGTGGTTAAGAGTGCTTGCCTAGCATGTGTGAGGCACTGGGTTCGATTCTCAGCACCACATATAAATAAATAAAAGTCCATCAACAACTACAAAAAAAAAAAAAAAAAGCTGGTTATCTCATAAGGTCTAAGGTTGGACAGTGACAGGATACTCTGGGGTGGAGAGGCCTCATGCAGTGTGAGGTCTCAAACCCCATCTATTAGTAAAGAACTAGTGTTAAATTAGATATTATTCCTTTGGTTGAGTAACATGGCCATAGGACCACTCCTAGATTTTAAAGTAAGACTCTAGCTTTTTATTTTGGAAAAAGGGAATGGTCTGGACTCAAAATTGACTTTATAAGATTTTAAGAGAGGCAGCAGGTTGAGAAGGAGGAACCTTAATTGGCAGTTGTGGGTTGAGTCCTAGTCTCCTCCCTACCCCATCTAATCACTGTCATTGTAAATGAAAAATAAGAAAGAGAGCCTACAGAGTGGGAGAAAATCTTTTCTACACAGACTTCAGATAGATCACTAATCTCCAAAATTTATAAAGAACTTAAAAAACTTTACACCAAAAATACAAAGAACCCAATCAATAAATGGGCTAAGGAAACTGGGAGGACACTTTACAGAAGAAAATATATAGGTGATCAACAAATATATAAAAAAGTACTCATCATCTCTAGTAATTAGAGAAATGCAAATTAAAACCACCCTAAGATTTCATCTAATTCCAATTAGAATGGCTCTTATCAAAAACACAAGCAATAATAAGTGTTGGTGTGGATATGGGGTAAAAGGCACACTCATACATTGCTGGTGGAGTTGCAGATTGGTGCAGTTACTCTGGAAAGCACTATGGAGATTCCTTAGAAAATATGAAATGGATCCACCATTTGTCCTAGCTATCCCACTCCTCAGTTTATACCCAAAGGACTTAAAATCAGCATACTACAGTGATGCAGCCACATCAATGTTCATAGTTGCTCAATTCACAATAGCTAGATTGTGGAACCAACCTAGGTGCCCTTCCACTGATAAATGGATAAAGAAACTGTGATATATATACACAATGGAATATTACTCAGTCATAAAGAAGAATAAAATCATGGCATTTGCTGGTAAATGAATGGAGTAGGAGAATATCATGCTAAATGAAATAAGCCAAGCCCCAAAACCAAAGGCTGAATGTTTTCTCTGATAAGTGGATGATGACACATAATGGGGGGTAGGAGGGGAGCAAGAGTGGAGGAAGGAGAGACTGTATAGAGGGAAAGGAGGGGTGGGGGGGAAATAACAATGAATCAAACATCATTACCCTATGTAAATGTATGATTACGCAAATGGTATCATGTTACTCCATGTACAAACAAACATGTATCCCATTTGTTTACAATAAAAATAAATTAAAATTTAAAAAAATTAAATGAGTCATCACATTAAAAAAAAAGAGATTTTCCAGATCTAACTGACCATCAGTCATTAAGGAATTTTAAAAATAATGAATTCTATAATCTCATCTCTGGAGGTTTACAAAGTGTAGACAAGCCTCCAAATCTCTGATCTGGTGGTGTATGTGTTTTGCGGCATTAGGGAGTAAGCCCAGGGATGCTTTACTACTTGTTATGGGGTGCACCTTAATAGACCAATCACCACTAAGAAGTCCAAATTTGAGAGTCTTTATTAAGCCGGCCAGCTGACTATTTCACACAGTGCCCCCAAAATGGCTATTGGGATAACAGCGCCAACCACAGGGTTGTGGGGGTTTTTATACCAAAAATCACATCATAAGTGTCTATTGCTATGATTTGAAATTACAGACTAACATCATGAGATCATCAACAGAGGGAGAAGTGAATCACCTAGGTACAAACTAAAGAATGGTTACTAACAACCACACAATTACCGTTTACATGGTACATTTGTTAGGAGCAATAGGGATCAAAAGAGAGCAATTTTTTATTACATAAGAATTATCATTTTGCATTGTTAAACATGTCACACTAAGTAACTGATGATGGGTATAGAGGCAGGGTGTTCCCATGGGAGAAGCTTGTTTCCTACATAACATGGAGTCTCAGAGCAAAATGGAGTCTGTTTAGTCATTTCCCTTACAGTCTGGCGTATAACATTCTCATGAAGCCAGATCTGTCAATCCATCACACACTGAGTTCCACCCCACTTCCCCCGCCCCCTTTGAGATACGGCCTTGATATATTGCTGAGGTTGGCCTCAAATTTGTGATTCTCCTTCCTCAGCCTCCCTGGTTGCTGGGATGACAGCAGTGTGCCACTGTACCAGGCTTAATGTTTATTTTGAATGAAATTGTTTTTAAAACTGCAAAGTACACATATAAAAATTCAAATAGGTAAAGAAGAGCTTGTTTACTAATGCCATTCTGTCTCCAGAGCAAGCAAGCATTTTTAACATTTCCTCCATATTTCTGTTAAACCTCTCCCTTTTTTTTTGTTAAAGTTGATTTAATCTTTTTAAAATGATCCTTACCAGACTAGGGATATAGGTCAGTGGTAGAGCATTTGCCTAGCATGAGTAAGACCCTGAGTTTAATCCATAGCACTATAAGAAAAAGAAAAATTATTAAGATACTATTTATATGCAGTAAATACCCCGCTCCCTGCCCCAATTCTTGGACTTGAACTTAGGGGTGCCCTGCCATTGAGCTACATCCCAAGCCCTTTTTATTTTTTATTTTAGATACAGAGTATTGCTAAATTGCCCAGATTGGCCTTGAACCTGCCATCACCCTGTCTTAGTCTTCTGAGTGTCTGGGATTACAGGAATGCCATCATGCTCCACATAAATATACCTTTTTAAAGCATATAGTTCAGTGGTTTTTGATAAATGTGTATACCTGTAGAGACACCGCTACATTCAAGATATGTGCCCCTTTGCAATCAGTGTTTACTCATGGTTTCAGGCAATCACTAATCTACTTTCTGTCACAGGAGATTACAATTTTATATATATGAAATCATACAGTAAACTGTTGTACTTGGTTTATTTCACTGAGAAAAATGTTTTGGAGATCCATGTTATTGCATATATTGAATATTCATTCCTTCTTAGTGCTGAGTAGTGTAGATGCTCCTTGACTTTTGATGAAATTGCATCTTCATAAAGCTATCAGAACTAAAAATAAAAATGCATTTAATGCTCCTAATCTACTGAGCATCATAATTTAGCAACACAGTACACTATAGATTATCAGTTGTTACTTAAGATTTCATGACTGACTAGGACTTGCAATTTGATGCCACTGCCCAGTATCTTGAGATTGTTATAATATATATCATTAGATCAGGAAAAAAATCATTCAAAATATGAAAGTATGGTTTTTACTGAATGCATGAGTAACACTTTTGAACCATTGTAAAGTCAGATCATCATAACTTGGGACCTTCTGTATTTTGTTGGTCAGATACACCACAAATTAATTAGTTAATTAATTAATTAATTTTGGAGACAGGGTTTCACAAAGTTGCTTAGCATCTCAGTAAATGCTGAGACTGGCCTTGAAGTATTTGGAATCCTCCTGCCTCTGCCTTCCAAATGGCCGGGATTACAGGTGTGCGCTACCATGCCCAGCTTCTACAAATTATTTTTAATCCTTCATGTTGCTGGATATTTAGATTAGTTGCAGCTTTTACCTATTATATATACAGTAAAGTTAGTGTGAACATTTGTCTATAAGTCTTTGAATACTTGTTAAATTTGTTTTCATTTCTCTTATGTTGCCTAAAAGTAAAAAAATTGGGTCATATAAGTGTGTGTGTGTGTGTGTGTGTGTGTGTGTGTGTGTGTGTGTGTGTATACATTTTTTTTTTTTTTTGCAGTGCTGGGGATTGAACCAAGGGCCTTGTGCTTGCAAGGCAAGCACTCTACCAACTGAGCTATATCCCCAGCCCCATAAGTGTATATTTAACTTCATAAGAAATTGCCAAACTTGTGAAAGTAATTGTACCATTTTGCATTCCCATTAGCAATATATTAGAATTCTGCGATCTTGCTAGTCTAATTCACTTACGAGTTATATTAGATTTTAAGTAGAAATTTCATTGTAGATACTCTGTTTTTCATTGGAAGTCTCAAATTGTTCTCTTTTATGACTTCTGTTTTTCTCTTTATGATCATTTTCCATTAAATTTTTTAACATATCATGCCTATTTATATAACTCTCAAACATCCTTTTCTCACAATGTCCCCATCTTCTGTCAATTCTGGGTCCATTTCTATTGACTTTCCCCGTTAGTCTCCACCCCAGTGTTGGGGATTAAACCCAGGGTCTTGCACATGCTAGGCAAGCACTCTGCCACTAAGCCAAATCCCCAACCCTACTAACTAGTCACTCCCCCACACTCCTGGTTATCTGTCATATTTTTTCTTTCTTATAATATCTAATAATTTTGATTCAGTGCTTTATAAATTGTGAGATTTTTATTTTTGAATATTGAGGTTTTTTTTCCTTCAGGGTGTTGGACTTTGTTCTGACAATCAATTAATTTATTTGTGTAGCATTTTGATCCTTTTAAAGCTCCATTAGGATAGATTTAGAGTAGTCTTTACTTTGGACTAGTTTGGCCTGCTACTAAGGACCCTTCTGGATCTCTACTAAGTGAGCATTCAGTAAGGACTTTGCATTCCAACTGGTTGAAATGCAAATGTTTCCTGGTCCAGTGTGAGCTTGGGAGATTGTAAGGTTTATAGTGCTCTAGGTATTTTTTCAGCATCGTGGAATTTAACCCTATGTACACATGGCTTCATCAGGAACTTCCCTTGCAAATTTATGGATATAACTGTCTCTGCATAACTCCTTCCTTTCTGATTCCCTAAATTAAATAATCCAACTCTTTATGTGAAGACACCTGGGTTTTATTACCAACTTGCAGGAATCATTTCAACAGGAACTGATGGGGGATCTCTTTTTTTTTTTGGGTGCTGGGGATCCAACCCAGGGCCTTGTGCTTACAAGGCAAGCACTCTACCGACTGAGCTATCTCCCCAGCCCCGGATCTTTTAATTAAGTATTGGGAATGATTGCTTATAGAAGCTGTTACCACCTAGTTAAGGATCATCTACCCCTATATCCTATAGTCATAAGACACCATTTTGGCCTCCTGACCCTGTGCTTTGAAATTCCGTAGGCCAAGGTTGAATTATGCATACTGCAGACATGCAGGAAGTCCTTCATCATGTGACCTTGATTTGGTGCTGATAGTTTTTCCTTGCTCACTGAACAAGCGTCAAGATGCCAGGAGGACAGGGAAGACACAGCTTTGTGCCCAGAGAACATACTAACATGAATCGTAGGATTGGGGACCATGAAAATGATGACTGATAATCCCTAAGAGAGTAAAGCTAGGGGTGAAAAACCTGGGAACCTCTCTCCCTTGCCTCACTTCTACTGCTTACTGTTAGTCTTTATTGCCTCTATCCTATGGGAATCGGTGTCTCTTTGTCCATTTGTCCCTCTATCTCTTCCTTCTTCTCATTACCTTCTCCTGTCACTTTGCCATTTGTTCTGTCTAATGGCATTCCCTCTTGCCCTCCATAGAAACCATTCCAAAATATTTTGGCGAAATTTACCTACCAGAGTTTTGGGGATACTTCTTTCTCTTTGCCAATGCTATCTCTTCTTTTCAACACCCCATCCTCATCCCCTTGGTGAAATATACTATCATAGCTCTAGCTGTTGTAACAAAATACTACACTAGGTGGGTTAAACAACAGAAATTTATTTTCTTACAGTTTGGAGGCTGGCAATCCAATATCAGGGTGCTAGCATAGTTGGGCTCCAGTAAGAACTTACTTCCTGGCTTACAGATTGTTGCTTCCTGTGTCCTCTCACAGTGGAGGGCAGGGTTTGCGAGGAGACAGCACTCTCAGGCTCTCTGGTGTCTCTCTTTTAAAGGCACTTAATTCTATCATGAGGAGCCCAACCTCACAACTTAATCAAACTTTTGGAGGCCCCATTTTTTTTTTTTAATTTTTATTTTTACAGTCTGCATTTTGATTCATTGTACACGAATGGGGTACACCCTTTCATTTCTCTGGTTGTACACAATGTAGATGCGCACCATTCATGTAACCATACATATAAATAGGGTAATACTGTCTGTCTCAGTCTACTATCCTTCCCTTTCCCACCCCCTTCCACCTCATTTTCCTCTATACCATCCAAAGTGCCTCCATTCTCCCCCCCCCCCCCCCCCCCCGCCAACTCCTCCCTTGTTATGTGTCATCATCCACTTATCAGAGAAAACATTCAGCCTTTGGTTTTTGGGCTTGACTTATTTCACTTAGCATGATATTCTCCTACTCCATTCATTTACCAGCAAATGCCATGATTTTATTCTTCTTTTGACTGAGTAATATTCCATTGTGTATATATATCACAGTTTCTTTATCCATTCATCAATTGAAGGGCACCTAGGTTGGTTCCACAATATAGCTATTGTGAATTGAGCAGCTATGAACATTGATGTGGTGCATCACTGTAGTATGCTGATTTTAAGTCCTTTGAGTATAAACTGAGGAGTGGGATGGCTGGGTCAAATGGTGGGTCCATTTCATGTTTTCTAAGGAATCTCCATAATGCTTTCCAGAGTAACCGCACCAATTTGCAACTCCACCAGCAATGTATGAGTGTGAGGCCCCATCTTTAAGTGTACAATCTTTTAAGTGTACGATCTTTAAGTGTACAATTCAGTGACATTAAGTATATTTACAGTGTTTTGCAGCCATTACTACTATTCACTTCTAGGACTTTTTCATCATCCCAATCAGAAATTCTGTACCCATTAAATAATACTCCCCATTCTCCTGTTCCCCTAACCCCTGGTGACTATTATTCTATTTTTAGTCACTGTGAACTTGCCTGTTCTAGGTATCTCATGTAAGTGGAATCATACAATATTTTTCCTTTTGTTTCTAGCTTCTTTCACTTAGCATAATATTTTCAAGTTTCATCCTTGTTCATCTGTGGATAATCTTATATCAGAATTTCATTCCTTTTTCTGTGTTGAATATATATACCACATTAAATTTATCCATTCATCTGGATATTAGTTAATGGATTGGTAGTAGTTAATGAATTGGGCTTTTTTGCCTTTTGAGTTTTGGAAATGATGCTTCTGTGAAAACTGGTATACAAGTATCTGCTTAGGTCCCTGCTTTCAATTCTTTTGAGTTGTTGCTAGATCATATGATAATTCTGTTTAACTTGTCGAGGAATGGCAGAACTTTTCCACAGCATCTTTACCATTTTACATTCCTACCAGCAATGCATAAAGTTTCCAATTTTATATATTTGAATGAGTTTTTGATAATAGTTATCCTCAGGGATATGAAGTGATATCTAATTGTTCATTATTTGCATTTTCCTCATGATTGATGATGTTGAGCATTATTTCACATGCTCATTGGCTATTTATATACACTCGCTCCCCTCTTTTAACTTTCAGAAATTGCACTTGTAGTCAACTGTGATCTAAAAATTAAGCAATTCCAGGGCTGGGAATATAGCTCAGTTGGTAGAGTACTTGCAAGCACAAGGCCCTAGGTTCAATCCCCAGTACTGAAAAAAAAAAAAAAAAAAAATTAGGCAATTCCAGAAATAAACAATTCAGGTTTTAAATAACTTTCACTATAATATAATGATATAATTGTCCTGTTTTATTATTAGTTATTGCTGGTAATCTCTTCTTTTCCTAACTTACAAGTTAAACTTTTATCATAGGTTTGCAGTTATAAGAAAAAAAATTGTCAGGGTATGTTGTTTCACACCTGTAATCTCAGCTATTTGGCAGACTGAGGCAGGAGGATTGCAAATTTGAGGCCAGCTTGAGCAACTTAGTGAGAGCCTATCTCAAAATAGAATTAAAAAGGGCTGGAGATGTAGCTCAGTGGTGAAGTGCCCCCCAATTTACTCCCTGATACTGTAAGAAACAAAACAAAGTATAAACTTGGTATATATAGGGTTTGATACTCCCCTTGGTTTTAGACATTGTTGGGGAAGGATTTTGGAATGCGTCTCCTACATATCTTCTTTGGAGAAGTGTCTGTTCAAGTCCTTTGCACATTTTTTTTTTTTGTTCCAATTAGTTATACATGACAGCAGAATGAATTTCAATTCATCGTACACAAAGCACAAATAAAAGCACAACTTTTATTTTTCCAGTTGTACATGATGTCATCATACCATTCACGCAGTCATACATGTACCTACGATAATGATGTCAGTCTGTTTCCACCATCTTTCCCACTCCCATGCCTCCTCCTTTCACTCTCATCTGCCCAATGCAAAGTTCCTCTATTCTTCCCTTGCCCTATGCCACATTATGTATCATCATCCACATATCAGAGAAATCATTTGACCTTTGGTTCTTTGGGCTTGGCTTATTTCGCTTAGCATGATATTCTCCAACTCCATCAATTTACCTGCAAATACCATAAATTTTATTCTTCTTTATGACTGCCTAATATTCCATTATGTATATTTACCACATTTCCTTATCCATTCATCTATTGAAGGGCAACTAGGTTGGTTCCATAGCTTAGCTATTGCCGTTGTACATTTTTTTAATTGGGTTTTTTATTGTTGAGTTACAGTAATTCTTTATATGTTCTGGATTTCATCCCTTATCAAATATAGGATTTGCAGATATTTCTCCCATTCTGTGGATTGTCTCACTCTCGATAATGTCCTGGGTGCATGAAAGTTTTAAATTTTGTTGAAACCCAGTTTATGTGTTTTTTTCTTTTGTTTCCTGTGCTTTGGTTTCCCCTGTTTTCTCATACTTTAAGATCTTATGTTTAGGTCTTTGATCCATTTTGAGCTAATGTTTGAATACAGTGTAGGGGAAGGGCCCGACTTTCATATGTAGATATACAGTTTTCCCATCACCATTTGTTTTAAGATTATCATTTCCCCATTGACTAGTTTCAGTGCCCTTGTGGAAATCAACCTGTGTTAGTCAGCCTTTTGTTGCTGTGACCAAAATACCCAACAAAAATAACTTAGAGGAGGAAAGGTTTATTTTATCACATATTTCCAGAGTTTAGTCCATGGTCGGCTGAGGCCGTTGTTGCTCTGAGCCCAAAGTAAGGTGATACATCATGGTGGATAGGTGTGGTAGAGGAAAACTGCTCAGGACGTGGCTGCAAGGAAGCAAAGAGAGCAAAAAGGGAAGGAGCAGTAGGGAAGATGAACCCTTCCAGGGCACGCCCACAGTGACCCACCTTCTCCAGCCATGTCCCACCTGCTTACAGTTACTCAGGGAGTCCATTCAAACTAGGGTGAACCAATCAAGTCACGGCTTTCATAATCTGATCATTCCACCTTAGAGTACCTACATGAACATAGGAGCTTTTGGGGGAACACCTATTTTTCAAATCATAACAACCTCATTCTCTTTTATACTTATTTATTTTTGGTACCAGGGATTGAACTCAGAGGCACTTAATCACTGAACTACATCTCCAGCCCTTCTAATTTTTTAAATTTGAGACAGGGTCTCTTTAAGTTGCAGGGCTCAAGTTGCGAGGCTGGCTGACTTTGACCTCGTGCTTCTCCTGCCTCTGCCTCCCGAGCCACTGGGATTACAGGAATGCACCACCATGCCTGGTTCATTCTCTTAAATGAAAGAGATGTTCTGACAGTATGACAATGTTGGGAAAGAGAAGACAGTTTTATGATTCCCACCTCTTCTCACAGTGAGACTGTGATTGGGTAATCATGAGCTTTATTTTTCATATGTTCATTTCCTGTCTTTGTCTTTAATTTTAAATGTGTACAGTTATTTTTAAATCTTGTCTTTTTTACTGTATTCATGTTTCACTATATGATTGTTTTACCGTTCTGCATGATAAGGCTTAGGAAGCTGAGGGAAAAGGATTGAGAGTTCAAAGCCAGCCTCAGCAACTTAGTGAGACCCTGTCTCTAAATAAAATTTAAAAAGGGCTGAGGATATTGCTCAGTGGTTCACCTCCCCTGAGTCTAATCTCTGGTACTACTACTAATAATAATAGTAATGATGTCTTGTGTAGTTGGTATTATTGTCTACTACATGAACCATACTGGATATTTGCAAAACCCAAATTGTCATAGATGAACATGATTTCCTTTCTTCTTGAATTCACTTGTTCATTTGCCACATCTTTGAGTTCCTTCTGTGTATCAGACCCTTTTGAGATGTTGGGAGTCAACTCATGAACAGAACCAGGGCTTTTCTTATTAGTGGGCATGATATAAGAAACATAGGCATATCAAGTGGTTGAAATGTCTTGAGGAAAACTTAAACAGGTAAAGGGCGCAGATGCCCAAGGCTGGGGTAAAGTGGTACTGCTACTTATTAAAACATTCAAGGAAGGACAGCCTTGAGTGGAGAGCCAATAAGTTGCATTGATGGATTAGATGAAGAGAGGGGGAGGGAAATGGAAAATGATTCATGCTTTGTGACTTGAGCAGGTGGAAGGGTGGAGTAATTTTTTTCTCATATCTTTATTGAGGTAAAATTAAAGTGCACATATTTGAAGTACACTATTTTATCAGTTTTGACATGTATGTAACCCATACAATCAATATAAAAAGCACTTCCATTACTTTTTTTTTTCAGTTTGAAATCATGCATACTGTGTTTCCTACATTATTTATTACATTAGAAATTAATCACCTTAAGATATAGAACCCCACCCCCACATGTCAATTCTTTCAAAATTAATGGCACACTTATAAATATCTCAGAGGTCAAGGAAGAAAGCATAAGGAAAGTAAGTAAAAGTGCTTTGAACTAAGTGATAATAAAAGCTTAAACCATCAGGATCTCTGGAATGAAACAGTACTCAGATGAACATTTATAACTTAAAATACTTGTGTCAGAAAGAAGCTAGAATAACAATCATTTTCAAATTATGTAGTAGGAAGGAAAAAGTAAGAAGAGGAGCAGAAATATTTGAAATAGAGAAGAAATAATACAGCTAAATTTTGATAAAAATGAAACAAGTCTAATCAAGGAAAATGCAAAAACAAAAATTAATATCAATGGAAAGGGAGCTATCAGAATAACCCTATAGATAATAAAAATATATTAAGGTAATATTTAAATTGTATGCCAACTTATATGATAGTTTACATAACATGGTCTATATTAGAGAAGGATCTGTGCTGCTGAGAAGTCACTGATGGATGAAATATTCTATATATGTCTGTTAAGTCTAAATTATCAATTGTATTTTTCACTTCTGTAGCTTCTTTATTTAGTTTTTGTTTGGAGGATCTAGTCAGTGGTGACAGAGGCATATTACAGTTACCCAGTATTATTATGTTGTGGTCTATTTGATTCTTGAAATTGAGAAGGATTTGTTTAATATAAATGCTTCATTCAAATATTTATGATTGTTAATGTCTTATTGATGTATGATTTCCTTAAGCAGTATGAAATGGACTTCTTTGTCCCTTCTGATTAACTTTGGCTTAAAGTCCACTTTATCTGATAAGAGGATAGAAACCCCTGCTTTTTTACATGATTCACGTTCCACATGAATGATATGTTTTCTCCCACCCTTTCATCTTCACTCTGTGGATGTCTTTGCCTATGAGGTGAATCTCTCAGAGACAGTATACTGTTGGGTCTTGTTTTTAAATCCATTCTACCAGTCTGTCTTGATTGATGAGTTTAGGCCATTAATGTTCAAGGTTATTACTGATATATGATTTGTATTTCTGGCCATTTGGGTTTATTTCTAGCCTTTAATTTGAATTAGTTTCTCCTTTGATTGACTATTCCTTTAGTGTAGTTCCTCCCTTTGCTGGTTTTCACTTTTTTTAATCATTTCATTTTCATGGAATATTTTCTTGAGAATGTTCTATAGTACAGACTTGCAAACTGCAAATTCTTTTAACTTTTGTTCATTATGGAAGGTTTTTAATTCATCTTCAAATCTGAAGCTTAATTTTGCTGAATATAGGATTCTTGGTTGGTGTCCATTTTCTTTCAGAGCTTGGCATATGTTATTCTAGGTCCTTCTAGCACTGAGGGTCTGGGTTGAGAAATCAGCTGAGATCCAAACTGGTTTCCCCTGTACATTATCTGGTATTATTCTCTCACAGTCTTTAAAATTCTCTCCTTTTTCTGTATGTTAGGCATTTTCATTATAATATACCTTAGTGTGGGTCTGTTGTAATTTTGTACATTTAGAGTCCTGTAAACCTCTTATATTTGATTTTCCATTTCATTCTTCAGGTTTGGGAAATTTTCTGATATCATTTCATTGAAAAGATTGTGCATTCCTTTGGTTTGTATCTCCGCACCTTCATCTATCCTGATAAATCTTAAATTTGGTCTTTTCTTTTTTTTTTTTCTCTTTTTCAATACTTTTTTAGTTGGACCTTTATTTTATTCATTTATTTATATGTGGTGCTGAGAATTGAACCAGTGCCTCACACATGCTAGGCAAATGCTCTACCACTGAGCTACAACCCCCGCCCAAATTTGGTCTTTTCATGTTATCCCATAATTCTTGGAAGTTCTGTTCATAGTTTCTTAACATCTCTCTGGGGTCAACTCTGTTTTCAAGATTATATATTTTGTCTTCATTGCCTGAGGTTCTGTCTTCCAAGTAGTCTAGTCTCTTGATGATACTTTGTACTGAATTTTTAATTTGCTTTATTGTTTCTTTAATTTCAAGGATTTCTGTTTGGATTTTTTTCAGAATCTCTGCCTCTTTATTGAAGTGATCTTTCACTTCCTATATTTTATTTCTGATTTTATTTCTTATATCCTTTACTTTGCAGATCAGTTTAACTATGTACGTTCTAAACTCCTTCTCTGGCATTTCTTCCACTGTGGTGTTGATGGATTCTATTATTGGAGTATCTTGGTTTGTTTGCTTTTTCATGTTGTTCGTGTGTCTACCCATACAACAGTATGGATCTGAGGTAGTAGGATTTCTACCCTGTGCCCTTATAGTGCCCCTTAAAGTTTCCAGTACCTCACTGTTTAGGGAAAGACAAATAATAACAACAACCAATGCAAACAATATACAACATTAAGCCATTATTGTAGTATTGTGATGTCTATAATATTAATTATCACAATAAACAGAAATGATATTATCAGCTATTGCCTACAATAAAAACAGCAGGTTTGCAAAACAGTTTATAATTTTAAATGGTAGACATGGAGAGAATATATGTGATATAGGATATGGTGATTATGAGGGAGGAGGAGAGAAGAAGTAAAAAAATTAAAGGAAAAGTGAAAGAGAACACTAGGTATTGACTGTTAGGAGAAGAAAAAAGAATCAAGGGAAACAAGTAGAAGAAAAAATATATAAGATAAAATTTTTTTTAAATATTAAAAATAAAACTACAAAATAAAACTAAAATATATCAGTTAACCTAGTTCATAAGAAACTAATACGTGAAAAATATCTGGCTTCAAAAATGCTGGAAATGAGAAAAAACAAATATGAATATGTGTAAATGTCCATGTACCATTAAGGTAACAATTAAACAAAAATAATATGATAATAAAGATCTTGATGAAGTTAAAAAATCCTTTCTGTTGGAGTTCAAAGATTCTGTTTCTCTTCTCAGCAGTTTTTAGGTGGGGCTCTCTGGATGTGATGCTCTACCCTCTGGATTACTGGAGTGAGAGAGGCAGGGTTTAGGCTACGGTATGCTCCAGGCTCTTTGCTGAAAACCAGTTGTTCTAGGGATTTTAAATCAGCACACCTCCAGTGCCCAGGACTTGCTGGTCCACACTGGAGGACTATACCCCAGGGATCTCCCCTGGGTTCCTCTTGTGAGGTGGGGGACCCAGTTGAGACCCCACATTTCCTGGTCTCAGGTTCAGTCTCCAAACAATCTCTCCCACCTCAACCTTCCGAGTTCCCAGCCAGATGAGTCTCTCCCAGCTAGTCCTGCAAGCAGTTGGATTGGAGGTGGGTAGAGCCGGGTGAGTTTCCATGACTTGTCCCCTGTGTAAACCTCTCTCCATGTTTGATTTTTTTTCCTGGTCACTTAAGCACACTCTATGTCATGCAGTGTGTACTTCAGGCCAAACTCGGGTTTGCCAGGAATCAGCCCCCTCAGCTGCTGGCTCCACACAATGACTGCAGAATGATTCCTTTCCTTTGTCCTTCACATGCCCTGAAGAGATGGCAGCTTCTTGCCCAGCACACGGATATTGTGCAGCACATCTTTCAGGTTTGCCAGGCAATATCCTTGATCTCTAAACACTCTGTATCTGGGGCTTCCCAAAAATTCTGGTTCCTTTAATTCCCTTATTCCTCCACTATGCTTACAGAGGGACTGTTCTGGCTGGTGCTTTTGGCACAGCAGTGGCTGTATCGCTTGGAATTACTCTTTTTTTTTTTTTTTTTAAATATCCAACCTCCTGAGTCCCTGATCTGCTTTGAATGTTTTAAATTCCAATAAAGTTCACTCACTTTTTTTTGTTCATTGACCCTGCTGAGAAGCTGCCTGTCTGCTTTCTTGCTTTCACTCCATGAAGCAGCCAGGAAAGCGACTTCCTCAATTCCACCATCTTGAAAAACCTCTGGAATATCTCTTCACTGAGAGGCATGTAGGAAATTGCATTAAGACTCTAGTGCCTTAATACAGTTTCTGTTTTGCTTGTCTTTAAATATGAATTTCACTTAAACATTTTTCACGTTTATTCTGTTCATATTGGCTATTTATGAAGTGTCATTTGTAAATTTTTGCCCACTTCTCTGTTGTATATTGTTGTCTTTTTTTCCTTAGACATCTTTGAATACTATGGTCATTTTGAACTTTATTTTAGTAAATGGTAAGATCCATAATTTTTAACTTTTGAAGTTTTGAGCATTTTTTAGGAGTTGGACAATAATTGCAGACTTTATTCCTTCAAAAAAAAAAGTACCCCCCAAAATTTTGGCTTACAATTTTAGGGTCCTCAGATACCTCAAACTCATGTATATCCCAGGTTAAGAATCACTGGTTTAGGGCTGGGGTTGTAGCTCAGTGGTAAAATGCTTGTCTAGCATGTGAGGCATTGGGTTTGATCCTCAGCACCACATATAAATAAATAAAATAAAGATATTGTGTCCATCTACAACTAAAAAAAAAATTAAAAAAGAGAATCTTTGATTTAGATGAAACTTAAAATGGATGCTTTTCTTGTCAAGGTTTTTTTCACAGAATCATGTGGCTAGAGGGGTAACTTGAAATCATGCTTAGAAGTTGTTCCTTGATCTTCTGAGACAATTTATAAGAGAAAAGGTTTATTTTGGCTCATAGTTTTAAAAGCTCCAGTTTATGATCAGTTAAATCCATTGCTTTGAGGCCATCAAGGGGGTGCCCGATGGCAATGGCAGAGAGCTCTTGGCAGAGCAGAACTGCTCACCTCGTGGTCATGGAGTAAAGGGAAGAGGAAGGGGTTTAAGTTCCCACTATCCTTCTTAAGGGGCATGCCCCTAAGGATCTGAAGACCTCCCAGTAGTCCCCATCTCTTGAGGATTTCATCACCTCCCAGTAGCACTATGCTTGGGACTAAGCCTAATTTATCACATGGACCTTTGGGGGCGGGGACAGTCACTTATCTACACTATAGCAGTCAGCATATTGCTTTTAGTTCCTTCTAGTTTAGTCCTTGACTTAGCCTAGTAGCATCCATCAGTGGGCAGAAGTGATTTTCTTAAGGGCACTGAGGACCCTCTTGAGAGAGGACTTCACGGACTACTAAGAAGAAGTATGAGGAGATTCTTCCAGGTATTTCTTTGTAGGAATTCATGATGCCCTAAAATGTCCTGGATTCATGACCAAAGTAGACAAGTTCCTTTGGGCTATGCAGGACCAATTGCCTTTTGACCCTTGGCCTCAGGGAGGAGGGCCATTGGCACAGAGACCTTTGCCAGTGAACAACACAGACAGAGGATAAAAGGCAGCCAGGTGTGCTTGCAGCGGCAAGCAGTTATGTGGCAGTTGTCATTTCAGATACGCTGTCCCTTTGTCCCCACAAGTCACAAAAATATTATCTAGCAATTAAGCATATTTCTTGTTGTCTCTTTTACTCAAGTTGACAGATTTATATATTTTATTTTTTAGGTTGTGCCCCCTATTTGTTTGTTTTTGGTACAGGGGATTGAACCCAGAGGTGCTTGACCACTGAGTCACATCCCCAACCCTTTTAAAATTTTTTTTATTTTAAGATATCATCTTACTAAGTTGTTTAGGCTGGCTTTGAACTTGTGATCCTCCTGCCTCACCCCCCCCACCAGCCACTGGGATTGGAGGTGTGTACCACCACACCTAGCTTTGCCCCTGCTTTTGGTCATAAAATATCTAATTGAAATATCCATCTTACCTTTGGATTTGGTTCTTTTTTACATTCTGGTAGTTGGGACCTGAACTGGATTCTGAGAAAGGGTAGGGCAGATCTCTGATGGGAAAGGAGGGGGCATGCACATCTTCCCTAGGGCTCATTTTACATCTCTTGGTGCAGCTTTGCCATTTCCTAGCCATGTTCTTCATAGTCAATGAGCATTTTTTTCTACTTTCCCTGTCTGTCTCCACCCCGTGCCCCCAAAGCCTCATGGCATTTGGTGGACAATTCCCCCACTTCATGCAATTAGATGAGGCAAGGGTAAGTTTTCCCTGGGGCAGAGGGTTGGCAGGAGGGGTGGCCATCCAGACCTTCTAGCCAGTGAGGGATTCTTTGAACCCACCCCACATCCTTGGGCCAGAGCTGTGCCTAGTCAGAGGCAGCCCTGAGTTACTTTGTGTGGCCTCTGCCCTGTGGACCTCAGTGTCAGGAAAGAACCTCCCCCCCATTATTATTTACAGTTAGGTATTGAACCCAGGGACACTTTACATCCCCAGCACTTCCTTTTTCCCCCACGTTTTTAATTGATACATTATTGTTGTACATAATGGTGGACTTTGTTGTCACATATTCACACATACAGAAAATATAACAATATAATTTGGTCAGTTTCATTCCTCAATATTTCCCCTTTATATTCTCTCCTCCTTAGGGGAGGGCTCTTAATCCTTAGGTACTGGCAGGCCAGAGGCAAGGAACCGAATTTCTGAAATACATCTTTACCTGGATGGTCACAGAGCAGGCTCTCCTGTAGCCAGTTTGGAGGACAGAGGGGCATGACCCCAGGTGCAAACCTTGCCCAGCCTGCATCTCCTTCCTGCAAAGGCAGCATGGCCTCTTGGTCTGAATGGGGCTGAAAGCCTTGTTTCTAGAACAGTGTGAATTCTTCTTTCCTTGACATTCAGTCTACATGTTATTTTTACAAATACTCTGAGACAGAAATTTGAGCCAGAACTTGTAACTTGTAGGGAATCAAGCCTTCACTGGACTGAAGATGGCAAGTGCTGAATGAGGGGAAGAGGACATTTTATCCCTCAAAAATGTTGATTGAAAACTTTACTTTAGATCAAATCATAATCACAATGGAGAAGAGAATTTGTGCTTTCACAATAAAGATGATTTTTTTTTTTTTTGATACCTTCCACTGTTCCTTCTTTACTCTGTAAAAGCAGGGAAGGATTCTCAGTTTCTTCTGCCACCACTTGTGGCCATGCTTATCACAGGAATAAAGTAACAAATGCTGTGAGCCTGAACTTAAACACTTGAATGAGGCTGTCAGACTGCTAATCCTGAAGTAGCCCTGTTACTCCCATAGGTTTCTACAGATGAAGTGCAGAGGAGGGACCCATTTAGAGTGGCCTGAGACCAGGATTATATTAAGACATGACTGTTAGCAGTTTAGGGCATTCTGTCTGCACCTATAGTCCCTGCTGTTCGGAAGACTGAAGCAGGAGGATCACTTGAGCTTCAGAGTTCAGGCCAGTCTGGGCAACATAGCAAGACCCCATTCCAAAACAAGAAAAATGAAAGTTTAGGGTCCATGAGAAATTTTCAGTGGCAAATATGTACTTCCTTAAAAAGGGGAGACAGAAAAACTTCCTAAGTATTTCCTAATTAGAAGGGTGCAAGGTCTGTAGTGTCTGTAAACTGAAGGTATTATGTGACATTATGTGTCAGGTGTGTGGGTGGGTGCACAGCAATGCAATGTGGTGAGTCACGGGGTTTCCTGTTAATTTCTAGGTGATCTGAGTTCTACACAGGATAAAATCTGGTGACAAACTCCCTTTGATCTCCATGTCAGAGTTGGGAGACATCCTTCTTCGGTGACTGCTGGGTCAGAGAACAGAAGCATCTGTGGTGGGAAAGCTGGGCTGATGGGAATGGTGTGAGGGGTTTGGGAGAAGAAGCCAGTGGAAATGCTCTATGGCCACCAGATATAAGTCATATCCCAGTTCCTTTTTCTCCAAGCCTTGCTGGACCTGGAGATGACTCTAGGAAGATGTGAGAGACTTCAACTGCAAAGCCAGCTTTGGTTGGCATCTGGCCTGGCCTGTCAGCCACAAATGACTGGGCATTGCATCTGGACTGAGTGGATAGTAAATGAACAGTTTATAGTTCAGTCCTAAGTTCTTGCACTTAAGGCAGCCACAGTGGTGCTGTGGGATGCACTAAGCACAGGCCCCAAGTGTTCTGCCTCCCCTTGGATCAGGAGAATTTCCATGTACACATTGTGATCTTAGGTTCTCTGATAATATAATTTAGTTTTTTCTGTGGTTTAAAAAGTCTTCCAACTTTTAAAATTGTAAACACTTTTGAATGGAGTAGAAAAGTTGAGAGAATAAGTTATCTGTACCTGTACCACCTTGATTGAATAGTTGTTAATGTATTATATCTGCTTACTTCCATGTGTATGTATTTTATTTTTCTCTGAAGCTTCTTAAAGTACATAGTAGACTTTATGAAAAAAAATACAGTGTCTGGGGTTATAGCTCAGTTGGTAGAGTGCTTGCCTTGCATGCGCAAGGCCCTGGGTTCAATTACCAACACTACCAAAAAAAAAGTACATTGCAGAATAGCAGACATTATGAACCCTCACCCACTAAATACTTTTAACATGCATCTGAGTGTACAAATGAGGCAACAAATTTGGTTGTTCATTCTTGGCCTGGTTGTGGGTTTTTTTGAGGAAGTCCAAGGCACTAGAGAAGCAACTGTGTAGAAGACAAGCCTCAGTCAGGGGGTAGCTTGGCTGGCTGAAGACACTCACTCATGTATTAGATCCACTTCCTTATTTCTAGACTCAGTTTAGAGTTAAAAAAAAAATGCATGACTTGGTGCCTATAATCTCAGCTACACGTGAGGCTGAGGCAGGAATATGGCAAGTTTGAAGTTAGCCTTGGCAATTTAGTGAGACCCTGTCTCAAAATGAAATAAAAAAGAAGGGCTAGGGATAAAATTTCAGTGATAGACTACTTGCTGCACAAGGCCCTAGGTTCAATCTCCAGTACCTCAAAAAAAAAAAAAAAAAAAAAAAAAAAGTGTGCTGCAATACTTTGTTTATGAAAAAGAGTAAAGACAGATCAGCCCATCCATTCTGCCACCATCCTTCTTAAGTAGTGAGTAAGATGCTGGGAAGTGCCTTGTTCTCCTTCCAGGCCCCCACCTGGATCCCCATTGGCCTGAGCACAGAATACTCCTCTGTGCCATGATGTATGTGACCGAGAACACTTTTGGACATGTTCTGCACATTGTTAAACTTTATATAAACAGCTTTATTATTCTCATCTGTTTTTTAAAAAAAGCTACTGATAGCTCCTGTATACAGTTGTTAAATGAGAATATGTGTGTAAATACCTGGTCCTGCATAGGCAGAGAGTAGAATTTAGTAGCTACCATTTTACTTCATACCTGATAGGTGTTGAGAATACAACCCTAGACATTTAAATGGACAAATAGTCAACTTCCAGTCAAGTGGTACAGTAGGAAGCTTTCTAGTAGGCTTGCTCCACCTAAAATCACTTTTTCTTTATCCCCCTGCAGGCCACCCTGAATGGTACCTGCACAGGGTCCTCAAGGAGCTGCTGGAGGGGCTCTGCATGGGCTAGGGGGCATCCTAGACGTTGTACAGTCTAGTGGGGCTGCCAGAGAACATTCTTTAATGGGGGAGGGAATTGTGAAGGACTAGGATAATGTTCATTTTTGTCTGGGGTCCCACCTGGCCACCTGGGAGGCCGATGACCTTCCTGTGGCTTCTTGTTCTAGCCTCAGATACCAACCATCACTAGTGTTCCTGGAAGGACCTCTCCTGTTATCCAGGGAATTAGAATTAGCTGAGAGAGCACCTGCCAGTCCCTCAAACACTTTTCAGCCCTTGGCACAAGGTAGTAAGTACATAAAATTTATCCAGCAGGGGCCTAGCAGAGAGTACCATTCCCTACCCCTCAACCCCACCTTTTATCTGCAGGTGCTGGCAACCAAATGGCCCTGGCGTCTGCAGAGCCTTCCAGTGGCACTAGGTGTCAGCCCTGCTTAGGGAAGAGTTGAATTTAAGGACTCAGTGGTCTGAAGGGACTCCCTTCAAGGTGTGGGAAAATAAACTTGCCAGGGAATTGTTGTGTTTTTTCCTAGAAATTCATTTGTTAACTATCGTTTGAAATCCAGAAGGTATTTCCCTGCTGAAAAGATAGGTGTTGGGAGTCTGGTTGGAAGGTGGGGTGAGGGCTGATACCGAGCAGACTGGTAGGCTGGTTTATGGGTTTTCTAAATACCTTAGAGGTTTAACTGGTTGAAAAGGTACACTGATGGACACAGTCCAGTTCAGTTGGCCTTTCTACAGGGGAGAGATTGCTCAGCAAAAAGAGCGCCAAGTTGTACGCAGAGCTTTTGATCCACAGACCTTTTCCTTGTCTGACTTGGGCTTGGTTCCATTCTGTACTTAGTGAACCCGAGCTTTCTAGCCTGCAAGTACCAGAGGATTTGGGAAGTCAGATCTTTCCAGTCCTGGAATTTGGTGATGCTAGAATCCTATGTCATTATCTTTCTGTGCCCAATTCCTTTTTATCCCACCTTATATGTTTACCTGGAGCTCAGAGGTGGGAAGGGAGCACTTGGCAGGTTGAATCTAGGAGAGGAGGACAGGTATGTGGGGCTATGTCTACACCATGTCATTTGTCCTATTCCAGGCAGCCTTGTCCCATCCATCCCATCTCTCCACAAACCTTATAGGTGTTCTCATCCTGTTCCCAATGTTAGTTGTTTAAGAAATGAAATTTTCGGTGGTCAGCAGGGGCTGAAATTGTATTCTTGTTCAGTAGTCCAAAGTGAAAAATACTGAGCCCCCAAGGCCATCTAGCCATTTTTGAGATGGCTGCACAGACACAAATGAGACTATTTTGTTGGATAGTGATCCCCAAAGACCTTTCTGTACCCTGAAAAATGTTAAACTGGTTTATTCCATCTTGTGTTGGCTGAGTACATGCTGGGCATCCTGTGGGTATGGTCTGCTGACACTGTGCTCTGCACACTGGGGCCTTCAGATCCATTGAGGTAGGAGGACAATATCCCACAGGTATTCATCCCACCAAGGAAAAGCCCTGTGGGTCTTCTGAGCTGCCAGTGGGTGGACCTTTTTCAGACATCTATATCTCTTTTTGGATCTGGGTGTTTTGTCCAGCAGGGGCATGCAGGCCTGGAGGAGTAGGGGCAGCCTTGGGTCTTCAGGATCAGACCCAAGGGAAGAAGCAGGGACTTTCACATCTTCCTCGAAGCTTCCAGGGTTAGAAAGGGTGGCTGGAGGTGATTTTCTTGTCAGTCCAGTGAAAAAGCTGGTCCTCCATGAGGTCAGTATGTAGGGCCTCTGCCTAGTGAGGTTGTAGGGGAAGTGATGAGGGAGGCACAGATCAGGAGCTAATCACAGGCCCAGGACAGGGTCTCCCCGTCCTAGGAGTTATCCTCTGGGGCCGCCAGCCCAGTCCCACCCTCTTAGACCAAGGCCTGAGAAAGGACAATGACTGACCAGACCCAACCCGGCTACCCACCTCTTCCCCTTTTCCCCAGGTTGCAGCTCCTCCTCTTAAAGGGGCCCCCGGGACTCCCTGGGCCCTGGCTGAAATTCGGAGGTTGTGGCGGCTTTAACGGTGTCTGGTGTCACTCCTCTTGTGCCCGCCCCCTGGCAGCCTGAGTGGCTGGAACTCGAGCCCCCGCCCACCCTGAGGCTTCTGAGCAGAGTTGGAGCCAGTCAGAGGCCAGAGCCTAGAAGCCGGAGCGGTACTCACCTGCCAGTGATCCCACAGGAGCCACAGGTGACTTGCAGGTGACCAGCCCTGGGAGCCACAAGTGACTTACAGGAGCTAGCAGCTTCCCAGGGACGTGCCCTACCCTGCCCCGGCCAGCTCGGATGACTGCTTCCTACCCGGTGGGAGTGCCTTTCTAGCACTTTCAGGGCTGCCAGTTGGCTCTAGTTTTTGTAAACGATGGAGCCCTGTAGGCCTGAGGACCCTGTCCAGATAGTCTTGATCAAGTCGTGGCCTTTTCCTATCCCCCAGGCAGGTCACGGGGTCCTGGCTGCATGAGCTCACTTCCTCCACATCCTGTGGTATCTCCTGCCTGTAGCTTGGGGCAGGAAGTGAGGGAAATGCTGAGAAGTGTCTGCTGAGTGCAGGCAGGACAGCCCTGGCACCCTAGTGTATTTCCTCAGTTCTGCTTCATAGGACTGGGGCACTGGGTGCCTGAGGAAGAGGGAAGCTACCTTGTTCCTCAGAAGGGCCCAGAGGTATTGAGACTTGTCACCGTGTCACCATCCAAGGGTCAGAGAAGCAGGTGTTATGCTGCCTTTTTTCAGAGCCTTGTTCCTCACAGGTGCCATAGGAGTTCCTTTTCTTTGGGAGATTAAAGAAGGCCCAGCTTCTACCCCTTCCCCTTCCTTGAGCCCCCTAGACCACTGACTCTTAATAACAAGTGCCTCTGGGCCCGTCTCTTTGCCACCTCTTCTCTTGCCCACGGCTTTCCAAGATGACTCGCCCTTTTGTCCAAGGAGAATCCATTTTCCCATCCCCTATACTTGTGAAGTTTTGTTCACATCTAGCCCTGGAATGTGAGGGAGGAGGGGTTGGTACCCCACTGGACTCAACTCATCTGGCATGAACTGGGGAAGAAGTGGTGCCTGGCCTCCAGGGTAAGGGAGTGTACAGAAAGTAGGCGGATAGATATGGGGTAAACAAATCATTTGGAACACTGGAGGTTTCTCCTGAGGCTTTAGGAGGGAATGACCCTGGCACCCAGTGGGATTTCCATCAGGGAGCAGGAGCCAGTTCTCAGGGGTCTCTGGCCAGACAGCTGGAGCTGCAAAGTCCCATGTGGTCAGGGAGAACTTTTTGTGGGGTGGTTGACTGGCATTCCCATCCCCCTCATCGCCTGCCCATCCAACCCAGGCCTCAAATTGGAATCCACCAAAGTTTGAGCTAACCAGGTCAGGAGTAGCAGTGCACACCTATACACCTGGTCCCACACGTGCACATTTCCGTGTAATGCCCAGACTCTCCCACTCATGCCCATAGTAACTGCTAACTGGCCTGGGCCATTCTGCCAACTTCAGTTGGAATGTTCCATTCTACTGGAGAATGGGGTGGATGGAGACATGGCAGTGCTGCTCAGGTATATGCCCCCAGGACATATCCTGACAGCTGACCCCCACCTCCCGTGTGGTTGCATCACTTCCTACCCCATTTGGGTCCCCTTTCTGAACTACTGTCTAAGCCCCTGCTTGCCCTGTATAAACCTTTGACCTCCAAGAGTGTGGATTTGCCTTTCTGGAACCACAGTCTAGGTGTCAGAAGCCAGAGAGTAAGGGTAGGAGTGAGGGTTTCTGAGCAGGTGCTCTAGTCCGTGGTTGCAGCTGTGCTGTGAGCCTCAAGGGAAGTGGGTGAGAATTTCTTTCCTTCCCATATCCGAGATGAAAAAACTGAGACCTGGAGAGCACTTGTGACTTTTCCTGACCTTCTGCAGCTCTTGGAGTAAATTGGGAGAGGGGGACAGCCAGGATTACAATGACCAGATTGTGGCCCACCACAAAGCCCTCTGAGTTCTCACATTCTAAGGCACTGGCCCTTAGGCCATGTAATACTTTAAAGTTCCACTCATCACAGTCAGAAACTCACCTCCACAGAAAGTGCTTGACTCTCAGAGGGAATGAAGGACTTCCCTACCTCAGGGCTCCCTCCTTGTGCAGTTCCTCATCCAGGGCCTAAGCACTCAGGGGTCAGGGAGGGTGAAGTCTCTGGCTTGGGGCCCAAGGGCTGTCACAGGTAGTGGGCAAGTGGGACTCTAAATGGGGAGGCTGGAAACACTGCTGGCCAAAAAGTAGCTCTGCCTTGGGAGGTGGGAAGGCAGTGATGGGTTGGACAGACAATGCCTAGTCTGTTTCCTGGGGGACAAATAAGTTTATTCTGCTCCCTGTGGAAACTTTCAGATGGTACTTTGGGGGAACTCCGATTCCCTGGTCTCTGTCCCATTTCAGAAGAGGAGGTAGAATAGTGATAAAGACAAGGACCTCCTGCCTATCCCTTCCCTGGTGGTGAGCAAGTGTAGATTTGATGCCTGGACTCTTGGGCAGCTTTTAGTGTCTCTATAGGTAAGAATGTCTCTCTTCTCCTCATGCGGTTCTCCTTGAGCTTCCTGCATTGTAGCAGGAGGAGCATGGGCCTGCCCCATTTAGGTGGGCCTTTCAGCCTGACCAGACTCCTGGCTTCACAGGTCTCCAGTCCTTGGCATCCTGGATGGGAGACCTGACTGGTCCTCCAGAGCTATGAGAGAATGAAATGGAAGGTTCCCACAGGAGTCTGATAACCTGTGGGTTTTGACCAGGTTTAGTTTGCATGCTTGTGCCTTTTTGACATATTCTATGCTGCCATGGTTAGCATCCTATGTGGTAGGACAGTGAGGAAAACCTGGCAAGAGACTGAGACTCCTGGATCCCCTCCTTCCTTCCCATTCCACAAGGCCACACTTGTCTCCCTGTGAATCCTGGGCATGAGCTCAGCTCCTCTGCTCCTGGCCTGAACTTTACAGGGCGGGAAAGAGCCACCTCTTTGTGGATCTAGACACAGTCTCATGCCTACTGCCCATCACCTCCCTGGACCTGTTTTCCTGTTCAGTTAAAAGCCTGGTGAGGGCTGGCGAGATAGCTCAGCTGGTAGAGTGCTTGCCTCGCAAGCACAAGGCCCTGAGTTCGATCCCCAGTACCGAAAAAAAAAAAAAAAAAAAAAAAAAAAAAAGCCTGGTGAGCCAGGGAGGGTGCTTGAATGCTCAGTTCCTTGGTAGGATAATTGAAGTGACCTGATCATTGTGGATGGGAATGTTAGTGGGAGGCTTACATGAGCCTGAGGCAGAAGCAGGGTGTCCATGGAACCCTGGTCCTAGTCCTTTTGACAGAATGAGGTTCCCAGGTTTGTGTTGATCTGGTGCTAGCATATCTCCAGGGAAGAGGCTCAGGTACATCTGTTTGCTGGGTGAGGTCTGGCCCAGCCTACAGTAAGCTCCCCATCCCACTCAAGAGTGGGTCTCGGGGAGAAAGGTACTGCTGAAGTGGGGCTAGGAGTGGGCCAGGCCTCACCATTTGTTTCATCAGGAGGAGAAACCCATTCTGTGTCCAGACCTTAGTTGCCTTGTTGTCCCACCTCCTGGAGGACACTAGTATATGTGAAGATTCTCTGGTTCTTGGGGGCCAGTGCTAGGGATGGAATTTTTATGTCTCTGGCTGAGGTGGACTTGCTAGGGCAGCACACATTCATCCTTGTGTGGACAGAGTGACATCTGAGTTGGGGCCTCTCCACAAGGCTTTGCCAGCTGATCCTTGCTTGGGTCTTTTCTCTGCCTTAGGCAGGAGCTCTTGGGGTCTGTATGCTTTCATTCAAAGATGGTGACAGGAGCCCTCTCCTTTCCAGGGCTGTGATTGAGATTGGAGGTGAGATGAGATGGCTTCCCAGTCAGCCCACATCAGCATGTCAGCCCATGTCTGCCCATGTCCCCCTCAGCCCATGTCAGCCCACCTCCCTGGGACTTTGAGCACCTTAATTGCCCTGGGCTGAGATGGCAACAGCTGTGGAATGTTTGCTCTTCTAGTCCTGTTATCTGTGTAGTGGGAAGGGTTTGTTCAGGTGGGGTGTGTCCTACAGATAGCCAGGGAGGGGCCTGGCCAAAGTGCTTCTCTGAAGCAAAGATGGAAAGCAGGGCGAGTGGTTTGAGCTTCGGTCCTGGACACTTCCCAGCCCCAGGTTGGTTTTCCCTGAAGCCACCCAGGTGCACAGTTTCTGAGGAGGCTTGGATAGGGTGACATCCAGGTATTGGGGGCTCTGAGACTAAGAGGGGTGAGGAAAGGGCCAGAGCAGACAGATGCTTAGGTTGTTACCTGCTGCCTACTTCTCTTGTTCCTCAGATGCTACTTTGTAACTTGAATCAAAAATGGGTCAGGTCTTGGTAAGGGAGGAGACTCAGCCCAGGGCTCAGATTCCCACCTGTACTCTTGGGGCTCAGTGGTGCCTGGAAGCCCTGGCAGCCTCTGGTCCCCTCTCCACAATGGTTTGCTGGAGAACGGGGCCCCATGGAATTGCATACCTGCTGCCCTCCTGGTGGAGCTAAGGGAGTGGGTGAGCTGGGCAGACTGGCTCAGCCCAGGGCAGGAGGGACCAGACAGGTGACCATACTTGGGGGACTGAGTAGGCCAAGTGCAGGGGCTTCTGCTCTGTGCAGAAGCCTGAGCAGGTGTGACCAGTGCTTGTCTGTTTGCAATAGCCCTGACCCTCTAACCTGTGCCCTGTGAGCCGAGACTGAACCAAGTGGGGAATCCGTGCCACCAGCCACCGGTGCCCCTGGAGCAGTGACAGCACAGGAGATTCTCTGGCGCGGGGGGAAGGGGAGGAAGGAGGAAAAACAAAGGCGAGCGAGTGAGCGCAGAGAGCCTTGCACCGCCTCCCTGTGCCTGCCCACGATGTGTCAGTCAGAGGCGCGGCGAGGACCAGAGCTCCGAGCAGCAGCGAAATGGTGAGATGCTGCCCAACGCGTCCTAACCCCACTGTGCCCCGCCACAATCTCCGGAAGGTCAGAGTTCATGTCCAACGGCCCCGAAGCGGAGGTGGCAGCAGGGGGCCTGGGGGCCAGCCCCCACAGCTGGAGGGACCCAGCGAGGGGGGCCTGAGCGCACTGAGTAGGAGAGCCCGCTTCAGGTACCTGTGGTCAGGGCTGTGAGGAAAGCTCAGAGGTGGTTGAGGGGTGGGGGTGGGAAAAGCGATCACCTGGCTTTGGAACTAGTTACTCAGAGATGCTCTTCCAGGATTGGTCTCTGCTCTTCTGCAGTGAGCAGGGAGGGGGAGCCCTGTAGGAGAGCAGTGATTTGTTTGTCTTTGCTTGGCCCCTGCCACCTCCCTAGACTTTTAAAAAGCATAATGGAAAAAACTATTCATAGTGGAATGGGATCAAGACATAAAGCAGGACATCAGATGAGCTGTGGGAACACAAGCCACCTGCAGAGACTAGAGCGCTGCCTTCTTCTGTCATTCCTGATTGAACTAAGGGCCTGCCCCTTGGCTTAGGTCTCCATTTGTTCTGCTCTTACTCTCAACTGAGCTACCTCTTTGTTCCTTGGTTTGCTCAGCACTTGGGTGACAGAGAAAGCAGCTTCTCTTGAGAGCACACAGTCAGAGATGGCAGCCTTAGATTGCCCTGTTGAATGCAGTCCTTTTGCAGTGAGGAAACTAAGACCTGGTATTATTTTCAGAGTGGGTGGCAGTGTGGTCTCCTGAAGGCTACACTGTGACCTCAAGAGTATTTTCTAGGACCTAGGTATGTATGTGACAAGGGGACTTTCTTGCAACTAAGGAGCCCAGGGTTCTGGTTGAAGAACCCATCCCAGCCACCGCAACTCCTGCGAGGCTGAGCCTGTGCCAAATATGTGCTGGTGTATACACTGGGGAGAGTATATCTACCACACATGTTTGCTGAAAGGAGGGACCTGGGTCACTTGTATGGCTCTAGCAGAGTGGGAAGGTGGCTTGAGAGCTTGGGGTGAAGTTCTCACTATAACGCTGTTGATAGGTTTTGGAGAACCTGACCTGCTGGAGAAAGACCATGCAGGCTGATGGAGCCACAGCTTTAGATCTTGTCTAGCCCAGTCCTTTTAATTTAGCAGATGAAGAAGCTAGAGGCCTGGAGCCATGAAGAGATTTTCCCAGGTCTGTAGTAGAATGTTAGCAAATACTCTGCAGACGGATACCTAGCTGACCAGGTCATAGCACTGTGCAACTGCTGTGCTGATTAACTCTGTCCTTCTGACTCTTGTGCGGGCAGGGCTGTGCCTGAGTCCCACCCTTACTGGCCATGGGAGGCTGGGGAGTATGAGGCAGGCCTTCTACCTCCCTTGCCCACTTTGGGCCCCAAAGATTCTCTCTGGAGCCATTCCCAAGCTCAGAAGCCAGTTAGTCTTCTCAGATACCTAGCAATTGGGCCTAACCCTCTTCCATCCTGCAGCTCCCTATTCCTAGTCCTCAGCCAGTGGCAGATGGGAAAAGACTGGGAAATGAGTCTGATATACAGTGGTTTCCAGGTCCCCAAGGGGGCACTGCAGTGCTTGTTGGACTCTACTGCTCCACGGAGAGGCAGCTTGCTGAGGGAATAGGAATGACAGTGATCGAGGGGGGGCCATTCCTGGGACCCTCTGAGACCCCCACTTCTGACTGCATGGACATGTGCCCTGCAGGTTGCACTTCCCCCAGCTGGCCCTGAGGAGAAGGCTAGGCCAGCTGAGCTGCATGTCCAGACCCGCCCTGAAACTGCGCTCCTGGCCCTTGACTGTCCTCTACTACCTCCTGCCCTTTGGTGCCCTCAGGCCACTCAGCCGGGTGGGATGGAGGCCTGTGAGCAGGGTAAGTGTGCACAGGCCTTTGCGGCCCACCCCCACCCCAGGTAGGCCTGAGGCTGGGGTACAGGGGAGAACAAGGGGACCAGTTGTCAGAAGTAGAGCATCATTGCACCCTTGGGGGGCAGTATGGGAAATTTCATTGGGAAGGCGAAGGCAACTTTTGAGAAGGCCAGGTTAGCCAGTGGCCATGTGGACTGCAGTAACTGAGCACTCGCTGTCCACTGCCTACTGTCCTTGCCTGCCTCACTGGTGCTATTGGGGAGCTCTGGTTGTGGAAGGAACTTAGACTGGGCAGTCAGAAGGTGGTGTCTCTGTCTAACTTTCAAAGTAACAGGCAATTTTTAGGATAAGTCCAGATAAATTTCTGGTATCAGAGGGGGTAGTTCAGGAAGGCTGGAGCCTGTTTGGGCCCATTAGTGTAAAGGCACACTTGAGGAACTGGAAGGCTGTACAGGAGCTGCCCTAAGCAGTACTCCCCAAGAGTCCCTGGAGGACTCTTGCTTCCTGGCAGACCTACCCCAAGGAGGAATCCCTTGACTACCTGAGTGGGCAACATGAAAGCTTGAGGGTGCTACAGTGCACTGGATGTTAGACCAGGCTCCAGCCTGTTGCTGAGAATAGCCTGGCAGCACAGCAACCCAGGGCCACTCCAGGTGACTGGACATTACCTGGAAGGGGAAAGGCTAATGCTCAGGGAGCCAGTAAATCACTATCTCATAAAGATATTAAAAGTTGGTAAAACTGACTTTTACACCTTAGGAAGTTGCTGCCTGGTTGTAGCCAGACAAGCAGTAGCATCAGTCAGGCAGTTTCCCCTAGGGCAGTGGCCCCTTAAGTTTAATAGGCTACCTGGCTCTGCAGGAGGGTTTGGGGCCCCAATGTGTGAGACTGGTTCCTGTCTCCTGGTGCTCCAGGCTGGAAGAACCAACAGAGGGGCCCCAAAGGGTGATTCCTCTCTGCCTCCTAGGAGACCACAGGTGTAGGCAGCTCCCATGGACTGATAACAAGGCCTGTCATTAGGCCCAGTGGAGCCCAGCAGGACAGGCGATCTTGAGATGCAGGGCATCTTGGGCCACTATGACAATGATATAGCAGATCCATCCGAAAATGTCCTCTGTTCCTCTTAAGACAAGAGGGTGTACACTTTGGGCTATAGATCTGTTCCAGGCTCCTGGGAGCCTCTTGATCCTTCTCAAGTGGGCTGTGATGTAGGCAATGATTTGGGTCAATGGCACATGCCTATTGCCTCCTACCAGTCTTGCTCAGACTACTACTAGGCCCCCATCTCCCATTTTCTTTTCTTTACCTTTCCTGCTTTTTTTTTTTTTCTTTTTGGCACAGGGTATTGAACCTAGGGATGCTTAATCACTGAACCACATCCCTACCAGCCCTTTTTGAGACTGGATCTCACTAAGTTGTTTAGGGCCTCTCTTAAGTTGCTGAGGCTGGCCTCAAACTGGGGATCCTCCTGCCTCAGTGTCTAGAGTCACTGGGATTATAAATATGAGCCACCACTCCTGACACCCCACCTTCCATTTTTAAGAAGTGAGGCTATGTGGACCAGTCTTTCTGGGACTAAGACAGTTACTCTTTGACATGTGCATGAAGTGATTAAAGTGACCTGAGCTATCTGTACATCCTGTCCTCAGTCTGTGAGAATATTTGACAAGTGCAGTCTGGTTCCTAGTGACACAGCCACATCATAAAAATCATCCCCAGGCAACTAGTCTTCCCCAGGTGGCCTCTGTTGGTTCAGGTTCTCTCCTGTGGTTGGGGGCTGATGACAGCACTTAGGCTCTTTGGAATGTGGTCAACTCAGCCCTCTGCCCTGTGGCCTGCAGGTGGCCCTGTACAAGTCAGTGCCAACACGTTTGCTGTCACGGGCCTGGGGTCGCCTCAACCAGGTGGAGCTGCCGCACTGGCTGCGCAGGCCTGTCTACAGTCTATACATCTGGACCTTCGGGGTGAACATGAAGGAGGCTGCTGTGGAGGACCTGCACCACTACCGCAACCTCAGCGAATTCTTCCGGCGCAAGCTGAAGCCACAGGCCCGGCCTGTCTCCGGAATGCACAGTGTGGTGAGGCCTAACTTGTACTTCCTCCCCCTTCAGGAAATGGTATCTACATCTATGGGAACTAGGTGCAGTAGTCTTCACTGGCTATGATCTCTATGGATGGCTTCCCCAGACTGGATCCCACCTGCCCTATAAAGCTCATTTGTCCAACACGTCCAGAGGGTGGGGCTATGGGTGCTTGGCACATGATGAGGTGGGTGGTCAACTAGTGGGAGGAGCACTCTCCCCTTTCAGCAGCAAGCCTCTTCTGGCCCCTCCAGATCAGCCCATCAGATGGTAAGATCCTCAACTTCGGGCAGGTGAAGAACTGTGAGGTGGAGCAGGTGAAGGGGGTAACTTACTCCCTGGAGTCGTTCCTGGGCCCCCGCACCTACATGGAGGACCTGCCTTTCCCCCCAGGTAAGTCACTTCCCTGATGGTGCTGGGCAGACACCAGAGGCTAAAGAAAGGCTTGGGAGATTGTGGGGTGGCATGCTGGCACATTGGGCCAGGAATCCCTCTGACCAAAGCCTCGAGGCCCTTGGAGTTCATGTCCGGTCTGTACACATGCCATGCTGGGTTCTCATCATGAGCTGGGTGGCACCTGGAACTGGTCTCAGAGCCTGACCCTCTTTTCTGCCCTACCCCACAGCCTCCTCACGTGATTCCTTCAGGAATCAGCTGGTCACTCGGGAAGGGAATGAGCTCTACCACTGTGTCATATACCTGGCCCCTGGGGACTACCACTGCTTCCACTCCCCCACTGACTGGACTGTCTCTCATCGGCGCCACTTCCCAGGTAGACACAGGACTGGCCTTTGGGTGGGAGCTGCCTCTGTGGGCTTCATGCTGAGGCCCTCACTTTCTTAGTGTCAGGGGACCAGGCTCCAGGCTGGGGTCATGCAGACCAGGAGTTGACCACTTCAGGCTGGCTGGGCAGGGGACTCTGGAAGCCTGGTCTGCACTTGGAATGACACTGGGGCAATAGGTCATGAGTCCTGCTGGGTCTCAGGCCATCCTGGGGTAGACATACTGGGCTCTGAGGAGGGAGTATCATGTTCCCTGCCTCCACAGGCTCTCTGATGTCAGTGAACCCTGGTATGGCCCGCTGGATCAAAGAGCTCTTCTGCCACAATGAGCGGGTGGTCCTGACAGGAGATTGGAAACACGGCTTCTTCTCGCTGACAGCTGTGGGGGCCACCAATGTGGGCTCTATCCGCATCTACTTTGACAGGGTAAGCAGAATCCAGGCCCTGTCAAAGTTCACTTGCTCCATCTGCCATGCAGCCAGGTCCACTGGGCCTGAAATTTTAGGAGGGCCTTGCTTGTAGGAGAGCTGGAACCAGGCATGGCTATGCTAAGCAGCTACTCAGAGGGGTGTCTCTGCCCGCCAAGACCTCTCTCTCTCCTTTCCTCCCACCCACTTTGCTGCCACTTATTCCTCTTTCTGGAAGCAACTGGGAGAGATCGAGGAAATTAACCTTCCTGCCTGGTCCTTTACCATGGTCAAAGTGAGAGTGAGGAGGGAATAGGAGTATTAAGCTTAGGATGGGTCATGCAGACTAAGAGTTGAGCATGTGGGAATATGCCCACCCTGTTTAGGCAGAGCTGGCCTGAATGGAGAGAGAATCTGGTGCCCATCTGCCCTGGAGCTGCCTTTTTGGGTGTGTCTGACTCCCCAAGGCTACTGGCCTTGCACCATACCTGCTAAGAACAGCTGGGTCTGATTTCTCCACGTCCCTCTCAGCCCCGGTTTACAGCAGGTGTCAGGACTGTTGGTGTAATTTGGTTGGACCAAGCTCCCTGACCCTGAGATGTAGTCCCCATCACCCTTTCTGAGCTGGGCTGGATGGTGGTGAGAATGAGCAACACGATTCCAAACACAGGTGGGGTGGCATTCCTTGTTCCTGGGCCCCCTCCAACCCCTGCCCCATTTCTCCTCCCCAGGACCTGCACACGAACAGCCCAAGGTACAGCAAGGGCTCCTACAACGATTTCAGCTTTGTGACGCATGCCAACAAGGAGGGAGTCCCTATGCGCAAGGGTGAGCACCTGGGCGAGTTCAACTTGGGCTCCACCATTGTGCTCATCTTCGAGGCCCCCAAGGACTTCAATTTCAGGCTAAAAGCAGGACAGAAGATCCGCTTTGGGGAGGCACTGGGCTCCCTCTAGGTCTTCCTCCTGCCTATGACTGCCAAGGGAGCTTTACAAAGGAACATGAGGGTCTTTTATAGAAGCCCCCAGGGGTTCCCAGGCAAAGGAGTCACCTCAGGTGTGTGTGTGTGGCGGGGAGGGTTGATCCAGTAGAACCTGAACTATTCACTCCTGCCTGTCCCAGAGGTAAAGACAAGATTCTGGCTCCTTCTCACGAGGCAGCCAGGGCTCCTGTCATGCCTGAGTCCTACCCTACAGAGAGAAAAAGTATAGGTATGGATCTTTTAAAATACTGTATAAACTGGAGACTCTGCATCTCCTGGTTGTGTTCAGTTGGTCTTGGATATTGTTAGTAGATGGTAAGTGCAAACATGCCCCCTAGCTGTTCCTCCCCATAATTAACTGGGAAGTTTTGTTGGCCCCTTTGGCATGGACTTTGTGGACCCACACTCCCTCCCAGAGCAGGCTACATGGTCTTCATGACAACCAGTTTCCAAACCTGCCTCACCCTGCTTGATGGAAAAGCAAAATCTTTGCATTTGGGGCTGAATGCTTTGCCCTGGACTCTGCCAGGATCTTCCAAGGATGGTGACTATGACATGGACCTTTGCAGACCCTGAGGAGTGACCTTCCAGAGCTTCCTTGCAGCAGGCAAGACCAATTAATGCCCCACCTGGTGGCCAGAATGAATGGGGCAGGCAGGGGGTCGAAGCCTAGTTGGGGATTGAGGAACTGGTGTCCCTGTCTCCAGATCCAGCCTTACAGGAAGTAGGGAAAATTGCTGCTGCTGTTCCAAGGACTGTGTTGAAAGCTATTGGTGTATGGTGGATCAGTACTTAGAAAAACCTGTCCCAGGTGACAGGTTTGCAGGCCTTGAGCCCAGTGGTGGGGACAGAACCAGGTTTCATGTTGATCCTGGGGATGCTGCGAATTTCTCCCACAGGAGAAATCATTGAAATTTTTCAACTGTATCAGTAGCACAGTATTTTTGTATGAAAAGTGGGAGACTTCTGAACAGTAATACATTTAATTGCAAGACATTTTGAAATAAAAAAGTTTGAAACTCTTTGTAGCTTTGTATTATATTCCTGAAGGTGGCTTGAGGCCTTCCCTGCAGCAGGGTACCTGTCTTCCCTGGGGTAAGCCCACTAGCACAGAGCCTGCCGCAGGGCCTGGATGCGCTCAATGCAGGTACTGATGGGTTGGCGCTGGGCCTGGAGCTCCTTGGCCAGTTGCTGGATCTGTAGTTCCACCTGGGGGTAGGGAAGCAAAGGCCCAGCTGAGGAAGCACAGTCAAGGGAACAGTCCCTGGGGCTAGCCTAGGGCCTCACCTCTTCCAGTTCTTTCTGCACTCGCTGCTCTTCATCCTGGTCCTCAGGCCTAGGCTCCTCCCGGCTCAGCTCCAGCCATCTGCGCAGGCTGCTTGCTTGTCGCTGGCAGGACCTGAGGATGGGGACACCCTGCCAGCTTGGGTCTTTTTTCTCCTCTGGTTCTGGGAATTGAACCTAGGGGTACTCTGCTGACTGAGTAACCCCCAGCCTTTTTTTTTTTTGAGGAGGCAGGGTTGCCAGGATTGGCCTCAAACTTGTGATCCTCCTGCCTTAGCCTCCCAAGTAGCTGGGATTACAGGAGTATACCACCACTCTTTGCCAAGAAACCAAACTGAAGCTGAGTCATCAGCTAATTCTGATGTGAGAGGTATGGGTTGGAGGGAGAAATTTCTAAAAGGCTCCCTTCCCTGAGCTGCAGGCCCTGGTGAGGCCAACATTTTTCCTCTCCCAGCCTTTCTCGACCTTCTACAGCAAAGAGCAACTCAGGTGGGCCCAGGTAAAAACTCTTCCTTCCTCTTCCCCCTGTGCAGAGCTGTGAACAAGGGGACTAATCTGTTTTCCTCACATTTCTGAAGTTGCTGCATGTTGACAGTCCCCAAACCACTATGTGCAGATGAGACCCCGGCCTACCTGTCCTCTGATACCTTATCAGCTTTACAATCATAACCACTAGATAAGCAGAACCCAACCAGGGTTTTGCAGTTTCTCACCCCCCACTGAAAACCTCTGTCCTGAGGTAAGGCCATCTGTTGGGTCTTCCTAAGCAGGGGGGAAATGTGCTATACCTAGAGATGTTCCTGACAGCACACACTGGTCCCACCCCTACCGCAGACTCATGGGTCCTGGCAGCTGGCTGGCAAGAAATGGAACCTTCTGCCTTCCCAGGCCACTCCTCTTCCTAACACGGGTTCAAGGGTGCATGCCAGGCCTCACCAAAGGTTCTGCTTGGTGCTCTGGTAGTGCTGTAATTGCTGCTGGATCCCCTCTAGTTCAGTCTCAAGGTTGTTGTGGCCTATGGCAACAGAATGAGCCTTGCTACTGTCCATCTTTCTCTCTCCGTCCAGGACAGGTAGCCAGTCCAGGGTGAGTGCCCACTGCCCCGGCAGGCCCCAGCTACTCACCTGCAGTTTCAAAACCAAGCCCAGGCCCAGCCCTGATGCCTGCGAAGTTCCCAGGGAGAAGCACATGGGAGTCAGGGCCACTGGCCAGATATGGGGATCCCTGAGGCTTAAGCCCAGGGTTGGTAGGCTGTTGTGACACCTGTAAAGGAAAGGAGGATACAGAGCAAGTCCTCTTCTCCCTATCTTACTACCTGCTGCCCACTTTACCCTACAGGAGTTGGGGTGACTAGGCCCTGTCCCTGACATAGTTGGGAAAGTCCCATAGGCAGCCTCCACACCTTCACAGTGCCACCTCCTGTATGGGTGCTTCTTAGCACTATTAGGAACAGCCATTTCAAACCTGGCTTGGCCTTCCATCCTCACCTTGTTCTGGACTTCTGACCTTGCTAAACTGGGACTTCAGTGACAACAGTGGTCAGAGGCAATTGTTTTCCCTGTTCCACCCACACTGCAGCTGCCTCCATTCCCTCCCATATCCCCTCTTGTCTTAGAAGAGTAGACTTGTCCCTCCTATCACTGCCAGTCAGGAACACCACCCTCTGGACCCCACCCTCCATCCCAGCCATACCGTTGTGACCCACCAAGGTCAAACACACAGGAAGTGGCTCCATATCCACCCTGTGCCTTTTGGGCACCTGCTTCTTAGATGGCCTGACCCTGTGACTGTCACTTCCACTATACCCTCTGGTGCTCTCTGTCCACTCTGTGCTCTCTAGGTGACCTTAGTGGTTCCCAGAGATTCATCTTCAACCTCCACTGAGGACTTCCAATCCAGGTCTCAGGCCCTGACCTCTTTTCTGGGGCCAATCTTGCTTTCTCTCAAACTGACAAGGTCAAAGGGACTCTTGGTGCTTCACCTGAAACCAGGCCCCATCCTATTTTTCTTTCAGAACTCATTCCTCCCCTAGTTACTCAGGGCAGAAACCTATGTCATCTGAAGTCCTTCCTCCTCTTCCTTTTTACATTCACCAGAGCAGGTCCTGCCTAGTTGGCTTCTCAGAGAATCTTTTCATCCCTAGTGTTTGGCCTCAGCATCCAGGTCACCACAGCCTGGATCACATAGCTCACAGCAGCCCAAACACACAGCACCAGAGGGAGCACAGGTTGGAAACAGATGTGGTACCTCTGCTACAGCTCTCAACAACTTTCTCCTCTTCCCAAATTCCACACTTTCCACTAGTGGCCTGCCTGATCCCTGGATCTGTGGTCACTCTATGGGTCTGCACACAGGATTATTTAGAAGTCCTGTTTTGAGGACAAAAGCTTCTGAAGGACGGGGCCATGGCAGGCTGCTGTGTTTCTTGGCCCTGAAGTGCAGAGGTACCTACACTTGGTAGATAAGTGGACCCTCCCCATGTCCTTCCATGCTAGTGTGTTCCGAAAACAATGAGTACAACTGTAGCTATAGCACAAGGGCACCAAGAAGAGCACCAAAGTCCAGACCAAAGAATGGGAGCTGTGACGTGGTCTGGTGATGGACTCACCTTGGTCAATGCTTCTGCCCCATAGGAGATGGAGGAAGGAGGCAGCAATTCTGGGCTCAGACCTACTACAGTGGGAAGCTTTGAGACAGGGGCACAAGGCAGGCCCTCAGGCAGGAAAGGCCTCCTCAGGGAAAGGTCTGCAGGCTGGGCCCCATCTTGGCCCTGTTCCTGAGGCTTCTCAGGCCTGAGCAGAGCAAAGGCAGGAACCTGATCAGGTCATGGAATCTTGCTCTGAAGAACAAGAAGGAGAGGGAGCTACCCACCATATAGCCTCCAAAACATAAGCCCCAGATGAAGGTGTCAGCTGTTCCGGGTGGCCCACAACCACATAACCTACCCTTGCCCCCTGAGGGGTACACACGCCCAAGACCGCTGGCTCTGCATGGGCTCCAGCAAGAAGTGTGGACGTCGGGGTTGCTTCCTCCCTAAGCGAGCAGTATTGCTGGAAAGAAACATGGGTCTGTGCCTTGGACAAACGGGCTGCCAGGGGCCTGAGGTCTTAGGGTGGCAGGTGCAGAGTATTGGCAGCCTCTCCAGTTTTACACAGGAGACTGAAGTTTACATAAGGCAAGGCTTTGGCCTGAGGTCAGTATGTGGAGTAGGCCTGGGTCTGGCAAACTTCCTGTAATGCCTATGAATCCCCATTCTTTGTGCTTCACCTGCACCTCTTTTGGCTTGTACAGGAATCCTGGTGACATGGGTGCTCCTCCACATCACAAGAGGTATAGCCTCAGATAGGCTGTCAGTGTGGGGCAGAGGAAGGTAGAGCAGGGTAGGGGGCCCAGGTCCAGGTGCACTCCACCTACTCAAGACCAAGGCTCTTAGGCAGCGCTGGTCATTCTGGGAGTTGACAACTGTCTTAGTAAGGGGTGTAGGGTTTGGGGATACCACCCAGGGAAATGGCCAAGGGGCAGGTGCCAGGTCACAAAAAGGGGTTTCTGATGGAACCAATTTCCCCACTACAAGAGTGAGGGGAGACTAGCAAGCCTGGTAACAGAAGGGTGTCCCAGGGGAAAGGACACCCATTTACTGACAAAAAAAAAAAAAAGGGTCTGGAAACCTCTGTTCCCTCCCCTGTGCTCTGGGAGGGATGGGATCATGATGGAAGGGAAGGGAGCTCAGTTATGACAAGGCTATTATTACTGGCCTTGTAATCCCTTATCCTCCCAGGGTCCAGTTTCCTCCCGCCTATGCATGCCAGCTTTTGCCCAAGGTGGGCATGAGGAGGAAGAGGTGTGGGTGGGGCACTCACAGCTCCAGGAGGTGGGGTTCCCCAGCAGCCAGCGGTAGGCTGCTCAGGACTCCCTGAGGCTGAGGAGTTGACGGCCTCTTGGTCTCCAGGAAGGCATCCCCAGCCCCAACAGCAATGCGATCAAGAAGGGGACCCTCAAATGTTACTCTCCTGCTGGTTATGATGGGCGCTGAGAGCCGAGACTCCTTGCCTGGGCCCAGTGCCTTCTGTTTCCAGAGCTTAGCACAATGGCAGACTGCACGGTGGAGACTGTGGGCTGCCTGCAACACAACTTCTCATCAGCTTCTACCCTGCCCTGTCCACTGTCCAGAAGAAGGAGCCCCACGCCTACCTGGACCTGCTGCTGGGCCTGCAGCTGCTGCCGGGAGGCCTTCATGCTGGCTGTGAAGCGCAGGAGCCGTGTGGCACCCTCCTGGAGGAGCTGCTGGTGGTAGGCCTGCACTGCCCGCTCCAGCCGCACCTTCTTCCTCCTCCTTTCCACCACAAAGCCCAGCCATGCAGCCCAAGTCTTCAGGGAGGGCAGCAGTTGAGGACCAAGCCTCCCTCTTGGCTCTCCCATGACCCTGGCACCTTCCCTCCACCCATGGCAGGAATAAAAGATGAAGGACCCCAGTTACCTTTGCCTGTAAGGAGAAGGACCAGAACCACAGGGCTCGTGCTGTACTTTGCTGTTCCTGTCTCCTGGCCACCAGCTATGGGCCAGAAAGACTGAGTTATTCAAAGGACCACCCTGACCACATGGCCCTATTTTCACTCTGCCTTGCTCATTTCCCTGTAACCAAGGCTTCCATTCCTCTACCAGCAAAGGTCCAACCCTAGGCCTGACTGTGAGGCACTCAACACACATGATCTGCAGATTAATGAATGACACTAGGGAAGAAGGAAAGCAAAGGGCTCTCAGAGGAGGAAAATGAAGGCAGCATACTGGGTTTGTGGGAGGAGTAGTGGAGGAAGGTGGAAGCAGGGCTGGGATGATGGCTTTCCAGCAGGGAGAGCAAGAGACTCATGGACTCAAGGGGGTTTTGTGCAGAATGAGTGTAACCCCTCTGGTTCTTCATCAGAATGCTTTTCACATTAACTTTTGGACATTACACCAATGTGTTTACTATGACGCTGTGAGAAAAAGCCGGTCTTGAAGTGATTGGCTTTCTACAGACTGCACATAGAAGGAAGCTGATGGTGCTAGCAAATGGAGGGATAGAGGAAGGGAACACTGGGACAAGGGCCAAATAAAAGACAAGTAGAGAGGTGGATTGAGAGGGATGCAGGGAGAGGTATCATGCTGCCTCCCACCTGCTGTTTCCACTGGCAGAAGCAGGCTCTGCTGAGTCTCTGCACCAGGAGCTGGGTGCCCTGCATCTGCAGAAGCTGGGAGAGAGCAAGTACACAGGGAGTCAAGTATCCCACACACTGGTAGGGCCCCCATCTCTGACAAGTCAGGGTGAACCAGGTTTCTCTCCTAAGCCATCTTCTCCCTAGGACATGACCCAGTTCTGAGGTCAGCTACCCGCAGCATCCACTAAATGCCCAGACAGGATCCCAAACAACCCAGCACCCAGGCAGCTGCCTTGAGTTCTATCTAGAGAGAGCTTCCCTGAGAGGTGGTCTCTTGGCCCAAACACTGCCTGCCACATGGGGGAAACTTGACAGCTGCTGCCACCTGCCTCACCTTTTTCCTGACACACCCAAGATGGTACACCTTCCACCACGCCACCCCCTTTAGCAGCAGCTGCCGTCGGTGATGCTGGGCTGCTCTCTCCAGCTGGGCTCTCTGCTGGGCTGCTCTCTGGCTGCAATCTCGCCAGTTCTGAAACCAGGTCCGGAGATATCCTAGGGCAGATGCAAGCCAGAGTTTGGCCTTTTGTAGGATTTCTACAAGTCACAATGCAGTGGGGAGGTTTAGAGATCAAAGAAGGTGGTATGGGATAGTCAGGATGTCCAGCCCTCTGTGAGTAAAACTACCACATGTGCACCATGGCCACTTTGTAAGGACAGTTAGGCCACTTTCAGTGACTATGAGCACTGTGAGAACTGGGACCAGACTTGTTTATTGCTGCCTTACAAGGGTATACCCAGCACAGACTATACTCCACCTCTCAGAGTCACACGTGACGTAATGCCTTGGTCTGCAGAAGGGAGCCTCCTGCTGGAGCTCAAGCTTGGAGGAGGAGATAGCCTCATTTCACCAGATGAAACCAAGGCTCATTCAAGTCATCCTGAGCCGTGACCAGATAGGTCTGCCAGCATGTCCTGATTCCCTGGACCCTGTGGGCAAGGGCCAGCCACATCCTGCATTTTATTTTTGTGTCACTAGATTCTCCCTTTGGTGAATTTTCTTGGGCCCTGTAAGAAGTTTCTTTTCTTAGAAAAGAAGAGGGTTGATACTGGGGCACTCATGATACACAGATGGTAAGCCCTCCAGGACCCACTGCAGAGGGCAGGGAAGGAAGGAATCACAAGCTGGGAGCCAACTGTTTGCACTATGCACTGATACATCTTGGGAAGGTGTCTTTTATCTACCTATATATCCATATAATTTCACTGAATTCCCCATAAGAGACAACCATGAGAGGTAGGTACTATATCCCCATTTTACAAATGAAGAGACAGAGAGGGGGTCGTGCCTGAGATCACATAGCCAGATTATGACCCTGAGCCTGCAACACTTCTTTTAGTTTTTAAGAAATGGGGTTTCTTGGGGCTGGGGAGATAGCTCAGTCGGTAGAGTGCTTGCCTTGTAAGCACAAGGCCCTAGGTTCAAGTCCCCAGCACCCAAAAAAAAAAAAAAAAAAAAGAAATGGGGTTTCTTTGTGTTTCCCAGGTTGGCCCCAAACTCCTGGGCTCAAGCAATTCTCTGCCTTCCAAGTATCTGGGACTATAAGCATACTCCACTGCACCTGGCTAAGCCTGTACTTCTTAAGCACTCCATAATGTCTTATTCTATCTTCTTCTTAGTCCCTCCTCCCCAGCATCCAGCCAAGATGTACCTGAGACTTAGACCTTAATCTAAACCAAGAAATTGACCCCCAGGTATTTATTGTGCACCAACTAATTGCTTCTTGGCCTTTTGGCTAAGATCAAGTATACTGTGCACCAACTATGCGCAGTGTCTTGTTGCTCAGCCTCCTAAGTCTCTGTGCCATCTGTAATGGTTATGGCAAACCCAGGGCCTGCTATGTGCCACCACTCCCTTCTAAGGAAAGTCCTGCAGAGAAGCAACTTCAGGCTATGCCATCTAAGTTCCCACCATGACCAGGAGTGGGCACCTGACCTACAGTAGCTGATCCAAACCGCATCGGGTGTAAAAACTCTGCCCAAACAGAAGCCAAGGAATGAGCTAAACCTCTCACTTCTTTCTAAGAAAAGAACTAGAAATACAGAGGTGGGATCTGCATTCATCAGCACACACCACAGTCGGGACCCAACCAAAGTGGAACAAATTCTATTAAAGTTAACAACTTGACTGACTCTCTATGGTCCAATTTAAACCATTTCTGATTATTACTTTTGTTTGTATTTTCGTCTATTCTAACTATAGGCTGCCCACTTCAGAGTGTCAGATTCCCCACCCCCCCACCGTGGGCACAACAGTGTTAAAAGACAAATCCCCACAGGTCTTTTCTGTGTCTGGGCACCTTGTGCATAAAGGCATAGATTCCTGTCATAGACTATCTTTCTGAGGATGTTTATTATACAGCATGAGTAGAACTTCTTGCTCAAAGGAACAGAGCAAGTATCTAGTTCCAGAACATAAAAGCATCCAACTACACAAGAAGAGAGGGCCCTAACCACCACAGGGGCTGACCCAATGAGCAGCTGTACTCAGGAGGGTCTTTTCCATCAAAACACACCCACTGCCAGGTGAGATGGCTTGTAATTCCAGAAGCTCAGGAGGTGGAGACAGGAGGATTCCAAGTTTGAGGCCAGTGAGGCCCTAAGCAGCATGGTGAGACCCTGTCTCAAAAAAAAAAAAAAAAAAAAAAAAAAGGTGGGGGGAGGGGATGGTGGAGGTAGTACTGAAGATGTAGCTCAGTTACAAAGTGTCCCTGGGTTAAATCATCAGTAACAAAAACAATAACAACCCACCCAAACCCACACCTGCTTAGCTGGGGTCAGTGGCACACACCTTTAATTACAGCACTCAGGAGGATGAGCCAAGATCACAAGTTCAAGGTCAGCCTGAGCAACTTAGCAAGACTGCCTCAAAAATAAACAAAGAGGGCTGGTGACATATCCCCTGGGTTCCATCCTCAGTAACACATACATACACACACACACACATAAACACTCCCTGACTTCTAGCACTCCTCCATTCCAGCTTCATTTTTTAATTTCCCCATGGATCTCAAGCTTTGGCCTTCCATTTTCATACAAGCTGCATGGGAATCCATTGGGAAGGAAATTTTATGACATACTGGACTGAATAGCACCCCCACACCTCAAAGACTCATGTCCTTCATGGAACCTGATAATAAATGCTTATTCGGAAATATGGCCAGTGTGCATTTAATAATGTCACACTAGAGCAGGGTGAGCCCTGAATCCAATGTGTGTGCTGGGGGTGAAGCTCAGTGGTAGATCACTTGCCCAGCACACGTAAGGCACTAGGTTTAATCCCCAACACTGAAGGAAAAAAAAATCAGTATGCGTGGTGTCCTTATGAAACCTAGAGACAAGAAGAGAACATCAAGTGAAGATAGAGGATGAAGTTGGAGTGTTGTATTTACATGAACACCGAAGATGGCTGGCAGCCAAAAGAAACTAGAAAACTCAAGGAAGGATCCTCCCCAGAGCCTCTGGAGGGAACAAGTCCTTCTGACATCGTGCTTTCTAGCCTCTAACAGAGAGAGAATACTTTCTTCTTGTTTGAAGCTTCTCAGTTGTAGGGAGCAAATGGAACCCAAGACAGTTCTGTGTCTTTCACACTCCTTTTAATACTTCTTGCTTCCAGGAGCCTCACTTACCCCTATCTAGGACCTTCCGAGCCTCTCTGAGGACATCTGCCTTTTGCTGTCGGTAATATATCTGCACTGAAGCTACCTTCCGCCACTGGACCAGGACCTACAGGCAGGCAAAGAACATTGATCACTTCATGCCCTGACTTCTGAGGACATATGAGGTCTGTGATGGTGGCTCCTCATGAGGTGAAGCCGAAAGGTTCATGTTTGGCTCTGACACACATTCCAAGAAGCACCTGCTATCCACAGACCATCCATATAGACCCAAGGCCCCTCTCAGTCCCTCAGAGGTGCTGGGACTTAGAAATCAGAGGATTTAAACTTTATACCATCCCACAGAGAAATAAAGTAGTTACACAAGCTGTAATTCTATTATTATTTGTTAATCAGATCATATATAGCATATATACTCTTTCCTATTAGAGGTACATACAAAATCACAATAACAAAATACTTTGAAAAGTCAGGCAGCCAGGGGAAGCCTGGGCCTGTTTCACAATCATGATCTCCATTTCCACCAAAAACATCTTCTTTCCAAGCCTGGAATCTTAGTTTGGATCTCCCTTCCTCATTCCAGAGGAGGGGATAGCTTTAGAGTTTTTCTGAGAACAGACTGGCCCTTGACCAGATACAGTCGCTCCTCTTCCACAGTAGCTTCAGTTGCAAGACTGGCCCCTATCTGCTTTATTCTAAAAAACATCTGGGGCTCAGGAACTACCTGTCATTCCATTTGTTTGACCTGCCTCTTTCTTGTAACGTGTTTTCTTCCCACAGCCATGTCCTGCCACTGTCCCCATCCCCAGAGCTTAGGACCAGCCCTACCATGTGACATTTTCCCATACCCATTCCAGTCAAAAGAACAAGGCTGTGGTTTAGTCATTTCCCATTGAAGATGACCAAAGACCTTACAATTCCTGGATGCTCTATGCTTTCCAGAAAGCCTCTGAGGTCATAGGACCTGTAATGATGATGGGCAGAAGCCAGTGTCCTCTTACAGGTCAGGAGACTGACTTACATAGTTTCTCCCAGTGGAAAACAGGTTCTGATAAGAACTAGTCCACTTACTATGTGCCATGCTTTTATTGTAATGGGCATTGGTTCATACTTTAGTAAAAATAAACCTGCAGACGAGGATGTATGTCTGTGTGCTAGAGGAAGGTTACCCATTTTTTGGGTTTCTTATTCAGTGCTAATCTCTGGCACCAGTCCCTACCCCACACCCTGGCTGGAACATGGTCCTCAAATCCCCTGGATGAGAGTCTTGCCTCCCTGTACCTCACCTTGGAACACATGGTCCTTCTATAGTGGGCACTTGCTTGCAAGATTTTTCTGGCCTCATCCGCACGGGCCACTGTGTTCTCTCTCCAACGACGTAACACCCATCTGCAGGTACAAGGCCAGGCCAGGACAGGTGACCTCAGTACAGAGGGACATGGGAGGCTTCTGTGAATTGTTCCTCATTCTCTCTCCATACCTGAGTCGGTACTCTCCATGCCTCTGAGTATCTGTTTCATTGACACCCAAGTTCATGCTCATGTCTACATTCAATAAACAAATGCTAGGTACACCTGTTCTGTGCTAGATACAAGGTGAGTAGCCAGTACCCAGTAGTGCACAAGACCAAACACCATATCCTCAGAAGTTTAAATGATATAGGGAATGTGGAACCCTAACGGTGATGATAATATAGGTGATTCACAGCATAATAAGAAAAGTAGAGAGAGATAGGGAAGTTGGGGAAGGAAAACTAAAACCCAGTGTGTGCTTGCTGCAGAGTTAGCGAAGGACCAGCTGGTCTTTAAGGGACCCCAGAGGAGTGATGGAGATGTTGAAAGCTCACAAGGTTCTTAGCCCAACAGGCCACCTAGAAAAGCATGTGCTGAACATATACAAAAGGAAGGAAAAGAGAGAGGGAAATGAGGAAGGCCTAATGGGAAGGAATAAGTTTAGAGCTTAGCTTAGAAGGAATGGAGGGTGGGCCATAAGTGCCCTGCAGAGGTGAGCAATGCAAATGATCTTTAAGGGCTGGAAAATGACTCTTCATAGTCAACTGTGAGGGGACCATCTGGGAACTGATAGGAAAGGGGATCTGCAGGCTCCAGGGCAGAAGAGTAAATGGTGACTTGAGAGGTTTTGCAGGCATCCAGGGAAGTTACTTTCTAAGGCCTTACCCTGACAACAGAAGGAGTTCATGATATACTGAAGTGAAGCAGTAAATGCAATGCTTTGCTGTGGAAAAGTGAGAACCACAATTTGAGCAGTAGGACCATCCTCTGCTTCACCCAAGGCAGGAATCTATAGTCTGGCTCTGTTCCCTTCTTCCTGAGCCTGAGCCCCAAAAGATCCTCAGGAGACTCACCCCAGCAGCTGCTTGTTGTATTGGCTCTCCCTGGCTGCCACCTCCTGTAGGATGCTCTGTACCTTGCCCTGGTAAGCCTGTAAGAGACAAGGAGGACTGGAGGCCACTCCTGAGTCCACACTGCCCCACATTCCAGAGCCTTTTTTTTCTGTAGGGCCATGCACTTTTTTTCACTTTGCCCAGTAAGAAGAGACCCTGTGGTTTTGAGAGTCACTGTCTCAGGTACCTACACTGTTTGAAGCTTGTCCAATTACTCTGGGGAGGGACGGGAAGAACAAGGGAAAAAACTATAGAGTTTCCAGAAACATCCCCTGCCCATACAACAAAGTGATCTGGAGGAAAGAGGTGGTTCCTACCAGCCACTTCTGCAGTGCCCTGCGCAGTGAGGCACGCTGGCCATGCAGGTCCGCTCGCATCAGCTTCTGTTGCTCAGTGGCCCGCAGGGCCAGGCACTGTGGACAAAGGAGAAAGCAGCCACCTGGACTAAGGGATGAGGTGGGGGACTGCTTCAGTTCTGCTGCCATGTTACACTCCATTTGTGTGAGCTCACATAAGGTACTTACCCTCCCTGAGTCTCAGTTTCCTCATCTGTAAATATGTGCTTCTGAGGGGTTTTGTGAGGACTAAATGAGGCAAGTCCCTAACTTATAGTAAATGCTCAATCACTGTTATCTTAAACATTTTATACACTCAACAAGGTCCCTATAAAGGGTTAGATTAGGAATTTGAGATTCAGTAAATTCACGCAAGATCAGCCTGGTACCTAAAAAAACAAGGAGTCCTGAGCCAATCCTATCACAAAAGTGAACTGACCCAGGGCAGGCAGCAGATGAGGCAGTGCCAAGGAGCCCATCTGTCTGCTCTGAGTCATGATGATACATAGCTCCACCTGTCCAAAATCCACTCTTGGGTGGTGCGTGTGCCAAAGCCTTACCTCCCTCCACCTGTTCCAGGCCCAACGCAGGAGCCGTACCAAGTAGAACTCTGCAGCCAGCACCCTGCCCAGCCTCCTGCAGGATGACAGGTGGACATCAGCCATGTAGCCCAGATCCAGGTGGAGGCCTCTTGATGGGTCCCCTTAGTCTCTGGCCCCTACTTAGTGGTTAAGTTCTGGTGGGGACTGAAGGCCCTCTCTAAAGAGCTGCCAAAGGACTTGGGCTCTTTCCCAGAAAGGTACACATGTAATCAAATTTTTGTATTACAATTTCATAGGGTCTTAAGTCTATTCCCTGGCCATAGTCACTTCAAATGGGCCCCCACTAGCAAGATAATGGATAGGACCTCCCAGATTCACAGAGCGCTTCTGTCCCAACTGAGATCCTGAGGCTGGAAACACCATGAAGGTATCCAGAGATCCTCTCACTATAGTCTTGGTTTTACTAAGACTATTTCAGGTTGAATTTCTGGAACTTACAACCAGTCCAAGTTAGCACCTAGACTAGACAGGCACTTGGAGCCAATCTTGCTGCTATGGTCCAAGCTGGCCTGGGTGGGAAGGGTTTCTGATACAGAACTGATCACTCACTCTGTTCTGAGCCCTTGGGCACTCTCCCTCCATGTGTGGAAAACGTTCCTGAGCTGTCCATGGTGGTGGTGGGCACAGGCCACTGCTTGCCACTCCTGTTCTTGGTGACGTGTTGCTGCCTGCTGATGCCAGGTGGACCAGGACCTACGAAGAAGCTGCCGCTCTGCCTGAAGGATGGCCTGAGGCAGAACAGGAGGAAGAGAACAAAACAAGTCAGGTAGGAGGTCAGCAAAGAAACCAGGAAAGACTCCACAGGTCATGAGTAATGACCAAGGCAAAACAAATGGATTTTCAGGTGTCCTGGCCCAGAAGCTGTCTATCAAAACTCTACTGACAATGGACACAGATGTCCAGAACCTGCTCCTGGCTCATAAGTTACAAAAAGGAACCCTGCAGTGTGGGCCTGAGCTCTGTGCAACTTCCTGATGAGGCAACACAGTGAGAGCAGGGTTTAAAACAGGTCCTACCCCTCCAGGAACGTCCTCAGGGACAGTCACTTACCATTCTCTCTGCCAAGCGGTTTTCTCGATGCTGAAACATCTTCTGCCACCAGATAGCAAACACTTGCTTTTCTAATGTCTCCCTAAAGACAAAAAAGAAAAACTGAATAGTAGTAAAGCACATTAAAAAAAAAAAAAAAAATCCAACAGAAAAACAAGTTCCAAATAATTGGATTTGTCCCTGATAGCTCAGTTGAGGGAAAAGGAAAACAAAGGGAAGGAATGCAGACAATAATGCCACCCATAAAAAAATTCCAAACCAACATTTTCCCAGGTATTTCTGGCATCAGTCTAGTTTTTGCACAAAATGAGAGAGACTGACTCTGAGGCTCTAGTTTTCCATTAACTCTACTCTGAATTACTAACACTGTCCAATGATTACTCATGAAAGCTTTTCCAGTGTGTACTAACCAGTCAAGAAACTTCTACATCAATCCTTGTGGAGACAAGAGTGACCAGAACCCCAAGGCTGAATAAGCGGGTTTAAGGTAGGCCTCAGAACACAGCATTTTAAATTTAGTATTCTAGGCCAATTGAATAGACACGTTTAGGAACCACTGTTTTGTCACTACTGCCTAGACCCACCTGCTCACCATAATGGCAAATTCTGCAAAAGCAGTGCCAGGACCATTGACAGGTACTGAGGACTACATATTGGCAAAGTCATGAAGACTAATGCTGGGTGCCAGGGGAGTTTCACTTTCAGCTATGACAGTCCCTGGTCCTGGCACCTGACCTCCCTTCATGTATTAAAAAACTAAATTAGGGGCTGGGGTTGTGGTTCAGTGGTAGAGCACTCGCCTAGCATGCATGAGGCCCAGGATTCGAACCTCAGCACCACATTAAAAAAATAATAAAATAAAACAAAATAAAGATATTGTGTCCACCTACAACTAAAACAAAATATTAAAAAAAAAAAAAAACTAAAACAACAGTTTTCAGGCACTGGACAACAGGAAGTGAAAATTCTGATACTTGAGATAAAAAACATGCAAGGTTAGCCCATAGATTGCCCAGGCTTTGTGTCCGGGGGTACTTCCAGATAAAAGGGGCATGGGAAGCCAAGCAGCACATGAGTCTCAATGAACATAGGAAGCAGAGATTGGAGGTTTAGAGTGCTTAAAGGAGCTAGAATTTGGGATTGGTCTATTGGAAAGGAGAGAGTTGAACAAAGGGGAATACCCAGAATTTTACTGAGGTTTTTCCTGGTCCTCAGATGAAGGCAGACTCCCTGAGTCCCAGCAAAGAGTGGCTCCTGCAAGGCCAAAGGCCAAAAACAGACACCAAAGGTTGGACAAGAATGGCCTAACCAGAGTGGAGAGAAAAAAACAAAAGCTAAGATCATTTCCACTTCACTTGTACTAGAAACATGCTAAAGACTAAAGGGAAATGATACAAATGGAAACTTAATCTATAGGAAGAAGCAAAGAACACTGGAAATGAAAAATATGAGAGTAAATATGACAATTTTTTTCTTCTCAATTTTTAGAAAGACTTCAATTATTAAAAGCAAAAAAATATGGTTTGTGGGGTAAAAAACTATATATTGTAGACATTTTCAACAAATACCATCAGGGATGGGAAGAAAATAAAGCTTTACTGCTTTTGCTGTCTTACACTTGACATGAAATGGTGTTAATTCTAGTAGAGCTGTAATTAAGTTAAGGATGCACACTGTGATCTCTAGAACAATTTAAAAACTACAATGGCAACTATAATACACCAATAAATATGTATAAATAGAAAATATACAAATAAAAAAGTGAAAAAATTTAAAATAAAAACTACAATGATATAGAGCTAAAAGAAATTCAGGAAGTAAAATGGAATACTAAAAAATTTTAAATGTCCCCTAAACAATGCAAAAAGGGGAAAAAGAGAAAAAAACCAGACCAACTTTAGTTCACTTACTCATATCATGATTACATTAACTATAAATGAACCAAACACTATAATTAAAAGGCAGAGATTGTCAGACTGGATTACAAAAATTAAGAAACAATTACATGTTGTTTATAGGAGACATGCTTTATTAAATATGAAGACATAGATGAACTGGAAGTAAAAGAATGGAAAAATCACACAAACGGTAAACATGAAAAAAGCTGGAAAGAATACATTTATATATATAAGTCAAGACAGACTTTGAGAAAAAAACATATTACCAAAACTAAAGAGGTTCATGTCAAAATAATACCAGGGGCAATTCATTAGGAATACATAACAATCCTAAATGTATATATATAAATAACAAAGTTCCTAAATACATGAAGCAAAACTGAAAATATTACTGAAAGAAACAGATAAATATGCAAACATAAAAAACCTGTAAGGGCAGAAAATTTGAAGATGATTATCAAGCAATTTGACTTACTATTTAAGAACACTGCACCCATCAATTGTGGTATAAACATTTTTTTTAAGTGCACATGAAATGGTCACCAAAATAGGCTACATATATTGGACCATAAAATAAATGTCAATAGAGTTAAGAAATTGAAGTTATATGAGATATATTTTCTGGTCACAAGAGAATTAAATTAGAAATTTAGAACAATAATATATAAGGAAAATTCCCAATTATTTGGGCATTCAGCAACACACTTCTACATAAACCATGGGTCTAGGAAGAAATCACAAAGGAAATGAAAATATACTTTTAATTGAATAATAATGAAAATATATCAGAATTTGTGGGATGCAGGCAAAACAGAAGTAAATCTTATAGTTCAAAATGGTTATATTTGAAAAGAAACATTTAAAATCAGTAATATAGCAAAAGTTGATCATCTGCACTTCTACCTTAAAAAGGTAGAAAAAGGAATGCAAATTAATCCAAAGTAAGTAAAATAAAGGAAAATATTAAAAAGCTAAAACCATGTAACAAAAAATAAGCAAACAAAGCAAAGAGTTGGGATTTTTAAAAAACCAAACAAACCTGTTTAAAAAGAAAAACACTAACAAAATCAGGAATGACAAAGACTCTATTTACACTGAAGGAAGCAAAAGACACTACTATGAACAGCTTTCCACCAATGTATTTGATAACTTAGATGAAATGAAAACTTTCTTGAAAAAGTGTTCAAAAACTGACACAAAATGAAATAGGAACTTTTTGTAGCTCTACATCTATTCACAAAATTAAATCTGTGATTGAAAACCTTTCTATAAGAAAAACTCTCAGCCCAAATAATTTCACTAGCAAATTCCATTGAAAAAAAATTCAAAGAAAAAACGTTATTGATCTTACATAGTCAGAAAATAAACATTACCAAAATGCAAACCTATATGTAAAAATTCTTAACAAAATACTAATAAATCAAAATCATTAATTATGCTGGAGATCCTAGCCAGTGCAACAAGAACAACAGCAAAAAACACATGCAGTTTAGAAAGAAAAAAGCTATCTTTATTTGTATACAACATGATTGTTTATGCAATTATTAGAAAAGACAAACTACTAAAACTAATAAGTGAATTTATAAAGGTTATGGAATACAAGGTATCAGTTATTTTTCTAGACACTAGAAGACGATAATTAGAAAATGAATTTTAAAAATAATTCCATTTACACTAGCATTAAAAACTACAAGGTATTTAGGAATAAATTTAATAAAAAATACATATAAAACCTTCACACAGCCAGGAGTAGTGGCACAGGCCTGTAATCACAGCAGCTTGGGAGGCTGAGGCAGAAGGATCAAAAATTCAGTCAGCCTCAGAAACTTAGTGAAGCCCTAAGCAACTCATTAAGCCCCTGGTTCAAAGTAAAACTTAAAAAGGGCTGGGAATGTGGCTCAGCTGTTAAGCACCCCTAGATTCTAGATTGTTCAATCCCTGGTATCAAAAAAAAAAAAAAAAAAAAAAAAAAAAACCCTTTATGCAGTGAAGGGAGAAATGTATCAGATTTCAGTAAAATCCCAAACAAAATTCCAGGAGAATTATTTATAGAAACTGGCAAACTGATTCTACAATTTATATGGGAATGCATATAGACTGAGAATACACAAAACAGTCTTGAAAAAGAATAAAATTGAAGGACTTGTCATCTTGTTTCAAAAAAATATGAAGATACAGTTAATCAAGACAGTGTGGTAATGACATAAATAAACAGAATATTCAGAATTAGATACAAACTTATGTGGCCAGATGACTGTCAACAAAGGTGCAAAAGCAATTCAGTAGCAAAAATCCTGTAAAAATATCTTGAATGGAATGCTGATCATCAAGGTGCATAATATGTGAAAATGCATCAAACCACTTGAAATCTGTGCCTTTCACTATATATAAATTTTATATCAATGTTTTTAAAACATAAGCTAGTTTTTGTCTCATTCTCAGTATACTTTACTAGGTTAATAAATCACCATTTTTAGTTATAATTCATGAGATTCTAAATTCTATCTGTATTCCTAAGACATACCCCAAGAGGACAGAAGATAAGTATTTATTTGAAACTTAATCTGCTAAACTTCAAACCAATGCTATAAATATTTATTTACCATGACAATCACAGGTCAAACTAATTCTGAGGGCTAGAGGGACTGTTTCTATTTTTTGCTAGGCACTCTGCTTGTATTTGACATATACTATCCCATTTAGTTTTCATAACAAACTACAAGACAGGGACGATTATCAAACCATCTCCACTTTACATATGAGGAGACAGACTCAGAGAGAATGAAAAACTTCCTAAGGTTACAGAGCTGTCAGGTAGAAGAGCCAAGGTCTGAACTCAGGCCTAACCACTTCTCAGTCAGACTTCCAATTCCTGGGCTCCTTCACAAACCAGGAAGGTGAGAACTTGAAAATTGTTTTCTAAAAAGGAACTATCAAAACAGTACAAAATCAGGGCTGGGGAGATAGCTCAGCTGGTAAGAGTAAGGCCCTGAGTTCGATCCCCCCCAAAAGAAAAACAAAAAACAAAAAAACAAAAAAACAGTTCAAAATCTAGATCAGGCCTTAACCATCTTTCAAATCTCCTGTCTACTCCCTGCCTCCAATTCACTCTCCAGTCTTTTGTCTCCAGTAATAGCTCTAAAATCATCTAAGCCTGCTCCCCAGCAAAATTCCTTGTAGAGGTTCCTCTTGGTTTTGTAGAAAGTACCCTAAAAAAATTGGTCTCCACAGCATGCAAAATACAAAAAAGCAACAGAAACAGGTATAACAAATTATAAGTACTAAAGCCATTTCTCAAATGGATCTTATGCCAGATTGTATATCAATACAGGAACTAAGTAAAGGTGAATCCACTTTATCTATAGGAGACAAGACCTGTCCTCTTTTCATCTATTCCCTACGGTCCTCCCTAAAAACATTTCGTTGGCCTTTGTACTCAGGGATCCCATAGCTCTGGGTGATTCTCTCAAATCCTCCAAACTCAAGATTACCGCCACAACTTTTCCTAATGCATGCACATTCTGTCCACTCTAAGCTGATGTATATCATATTCAGGGTAATCTCCAAACTGTCACCTGCTCGAACAGATGTCCATCATGTGTCTATAGGTCCAGTTCAATCTTGTTTGGCCTTCCTCATATTGTAACTCCAGTCATTAATCTTCACCCTCTTGATTCACAGGAAGCCTCCCCCAGGTACTTTCATGCTCCCTAGTCACCTCAGCACCAACTTTGAGCTTTAGAAGAACTTGTGGTCTGACATAATTTGGACTGATCTAGCTCTTGATTTATTTTTCGATTGTTACTTGTGTATCAGCCTTATTACCTCATAAGAATTTAAAGCTCCTACAAAGTCATCAGAAAGATCTTTCCTCTTGATCAAGTGGAAATCACCTGGACTTTGGAATAGATATGAATTTAAACCCTAGCTCTGCCACTTCCTGATTGTACCATTTATCATTCTGAATGTTCTCTCAGGGCTGTGTGAGAAGGAAATTAATGAAGATAAGATGTTACAAGTGGAACAAGCTTATATTTTTTTTTATTAAAATCTTTTTTATTTTTATAGAATGCATTTTGATTGATTATACACAAATGGGGTACAACTTTTCATTTCTATGGTTGTACACATTATAGATTCACACCATTCATGTAATCATACATATACATAGGGTAATACTGTTTCATTCTACTATCTTTCCATCCCCACCCCCTACCCCATTTTCCTCTACACCATCCAAAGTTCCTTCATTCTTCTCTTTCCCTCATCACCCCCCCTCGTTATATATTGTCATGCACTTATCAGAGAAAACATTTGGCCTTTGGTTTTTTGAGCTTGGCCTATTTCACTTAGCATGAAATTTTCCAACTTCATCCCTTTACCAGCAAATGCCATGATTTTATTCTTCTTTATGACTCAGTAATAGTCCATTGTGTATATATACCACAGTTTCTTTATCCATTCATCAACTGAAGGGCATCTAGGTTGGTTCCATAATCCAGCTATTATGAATTGAGCTTCTAAGAATACTGATGTGGCTGTATCACTGTAGGACGCTGATTTTAAGTCTTTTGGGTATAAAACAAGAAGTGGGATAGCTGGGTCAAATGGTGGGTCCATTCCAAGCTTTCTGAGGAATCTCCATACTGCTTTCCAGAGTGGCTGTACCAATTTGCAACTTCACCAGCAATGTATGAGTGTGCCTTTTACCCCATATCCACGCCAACACTTATTATTGCCTGTATTCCTGATTATAACCATTCTAATTGGAGTTAGATGAAATCTTGCATTTCTCTAATTACTAGGGATGATAAGCACTTTTTCATATATTTGTTGATCGCCTGTATATCTTCTTCTTCCTTAGCCCATTTATTGATTGGGTTCTTTGTATTTAGGGTATAAAGCTTTTTAAGTTCTTTATAAACTTCGGAGATGAGTGCTCTGTCTGAAGTGTGTGTGGAAGAGATTTTATCCCACTCTGTAGGCTCTCTTTTCACATTATTGTTTCCTGTGCTGAGAAAAACTTTTTATTTCTTGTGCTATGGGGGTCTTGTTAAGGAAGTCTGGTCCTAAGCCAACGTGATGGAGATTCAGGCCTACTTTTTCTTCTATTTGGTGAAAGGTCTCAGGTCTAATTCCTAGATCCTTGATCCATTTTGAGTTGAGTTTTGTACAGGGTAAGAGATAAGGGTTTAATGTCATTTTACTGCTTATGGATTTCCAGTTTTCCCAGCACCATTTGTTGAACAGGCTATCTTTTCTCCATTGTATGCTTTTGGCACCTTTGTCTAGTATGAGTACTTATGTGGGTTTGTCTCTTTGTCTTCTATCCTGTACCATTGGTCTACCTGTCTATTTTGGTGCCAGTACCATGGCGTTTTTGTTGCTATTGTTCTATAGTAGAGTTTAAGGTCTGGTATAGTGATACCTCCTGCATCACTCTTCCTGCCCAGGATTGCTTTGGCTATTCTGGGTCTTTTGTTCTTCCACATGAATTTCATGATTGCTTTTTCTGTTTCTATGAGATTATGTCACAGGGATTTTAATTGGAATTGCATTAAATCTATATAGCGCTTTTGGGAGTATGGCCATTTTGATAATATTAATTCTGCCTATCCAAGAACATAGGAGATCTTTCCATCTTCTAAGGTCTTCCTCAGTTTCTTCAATGTTTTGTAGTTTTCACTGTAGAGATCTTTCACCTCTTTGGTTAGATTGATTCCCAAGTTTTTTTTTTTGTTGTTTTTGTTTTTTTGATTTTTTTTTTGAGGCTATTGCAAATGGAGTTGTTTTCCTCATTTCCCCTTCAGATGTTTCATCGTTTATGTATAAAAATGCTTTAGATTTATGCATGTTGATTTTATATCCTGCTATTTCCTGAATTCATTTATGAGGTCTAGAAGTTTTCTGGAGGAGTTTTTGGATCCTTTCTATAGAGAAACATGTCATCAGCAAATAGTGACAGCTTGAGTTCCTCTTTTCCTATTCGTATCCCTAAGCTTATATATTTGTTTTCTTTCTTCCATCACATAATGCCCACCACAGTGGTTGACACACAATTAGCAATTAAAGATTTCATCACTATGTTCCACCAATATGTAGTTAGGACCTGCTACAGCCAAGCTTGTCCCTATGGTAGCTAAAAAAATGCAGCTCTGCTCCTTGTCTTTCTAATATTGGTGATGACTATAATGTCAGACTTCAAAAAGTCAGCTTGCAGAATAGTAACTAAGTATTTCAGGGAAATTACACTCAAGAATGTCTGCAAAGCCAATCCAAGGGCCCACCACACTCTGATCCAGAAAGCTTATGGGCATCCTTAATGGAACTCTCAGCAGCATGGAAAAAGGACAGGGACATAAAACATAGGCTATTTTTAAAGCACTTTCAATGAAGATGGACAAAAGTATTCCCAGTGGAGACTCTGGCTGTCTTTTCCTGCTACATAAAATCAGTAAGCTCACATTATTGAAAATCCAGGAAGAAGCAGTCACTGGGGAGTTAGGAAGCTAAAAGCAAATGGGGTGTGTGGTCAACAAAGTCAGATGTGAGTGCCTACCCTGGTGCAGACAGAAGTTGTAGGGCGTACCTGTGAAAACGTGCTGCTCTTGCATTGAGGATACTTTCCTGCTGGTGTCGTCGCCAGAGTCGACTCCATGTGTGGAAGACAGCGGGCAGGGTTCTATGTTGGAAATGACTGTCTGCTCTGGCCTGCAGGAGCTAACATAAAATAATAATGTCTTTGCTTTGCTTTCTCCCCACCCTCACAACAAATGACCTTCTAGATCATATTCTTGAGAGGAGATTGCTTCTTATACCATAAAATTGAGAAAAAGATCATGTTTGATCTTTGTCAATAAGCTAGATGGAAAAGTAGAATATGAGAGCTGAAACGTAATCACTTCTTTAATTACATGTGGCCTGAACACCCCTTCATATATATAGACACAAATATGTATATATGTATTATATACTTAGACCAATACACACACATGTAATATATTTATATATATTTTTCCCTGATGCTTAAGAGATATTCATACCCATTGCCTGTTTTATTATCTGTCAGCATTTAACTCAAATATGTATGAATTTTTTGAACCTTAAAAATGTCATTAGGTGCCCTTTCCTGTGCCTTTTAAGGCTGATGCAGTGCTTTAAGAGGCTAACACTGAAGGGTAAAGAAAACCATAAAACCCAGAGAAGAGATTGCAAAACTCCTCTTTGAATCCTGTCTGGATTCAAAGCTAAAAAAAAAAAAAGAAAGAAAGAAAAAAGATGTCATTAGGCCAAGCATAATCCCAGTGACTCTGAAGGATGAGGCAGGAGGATTCCAAGTTTGAGACCAGTCTCAGCAACATAGTGAGGCCCTAAGCAACCTGGAGAGACACCATCTCAAAAAAAAAAAGAAAAAAAAAAAAAAAAAAAAAAAAAACCGAGGACGTAGCTCAGTTGTAAAGTGCTTCTGGGTTCAATACCGTGTGTGTGTGTGTGTGTGTGTGTGTGTGTGTGTGTGTGTGTGTGCGTGTATAAAAAAAGCATCGTTAGCTCTTTGCTATATGTGTTCTAAATACACATAATTCTTTCCAACCCTATAGTATGTCTTAAATTTTTTGTAATATCTACTTGTCGTACAGATTCTTTTTTTTTTTTTTTTTTTTTTGATACTGGGGACTGAACCCAGGGGCACTTAACCACTGAGCTACATCCTCCATCCTTTTTTGTATTTTATTTAGAGACAGGGTCTCATGAGTTGCTTAAGGTCTCACTAAGTTACTGAAGCTGGCTTTGAACTTGCAAACCTTCTGCCTCAGCCTACTGAGCCACTGGGATTACAGGCATGTGCTGCTGTGCCTGTTAAACAGATTCTTTAACATTTCATGTTATTAGAAAAGGCTATTCCACTGATATATCAGTAGGAAGACAGACACTGACTTAAGAATCTGTATGCCTCCATAATCCAAAACTTTGGGGGAGAAAGACATATATGCATTTAGAAGAGGTTTTAAAAATATGGCTACAGGGCTGGAATTGTAGTTCAGTGGTAGAGCACTTGCCTAGCATATGTGAGGTGCTGGATTTGATTCCCAGCACCACATATAAATAAATTAATTAATAAAGGTCCATCAACAACTAAAAAAAAATTTTTTTAAATATGGCTATAAACTTTTTTTTTCTTTTTTCCATTTTTTTATTACAAATCATAAATTTACATAGGGCAATGTTGTTTGATTCATTCTGTTATTTTTTTCCCTTCCCCCCACCCCAGCTATAAACTCTTTGATCCTCCTTCATTGAGAATTGGCTTATGTCCCCTCCCCTGGATTTTGGGTGGGATATTGATTGCTTTTTCCACTTTAACCAAAAGAGCATGGTGAAAGTGACGCCAAGTAACGGCTGAGGCTCCATGAAGGGCCACACATCTTCTGCCTTGTTCACTAGAACACTTAATTTCGAAGCCTTGATATCTGACAACACTGAGGTCACCAATCTGTGAGGAAGTTCATGTGTGGCCTTGCACCATGGCCATAAATAGACCCTCTGGTTAACACTCCCACTTGAGTCCAGTCTTTTGAGTCATTTTAATCCACGAACCAGACGTATGTGAATAAACTTCTAAATGATTCCTAGCTCCTGATATCTGAATCTTCCCAGTGGAGGTTCTAGTAATCAAGGAGCAGTAATCAGCCATTTCTACTATGTCTTACTTCAATTTATAAGCATCAGAATTCTTAAGCATAACAGAATGGTGCTTGTTTTATGCTACTGAGTTTGGGTGATTTTTTTAGTGATAGATATTCAGAACAATATGCATATGCATGTGTGTGAATGCATGGGTACATATACTCCAAACCCACACAGAGAAAAGATACCAGATTTATTCACAAAATGCCATTGTAACAGGCAAGCTTATGAATTCTTTCTCTTTTTTTCTTTATGTCTTTCTACACTTCTAAAACTTTCTACTGTGGTTGTACATTACTTTTCTTTTTACCTTTTTTTTTTTTAATTTTTTTAAAGTTGTAGATGGACACAATACCTTTATTTCATTTATTTATGTGGTGCTGAGGATCAAACCCAGTGCCTCATGAATGCGAGGCAAGCACTCTACCACTGAGCTATAACCCTCTTTTTACTTTTTCTTATGTTATTTTGAAATGTAAACAAAAGTAGAATCAAAAATTTAAGGAGTCCCTGGGAACCTGACCTCCGACTTCATCAATTAACAAGCATTTTGCCATTCTGTATGTACTACTTTCTTAAAAAAAAAAAAAAGAAGAAGAAGAAGCCCACAATATTTTTATCTTTTCTTAAAATAGAACTAATGTGCTCTTGGGACATTTATACCAAGAGGTGACAATCAAGATTATTAGCTAAAGGTTTTTAAAGGCTATGATTAAACAATGCTCTTACTACTTTTTAGACCTGTTCTGTCTTCAAAAGCAGGTCAAATTAGAGCAGTGAGAGAGAGAAGAAATGCTGACCCTTGACTTTCCACTTGTGCTTGGCCCCAGGTCAAGGAGAGCCCCTATTCTGGAAAGAAAATAAAAGAGACCCTTTGATTTCTACCTGGAATGAACACAAGGTTTCCATTCTGGCACTCACCAGTCATTTTCTAAAAGAACTAGAGACATTCTGTTGAGCATGCATTAAATGAACTTAAGAGAATAATTGGCATAGTCACATAATTCAAAGGGATGTCAAAGAATGCAGTGGCTCTAAGCATTTTCTAAGTGTGGAAGGCAAGGGTAACACAAAATAAAACAAGCCATGTCCTGGATTAGTACCATCCAAACTCTCAGAAAAAAGAGGATAGTTGGGAATAACTCTTACATGATCAACAGCACTTTATGCATTTATTGTGCATTCATTTATCCACACATTAGCACATATTCTATGCCAAGCACTGCTGGGCTGATGAGAGACAGACTAAACCCCCAAGAAGCTAACAGGCTGGCAGGAGAGAGGGGTGAGCAGACAACTATGCAATGATAAACTACACAAGTTGGAAAGGCGGGTTGAGAGAGGAGAAAACACCTCAGCTGGAAGGACAGCGAGGCACACAGAACTGCAGGTATAGTGAGAGGCAAGCATGTGCACCAATCATTCAGGAACAACTGGCAACTCAACTGGCCAGAGTGCAGCTGTGAAGGAAGACTGGTAGTGTGGAGGAGAGATAGAAATAGAGAGGGGCCAGCTCCCAGAAAAGCTTGTACGGCTTGCTGAAAAACTGTATTCTATCTCAGAACTATGGGGAGCCAGCCAAAAACTTCAGATTCACATGCGAGACTAGCAGCAGATGGAGATGGGGATGGGGAGGCCAATACAAAATAACTGGGAGGAGTTTGTTTTGTCTTCCTCTAATTCCTTGTCCTTCCCGCCAAGGTTAGCCAAAAGGGGCCTTTTTGCAGTGGGGGTAACTAGGGACTGAACCCAGGGGCACTTACTTAACCACTGAGTCACAGACCTTTATATTTTTGCACTTTTTTTTTTTTTTTTTTTTTTTTTTTTTTTTTTTTTTTTTTTGGGAAGTCACCCAAAAGATTTTATTAAGTGGACAGGCAGAGTGCCTGACTACAAAGGGTGAGAGAGAGGGAATGGCAGGGGAGCTATTCTTAGGTAGTGGAATTTCATGGGCTAATAATCTGACCAATGACTGATGAGAAAGTTTGAGGGTTAACAATCTAGGTTGTAAAATGGTATGGAGGGGCAGAATAATGGTGGCAGTGAAATTACAGATCTGATGCCAATATTATTCCCTTTTTGTTTTTATAGATACCAGGGGTGGGACAATGGTCCTTCTTCTGTAGCTTCTTCCTGCTGATGAGGGATGAAGAGCCTCATTCCTCACATTCCTTATGTATGATAATGAAACTTTGGTGGCCAATATTTCTCCCGAAACACCCAGGAAGGCCAAGTTTCTGTACTTCTCTAACATCACATTTCTATATAAGTTTTGTTGGGCTGGCTGAAGACATTTCCACTCCTCTTCAGTAAAATCAATGGCCACATCTCTGAATGTCAACAGTTCCATTTCTAGGTGTTCAGGAGCCAGTCCTTCTCCCTATGAATCTTCAGCCTCTGCACAGCAGAGCAACCTGGGGCTCTTAAGAAGGAGAGGGAAGCCTAGAGCCAAACGGCTGATATGGCCAACTCAGGAGAAATGGATTTTTTCACTTTTGAGACAGGGTCTCACTATGTTTTTAGGACCTCGATAAGTTGCTGAAGCTAACCTTGAATTTGCAATCCTCCCACCTCAGCCTCTAAAATTGGTGGGGTACAGGCATGTGCCCTTTTCATGTAAATAAAACTTACTGAACAAACATCTCCAGAGTCTCAATGTAAACTCGAAATCCTTCTCATGAGATTCAGCATTCCAGCCACTCCTAATCATTAGACCCAGCTTTGAGATCACACTTACTTGCCACATTGGTGCTAATTTATAAGCCCGCAAGAACAAGAATCCTGCCTACTTTGTATCACAAATTCTCAGTGTTGAGCAGCATCTGAGGCACAGTAGTTGTACAAAAAGTATTTCTTGTCAGGCATGGTGGTGCATGCCTGTAATCCCAGTGACTCAGGAGGTGAGGCAAGAGATCTCAAGTTTGAAGTCAGCCTCAGCAATTTAGCAAGATCCTGTCTCAAAATAAAAAATAAAAAGGTCTGAGGATATAGCTCAGTGGTAAATGTCCCGGGATTCAATCTCCAGTACCCAGTACTGCAAAAAAAAAGTTTGTTTTTTGGTACTAGGAATGGAATTGGTAAGATGTGAATGGCTCACAAGAGCTCATTGAATTTTAAGAACATCTGCATTTTCTTAGCAAATGAAGGATGAGAGTTATGTAGACTCTAACAACAATGGTGGAATCTGAAGGAAATACATTTGAGCTTTTTACAGTACTTTTGCCTCCAAATCACACAAGATCTCTTAGTATAGGTTTTTTCCAAGAATCTTTCCAAAGCCAAGGGATTCAAGAATGTAAGGGAGTAGAGCTATCTGCTATTAAAGTACTCCATACCTGCTTGTATCTTCTCTTCTGCATATACTGTAACCACAATTTGATATACTTGTGCAGCAATGTTACCCTGAAATAAAACACAGAACACCAAGGTACTATCAATCCATGCCTTTGGGTTTCAGGTTTTTAAATTTCTGTTTTATTTTTAAGGCAGGTAAATCTGGGTATAGTTAGTTCTTGAGAAGTAAATGCACCCCCAGATTTACTAGTTTCATTCTAGAAGAGAGGGAAATAAGAATCTGATTCAACCTGTCAACTCCGATTTGGACTCTTGCTTAAAAATTTAGCCAATATTCTTATTGTTTTTTGTTGGTCTGTTTTGTGAGATGTTAGGGATCTAACCCAGGGCCTCATGAGAGTTAGGCAAGCACGCTAACCCTAAGCCACAACCCCAGCCCCTGACAGCTTTCTTATAAATCTAATTAGATGATCAGGCACAATATCTCTGGAACTTAAGAAACATGCATGAAATTCCCTAGACATCCTGAACTTTTTGGCCTTATGGCCAAACTCTAGGGCTTATTTGGGATGTCCTGAGTTTGTGACATACTCCCTTTCATACAGTGATATTGCAAGTAAGAACCATTCCTGGTTTTGTAAACTAGGGTACAGAATAATAGACCTTGACAACTCTGAATTAATCAGTCAAATACTAGGATTCTCAAGGACGACTAAAAAAATGCTACAAGGAGTCAGGTGAAGTGGCACGTGCCTATAATCCCAGTGACTTGGGAGGCAAGAGGATCACAAGTTTAAGGCCAACCTGGGCAACTTGGATAGATCCCATTTCAAAATAAAAAATGAGTTCAGGCTGGGGATGTAGCTCAGTGGTACAGTACCCCAGGATTCAGTACCCACTACCAAAAAAAAAAAAAAAACCTCCAAGCCTGGTGTCATAATTTAGATGTGGTAACCCCCAAAAGCTCACATGTGAGAAAATGCAAGAAGGTTTGGAGGAGAAATGATTGGGCTGTATGAGTCTTAACCTAATCAATGAATTGATCTCTGATTAATTAAAAATTAAAGATTAAAGAGTGGTAAAGAGGCAGGTTGGGTGTGGCTGGAGGAAGTGGTTCACTAGGGGCATAGTTATGGGGTACATATTTTGTATCTAGAGTACAATCTCTCTATGCTTGATGTGAGCTGCTTCCTACTCTCTCCTGCCATGATGTTCAGCCTCATCTTGAGCCCCATGGACTGGAGATGGTCTTCTATGGACTAAGACCTCTGAAACCATGAAACCCTCAAATAAACTTTTTAAACTTTTCCTCCTCTACAGTTGTTCTGGTTAGATCCTTTAGTCACGGCAGTGAAAAAGTTGACTAAAACATCTGGGGATGTAATTTAGTGGTATAGCACCTGCTCAGCATCTACAAGGACATGAGTTTGATCCCCAGTACCAAGAATAAATAAGTAATTTAAAATGCTCCAGAACTGGATCTGTAACTATGCAAATTAAGACCATTATACAGTAAGAAAGGGACAGGGAGGAAGGGAAGAAAAGGGTATTGAACATAGTGAAGGGGCTGGGGTTGTGGCTCAGTGGTAGAGCACTTGCCTGGCATGTGTGAGGCACTGGGTTCGATCCTCAGCACTACATAAAAATGGATAAATAAAATAAAGGTATTGTATCCATCCACAACTTAAAAAAAAAAAAAAAAAAGAAGAACATAGTGAATATATCTGGCAGTAAGTAAGTTAATTGTGCTACCTCTGAAGAATTAAACTGTTACAGCAAGGGGACCAGGAAACTTTTTTTGTATCAGAGATTGAACCCAGGGGCATTTGATCACTAAGCCACATCCCTAGTCCTTTTTTAAAAAAAAAAAAAAAAATATTTTATTTAGAGACAGGGTCTCGCTCTGTTGCTAAGCTGCTGAGGCTGGCTTTGAACTCATGATCCTCCTGCCTCAGATTCCTGAGCCACTGGGATTACAGTGTGAGCCAATGCGCCTAGCAACTTTAATTTTATATTTCTACCCATCCTTCCACATATTCTGAGTTTTCCTCACAGACATGTAGTACTTTTTACTTATTCTGTTTTATTTATTTAACTGAATGACTAGCTCTAGAATACTGAGGACTCCCTGTACCTTCAAGACTGAGCCACAAATAGCTACCTAGCCTGACCCCCTTAACACCAGCAGTACATAAATTCTAAGATGTGACTATTGTGACACCTCAAAGACTAAGGCAGTGAGCAAACAGGCACATATCTCAAATTATGAGGGCCAAGGCCCAGTATAAATATCTTCATTCTACTTCTCATTTGATCAGCTAAAAGCAAAATGAAAATTCAGGAACCACTGGTTTACAATATGGCTTTTGCCTTAAAAGGACTTTCTGAATCTATAGCACTGACTCATGATAGGGTGAATGATCATTCCTGGAAAACTATAAGAATCACTAGATGTCTGCAAGGGGTTATTAAGGCTGAAACCAGAGTCTTACCTGTAGTGACCCCAGGCTGCATTCAGTAAGGAATGATGCTCTCTTTCCTCCTTTTGCTCAATCTGAGACTGCCAGAGGTTCCAGAACCTGCGCAACAGCTAAGGTAACACAGGGAAAAATAGAAGTTTACTACAGCGAAAAGTAAAATCATCACTCTTAATCTATCAGTGAGTGAGTCCTTACTCTGATAAACCCTGAGTTCTCCCAAAACAGGTACTACCTAAATGTGGAACAGCAAACACTCACAGGCTTTCAAAATAATTATGGTTGAGCTATGGAGCTATCTTCAGTCAATATAAAAGACAAAGAGATGGTTCTTTCAGTCTGTGGAAATTCGGATAAAGAAGTTATTCCTAATCATGGCCTCATGGAAAGTGAAACCACTTAAAAGTTGCTTTAGAAATTAAAACTAATCTTATCACATATTGCCACCTATAAGTAATTTTGCAAAAATACCTTAATTTCAATTAATCAAGTCCTTGGACCTAACTTCTAGTTTATAGAAAGTTGTTAGAATAAAATGACTTCAAAAGGAAGCAATCAAAAACCAGGCCCAGGGGTGCGTGCCTGTAATCCCAGCAACTCAGAAGGCCGAGGCAGGAGGATCACAAGTTCAAGGCCAGCCTCAGCAATTTGGTGAGGTTCTGTCTTAAATTAAAAAATTAAAAGGGCTAGGGATGTGACTCAGTAGTTAAGAACCCCTGGGTTTAATCCCAGGTACCAAAACCAAGTGAAATAATCAGCTAAATTGAAAATAAGTAATTCTGTACAAAATAACTGGACAATCCTTTTAAAAAGCCAGTCATGGCTGGGGATATAGCTCAGTTGGTAGAGTGCTTGCCTACCATGCCCAAGACCCCGGGTTCAATCCCCAGCACTGACAAAAAGAAAAAAAAAAAAGCCAGTCATTTTTAAGAAAAAGAATACATTATGCTATGTGAAATAAGCCAGTCTCTCTCTCTCTCATACACACACACACACAAAATAAATACTATATTATTCTATTTATGAGATCTCTAGGGTAGTCAAATTCTTAAGAGACAGAAAGTAGAATGGTGGTTGTCAGGGGCTAGAGAGATGGCAATGAGGAGTTAATAGTTAACTTCAGTTAACTACAGTTTAGTTTTACATTATGAAAAAAGTTCTAGAAATGGATGGTGATGATGGTGACAAAGAGTGAATGGGGGGCTGGGGAGATAGCTCTGTCGGTAGAGTGCTTGCCTTGTAAGCGCAAGGCCCTGGGTTTGATCCCCAGCACCCAAAAAAAAAAAAAAAAAAAAAAAAAAAAAAGTGAATGGTATATCCACTAATGCCACTGAACCGTACACTTCACTATAGTTAAGACAATACAATTTATGTCGTGTATTTTACCACAATTACAAAATAAAAAAATAAGTAAATAAACATTACAAACAGAATTGTGGTTGGAGGAACAGATAACTATAAGAGCAATAAGAAATAAAATAACCAAATGTAGTGAGTGATCCTAGATCCTAGTTTTAAAGGGGAAAAAAAAAAAGCTAAAAAGTCATTTTTGGTTCAATTATGGGAATTTGAATATGGACTAGATATTGAATAGTGCTAGGAAATACTGCTCATTTTATTAGGGATGATAATATTGCAGTTATATAAGGAAATGTCCTTATTTTTGGGTGATACATGCTGAAATATTTAGATGCAAAGTGTCAAGATGCTAACAACTTACTATGATCTGAGAAAAAAAACTGAAGCAAATAGAACAAATATTAACAAATATTGAATCTAGATAGTGGATAAAATTTTTTTTATAACATTCTATTACTCTATGTTTGAACAACAAAAACACCCATCTTCCTAAACCCATAAACAAAATCTACAAAGAGAGATGCCTGCTACCCTCAGGTAAAGAAGTCACTGAAGAAAACAGACTCATAATGTAAACACAAGCACACGTTCCTATCATGTTAAGACTTCAGGCATATTTGTATCACCACAGGACCTACATCAAGGTTAAAATCCACAGACCTCTAAGCCAACTATTATTTTCTCAGCAAATAGATTTTTTAAAAATGGGATTAAATATGGCAAAACCAAGAGCTTCTCTATTAGTAGGTATAAAATACAAAAGACAGGTATTAAGATTTGAAGTCTAAGGGCTGGGGATGTAGCTCAGTGATAAAGCACTTGCCTAGCATGCACAAGGCCCTGGGCTTAATCCCAGGACTGGGGAAGGAAAAAAAAAAAAAAGACTTTTTTGAAGTCAAAAATCTGGGCAAATCTCTGGGTACAAATGTTTAAAAAAAAAAAAAAAGAGCGAGTCGGGCACAGTGGGACATACTTGTAATCCCAGCAGCTGGGGAGGCTAAGGCAGGAGAATAGAGAGTTCAAAGCCAGCCTCAGCAAAAGCAAGGCACTAAGCAACTCTAAATAAAATACAAAATAGAGCTGGGGATGTGGCTCAGTGGTAGAGTGCCCCTGAGTTTAATCCCTGGTATCCCGCCCCCAAAAGAGAGAGAGAGAGAATATAACTGTCGGCGGGGGGAGGGGGGGTCCCCTTGATATAGAAGATAACCCTCACCATGATATCATGCTGTCGGTAAGCAAGATTCCTTCTTATTCGCTGGAGATGGGCATGGGTCACGTTGTCTTTTAAGGCTCTAAAGCAAAAATACTATGCAAAAAAGAAAGGACACAAGTGATTTTTACAAAGAGTCAGTAAAGTCTTAGAAATAAGCATAGACAAAGGAAGCCAGTGCCCAGAATCAGGGGCAAAAAGCTTTGCAAACACTGCTCAGGGCTGCTCCATTTCTCTGAATGTCCTTGCTTTGAGATTCAACAGAGAGCCTAATACAGGCCAGTCTGCATTGCAGGAACTCAACAATATTGGTTGAACCACTCCTTACAGTCTCATATCTGAGCAGGAGGATCCTCACATAAGAATTCCAGAGACAAAGGTCAAACATCAGCTTTTCTCTCTCAATGGAAAAAGATTTTTTTGCCTATGGTAGTTCTTTGTTTATTTGTTTTTATGCCACATAAGGGTCAGTGCTTACACTTATACAATCACAAATGCAATTTTTCTAGAGAGGGATAGAAGGAATCCTTGGAGAGAAAAGGGGCTTGGGGTAAGGGTAGGATATCCAGGTCTTACTCACATCATTGCCCTATACCTTGGGCTTCAGTTTTCTGTCACAGAACAGAGAAGTTAGGTTTTTGTTTGTTTGTTTGAGGTACTGGGAATTGAACCCAGGGCCTTGTGCTTGCGAGGCAAGCACTTTACCAACTAAAGCTAAATCACCAGCCCAAGTTAGGGGTTTTCATAACTATTCTATGGAAACTGAGAGGCTCCTTAAAGTCTTTGAAAACCACTTCATGTGGTAAGGGAGAGAGCAACTGGTAGCACAGAAATTCACTATCCAGACCTTGCTTCAAGCTCAGCATTGCAACTTTGATCTGTGCTACAGGTTAGGTTTCTGCCACTAAAGGAGGATGCCGTCATAAAAATCCCTAGGACTAGATCACCAAATTCTTCTGACCATTACCTTCTTGATCCAAAATGCAAACAGGGACACCCACAATGAAAAAAGGGTTTCATGACTGAAGCTAAGCTAATGGGGAACTGGCTGCTCTCAGTGAGCCAAGGTGAGTTAGGGTCCCTGGGTGGAGACTTCAGAGCAGAGCCTTACCAGGCTGTGGTGCTCTTACCAGCAGGCTGCGTTGGTGGTACTCTTCTGCTGCATCTAACTGAGCAGCTTCTTCTGCACATAGCAGCACATCTGCCAAGAAGTTAAGGCCTCTAGTCTCAACAAGGTTCCTACCCTGGTAATAGGCTTGACAGGTAGGATGAGATCCACCTGTCTTCTGATGACCCAAGGAAACGTGGGCAAGGGGAATCATGTGAGTTCCTTATCAAACAGCTCATCTTGCTACCTTCCTCTGTGGATGCCCACTTGATAAGAGGCAAAAAGTACCTGAGGTAAATTGCCACTGATTTCTGTAAACATTTCGAATTCACCATATCATAGACAGAACTTGCTGCTTCTCTGTATTGTTTTGGTATCAAGATCCAGTCAGATGTTTGAGCTAAAAACCTTGGAGCTATTTTCAAAGCTTTTCTCCTCCCACTTCTTCAATCTACTCAGCTGCCAAGCCCATCTGTTCTCCTCCTGTTTCTCCTCTCCATTCCCTGCTGTTCTTCCGTCCCAGTAGTTCATGTGACTTGTCCTTCATATAAATGGTTAAGCATGACACTGATTTCCCTGGGCTAGCTAGCATTTCTCCTCCAATCCAGAACTGTCCTTTCTAAAGCCTAACCTAACAGTATCATTTGTCATCATAAAAACCTCCATAAGCTTGCTTTGCCATGGCCACTGGGATAAAGGCAATTTCCTGAGCACTGAGAGGTCTACAAGGCTGGTCCCTCAACACAGTCCCACCCACAACTCACTACAGACTCCTGAATACTCTTCTTCACCTGTAAGCCATGTAAATGCCATTCCTTCCAACTGAAATTCCCTTTTCTCAGAAAAAGAAAGAAAGGATAATAGGATTACCTTGGGGGCTAGGGGCTATGAAAAGGGAGGAGTAAACAGTGTTGCTAACAATATTCTATTTTTAAGTCAGGTGATGAATACATAGGTATTCATTTTATCCTTCTTCCTTAAACTGTAAATATGTAAGTAATCAGATGTATGTACAGTCCCAGTTTTAAAAAGTTTTAAAAGAAGTCAACAGAAATAAGACTGGCTTAAATTGTTTGGTAGATACTTTCTCCTTATATGTACAACATGATGCTGAGCCTGGGTGGCTGAAAAGGATACAGTGTTTCCAATGTATGAAAGCCCTCCGTAGGGCCATCCTCCTGGCCAGTTCCTCCACCAGGGCCTGGTGGGCATACAAATTCTGCCTTTGCTGCCAGGCCCACTGCCAGTCACAGAAGTATATCTGGAGCACAGTGATATGGTAGAATTGCTCTGCCATTTCTGCAAACAGAAATAACACAGGTGCTGCTCCTCTCAGGCAGGATATGAACTAGAAGTATTTGTAAGATGAACTGAAACCTGCTCCCAGCAGAAAGCAAAGATTTATTTAAGGCTGCTCGTACAAAGAATCCTTGAAGTTCTTTTAGGTTGAAAGTGTAGTTCAGTGGCACAGCACGTGCTTAGCATATACAAGGTCCTGATTTGATCCCCAGCATCAAAAATAAAAAAGCTATTTAAATACTAGGAATCCCTGAGCTACCTCTGCTCTCTCCAAGGAAAGAAAGAGGTTTCTGATTTTAGCGAAGAGGATGCAATAAAATCTACTCAAGGGCTGAAGCTTCTCATTAGCTACTTATATGCAGGAATGGTGACTGATGCTTACAGAGATTCCTCCAGGATAGGAATCAGGGACTAGTCAATGACATACAACTCTGGTCATCATGCTGGGAAAAGTTTTCTTGAGTTTTCAGCCAGGTTTATCCTGGTCACCAGCTGCAACTCCTTTTATACTAATCAGCTGATGGCTTAATGAGTTGAAGCCCAGGAATTGGAAAGCAGTCTCTCCTGGAATTCAAGTGCCATAGTTGGAGGCAAGTATTAGTCTACATCTCATCATGCTAAACACACTTCACCTTCCAGCACTGGATTATTCCAGTGCTCATCTATCATTATCTTCAAAAAGACACATTAAAACCTTCCCAGAGACAGTGCTGGCAGACTACATTTCTGCAGGGAGCCTTGGGTAAAAGCAGAAAGCCTACCCAGTGTCCAGCATAGTGCTTTACTTACTTCTGTGTAAACTCAATGAACAAGTACAAAAAGTGTACCAGTGACCACATTCCTATGTGTTACTTCTGAAACTAAACCATAAAATAGTATCCAAAAAACTCAACCTCATAAATCACACACATTTGCACAACTGAGAACAAATAATTCAAGAATCTATCAACAGGAGAATGACCAAGTAAATTAAGGTAAATCATTCTATAAAATGTGAAAAATCATTTAAAAATAACATTTATAATGAAAAAAGACATGGGATCATGTCAAAAAAAGCACAGAACAAAATTGGAGGTACCATCATATTAATCACAATATTCATAACACTATTTGAAATAAAGTACATATGTTAATCACAATAATTAAAACATTTGAATAAAATATATGCACAGAAGTAAAAGTCAAAAGGAAATAAATGTGAATTCAGAATAATGTTATTTTTGTCCCTGATCTTCTTTCACCAAAATTTGTAAAACATGGATATATTTCTTCTTCATAAAAATCAACGGTAGCAGGCAGTAGAGTAGGACTTGTGACCAGACCCTCTGTTGAGAGCCTGGGGCTTCCTACTTACTATTCTGCTGTCTCTTTACTCTGCGCATATGCAGGTATTCAAGCCAGACCTTCAGTGATGTCTGCTTTTGCCAGCACTGATGATGTCGTACTGCAGAGATCACCTTCTGTCTCTCCCTGTGGCAATGAAGAAGCTGCTCCCGCCACCTTGACCAAGCCTGAAAATCAGAGAAAACAATACAATCAAAGGAGATACTGATCTGGGCAAGGTGATGCATATCTGTGATCTCAACAATTTGGGAAGATGAGGCAGGAAGATCGATCACAAGTTTTAGGCCAGCCTGGGCAACTTAGCAAAATCCTGTCTCAATAAAAATATTATAATGGCTGGGGATGCAGCTTAGTGGTAGAGCATTTGCCTAGCAAGTGCAATGCCATGGGTTCAATCCCCAAAACTGAAAGAGAGAGGGAATATGGGATGAAGAGGGAAGTATAGATGGGGAGAGGGAGACACAAACTACACAGAAACACATTGGAAAGGCTAAAATTAGAAACAAGGAAGTGACAATCCCTTAGCAGGATCCTAAGTTATGAGAATTTGGGTTGAAAGGTCTTTATTTACTTATTTATTTTTATTATTTATTTTTTTGATAGCAAGGATTGAACCAGGTATGCTTCACCATTGAACAACATCCCCAGTCCTTTATATATTTTTTATTTTGAGACAGGGTCTCGCTAAGTGCTTAGGACCCTGCTAAGTTGCTAAGGCTGGCTGAACTTGTGATCCTCCTGTGTCAGTCTCCCAAGTTGCTAGCATTATATGCATGAACCATCACACCTGGCTGAAAGTGTTAGGGGAGAGATAAATGAGAATGGTATGAACACAAAGTTAAGAGGATAATTCTATAAAATGGGCCCACTGTGCTGACCTCCATATGCTTTCTTTGCCAAAATGGAATTTACCTGCAGTCCTGCCTAGCCTAAGCGGGCAGGATAGGTCACATTCCTCAAGAAACTGAGGCAGGGGCAAAGGTAAAGCAGTCAGTGTAAGTAATGAATGATGGGGGTTAAGAGAGTGACAGCTAGTTATCAAAGAGAAAACAATGGGTTGCTATCAGTCAACCTCTAAGATTGATCAACCTCTGCAATCATGCTCCTCCACACTCTGGGTTGCTAACAATTAACCTCCATGCTGCTGCTCCCAGTCACGTAAACAGGGAAGAAAGAGAAGACAATAATTAAAGAGGGAGATTCAAGGGTCTATAAGAAATCAAGCTGCACCCCCTCCCACAGACACCAGGTCTGGAGCTCCTTCTCTTCAAAGAAGTCGTCTCTATCCTTCCCATTTCTTAAATACAACTTGCTCTCTTTAAAAGTTACTGCTTGTGGATTTAAAAAAAAAAAAAAAAGTCAGACATGGTGGCATGTGCAAAAAAGATTGCATGAACCCAGGAGCTCAGACCAGCGTGGACAATATAACAACACTCCATCTCAAATAACAAACAAAACAACAAAAAAACAAAGGAAAACAATAATAAAATCCACGAGCAGACAAGAAGCAAGGACAATCCAAGGGGTGATAAAATAAACTAAGATTTGGAATGGGTGAGGGTCTGCTTTTTATTCCAAAGTGGGAGGAAGCCTGCAATCAAGGCCCTTTGTTTGGCAGATTTATTTCAAGGAAGCATACCTATACAAGTTGACTGTCTACAAGAAGATTCCCTTAAGATTATTCATAAATGTGAACTTGTAGGCAATAACACAGGCCCTAGTTTGAAGATGACTTAGACAAATTAATATCCTCTTTTCTTAAACCTATAATAACTCTTCTTCAATTTCTCTCAGGTGAATAACCTTCTTCCTCTCCCACCAAGAAAATAAAGTCATGTATAAGAGAATTTTCTCCAAGTCCCACCAGGTATTACCCCCATCAGCTATCCATAGGCACTACCTTTTCTCCTGCTCTGGGTAAAATGTCAAAGGTCACTCCCTACTATGGCTAGAAACCATCTTCCTAAGTTTGTCATTCTGGCAATTCCCCACCTCCTTCTTCTGCATGTTTCAGTTTTCACTTACTAAATTGTACAAATCAACAAATGAATGTGATATAATTTCTTCCATTCTGAAAAAGAAAAGTCCCTTCAGGATGTAACAATCAAAAGCAATGGGTTTGGGGCTGGGGATATAGCTCAGTTGGTAGAGTGCTTGCCTTGCAAGCACAAGGCCCTGGGTTCAATCCCCAGTACCAAATAAAAAAAAAAAAAAAAAAAAGCAATGGATGACATTTGATTGGACTGTGGACCAAACATAAAAGTAGCAACAATATACAGGTTTTCAGTTTGCTTTCTGCAGTACTGGGGGGTTGAACACAGGGCTTTGCAAACTCTAGACTAGTACTCTACCACTAAAATATACTCCCAGTCCCTTTATTGTTTTTTATATTTATTTATTCTTTGGTACTAGGAATTGAACTGAGGGGTACTCTACCACTCAGCTACATCCCCAGAGTCTAAGTTGCCCAGACTGGCCTTTAACTTGCAATCCTCTTGCTTCAGCCTCCTGTGTCACTGCAATCACAGGTGTGCATCTCCACACTGCACCCAGCTCCTTTTTGAGATAGGACCTCATTAAGTTGATCAGGCTGGCCTCAAACCTGCCTTAGTCTCCTGGGTAGCTAGGATTACAAGTATGCACCACAGCACCTGGCAATATAGTATTAACTATCTAGTTTCTTGGTAATAAAGATTGTACAAGAAAGGTGGGATATAAGCTTAAATGCCAGGTTTTTGATTCAGCGACTATAATAAATATTCAAATAGTATTTCAAAGTTATAATAAGTGGTATATTTGTTGCTCAATTTTATTTATTTATTTTTTGTGTGTGCAGGGGCAGGAGGGTTACCAGGGATTGAACCCAGGGGTGCTTATCCACTGAACCACACTCCCAGCCCCCTCTTTTGTGTGTGTGTGTGGTGCTAGGGATTGAACCCAGGGCCTTGTGCATGTGAGGCAAGCACTGTACCAACTGAGCTATTTCCCTAGCCCCCACTTTTTTTTTTAAGTTGTAAATGGACACAATACCTTTATTTATTTTTATGTGATGCTAAGGTTCAAACCCAGTGCCTCACAAATGCTAGGCAAATGCTCTACTGCTGAGCTACAACCCCAGTCTCCCCAGCCCCTGCCCTTTTTATCTTATTTAGAGTCAGGGTCTCACTGAGCTGCTTAGAGCCTAAGTTGCTATGGCTGGCTTTGGACTCAAGATCCTTCTGCCTCAGCCTCTGGAGCCACTGGGATTATAGGTATGCGCCACCACATGATTTAACTTTTCAAAGCTGTTCCACATCTGGGATGATTATATACAATGAGTTAATTTTGTTGCCTTAACTTTCAAAGAGTTGAATTAATGCCCTAATGACTCAAAATAATGATCAATGGGTTTTCTAAAAAATCATTTTGAATGCGTGAATTTTTAGATATTTGATATTTCTCAATCCATTCCAGGCATTTTTTTTTTTAATGTCCCTGTGGTGGGCTGATAGATCTGGTTCCATGAGAATGTTATAGGCCAGACAGACTCCATTTTGCTCTGAGACTCCATGTTACGTAGTAAATAAGCTTCTCCCATGGGAGCACCCCTCCTCTGTCCCCATCATCAGTTACTTAGTGTGACATGTTTAACAATACAAAATGACAATTCTTATGTAATGAAAAATTGCTCTGTTTTGATTCCTGTTCCTCCTAAACAATGTACCATGTGAACGGTGATTGTGTGGATGTTAGTACCATTCTTTAGTTTGTAAGGGTCATTTTGACCCACTTCCCCCTCCGTTGATGATCTCATGATGTTAGTAATTTTGAATCACAGCAACAGACGCTTATGATTGATATGATTTTTGGTAAAAGAACCCTTACAACCCTATGGTCGGGGCTGTTCTCCCAATAGCCATTTTTTGGGGCATTGTGTGGGACAGTCAACCGGCCAGCTTAATAAAGACTCTCAAATTTGGATTTCTCAGTGGTGATCAGTCTGTTCTTAAGTTGTGCCCCATAACAGTCCCAATTTTTCTATCTTAAACCTATGGGTTTCAAATTGGCTCTCACTGGCTCCGGAGTCCTTCCTGACACAACCTCCCTAGCGTTTCTTAATTTCCTCATTTTTTAGCATACTACATTCTAGCTTTAATTTTTCTATTTCCTGCCTGAGACCCAACACTATTGCCACTGTTTCTAAGTCTTTTTCAGTAAAAACATTTACAAATACATTTTTTTTTAAATAAAATCAGGGGGCTGGGGTTGTGGCTCAGTGGTAAAGTGCTTGCCTGGCATGTCTGAAGCACTAGGTAAGATTTTTAGCACCCCATAGAAATAAATAAATTAAAGGTCCATCAACAACTAAAAAGCAATTTAAAAAATAAGTAAAATAAAACCATGGGTCCAAGCTGATATTTGTATTTCCAGTCACAGATTATAGGGCTTTTAATTTATTTTATACCTGTATCTTTCCTTTTGCACTAAAAATCCTGACTCCTAATGACAGTGTCATAGTTATTTGCCTAATCTCACAATGTGGCTACAATAGTTTCAACAGAAGAATTCCCCAAACCTGCTAATAAGACAACTGAACACATTTTTCGATTGCTTAGCAGTCTTTTGTGTCCTTAGAATCCATTCCAAAGGGGCTGGGGATATAGCTCAGTTGGTAGAGTTCTTGCCTTACAAGCACAAAGCCCTGGGTTCAAATCCCCAGCACTGCAAAAAAAAAAAAAAAAAAAAAAAAAAGAATCCATTCCAGTACAAATGAACAGGCAGACTATTTTGAAGTACCATGAAGTAAATATTTTCTGCTACAAATTTGGTATGTTTTGCTTCAATTTTCTTTATTTTTGCTTTTCAATTATATAAATGTTTACATAGTTCCAAAGTTAAAACTATGTAACAAAGTTAATTTACAGAGGTACTCATTCCCAGTTATCTTCTTCTTCCTTTTTTTTTTTTTTTTTTGTACTGGGGATTGAATCCAGAAGTGCTTCCCCGACACTTTTAATTTTTTTATTTTGAGACAGGGTCTCAATAAATTGCTTAGGGCCTTGCCAAGTTGCTGAGGCTGGCTTTGAACTTGCAATCCTTCTGCCTCGGCCTCCCAATCACTGGATTATAGGCAAGTACCACCATGCCCAGCTTGTAAGTAACCATTTTTTGAAAATTGTTTATTTTTCCATTATTTCTTCTTGGAAATATAGGCAAACACAGACACATGCATATTCATAAATCTTCTTCCCTTTCTTATCCCAAACCCTTGTTAAGAATTAGGGGCTATCACATCATTCCTTTGCTCACAGTCATTAGCTCCTCACCTCCTCTGGAATAAAAGCCAAAGCTTTTGTGGGATGTGGACTGCAAGGCCATATGGTTTGGCTTCCTGTTACGCTATGATTTCATTCTTACTCTCCACTTGTGCTTACCAGTAAATTTCAAGATATATGAAATTCATGGATAAGATGACTTAATTTTAAAAACATGATAATTTCCCCAACCTGTTGTCAAAAGTCAATGAATTATAATAAAAGTTCTAGCCAGCTTTGTTGTGAACTTGAGAAATTGATCCTAAAATAAATAAGAAGCAGAAAATGGCAAGATGGCGGACTAGAGGGTGACTGCACTCCATGTTGCTCCAGGACTCAGTATTCAAGAAGAGGAGGTACTGAGAGACTCGGGACCAGTTTAGACCCTCCGGGTAAGTCTTCCCCGCCAGGCGAGGCTCCCTAGCCGGGGCAGTAGATCCGGACAGCAGGGAACTTCGTGGAGCAGAGCTACCCAGCAAGACGTCCCCACCGGCTGAGTCTTCCCCACAGGGCAAGACTTTCCCTCCAGGGCAGTAGAACCAGAGACCCAGGTCTGGGCCTGGGTCCTAGTCCCACAGTCTAGTGCCCCTTTGGCTGACCATCAGTCAACAAGTGGAGGTGCCTCTGCCCATTAGCATGGAATATACCTCACCTGGAGGCTACCACTCCTAGAGGGGCAGCTTCCTTTGTGGATCACTGCTTATCAAGTTCCTCCAAGATTTCAGGCTACTGAAGGCTAGGAGGTGAGTTATTGGAAACCTACAGGGACACTATAAGTCAATAGGGGGAAAACTACAATATCTCAGATTTTCACTACTAGAGGGGAAGATACCTGAGCAATATGAGAAAACAAGGGAAGAAAATGTCCCAAACAAACCTAGATGCTACATCAATAAAATCCAATGACAGCACGGCAGAAGAAATGTCACAAAGGGAGTTCAGAATGTACATAACTAGAATGATCAGAGAAGCAAACGATGAGATGAGAGAGCAAACGCAGGCACTGAATGATCGCATCAATTAACAGTTAAAAGAAGAAGATCTACCAGCAATCAACAGATATATGAAAAAATGTTCAACATCTCTACTAATAAGAGAAATGCAAATCAAAACTACCCTAAGATTCCACCTCACCCCAATTAGAATGGCGATTATCAAGAATACAAGCAACAACAGGTGTTGGCGAGGATGTGGGGCGAAAGGTACACTCTTACATTGCTGGTGGGACTGCAAATTAGTGCAGCCACTCTGGAAAGCAGTGTGGAGATTCCTTAGAAAACTTGAAATGGAACCACCATTTGACCCAACTATCCCACTCCTTGGCCTATACCCAAAGGACTTAAAATGAGCATACTACAGTGATGTAGCCACATCAATGTTCATAGCTGCTCAATTCACAATAGCCAGATTGTGGAACCAAAACTAGATGCCCTTCAATAGATGAATGGATAAAGAAACTGTGGTATGTATACACAATGGAATATTACTCAGCCGTAAAGAAGAATATTATGGCATTTGCAAATAAATGGTTGGAATTGGAGAATATCATGCTAAGTGAAATAAGCCAAGCCCAAAAAACCAAAAGCTGAATATTGTCCCTGATAAATGGTGGATGATATATAATGGGGTTGGGGGTGGGGAATGAGAGAATAATGGGGGAACTTTAGAATATGTAGAAGAAAATGAGAGGGAGGGGGGTATGAAAAATGGTGGAATGAGACAGACATCATTGCCCTATGTACATGTATGTTTACACGAATGGTATGAATCTGCATTGTGTACAACCATAGAAATGAAATTATGTACCCCATTTGTGTACAGTGAATGAGAATGCAGTCTTTAAAAAATTAAATACTTAATAAAAATCATTTTTAAAAAAATCTAAAAAAAAAAAAAAGAAAGAAGTCAATCCCAAAAAGCCAAAGGACAAATGATGATGATACATAATGGGGGGTAGGAGGGAGGCAAAATGGAGGAAAGATGGATTGTATAGAAGAAAAAGAGGAGAGGGGAGGGGATGGGGGAAGGAAAAATAACAGAATGAGACAAACGTCATTATCCTATATACATATATGGTTACAAAAATGGTGCGACTCTACTTCATGTACAACCAGAGAAACAAGTTGTACCCCATTTGTTTACAGTGAAAAAAAAAAATAAGAAGCATAATCAAGACAATTTTTTAAAAAGAATAAAGAAGATCCTTTTCCATATATAGTGACTCAAGAATCATATAGGAGACTTAATAATTATATAGTAATTGGAATAATAAAAAGCATTAATTGAAAATTTCTATATTCCAGGCATATCCCTAAGTCCATTACATCTATCTTCAACATGTTCATGTATCTTCAGCACATTACTAAATCTTCAATAATTTTGCAAGGTATACCTGCTTCCAAATAAGAAATCTGATATACATGAAGGTTAAGCAGCTCATTCAGAGGCACAAAACTAATAGGCGATAGATATAGAACTACCACCTGGGCAGTCTGACTTGAGAACCAGTGTTTTTTCTTAACTGCTTTATTAAATAGTAACTTCAATAATTAAGTATTGACTTAAAAAAATTGAACAGAGATCCTAGAAACAGATCCATGAATAGATGAGACTCTGATCTATCAAGTGCATTACTAATGAATATAAAAAAGATGAAAGATGGCATAAGTAAATAATGCTGGAGCAATTGACTATCCCTATGGAAAACAATAAACTAAGATCCTGTTTCATACAATTCATAAAATTAAACCCAAGAAGTAACAAAGACCAAATCTTAAAGGAAAATAAAAAATTAAATTACACTGAAAAAAAAACCTCATCTATGAAAAAAAAAAAATACCATAAACACAGGATAGAAAAAGTACCAGCAACCTATAAAGAAAAGTATGAGGAAATGGAATCAACAATATCTACAAATCAAAAAGAAAATTCTAAGAGCCGGGCATGGTGGCACATGCCTGTAATTCCAGTGGCTCAACAGGCTGAGGCAGAAGAATAGCAATTTTAAGACAGACTCAGCAACTTATCGAGGCCCTATGCAACTTAGACCATGTTTCAAAATAAAAACAAGGGCTGGGAATGTCGCTCCGTGGTTAGGAACCCCTGGGTTCAAGCCCTGGTACCAAGAGTAAAAAAGAAAATTCCAGGGGTAGTGACATAGCTCACTAGCATGTGCAAAGCCCTGGGTTCAATTTCCAGTACCACACACATACATACACAGAAAAAAAGAAAAAATTCCAAATTACCCAACAGTAGTGACTAATGTAAGCAAACTCAAAAGCAGAAACACAAATAAATAAGTCTATGAAAAGATGCTCAGCCTCACTAGGAATCAGTGAAATCTTTACACACCTATCATACTGGTAAAAATGATCATTCTTATGAGGCTAAAAGAAATCAGAACCAAAGTATTAGCACATTGATTGGCATACCACTATAGAACGAAAGTGATACTTAATAAGGATGAAGAAATGCAAACCCAATGACACAGCAATTTTACTTCTAGCCACCAGACTTGGGAACATTTGTACAAAGATATGTTTAAGAAAGCTCTCTGCAGCATTCTAACTGCCAACAGCAGAACTAACCAACAGTTCATGAGTGAATGAGTAAATAAAACTATTCCTTATTCATATAATAGGCATAATATACAATTAAAAGATCTCTGTGAGGGCTGAGCATAGATCAGTAGTAGAGCACTTGCCTAGCATAAAAGAGGATCTAGGTTTGATGCCAGGCACCACAAAAAAAAAAATAAAACAAAACAATACTTTGTATATCTACATGAATAAATCTCAAAAATATACTGTTGCATTAAAAGCAAACAAGCTACAAAGTAAATATACAGAATGGCACCATTCATAAATATTATAATTATAAAAAGCCATAAAGCTTATTCTTTATGGATATGTATACACACATTACTCCAAGAAAAAAAATAATACAGGAGAGTGGTCACATCAGGATTAGAACAGTGGTTACCTCTGAGAGGAGAGGCAAAAGAAGGGAAGAAAGGTAGGGCCCTGATAGCATCCATTACATTTTATTACTTTGAGTAATTCTGGAGTGATATAAAACACCTTTTAAATTTGGGTGGTGGGTACTTGGATATGTACTGATAGTCTTACAAATGTTTTATATTTAGTTTCTACATTTGAAATACCTAGTTTTATTTTCTAAAATCTCACATACCTTGTGATGATTGTCCTGGCCTAATTTATAGAGATGTTGTAAGGATAAGAGAAATGATTTAAGGGTAAGTGCTTTGTAAATCACGTGGTATTTACAGACACAAGGCACTATTACTTATACTTCAGACAATGAAGTACAGTCTTACAGACTCGTCTAGTTTTTTGATCTATGTCAACAGAGCTCCTTGATTACTCACATTTTTCACTCGATCTGACTCAGAATGACCCCCACCCACTCAGTACTATGGGCCAAACATTGGGGTACTTTACCACAAAGCTATACCCCCAGAGCTTCATATATACGTTTGTTTTAAATATTTTTTGGTAGGTGGACACAATCTTTATTTTTATGTGGTGTACAGGATCAAACCCAGTGCCTCATATATGCAAGGCAAGCGCTCTACCACTGAGCTACAACCCCAGCCCATATATATGTACAGTTTTTTAAATTTTGAGGCAGGATCTCGCTAAGCTGCCCAAGTTTCCCTTGAACTTGCTATCCTCCTGCCTCAGTTTCCTGAGTCACTGGGATTATAGGCATGTACCACCATGCCTGGCCTCAGAATGACTTTTGACTTTTTATATAAGTTAAATTTAACCTCAAACCATGAAAACATCCTATTGCTAAAAATATTCAATCAAATCTGTTGTTGCAAACTTTGAAGATAACTGCAAAAGGGGAATTCTAAAAACGTTCTGAGCAATAGTAGGATAAGTGAAACGAGTTTATAGCCTCTCAAAGTGGGTATCTGAAAGGAACACTCATACAGTTGTCCATCAGAGACAGAAAATCAGTCTCATTATGCTTCTATGTTTACAACACTGTCCCATTCATCAGTTCCATCTCCCTTTTGAGGTTACAGGTCTCATAAGGACAATATGGCATGATGGTTGAGAGAACAGCGTTGCAGTTTAACTTGTGTTAAATCCTGGTTCTGACCTTTGTTATGTGTATGACTCTGGTTCAAGTTACTTAACCTGCCTAGTTTTCTCAACAATAATACAGGGTTCAAGGAAAAAGAATTATAAAAATCAACTGAGATAATTATGTAAAGTACTTAGTACAGGGCTTAACTCAAGTAAGATCACAAAAGCTCTTGAGGATTAGGGTATAGATCAGTGGTAGAGCACAGGTGATGTGTAAGGCCTTAGGTTTGATCTCTGGAACTCCAGGAAAAAAAATAATAAAAAGGCATTATTGCTGTTGCTACTGTAATTATCATTAAGCTGCATCTTATTTCCTTGCAATTGCCTTAGAAGATATAACAAGTTCAGGGGTCAGTGAACTTTTTCTTAAAGGGTCTTTGTAGGCTACATGGTTTCTGCTGCAATTACTCAACTCTGTCCTTGTAGCCTCAAAGCAGTCATAGATAATACATGAAGGAATGGGGGTAGTGGCATCCCCATAAATCTTTATTTACAAGATCAGAAAGCAGGCCACATTGGGCTTACCGGCCAAAGTTTATTATCTAGATGACTATATGTACTTTTCCCCCTCAAATGCTGGGGACTGAACTCATGGCTTCACACATGCTAAATATGTGCTTTACCACGAAACTACACCCTCAGTCCTATATATCTACTTGTGTATGATCGGCATATACTTGTAAAGACTATGCAATATGTTATCAGATTAAAAAAATACTGCTCCTACAATTAATAACAGGCACTTTTTTTCCTCCTTCCTGTTCTATTTTTTGTAACTGACTTGGCAACCTTAAAAATACCCAACAGATATAAAAAAGTGACAAATTCAGAGACACCAAATGTAGTAATAAAGTTTTACCATACCATAGTTTTGGTACAGTCCTTAGTCCTGACCAAAACCTAGTGAATTCCCAAAAAGAAACCCCTGAGACAAACAAAACTGAAGGAAAAAGAAGCAGGGTTTTCTTTTTGGCTTAATTTCTTTTCTGCCTGCATTATTTTCTACTTAGCTGTAGAAAAACAGTAATGAGGAAATAAGAGCACACTGCTGTTTCCTTAAATAATTTGTAATTAATTCATAAATCCCCTTCAGTTCCACATTTACCAGAAGCTCTCAGAAACCATGGGCATCATACCTGGGACAAGCCTCTGCATGTTTCTAATAGCAGTACTTTTCTGCTGAAAAGCTCAGTCTTCCACACTACTTCTGCTACCCACCCTCTCCTCAGCTCCCTGAGCTTCCCTCTCAACAACAGGCTGGAGCAGGATGGCTTCCTGTTGGGAGTCTGACCCTGCCCTTTCTGTGTATGGGGCTTAACAACACAGACAAAGGACACCAAAACCTAAGTTTGGGGCTGGGGATATAACTCTGTTGGTAGAGTACTTGCCTCGCATGCATAAGGCCATGGGTTCAATCTCCAGCATACAAAAAACAAACAAACAAACAAACAAAAAACCCCAAGTTTTGGAATGGACCTACCATTTGACCCAGCTATCCCACTCCTTGGCCTATACCCAAAGGACTTAAAATCAGCATACTACAGAGATACAGCCACATCAATGTTCATAGCTGCTCAATTCACAATAGCCAGACTGTGGAACCAACCTAGATGCCCTTCAATTGATAAATGGATAAAGAAACTGTGGTATATATATACAATGGAATATTACTCAGCTATAAAGAATAATAAAATTATGGCATTTGCAGGCAAATGGATGAAATTGGAGAATATCATGTTAAGAGAGATAAGCCAATCTCAAAAATCCAAAAGACAAATGATCTCACTGATAAGCAGATGATGACACATAATGGGGGGTGGGAGGGGGGCAAGAATGGAGGAAGGAGGGACTGTGTAGAGGGAAAAGAGGGGTGGGAGGGGTAGGGGGGAAGGAAAAAAATAACGGAATGAATCAAACATCATTACCCTATGTAAATGTATGATTATGCAAATGGTATGCTGTTACTCCATGTACAAACAGAAACAACATGTATCCCATTTGTTTACAAGAAAAATAAATAAAAAAAAAAAAAAAAAAAAAAAACCCAAGTTTGCTGGACTCACCTGCAGCTGGAGGCTCAAGGACCTATGCTTTATAGCTGTGGCATCCAGAACCTGGCTCATATAGGCCTGTCCTAGTTGCCATCTCCACTTGCTCCACCATACCCTGAAAGAGTAAATCAAAGACAGAAGTCAGGAAAAAAAACATCCAGAAAAGAGAAAGGTCATTATAGGCTAGGCCTCACACCCTCAGTTCAAGTACCCTTCTCTCACAGTGCCATCTCTAAACTGATGTCTAAGATCCACTGCGAAAGAAAGAAAAGAAAGAAAAGGGAAGGAAGGAAGGAAGGGAGGAAGGGAGGAAGGGAGGAAGGGAGGAAGGGAGGAAGGGAGGAAGGGAGGAAGGGAGGAAGGAAGGAAGGAAGGGAGGAAGGAAGGGAAAGAAAGAAAAGAAAAGAAAAGAAAAGAAAAGAAAAGAAAAGAAAAGAAAAGAAAAGAAAAGAAAAGAAAAGAAAAGAAAAGAGAGAAAAAGAAGGAAAGAGTCCTAGAATTGCCCATGTGGAAACATGACACCTAAAGTCACATCTAGCCTTAGGCACTACAGACGTGCTCTGGCCTACAGTTTATTTTCTAAACCCCTGAATTATTGCCAACATTTTAAAAATCAGGATCCAGATGCAGTGGTACATGACTATAACCCCAGTGACTCAGGAGGTTGAGAATGCAAGAGGATCGAAAGTTTGAGGCCAGCCTCAGAAACTTGGTAAGAACCTGACTTAAAAATCAAAAATAAGGGCTGGGGTTGTGGCTCAGTGGTAGAGTACTTGCCTAGCATGAGTGAGGCCCTGGGTTCAATCCTTGGTACCACATAAAAATACATAAAATGAAGGTATTGTATCCATGTATAACTAAAAATATTTTTTAAAAAAATCAACAATAAGCTGGATGTGGTGGAGCATACCTATAATCCCAGCAACTTGGGAGGCAGAGGTAGGAGGATCACAAGTTCAAGGACAGCCTCAACAACTTAGTGAGGCTCTAAGCAACTTAACAAGATCTTGTCTCAAAATAAAAAGTAAAACAGGCTGGGGATGTGGTTCAGTGCTTAAGCACCCCTGGATTCAATCCTTGGTATAAATAAATAAATAAATAAACAAACAAACAAACAAACAGGTTGGGGTGTGCCTCAGTGGTAGAGCACCCTGGATTTAGTCTATAGTACTACAATAAATAAATAAATAAATAAATAAATAGATAAATAAATAAATAAAAAGAAATAAAAATTAGAAGGTTTTACTGAAGAAGTTACAAAAAACAGTGGCTTTTAGATTTCCAGTCTTGTTGGATCCCATCCCTTCCTACTATCTTAGCCAGGTTTTCAGTTAAGTCTTGGGGGTTTTTTCTTCCTTTTTTTTTTTTTTGGTGGTCCTAGGGATTGAAAACAGTCTCGTGCATACTAGCCAGCACTCTACCACTGAGCCACATTGCCAGCCCCTGCTTATTTTCTACTTTGCTGTAGGAAAACAATGTGAGAAAATGAGAGTTTGCAACCTCTGTTTTAGAGAAACAAATTGCTTGCCTGATCTCTCTACCCACAAAGACCCCTCTCCTTTCTCCTAAACAAGACCATGCTAATGCATCATTAACAATCTCTAGCTATCCTGAATTATCACTTTTCTTTATAAGAATTTTAAAACTTAGGGCTGGGGTTGTGGCTCAGTGGCAGAGCACTTGCCTAGCATGTGTGAGGCACTGGGTTCGATCCTCAGCACCACAAAAAAAATAAATAAAAGGTCCATGAACAAATTTTTAAAAATTAAAAAAAAAAAGAAATTAAAAAATTTTAGGGGTATGGAAAAAGGGGAAAGTCATGAACCAAAATTGATTGCCATGCATGTATGAGTTTTTCAGGATGAACCCAACCACTATGTAAAACATTTACTAAAGCCCTAATTAAAAAACAAAAACAAAAAAACAAAACAAAACAAAAAACAAAAAATCTAAAACAATCTAAATTAAAAAAAATTTTTTTAGGGAATTACAAGTTCCCTGAACATAGCTCCAGCACCAGTGTAGTCCCAGAACATTTTAAGCCTGCAATAAATATACATTGAGTAAATGAACTGATTGTATAAAATATATTCCACATAGACTCAACTAGAATTGCATATTAGTTATTTCAAAATACTGAATGAATTTAAGATAACTATTTTATCCCTATTTAAATAACTTCTTTATGTTCACTGATGTTCTGAACACTGCTTAAAAATATTACTTTATTTATTCTCAATGGCAACCTTGAAAGATTCCCAACAGTGTGCCTACTTCACAGATGAGAAAATGATGACTTAGAGAAGTGAAGTGTCCCAATAATATATGTTGAAACAGGGATTCAAATCCAAGTCAGTGTAGCTGCAAAGATATCCATGCTGTATTTAGTGCCCAGGTTTTCTGGGCAGATGCTGAGCTTTTAGTATACTGCCAATCAGGACCCAGAGAACCATCAGAGACAATGTAAAGGGGAATCAGTCTCATTATATAGTAGTTCACTGGTACACATATCATGACTACTTCATGTCCTTCCAATGTGTCCACAATGTTGATGAGATGTAATGCAGAGCAGTAGTTAAAAGCAAGGGTGGGTGAGCCCTAGTTTTTGCTAATTACAACTTACATGAGTTCAGGCAACCTTCCTGGGCCTTACAGTTTATGATGAGAATTAAATGAGACACTTTACATTAAAAAATTAACACATTACACTAACTTAACACAGGTTTTATTTTTTATTATTTTTAAAGTCATCAATAAACAACATCTATTGAACATAGGGTTTATAACACAGTAAAGTACTCAATAAGAATTATGAGAAAGTTTAATCTTTGTAGTTGAACAAGTTATCAATAAATATTAGGCATCAGCTGTGTTCAAAACATTTTTTTCAGGTGGGTTAAATAAGCATAAAACTGCTGAGATAAAATAATGGCTGTTAATCTATAGGGCAATTGAGCATACTCACTGTAAGATACTCCGCTGCCTAAACTCCAGAGCAATGGTCTCCATCTGTAGTTTGGTTCTACGAACAAACACGTAAATCAACCAGGATTTCCAGGCTTGTTGCATCTTTTGTTTTGCATCTAGATACACCAAAGAGATGTTTTTTATTTTTTATTTTATTTTATTTTAATTTATTTTATTTTATTTTTATTTTTGGTGCTAAGGATAGAACACAGGGGGGCTTAACCACTGAGCCACATCCTCAACCCCTTTTTTTGAGAAAAGGCCTTGCTAAATTGCTGAGGCTGGTCTAGAACATGCAATCCTCCTGCCTCAGCCTAGCAAAGTGACTGGGATTACAGGTGTACACCACCACACCTAGCAAGAGATGGTTTTTAAAGGGCTGACAGAAGATGAATTACTCTGGGTTACAAAGAAAGCTCAAGGGCTCTCTGTACTCAACCAGTCTTCAAATACTTCCCCCTTCAGCCTTGAGGTGCCCCCTGCTGGAAAAGTTGTGAAGTGCTACAAAATTAAAAAAAAAAAAAACAAGGATGCAAGTATATAAGACTACATTAAGTCACAAATCATTTATATGAAAATCAACATACTGAACTGTGAAGAAATCCTTCACTCTAAAATTGCTTATTTTTAATAAATACATATTCTACAGTATTTACACATCAAATGATGTGAATAAATAGGCAGCAAAAAAGGGAGCACTACAGGAATGTGACAAAATGGGTAGGAGTTGATAATTGTTGAAGTTCAGTGATGGACGCATCAAAGTTCATTATTTAAATCTTTCCTTAATATAAAGTTAAAGAAAAAACAAATCATGCTATAAAACTTATTATTCAAAGTAATAATTATGAAGTAGAATAAGCTAGACCAAAAAAAAGATGAGGGGCTGGGGAGATAGCTCAGTTGGTAGAGTACTCGCCTCACAAGCACAAGGCCCTGGGTTCAATCCCCAGCAGCACCACAAAAAAAAAAAAAAAAAAGATGAGCCAGGGATACTGGCACACACTTATTATAGTCTAGGTAAGAGGATTCTTTAAGCCCAGGAGTTTGAGGCCAGCCTACCTAGGCATCATAGTAATACTCCATTTTTAAAAATTTTTTTTGGTACTAGGGATTGAACCCAGGGCTGCATACGCGTTAGGCAAGCACTCAACCAACTGCACTATATCCCCAGTCCCTCCATCTTATTTTAAAAAGGAAAAAAAAAAAAAAAAAGGGGAAGATTTATCTGTTTGGGAAACAGACTATAAAGGACAAGTAATGATCATGAAGGAAAGAATTTATTACACACAGGAAATGCAAGGGCTCACAGTTCTCCTTTTGTAGTAAATTCTACTTCCACTATGAAAATCATCACTAATGAAGTAAATTTCTTTGCTTTATGAAATACACCAGAAAAAATAAAATTATGCAAACCATTTTTTTAACATTCTCCAAAATGTGGCCAGAAGACTATAGCTACTTTATATTTCAAATCAAAATATGAAGGAGATTTTAACATCTCTCTTCCTTGGGCTCATCCCAGACCTCAGTATTCAGCATATGTTGGGTATGAGGACTAGTATGGTATTGAGGTCTAGAGTCTGGTCTCCTGAGTAAGACAAGCTGGGGTTCTTAAAATTTTGTTTGGAGGAAGTATGCTGGGGTTGAAGAGCAGTGACAGACAATGGAAGAACAGTGACTGAGGTTGGGGGTCTCTGATGACTTCATGGCTGTGGCATGCCTGCTGTCCGGGAATGTTTCTGTGCAAGGGCACAAGATACCTAGCTGCTGTGCTATCACCCTGCCAGAGAAGGCTCTGTGCAAGAGTCTTATCAGATTCGACCTTGATCTCAAGCACATAGCTCCTAGGAATAGAGGAATTCTCATTGCTAGACAACCACAATGCTTCGCCAGCTCTGCTACTCCTGAGCCTGCCAGCTTAACAGTAACTTTTAACAATGGACCTCCCTTAGTGCCACTCAAAGCTAATAATGCACAATGCAACTGCAGAAAGGCTACATAGATGTTCTAGTTTCTATAACTTTCCTCAGTAGAAACAATAATGCTTGCATTAACCTGATAATGACACATATATAAATAAAAATTGATGGTGTAACTCTTTAGATTTGCTTCTCCATCAGAAAGCAACACTCCACCTGATCCTAGCTATTTATCTTCATAATCTTCATGAGTTTTTCTTTTCTAATCCCTCATCACCCCTCACCAGTATTGGCTGTGATGGTCACAGCACTGGGGATTGAACCCAGGAGCACTTTACCACTGAGCTACATTCTCAGTCCTTTTTATTTTTTATTTTGAGAGAGGATCTCACTAAGTTGCTTATGGCCTTGCTAAGTTACTGAGGTGGGTCTTGAACTTGCAATCTTCCTCCATCAGATTCCCAAATTGCTGGTATTACAGGTGTGCACCACTGTGCCCAACTAAAGATAGGTTTCAATATTGATTTTTTTCCCTTATAAGCAAAGTAACCTCACAAAAGTTCCTCATCTGTAAAATGGTACTCTCTTATAGGCATGTTTTTCATAAATAATTTAGTTTATGCTTTACAAACAAACATATCTAATAAATGCTAGCTATCATTTTCTAGGCACAGAACACAGGAATGTGCACTGTCTCTGCCTTGATTCTGATATATGTGACAATGGGAGGACTGTAATTCTCTCCAAGGCCTAAAAGAACTCATATTTTGGAAATAATTTTTTTAATCTTAAAAATTCAAGTGACTTTTCCCTTCTGTTCCATAATGTGTAAGCTACATTAATTATAACTATGAATAAAAATGTAAGCTAGCAGAATACACATTTTTCAAGTAAATGTGGAACATTTACAAGACAGGACATATTCTGGGCCACAAACCAAACCTTTAAATTAAAAGGACTGAAATCATACTGTATCTTATTCTCTAATCCATAATGGAATAAACTAAAATTCTTAGTAGAAAGACACTAGAAAATCCCCAAATATTAGGAAACTAAGCATACTTTTAAATTATCTGTGGGGCACATGCCTAATCACAGCAACTTGGAGGCTGAGGCAAAAGAACTCCAAGTTCCAAGCCAAGATGGACAACTCAATGAGATCCTGTCTTAAAATAAAAAATAAAAAAGACCGGGGATATAGCCCAGTAGTAGAGTGCTGCTGCTAGGATCTATCCCAGTACAAGGGGAAAAAAAAAAAAAAAAAAAAGAAGGAAAAGTCTGAAGTGTAATTAGAAATATTTTTTAACTGAATGAAAACAAATATAACATTAAAATTTGCATGATACAGTTAAAACACTTTAAGGGAACTTTATATATAACTAATGTCTCAAATCAACAACCTCAACTTGCACTTAAGAAACTAGAAAAATTAAAACCAAAGCTTCCATGTATGTTTGATATGTCAAAACACAGTCTACTGTCATGTATAACTAAAAAGAATAAAAATTTAAAAAAAACAAAGTTTGCAGAAGATAATAATACAGATAGGAACAAAATTTAAGGAACTTGAAGACAAAAAATAGTACAGAACATCAATGAACACAAAAGATGGTTACTTGCAGAGTCTAATAACAGATAAAGCTCTGGTCAGAATGGTCAAAAATAAAAGACTGAAGACACAAATCACCAACATCAAGAATTAAAAAAGGGTTCTGACTACAGATTCTGTAACACATTGAAGTTAATGAAATATTCCATGACCATAAAATTGACAACATATTTGAAATGGACCAATTCCTTAAGAACTCACTCAAAAAATAACAAAAATAACCTTATATCTATTTAAAAACTTGAACTCAAAAGCTTAAAATCCTTCAACAGAGAAAATGCAAGTACTAGAGGATTTCAGAGAATTTAACTAAACATTTAAGGAAAAAACAATACCAATCTATAAATCTGTCAGAAAATAGATGAGGTTGAAATACTTTCCAACACATTCTATTTGACCAGTATTACCTAGTATTAACCCAAACCAGACCAAAACATTACAAAAAAAAAAAAAAAACAGAGCAACATCCCATATGAACATAGAAGCAAAAATCTTCAACGAAGCCTGGAACAGTGCATGCCTGTGATACCAGTGGCTTGGGAGGCTGAGGCAGGAGACCTTTTTTTTTTTTTTTTTTTTTTGTAGTTGTACATGGACAGCCTGCCATTATTTGTTTACTTTTATGCAGTACTAAGGATCAAACCCAGTACTTCACATGTGCTAGGCAAGAGCTCTGCCACTGAGATACAGCCCCAGTCCAAACAAAAGATCTGGAACAGACATTTCACCAAAAAGGAGAGCAAGAGATTGCAAATAAGGACATACACACAGGAAAAGATAGTCAACATCATTACTTATTAGGGAAATTCAAACTAAAGTCACAATGAAACACCTATACTGACCTATCAGTATAGTTAAAACATTTTTTTTTTTCCAGATAGCAACACTAAGAGCTAGTGAGGATATGGAACAAGTACAATCTTCAAAAATTGCTGATGGGAATGCAAATGATACCACCACAGTAGAAAACAGTTTGATAGCTTCTTACAAAATTGAACAGACCTGAAATATCACAACAGACAGGATTGAAATACAAAACATAATTAGAAGCTATTTTGAAAATCTATACTCCAACAAAATAGAAAATTTCGAAGACATCAACAGGTTTCTAGAGACATATGAATTGCCTAAACTGAACGAGGAGGACATACACAATTTAAATAGACCAATTTCAAGTACTGAAATAGAAAAAGTCATCAAAAGCCTACCAACAAAGAAAAGTCCGGGACCAGATGGGTTCTCAGCCGAGTTCTACAAAACCTTTAAAGAAGAGCTCATTCCAATACTTCTCAAAGTATTCCATAAAATAGAAGAGGAGGGAACCCTCCCAAACTCATTCTATGAAGCCAATATCACACTGATACCTAAACCAGACAGAGACTCATCAAGGAAAGAAAATTTCAGACCAATATCCTTAATGAACATCGACACAAAAATTCTCAACAAAATTTTAGCAAATCGCATACAAAAACATATTAAAAAGATAGTGCACCATGATCAAGTGGGCTTCATCCCAGGTATGCAAGGTTGGTTCAACATCAGGAAATCAATAAACGTAATTCACCATATTAATAGACTTAAAGTCAAGAATCACATGATTATTTCAATAGATGCAGAAAAAGCATTTGATAAAATACAGCACCCCTTCATGCTCAAAACACTAGAAAAAATAGGGATAGTGGGAACATTCCTTAACATTGTAAAGGCCATTTATGCTAAGTCCATGGCTAATATCATTCTAAATGGTGAAAAACTGAAAGCATTCCCCCTAAAAACTGGAACAAGGCAGGGATGCCCTCTTTCACCACTTCTATTCAACATCGTTCTTGAGACTCTGGCCAGAGCAATTAGACAAACCAAAGAAATTAAAGGGATACGAATTGGAAAAGAAGAACTCAAACTATCCCTGTTCGCTGATGACATGATTATATATTTAGAGGAACCTGGAAATTCCACCAGAAAACTCTTAGAACTCATAAGTGAATTCAGTAAAGTAGCAGGTTACAAGATCAATGCTCATAAATCCAATGCATTTTTATACATAAGTGATGAATCTTCAGAAAGAGAAATTAGGAAAACTACCCCATTCACAATAGCCTCGAAAAAAATAAAATACTTGGGAATCAATCTCACAAAAGAGGTGAAAGACCTCTACAATGAGAACTATACAACACTAAAGAAAGAAATTAAAGAACACCTTAGAAGATGGAAAGTTCTTCCATGTTCTTGGATAGGAAGGATTAATATTGTCAAAATGGCCATACTACCTAAAGTGCTATACAAATTCAATGCAATTCCAATTAAAATCCCAAGACGTACCTTACAGAAATAGAGCAAGCAATTATGAAATTCATCTGGAAGAATAAGAAACCCAGAATAGCTAAAGCAATCCTTAGCAGGAAGAGTGAAACGGGGTATTGCAATACCAGATCTTCAACTCTACTACAAAGCAATAGTAACAAAAACGGCATGGTATTGGTACCAAAATAGAAAGGTAGATCAATGGTACAGAATAGAGGACACGGACACAAACCCAAATAAATACAATTTTCTCATACTAGACAAAGGTGCCAAAAATATGCAATGGAGAAAAGATAGCCTCTTCAACAAATGGTGCTGGGAGAATTGGAAATCCATATGCAACAGAATGAAATTAAACCCATATCTCTCACCATGCACGAAACTAAACTCAAAATGGATTAAGGACCTCGGAATCAGACCAGAGACCCTGCAGATTATAGAAGAAAAAGTAGGTCCAAATCTTCACCTTGTTGGTCTAGGATCAGACTTCCTTAACAGGACTCCCATAGCACAAGAAATAAAAGCTAGAATCAACCACTGGGATAGATTCAAACTAAAAAGCTTTCTCTCAGCAAAGGAAACTATCAGCAATGCGAAGAAAGAGCCTACAGAGTGGGAGAATATCTTTGCCAATCATACTTCAGATAGAGCACTAATCTCCAGAATCTATAAAGAACTCAAAAAACTCTACTCCAAGAATTCAAATAATCCAGTCGACAAATGGGCTAAGAAAATGAACAGACACTTCACAGAAGAAGATCTACAAGCAATCAACAAACATATGGAAAAATGTTCAACATCTCTAGAAATAAGAGAAATGCAAATCAAAACCACCCTAAGATTCCATCTCACCCCAATTAGAATGGCAATTATCAAGAACACGAGCAACAACAGGTGTTGGCAAGGATGTGGGGAGAAAGGTACACTCATACATTGCTGATGGAGCTGCAAATTAGTGCAGCCACTCTGGAAAGCAGTGTGGAGATTCCTTAGAAAACTTGGAATGGACCCTCCATTTGACCCAGCTATCCCACTCCTTGGCCTATACCCAAAGGACTTAAAATCAGCATACTACAGAGATACAGCCACATCAATGTTCATAGCTGCTCAATTCACAATAGCCAGACTGTGGAACCAACCTAGATGCCCTTCAATTGATGAGTAGATAAAGAAACTGTGGTACATATATACAATGGAATATTACTCAGCCATAAAGAATGATAAAATTATGGCATTTGCAGGCAAATGGATGAAATTGGAGAATATCATGCTAAGTGAGATAAGCCAATCTCAAAAAGCCAAAGGACGAATGATATCGCTAATAAGTGGAGGATGACACATAATGGGGGGGAGGGAAGGGTTAGTGTTAGGGTTAGAGTTAGGGTTAGGGAGGGGGGCAAGTATGGAGGAAGGAAGTACTGTATAGAGGGTAAAGAGGGGTGGGAGGGGTGGGGGGAAGGGAAAAAATAACAGAATGAATCAAACAACATTACTCTATGTAAATTTATGATTACACAAATGGTATGCCTTTATGCCATGTACAAGCAGAGAAACAACATGTATCCCATTTGTTTACAATAAAAAAAAATAAATAAAATAAAATAAAATTTAAAAATTGAACAGACCTACTAGTGTATGATTCAGCAATACTTTCAGATTATTTACCCAAGAGAAGTATCCACACAGAAACCTATACATGAATGATTCTACCAACACTATTCAAGATTTATTTATTTTTTCTTTTTTTGCAGAGCTGGGGTTCAAACCCAGGATTCTGAACATAGTAGGCAAGTGCTCTACCATCCTTCACTATTTGTAACTGTCAAAGATGAAGTTTTTTCCACTTCACAGAAGAAATACAATCAATCAACAAACATGAAAAAATGTTTATCATCTCTAGCACTTAGAGAAATGCAAATCAAAACTACTCTAAGATTCATCTCACTCCAGTCAGAATGGCAATGATCAAGAATACAAGCAATAATAAATGTTGTCCAGGATATGGGGGAAAATATACACTCATACACTGCTGGTGGGAATGCAGATTGGTGCAACCACTCTGGAAAGCAGTATGGAGATTCCTCAGAAAACTTGTAGTGGAACCACCATTTGACCCAGCTATCCCACTTCTTGGTTTATACCCAAAGGACTTAAAATCAGCACACTATGGTGACACAGCCACATCAATATTCGTAGCAGCTCAATTCACAATAGCTAAACTATGGAACCAAGTTAGGTGTCCTTCAACAGATGAATAGATAAAGAAAATGTGATATATATATATACACATACACACACAATGGAATATTACTCAGCTTTAAAGAAGAATGAAATGCTGACATTTTCTGGTAAATGGATGGAATTAGAGAATATCATGGTAAGTGAACTAAGTCAATCCATCTCTTTAGATGGCATAAATCTTTCACCTTTTGCTAAAATGGGCTTGAAAATGGTTGGGTACAGTGGTGCATACCTGTAATCCCAGCTACTCTGAAGGCTAAGGCAGGAAAATTTCCAGTCTAGTGAGGACAACTTAGAAAGACCCTGTCTCAAAATAAACGTAAAGGAGGAACTGATGGACCATAGGTAGAAAGGTAAGTGCACATTCATTGTGGCCAGAAGTTAGGGCATGGGGCAGGAGAATAAGTAAAAATCTTATATGCCATACCAAGGAGACTTCACTTTATTATAAAGAGAAGTCAATGGATTATTTATTTTATTTTATTTTTTGTACTAGCTCTCCCATTGAGCTATTTCCCAAGCCCTATATTTTATTTTTTTGTTTTTGTTTTTTTCTTCCTGTCTTGTCTTCTTTATTTTCTTGATTTTGTGGGAGTTTTTAAAATTTATTTTTATTGTAAACAAATGGGATACATGTTATTTCTGTTTGTACATGAAGTAACAGCATACCATTTGCATAATCATACATTTACAAAGGTTAATGATGTTTGAATCATTCTGTTTATTTTTTCCTTCCCCCCCCACCCCTCCCACTCCTCTTTTCCCACTATACAGTCCCTCCTTCCTCCATTCTTGCACCCCTCCCACCTCCCATCATGTGTCATCATCCGCTTATCAGTGAGCTCATTCATCCTTTGGATTTTTGAGATTGGCTTATCTCACTTAGCATGATGTTCTCCAATTTCATCCATTTGCCTGCAAATGCCATAATTTTATTATTCTTTATGGCTGAGTAATATTCCATTGTATATATATATATATATATATATATATATATATATATATATATATACCACAGTTTCTTTATCCATTCATCAATTGAAGGACATCTAGGTTGGTTCCATAGTCTGGCTATTGTGAATTGAGCAGCTATGAACATTGATGTGGCTGTATCTCTGTAGTATGCTGATTTTAAGTCCTTTGGGTATAGGCCGAGGAGTGGGATAGCTAGGTCAAATGGTGGGTCCATTCCAAGTTTTCTAAGGAATCTCCACATTGCTTTCCAGAGTGGCTGCACTAATTTGCAGCCCCACCAGCAATGTATGAGTGTACCTTTTTCCTCACATCCTCTCCAACACCTATTGTTGCTTGTATTCTTGATAATCGCCATTCTAACTGGGGTGAGATGGAATCTTAGTGTAGTTTTGATTTGCATTTCTCTTATTACTAAAGATGGTGAACATTTTTTCATACGTTTGTTGATTGCCAAGCCCTATATTTTAATTTTTATTTTGAGACAGGGTCTAAGTTGCCAAGGCTGGCCTTGAACTTGTGATTCTCCTGCCTTAGACTCCTAAGTAGCTGGGATTATAGGTGTGTGCCAACATCCCTGGACCAAATAAACTTTTATGCAAGAGAGCAGTACGCTACAGTCTATGTCTTACCATGCTTGTAGCTATGCATATAATAAGAGGGAGAAAATAAGTACAGGGAGATGACTGAAGAGATACATATAACACTCTGGGGAAAAGATGAGGATTACTCTCAGTCAGTGGCCAAGAAAAAATGACTCCAAGTGATACCACAGAAGACTATCTTATAAAATTAGATAACTGATGATTTGAGGCATGAGGAATAAACATGCAGTCATCCTAAGTAAGGTTCTTAGGAAAAGTAGGAAGAAGAGTAGGTCTACCTGGAAAGGGAGCTGACAAGTATTTGTGACATACTGGATGAGTCTGAGGTACATTCATATGGAATGCCTATGAGGCAGCTGCTAATACAGGTTACATAATCCTTTTGAAAGTCTGTCTTTTTCCCTTGGACTCCTCACATGGGTTTTAGGATTCTACTAATGGAGGAACCACACAAGAACCAGCACTAAACTAACCACAGGATCACTAAGAGGCAACCTGGGCAAAATAGTTCAGAAATAAGTAGTATATGACTCTTCTCAAGTCTCCTGAAAACTGATACATCACAGCTAAATAGACTGCAATCCCAGTTGCCATAGGAGATACATAGCCAGAACAATGCACCAACAGGCATTGTCAGGACAAAGTCTCATTAAATGAACTTCAAGTGTGGAAACCATGCCATATGGAGAAAACCACAGGGATCTGATTATTCAGGAGTCTCCACTCAGAGATTATGCACTCTGAAAAAAGTAAAATGGAATCTTCCCTTTGATCTAGAGTTATTCTTGCTTCCAGACAATGTATTTATGAGTTAATCACACTTCCCGACAATGTGTTTGTCCTCCCCAAGAGCTTCTGTGAAAGTAAATGTGGCCATCTACTTTACACCACGTGCTTCCTTTTCTCACCATGATCCTCGGCTCTAATGTACTTGTTCCTCATCTCTTGCTGCTGATGCACATAGATCTTCCAATTCTGGAACATTAGGTTGTACAAGTAATATCTGAGGAACCAGAAAAGCAAAAGCAAATGATATATGGCATATATTCTTTTCTTTTCTTTTTGGTACTGGGGATGGAACCCCGGATCACTTTACCACTGAGCTACCTTTCTAGCCCTTTTAAATTTTAAGACAGGGTCTTACTAAATTGTCAAGGTTGGCCTTAAACTCACAATTCTCTTGCCTCAGCCTCCAAAGTCACTGGGACCATAGATATGCACCACTGCAGCTGGTGCAAATAGCACTGCCTTTTTTTTTTTTTTTTTTTTTTTTTCTTTTCTTTTTTTGGTACTGGGGATTGAACCCAGGAGAGCTTTAAAACTGAGCTATATCCACAGCCCTTTGTATTTTTCACTTTGAGACAGGGTCTTGCTAAGTTGCCCAGGTTGGCCTTGAACTTGAGATCCCGTGCATCATCCTCCCAAGGTGCTGGGATCACAGGTGTGCAACACTGCACCCAGCACTAATCACTAATGTCAGTTTTTTTTTGTTTGTTTGTTTGTTTTTTTTTTGGGTGATGGGGATTGAACCCAGGGCCCTGTGCATTCAAGGCAAGCACTTTATCAACTGAGCTATATCCCCAGCCCACTAATGGCATTTTAAGACAAAACAACTCTCAATTCAGCATATCCAGTCTGTTCTATACACGGAACACAGAGGCTTCTGACACACACAAAAAAACCTATAAGCACTTAAGCAAAAATTCCATTTCCTATAATCACAGTGAAATTATTCTCCTTGGAAAAAGTCATTTTCTATACCTTTAAGTGTCACTGAGAAAGAAAAGCCTGACTTCTCCTAGAAATAACTTCACTTTCAACATGCACAAAGCCATGATATTTGGAAAGACGCTCATATCTCAATCATTTTAATCATCCACACTATGAAAAACATTATTTCTCCTTTGCACTGAAATATGGTCAATGGCACTTTCTCCTTTTTCTTCTCCTTGATACAGACACCACACATCTTGAGACTTTCATCCCTCCATAATTTCACCACCCCAATTCCAAAACTTGATTTCATACTCTATCAGCTTTTAGAACTGTTCAGTGTGTGTGTGTCTGTCTCTCTCCGTTTTTTTTTTTTTTTTTTTTTTTGCAGAGATTGAACCTAGGGGTGCTCAACCACTAAGCCACGCATACCTGGACCTTTTTATATTATATTTAGACACAGGATCTTTCTAAGTTGCTTAGGGCCTCACTAACTTGCTAAAGCTGGCTTTGTACTTCAAGCCTCCTGTCTCAGCTTCCCCAGCCACTGGCATCACAGTGATGCACCACCACGCCAGGAACTCAATAGGTCTATTTTTAATGTGAAATAGCTGTAAGTCAGAACTCCTATCCCAACTAAAGTGACTATAATGACAATCAATATCACCTTAAAGATACAATGCACATATGCTTTTTTAAAAAAGAAAAGATCTAAAATTGAGTATTTGATCTATTTCCCAATTTTTTACTTTATTCCCTTCATCTCAGGAAATATGAATGTGAATGTCAATAATTAAGAATGTTTACTTTCTATTTTCCTTTTTTTTTTTTTTTCTCCCATGCAGGGGATTGAATTTAGGACGTTCAGCTACACATCCAGTTTCTCTATTTTCTTAATGTTCTATAATGGTCATATATTTTCCTCCTATAATCAATATAAATTAGAACAACACTTTTTAAATAATAGAACACTCTCAGAAATATAAGTGAGAATCAGTAAGAAGCCCCATTCAAATCATTAGCATGACCAATATGTAATGGTTATTAGAGGAGTGTGTGTGCATATGTATGTACACATACATGTGCATGCATGCATATTTGGGTTTAATTTAGGACTTAAAATTACTTACTCTAAAAATTATTTGAAGAAAACTAGAAAGCAATCTAAGGCTTTACTCCTTTTGACCAGAAACATGCCAACAAGGAATCTCACAATATGTCAAATCTATATTATAAAATGTGTAATTTAAAAATCTGTATTTTAAAATGAAGTAATATGACATACAATCTGACCTATAGTGACAGTTGGCTCGAACACAGAGTTTCCATTCTCGATGTAAAACCCACCACTCTTCTTTCCATTCTTCAAAGACTTTCCGTAGTAGTCTCTCCTCATAGTAAAACCTTGGGCCATGAAAAACATAAGAGAGGTAGACAAGATGAAGTTGGAGGGCTGGGGTTGTAGCTCAGTGGTAGAGCACTCGCCCAGCACTCACCTAGTATGTACTGGGTTTGATTCTCAGCACCATATATAAATAAATAAAATAAAGGTCCATTGGCAACTAAAAAAAAAAAAAAATTGGAAAAAAAAAAAGATGAAGTTGGAGCTAGCATTCATCCCAAAATCAGTTTCTTATTACCATCACCTTCTTAACAAAAAGTAAACACCAAAATAAATTAAAAATAGACATATTTAACTTTGTCACATCAAAACTTAGAACTTTTTTTTTTTTTTTTTTTTTTTTTTCGGTACTGAGGATCGAACCCAGGACCTCGTGCTTGCAAGGCAAGCACTCTACCAACTGAGCTATCTCCCCAGCCCAAAACTTAGAACTATTAAGCAAGAAATGAGGATAAAAATTCATACTATATATCTTATTGACTAAAGATGCTAAAGTAAAATTAAAATCTTAATTTAATAAGTGAATTGAGAATTATTTCAAATTAATTCATCAGACCAAAAAATATTTTTTATTCGCACTGTTAAGGTGATTGATAACTCAATAATATGGATCCTGTCAAACAATTTGAATTTCTTTCAAGGTTCTTCAGGTTGACATTCCCTTCTTGCCCACTCTGATTTTTCAAGCTGGCTTACAAAGTTATTCATAAGGAAGCTGGGCATAGTGGTGCATAGAGGTTCAGGAGGCTGAGGCAAGAGGATCATGAGTTCAAAGTCAATCTCAGTTATTTAGTGAGGTTCTGAGAACTTAGCAAGACCCTGTCTCAAGCAGTTACAAAAAAAAAAAAAAAAGAGGGCTGGGGATGTGGCTCAATGGTTAAGCGCCCCTGGATTCAATGCCTGGTACAAAAAAAAAAAAAAAAAAATCAAAGATATTCATAAGGAAATTCACCTTATTACTATTAATAATTTTTAAGAAGAGCACAAATGCCCCCCCAAAAAAAGACTAATTTAATCAATGTGTTGTAGTTAATTTTCATGAAAGAAGTAGAGGAAAAGGTATAAAAATGAGCAGACGCTTAGGAAAAATAATTGTATGGTATATATAATATGGTACCGTTTTTTTTGGCACTGAGAATTGAATCCAAAGGTGCTTTACCACTGACCTACATCCCCAGCCTAAGTTGCTTAGGGTATAAGTTGCTGAGGCTGGCCTCGAACTTGTGGTCCTCCTACCTCAGTCTCCTGAGTTGCTGAGATTACAGGCATGCACCATGACACCTAGCTGGCACCATTTTTTAAATGAATACTTTATGTATATTCAGCCAGGTGCAGTAGCATGTGTTAATAATCCCAGTTACTCAGGAGGCTGAGAAAAGAGGATCACAAGTTCAAGGCCAGCATCAGCAACTTAGCAAGACCCTGTCTCAAACTGAAAAATACAAAGGGCTGGGGAAATAGTTCAGTGGTAAAGGATCCCTGGGGTAAATCCCCCAGACAAAAAAATAAAATAATGTATATTCAGCACCCATATGTTGAAATTATGTAACATGTAATACAAAAGCATATAAATATATGCATATATGTGTTCATGCATATGTGAATGATTATATTATACATATCAAAAGCCTGAAAAGACCTGCAGAATACCAAATTATTACCAATGGTTCTCAGAGAGGGATTAGAGACTAGAATTTTCTAAATTGTTAAGTTTTTGTAGTGTTTGAAAATTTTCAACAGGTTTGTTCATAATATTAAAACTTAAGTACCATTTGCACATTGTACAGTGAATATACCCATCTACCTCCTTCCCTTCCCAAAACACCACTAAAATAATAGCAAATGCATTTTAAAAGGCATATACCCACACAAATAAAATACAGCAAAAGATAATACACAAGATGTCAGCAAAGTTTAGGTGATAAAAAAGTAGGTACGCAAGTGGCAACTAAGTCACCAAATCAGAGAAGGCAGAGAACTGAAATGACATGGGGATAAGAGGCATCTGGAAAAGAGAAGCCCTTGATGGAGATGAAAAGAGAGGATTATATCACAAGTTGTTAGGTTCCTAGATCTTGTTCACCCAAGCCAAGACTCAGTTTCTCTCTGGAGAGGCTAAACCAGAGGGGCACCAGATTCTAGACTACTAGGCAAAGCTCTTGAGACACTCCCTAAACTGAGGGTTGACATAATGAACAGTGAAACTCCACTTCCTGCTTGCAGACAAACTTATAACTATCACCTCCCACTTTAAGCAGATCCCATGCCAGAAGAAATTCAGATGATTCCTCTACTCTGGGGAAAACTGATCATAAATTAAGAAAAAAAGGCCTTCAGAGACGCTGACAGCTGAAGGTTACCCAATGAAATCTCCTGGATTCTGTCCCCAAAGCCTAGGGAAACCCTTGATTTATAAGTACAAACACATAAAGCCTAAAATTCGCTTTTTAGTGTCTATTAAATATGAACAAACATCACAGAATCTCTTGCTATTTCAAAAAAGACTCCAACATGAAACAGTACCCAAAAGCACAAAAAGAGCCCCAAAGAAACAGTATAAGCGACAAAACTAAAAACAAACCAATCCTGACATTATTCTCAAAAAACTATGAGCTTCCAGGATACTATACTAATTTTTTAAAAGGAACATTCAAAGAACAAGAAAGAATTCCTGAAAAATTAAAAATATAACACCAGGAATGAAAAAAAATCAGTAAGACAGATAAAACAAAAGATGGGTTTGTAGGCCCCAGAAAGGACTGTGGTTTTTATTTTCAGCAGAAGGTCCCTGGAGGTTCCAGCAGACTGATGTGACAGGGCTTACACAGACTATCTACTAAGAAAAGTCAGAGTAGGAACATGGTTGGAAACGAGAAGGTTACTGGTATCACTTAGGGGAGAGGTGATGACAACTTGGACCAGGGTGGCAGCAACTTTAGGTGCTAAAAAGAGGTTGAATTCTGAATACATTTTAAAGTTGGAGAAACATGGTGTTGACATTTTGTATTTTTAATTGGGGTAGAAGAGAATAAAAAGAGTTAAGGATGGGGCTGGGGATGTGGCTCAGTTGGCAGAGTGCCTGCCTCGCAAGCACAAGGCCCTGGGTTCAATCATTAGCACCGCCAAAAAAAAAAGAGTTAAGGATGATTCCCAGATTTTTGACCTGAGTACCTAGAAGCATGGGAGTTGGTTTCTGCTAAGGTGAGAGGACTCAGCAGGGAGGTTTTATGGGAAAGACCAAGATTTCAATTTTGGACTTATTAAGTTGTGATGCCCAGTGCAGCTGTCATGTACGCAAAAGTCCACAGTTTTAGAGAAAGGTCTGGACTGGATGTACCCAACTTGGAATCACTGTGGGACTCAATATTGCCATGTTTCTGGGATGGGTAGATAAATAGTGCAAGGACTAGGTGTTGGGGTATTTCAATGAGGAAGAACCAAATAGGTAGAAGGAGCAAAGTGGAAGAAGAAAAAAAGTATGAGGATAGTAACATGGAGTTGGGAGAAAAAAAAGGCTTTCTGAAGAAAGGAATGACATGCTGTATTTGGATAAATGTCTCACAAAGGTGCACATGTTGAAGGTTCAGTTGTCAGCCTGTGGTGTTACAGGAAGGTACTGGAACCTTTCAAGGGTGGAGCCTAGCAGAAGGGCATGATCTCAGAGTGGATACTGGGACCCTGGCTCGTTCCTTTCCCACATCCTGCATGCCATGAGGTGTGCAATTTCCTTAACTATGCTCGCCTACCCTGATGTACTGCCTTGCCACAGTTCCACACGAAACAGAACCAAATGACCAGTAACTGAAATCATGAACCAAAATAAAATCTTCCTCCTTTGCTTATCTAAAGTATATCATCAGAGCAAAAGAAAGCTGACTAGCCTAGATGGACTACCTAAAGCTACTTGGTAAGTCAAGCAAATTCATCATTGATTTTGGCAAATTTAACAAAAATATTTTGGTGGAGAAATCTCATCCTGAGACGCCTGCTGGAAACTAAAAGGTCACTGTCAGAAAAGATTTTGGAAACCTATAGGGTCACTATAAGCCGATGGGGGGAAACTGCAATACCCCCAGATCTGCACTGCTAGAGGGGAAGATACAAGAACACAAAAAAACAAAGGAATGATCCAAACAAATCTAGATTCTATATTAATAGAATCCAGTGACAGTATGGTAGAACAAATGTAAGAAAAGGACTTCAGATTATACATGATTAAAATGAATCATGAAGCAAAGGATGAGACAAAAGAGCAAATGCAGGCAATGAATGATCACTCCAATAGCAGTTGAAAGAGCAACCGCAGGAAGCAAAAGATCAATTCAACAAAGCGATATAGAGTCTCAAAAAAAAAAAAAAAAAAACCCAAAAGGAAATCCTTGAAATGAAGGAAACAATAAACCAAATAAAAAACTCAATGGAAAGTATCACCAACAGACTAGACCACTTGGAAGACAGAACCTCAGACAATGAAGACAAAATATTTAATCTTGAAAATAAACTTGCCCACACAGAGAATATGGTAAGATGTCATGAACAGAATCTCCAAGAACTGAGCATTTCTCGCAGCACCAGGGGCGGGGCGTAGCCGACAGTGTGTGAGGAAAGGGGTTCTGAGGGAAGGGAGCGCTACCCGGCTAGCGGAAGGCGCAGGCCCAGCGTTTGCCGGCTGCGGATCATGCTGAACGGAGCACGCTGCAGGCTCGCCTCGACGCTGTGGAGGATACGCGCGCCGCCGTCAGCGATCATTCGTAGGTGCCTCCGCACGACGGGGTCGCTGTCCTTGGCAGATCAGAGCGAGAGGGCGAAAGAGCCGTCCCGCACTTTCGACCAGGCGCTGCTGGAGTTCCTAGTGTGTCCGCTCTCCAAAAAGCCGCTCAGATATGAAGCCTCAACAAATGAATTGATTAATGAAGAGTTGGGAATAGCCTATCCAATCATTGATGGAATTCCTAATATGATACCACAAGCAGCTAGAACAACACATCAGAATAAGAAACAAGAAGAAACGGAGCAGCACTAGTTTATAATTTTAAAAAATCAGCAATTCAATTTTCTTACTACTATATACCTTTTAAAAACAAGGTGGCGTGTAATAAGTGGGGAAGAAGAATGTTTCTGTCTCTGCCTACGTTGACTGTTCTGATCCCACTGATCTCTTTAGCAGGATTGTTCTACTCTGCCTCTGTGGAAGAAAACTTCCCACATGGCTGCACCAGTACTGCTAGCCTTTGCTTTTATAGTCTGCTCTTGCCGATAACCATACCAGTCTATGTGTTCTTTCACCTTTGGACTTGGATGGGTATTAAACTATTTAGACATAATTAATGCAGCCACAGCCAAGATGGTAAATATATTGCTGTTAGGTCTCAGGTATCTATCTCTGAAAGCTCATTTAGATGCAAATACTGGAGACTCTTTTAGTTTGCGAGAATATTGCTTTGCCTTGCTTCTCTTGGGCTTAGGACTATGGGAGGTTTAAGCTGCATAAGTGTCTTTGTACTTTTGTTCTGCCCTTATTTTTTGAAGATTCTGACTTAGAACTGCTGAATCAGAAAAAAACATTTCAACAGTATGTCTTGGAAATTAACACCCCTATTTATCTGAGGACTGTTTATTAGCTTAATATTTGGAATTTTATTTGTTTTAACTTCAGGATTAGTGGTAAAGCCACATCCATGTTAGGGATGACTCAGTTAATCCAAAGAAGCTTTGGAAGAATAGTTGTAGAGAAATGTATTTGAACTAGTGTTATAAAACTACATAGTAAAATGGAAATTTCATGTACTTAAAACAACTCAATTCATAAAATTACCTTAATCTCTTTGGTATCAAATGTTTACATTAATAAAATAAGAAATTGACATTTTCCCATAAAAAAAAAAAAAAAAAGAATCTCCAAGAACTATGGGACATCATGAAAAGACCAAATTGAAGAATTATCGGGATTGACGAAGGCACAGAGATACAAACCAAAGGAATGAACAACCTGCTCAATGAAATAATAGCAGAAAATTCCCCAAGCCCAAAGAATGAAATGGAACATCAAATACAAGAGGCTTACAAAACACCAAATGCACAAAATCACAATAGACCACACCAAGGCACATTATAATGAAAATGTCAAACATGCAAAGTAAAGATAAGATTTTGAAGGCTGTGAGAGAAAAGCATCAGATTACATAGAGGAGGAAACCTAAACGGATATCAGCAGATTTCTCAGCCCAGACTCTAAAAGCTAGAAGGGCCTGGAACAACATATTTCAAGCTCTCAAAGAACATGGTTGCCAACCAAGAATCCTATACCCAGCAAAACTAACCTTCAGATTTGAAGATGGAATAAAATCCTTCCATGATAAACGAAAGTTAAAAGAATTTACAAATAGAAAGCCTGCACTACAGAATATTCTCAACAAAATATTTCATGAGGAGGAAATGAAAAACAACAATGTAGGTCAGCAAAGGGAGGAACTACCTTAAAGGAAAAACCATTCAAAGGAGAAACCAAGTCAAGTTAAAAACCAAAAATAAGCCCAAATGACTGGGAACACAAATCATATCTCAATAATAACCCTGAACGTTAATGGCCTAAACTCATCAATCAAAAGACACAGACTGGCAGATTGGATTAAAAAGACCCAACAATATGCTGTGTTCAAGAGACTCGTCTCATAGAAAAAGACATCCACAGACTAAAGGTGAAAGGATGGGAAAAAACCTACAACACACACAGACTCAGTAAAAAAGCGGGGGTTTCCATCATTATTTCAGATTAAGTGGACTTCAAGCCAAAGTTAGTCAGAATGGATAAAGAAGGGCATTTCATACTGCTTAAGGGAACCATAAATCAGGAAGACATAACACTCGGAAATATTTATGCCCCAAACAATGGTGCATCCATGGACATCAAACAAATTCTTCACAATGCCAGGAATCAAATAGACCACAACACAATAATTCTGGGTGACTTTAACACACCACTATCACTACTGGATAGATCTTCCAAACAAAAACTAAACAAAGAAACCACAGAACTCAATAACACAATCAGTAACTTAGACTTAACAGACATATATAGAATATTCCATCCATCAATGAGCAAATTCACTTTCTTCTCAGCAGCACATGGAACCTTCTCGAAAATAGACCATATGTTGTTCCACAAAGCAGCCCTTAGGAAATGCAAAAAGATAGAGATACTGCCTTGTGTTCTATCAGATCATAATGGAATGAAATTACAAATCAATGACAAAATAAAAAACAAATTACTACAACACTTGGAGACTAAATAATATGCTACTGAATGAAGCCTGGATAACAGAAAACATCAGGGAGGAGATAAAAAAATTCTTAGAGGTCAATTACAATGACGATACAACACATCAAAATCTCTGGGACACTATGAAAGCGGTACTAAGAGGAAAATTCATTGCATGGAGCGCATTCCAGAAAAGAATAAAAAGTAAACAACTAAATGACCTAACAATACAGCTCAAAGCCCTAGAAAAAGAAGAACAGAATAACAGCAAAAGTAGTAGAAGACAGGAAGTAATTAAAATCAGAGCTGAAATCAATGAAATTGAAACAAAAGAAACAATTCAAAAAATTCACAAAACAGAAAGTTGGTTCTTCGAAAAAGTAAACAAAATAGACAAACCCTTAGCCACACTAACAAAGAGAAGGAGAGAGAAAATCGAATTACTAATTTTCGTGACAAAAACAGAAATATCATGATGGACACCACTGAAATACATAACATAATGAGAAGCTACTTTGAAAATCTATATTCCAACAAAATAGAAAATATCAAAGACATTGACAGATTTCTAGAGACATATGCTCCTCCCAAACTGAACCAGGAGGACATACACAATTTAAACAGCTCAATTTCAAGCAATTAAGTAGAAGAAGCCATCAAAAGCTTACCAACCAAAAACAGCCCAGGACCAGACGGATTCTCAGCCGAGTTCTACAAGACCTTCAAAGAAGAACTCATTCCGATACTTCTCAAAGTATTCCAGGAAATAGAAAAGGAGAGAACCCTACCAAACTTATTCTATGAAGCTAATATCACCCTCATACCCAAACCAGGCAAAGACACATCAAAGAAAGAAAAGTTTACACCAATATCTTTGATGAACATAGACGCAGAGATTCTTACAAAATACTGGCAAACCGTATCCAAAAACTTAAGAAGATAGTGCACCACAATCAAGTGGGGTTCACCCCGGGGATGCAAGGTTGGTTCAACATCCGTAAATCAATAAATGTAATCCATCATGTCAACAGACTTAAGGATAAGAATCATATGGTTATTTCAATTGACACAGAAAGAGCGTCCGACAAAATACAACACCTCTTCATGCTCAAAAACACTTGAAAAGACAGGGATAGTAGAAACATACCTGAACATTGTAAAGGCTATTTATGCTAAGCCCACGGCCAACATCATTCTTAATGGAGAAAAACCGAAAACATTCCCTTTAAAAACTGGAACAAGATGGGGATGCTCTCTTTCACCACTTCTTTTCAACAACGTCCTGGAAATACTAGCCAGAGCAATTAGGCAGACAAAAGAAGTTAAAGGGATACGAATAGGAAAAGAGGAACTCAGCAGTCACAATTTGCTGATGACAAGATTCTCTACCTAGAGGATCCAAAAACCTCCTCCAGAAAACTTCTAGACCTCATAAATGAATTCAGCAAAATAGCAGGATATAAAATCAACATGCGTAAATCTAAAGCATTTTTATACATAAGTGATGAAACATCTGAAAGGGAAATGAGGAAAACAACTCCATTCACAATAGCCTCAAAAAAATATTCACAATAGCCTTGGTTAGATTGGGAATCAATCTAACCAAAGAGGTGAAAGATCTCCACAATGAAAACTACAAAACACTGAAGAAACTGAGGAAGACCTTAGAAGATGGAAAGATCTAGGAATTAGACCTGAAACCCTTCACCAATAGAAGAAAAAGTAGGCCTGAATCTCCATCATGTTGGCTTAGGACCAGACGTCCTTAACAAGACCCCCACAGCACAAGAAATAAAAGTAAGAATCAATAAATGGAATAGATTGGAACTAAAAAGTTTTTTCTCAGCACAGGAAATAATAATGTGAAGAGAGAGCCTTCAAGAGTGGGATAAAATCTCTTCCACACAGACTTCAGACAGAGCACTCATCTCCAAAGTTTATAAAGAACTTAAAAAACTTTATACCCAAAATACAAAGAACCCAATCAATAAATGGGCTAAGGAAATGGGCAGACACTTCACAGAAGATATATAGGTGATCAACAAATATATGAAAAAGTGCTCATCGTCCCTAGTAATTAGAGAAATGCAAATTAAAACCACCCTAAGATTTCATCTAACTCCAATTAGAATGGCTATTATCAAGAACACAAGCAATAAGAAGTGTTGGCATGGATGTGGGGAAAAAGGCACACTCACACATTGCTGGTGGGGTTGCAAATTGGTACAGCCTCTCTGGAAAGCAGTATGGACCCATTCAGGAAGCCTGGAATGGACCCATCATTTGACTCAGCTATCCCACTCCTCGGTTTATACCCAAAGGACTTAAAATCAGCATACTGCAGTGATGCAGTGACATCAATGTTCACAGCAGTTCAATTCACAATAGCTAGATTGTGGAACCAACCTAGATGCCCTTCAATTGACAAATGGATAAAGAACCTGTGGTATATATACACAATGGACTCAGCCATAAAAAAGAATAAAAATTATGGCATTTGCTGGTAAATGGATGAAGTTGGAAAATATCATGCTAAGTGAAATAGGCCAAGCCCAAAAAACCAAAGACCGAATGTTTTCTCTGTTAAGTGCATAACAATATATAACGGGGGGTGAGGTGGGGGGAAAGGGGGGAAGAGAAGAATGAAGGAACTTTGGATGGGATAGAGGAAAAAGAGGTTGGAGGGGGCGGGGATGGAAAAACAGTAGCATGAAACAAGACAGTATTACCCTATATATATGTATGATTACATGAATGGTGTGAATCTACATTGTGTACAACCATAGAAATGAAAAGTTGTACCCCATTTGTGTACAATGAATCAAAATGTGTCTGTTAAAATAAAAAATATTTTAATAAAAAAAACCTAAAAAGCAGTGTTTCCAAGATTAAAAATTTTTTAAAAATCTGAAAGCCAAAAAATATATATATATATTTTGGTGTAATGGTGGGTAGCAGTACTATGGGATAGATTTATTAAAGATTAAAAGAAGAGGTACTGGAAACACTGATTATGGTTAGGAGATCTGATATACCTGGGAGCAAATACATGGAACAGTAGTTGCAGGAGAAAATATTGTTGAAGAGATTATATTTTATTCTTTTTCCAGAAGAAAGAACACAAGAGCTGATGGAAATGATCCAGTAAAGATGGGAAAATTAATAACGTAGAAAAGAGAAAAAAACAGTAATGGAGTAATGGCCTTGGGTAAGCTCAAGTGGACTACTTTGCACAAATCCAAGATTTCTCTGCCAATGGAAAAAGAATTTCTACTATTATGTATTGAATGGTTGTGTGCCAGTTCTGGCTATAGATGCTAGCAGTGGGTAGATGTAGTACAGAGAATTTGTACAGAGTACAAATTACAGAGTACAGAGTAGTACAGAGGAGTCTCTGCTGTTGCTTCTCTTTTCTGAAGAAAATAGGAAGCAAGTCCAGTAGGAAGAATGAGGAAGTAATATTTATGAGTTAAATACTATGAGTGGACATGACTATTTGGTCTACTTTCCAAAACAGAAACCTTTGTTTGGATCTTCTTTCAGAAAAATAGATCAAGCCAGGTGGCAGCGCATACCACTAATGCCAGTGAACTGGGAGGCTGAGGCAGGAGGATTGCAAACTCAAAGCCAACTTCAGTAATTTATGAAGATCCTGAGCAACTTAGTAAGACCGTGTCGCAAAATTTAAAAAAAAAAAAAAAAAAAAAGGGCTAGGGATGTAGCTTAGTGGTAAAGTGCCTTTGGGTTCAATTGCCAGTACAAAGAAAGAAAGAAAAAAAAAAAAAAAAAAAAAACCCACTAAAAAAATAAAAATAGATCAATATATTTAAGACTGCCTTATATATGGAAACAATTTATCTCTGCCTTTATAATCCAATGGTAATTTTAGCTCAACTTATTAATGATAAAATGATTCTACTCATAAAAGTTAAAACATCCTTCTAAGCACATAAAGGTATTATTCTTCAGTTTCTGGGAGTAGTTCATTACCCTCTGATATTTCCTTTTCTTTTTTTTTTTTTTTTTTTTTAGTTGTCAATAGACCTTTATTTTATGTATTTATATGCGGTGCTAAGAATGGAATTCAGTGACTCACACATGGTAGGCAAGCACTCTACTGCTGAGCTACAACCCTAGCCCACTCCCCTCTGACATTTCTAAAAGTGAGAAATAAAGCCAGCAATGGTGGTACAAGCCTGTAATACCAGTCACTTAGGAAGCTGAGGCAGGAGGATTAGAAGTTCGAGGCCAGCCTAGGCCTCAAACCCTAATCAAAATAAAATAAAAAGGGCTCTAATATGTAGCTCAATGGTAGGGTATTTGCCTAGCATGCTTGAGGACCTAGATTCAATCCCTGGTACTAAAGGGAAAAAAGTGAGAAATAAATAACTTAGTACAGAAAAAATAAAAAAATGCAGATCAATGCAAACAACAATCCCCAAAGTAATAAATAGCCCAATTTACTGAGAAAGAGATTACAATATGAAAACAAAACTGCCATCAAGTTTCCAGGCCAAGGGCAACACAGTATCAGAATTCTAATTCTGGCAGATACTTAGAGAACAAATATTTCCATTCTCTCATTTTAATTTCAGAAATTGAGGCCTCTATCCAGGTGTGATGGTGCAGGCCTGTAATACCAGCAATTCTGTAGACCAAGGCAGGAGGATTTCAAGCTTGAGGCCAACCTCAGCAATTTAGCAAGGCCCTAAGCAACTCCGCAAGACCCTGTTTCAAAAAATAATAATAAAAGTAAAAATAAAAAAAGAAATTGAGGCCTAAACCTATAACTTATCTTCAAATCAGACAATGAGTGTCAGGGTGAGAACCAAAACTCAGGTCTCCTAAATTCTAGTCCAATAATTTGTTCTCTATAACCTATACCACATAAGAGCAAAGAAATGAAAAAGAGAATGTGAATGTTTTAAAGTAATGCGATAGTACGGTAGTGTTAGCTGTCACCAGCTAAACCAACATGAACTACCAAGGCCCTACATCTTCACTAGCATCCCCTAACAGAAGTTGGAACAATTTCATGTCCAACCTCCTCTGTAGCTAAAGATAGTCAATGCCAAAGTTGTGGCCAATGAAGCAGAATCAGAATGCAGCCAGACACTTCTAGAAGTTTTTTTTTTGTTGTTGTTGTTGTTTTGTTTTTGTTTTTGTTTTCTCTGATAAAGAGACAAATCAAAATAACATTATTTTCCCATCCTTCCTATGTGACCCTGGAATTCACATCTTGAACTATGCAATGTCAGCTGGGGACAAAGTGCCAAAATGTTAAGGATAGTCAACTACAAACATATAAATGTTGAGTTGTTGCTTCTTTTTTGGGGGGTGGGTAGTGGTATTAGGGATTGAACTCAGGGGCACTCAACCACTGAGCCACATCTCCAGCCCATTTTTTATTTTGAGACAGGGTCTCACTAATTTACTGCGTCTGGCCTTGAACTTCCAATCCTCCTGCCTCAGCCTCCCAAGTCACTGGAATTACAGGCGTGTACCACCATGCCCAGCTAAAAGTTGAGCCTTTGACGACATCCCTGAGCAGCTAAACCAATACCAATAACTGTCAATTCCCGATTGCTTGTAAGAAAAAGCAAATCCCAATTTGCTTAAGACACTTTAAGTGAAACTTTCTCTTACACTCAAAAGTATTCTCAGTGGTTGCCAATTCTCCCTCTGAAACACACCCCACATATGGGCCCCTTCTCTCCATCCCCACTGCCTCCTGCTCAGTGTTCCTCATTCTGTGACTCCTCTTTATACCTCGCTCTTCCCATAGCAGTTAAAAGTGACTGTAAGCAAAAACTGTAGCAGTAGGTGGTGGCAGTCCATGCAAAGTACAGTTTATGTATATTATAAACATATGTAGTATACACATATACATATACACACACTATATATATGTGTATAATGTATAGCATATGCCAGTGGAATTGCTCTTCATTAAAATTTCACTTCTCTTGCCAATGCCAGTTTTTTCTTCAGGTTCTTCCCTAGATCAAGTCAATCTGTCAGTCTCACCAATGCCCTAAATGACCTCTCAGCAACGCTTTTTTTTTCCCAGAGAGGTTATAGCCATCCTAGTTTACTTTGTTCACCTAGTTCCCTCCTGCATGCATTTATCCAGTCAACTAATATGCGTGAAGTTACCATCACATGCTTATTATATTAGGCACTATTCTGGCTCCATGAGGCTGGGGAGACACAGTGGAGGAATGTAACAACATAAGACATAATAAAGGTTTTATAGAAGTTTAATAGGAAATAAAAACCTAGAATGAAGGCTGGAGTTGTAGCTCAGTGATAGATCACTTGCCTAGCACATGTGAGACCCTGGATTCGATCCTCAGCACCACATAAAAATAAATCAAGAACTGGCCCTGTGGCCAACTAAAAAAATGTTTAAAAAACAAAACAAAACAAAACAAGCCTAGAATGAGTTCAACAGAAATGTGGTATTCTGAGCTAATACTACCTGGCTTTAGATGGAAAAACTCTTCCAAAAGTCATTCGAATCCACAAATACAAGAACTTTCTGGCCACACATCTGAAAGAAGGAAAGCAAGCACATATACATATTATAACTCCATTTGGTTTATGAGAGAAAACTTTAATCCCAGGGGAAGGGCACTACTATGAATCAAAAGTGATTATCATAGCTAATCTTGCATCAAACAGAACATGGGAGGAAACAAATTTATAAAGCTAAAGTCAAGATTTTTTTATTGGTATATATTAATTATTCAAAATGTTGAGTTTCTTTGGGGCATTTTGGTACCTGCATAAAATGTAATTTGATCAATTTCACTTCCCAGTACTTCCCCTTATGCTTCCTTCCTCTCCCTCCTTAATCTTCTTTTTTCATCCTATTGGGCTCCCTTCTTTCCTGATATCCTTCCTCCCCACCACCAACCTGCTTCTTTTCCCACTAGCTTCTACATATGAAATAAAACATAAGAGTATGTTTTTTTCTGAGTCTGGCTTGTGACCTAATATGATGCTGTTCAATTCCACCCACTTTTCTGCAAATAACATAATTTTGTTCCCATTTAAGGCTGAATAAAACTCCAATGAGGACATAAACCACATTTTCTTTATCCCCTTGTCTGGTGATGGATACCTAAGCTGATTCTATAATTTGGCTAAAGATGCTGTGCATTTGTATAATTGTCCATTTGTACTTTGTCTTTTGAAAAGTATCTGTTCATTTGTTCAGTTCATCTATTTATTGAATTGTTACTTGTCTTTTGGTTGTGTGTGTATATATATATATATATATATATATATATATATATATATATATTCTGGATATTAATCCTCTGTCAGAAGAGTAGCTGGCAAAGATTTGCTCCATTGTGTGAGCACTTTATTCATGTTTCTATTTCCTTTGCTGGGCAGAAGCTTTTTAATTTGATGATTTCTCATTTATTGACACTTGTTATTATTTCCTGAACTATAGGAGTACTATTTAGGAAATCACTGCCTGGACCTCTGTATGGGAGTATTTCTCCAATGTTTTCTTCTAACAGTTGCAAAATTACTGATCTTATGCCTAGATCTTTAATCTGCTTTGAGTTGACTTTTGTACAGGATGAGCTATAAGGATCTAGTTACATTTATCCAAATCCAGTTTTCCTTGCACCATTTGTTAAAGAGACTATTCTCCAATATCTTTTTGGCATTGTTGTCAAAAACGGAATGACTGGGGCTATGTGGGTTTGTCTCTGTGTCCTCTATTCTAGTCCATTGGCCTATGTGTCAGTTTTTATGCCAGTACCATGCTGTTTCTGTTACTATGGCTCTGTATTATAATCTGAAATTGGGCATTGTGATGTCTACAGCTTCTCCCTTTTTTGCACAGGACTGCTTTGGATATTCTGGTCTTTTGTTTTCCCATATGGATTTCAGAATGTTTTTTCTAGTTCTGTGAAGAATATCGCTGGTATTTTGCACTAAATCTATAGACCATTTTTGGTAACATGTTCATTATAATAATATTAATTCTGCTTACCCATGAGCATGGGAAGTCTTTCTATCTTCTAATGTCTTCTTCAATTTCATTTTTCAGTGTTGTGTAATGCTCCTTACAGAGGTCTTTCACTCCCTAGGTTAGATTTATTCCGAGATATATTTTTGTTGAAGCTCTTGTGAATGGAATTGTTTTCCTGCCTTCTTTCTTAGTGGATTCATTATTGGTATATAAAAAGGCTATCAATTTTTGTATCCTGTCAATTTGCTGAATTTATTTATCAGCTACAGAAGTCTTCTAATGGAACCTTTAGGGTCTTCTAAGTATAAGCTAATAGCTCAGATTATTTTTAAAAAACACTTTGAGTATAATCTATTTTGTCAGTGAAGAGAGAAAGACTTCAAAGTTGAAGAAAAAGTACGTGATAATCGTTTTGTTCATATTATCCTTCTTCCATAAAATGCCTAGCAAATGTCCACTTAACCTGGACTTTCCCCAACTCAAATAGAGTGAGGAGATAGGTACTCTCAGCACTCTGTTCAAATGCCTTGTGTAATGTTATAACACATCACAGCTATCAGTTCACAGAATGTCTGTCATTCCCTCTGCAATGTGAGCTCCTGACAACAGGGACCATATCTTATAGTATTCCCAGCACCTGGTGCAGTGCCTATATAGATGTAAGAAAAGTTGGTTTCTTTTGTCAATTTCTAGGCTCAGTTTAGAACACTCTTCCTCCTGCCCTTTATCTGACTTATTCTTACATTATCCTTCAGGACTCAGCTTAAACTCTACTCCTCCAGAAACTCACTGCTAGCTTTACTAGTGTGGTTATTCTTGCCATGCATGCCTTCTCTGCTCATAGAACTTATCACATTTTATTGTTGTGCCTTAACAGTCTATCAAGCCTACCCGATTTTAAACTTATGAGTTCAGGTTTTATTCACCTTCTATGTTCAGAATATAGCATAACACCTGACAGAGTAAGTACTTAGTAAATTTCTGTTGAATGAATAAATGATGCCTTTTAATATCTAGTGAAGAATAGCACAAAATGAGCCAGGCACAGTGGTACACACCTGTAATTCCAGCAGCTCAGGAGACTGAGGCAGGAGGATTGCAGGTTCAAGGCCAGCCTCAGCAACTTAGTGCAACTATAAGCAATCTAGTGAGACCCTGTCTCAAAATAAAAAATAAAAAGGGCTGGGGATGTAGCTCAGTGGTTAAGCACCCCTGGGTTCAATCCCGGGTACCAAAAACAAAAAAATTAGCAGAAAATAATCCTTTTTCATAGGCCATGTTTAGACCTTTCCTTGAAGAATTACACTTTGTGGGCCACAATTGGAGAACATGAATGAAAACAAAGATGTTTTGCTGTAGATTCTTAAATATCCTTTTTACTAAATGTTTCACTAGGAAGAGCAGGCATCAAGTTCTCCAACTAATTGACATAGAAAAGTAAGAATCATTCCCTCATTTTAGCCAAGAAGGAAGAAATAGCGAGAAGTCCCTGTAGGGAGGTGACTACTCAAGCTCACCTGATGTGAAGTTCTCTCAACCGGCCCCGTCGGGTCCAAGAACGTAAAGCAGGATACTGCACTGGACAACTAGTTCCAGGTAACTTTCTCTGGATTCCAAAGAAGGCAGAAGACTTCTTGGTGGGTAGTGACTTTGGAGAACAAGGCTTCTTAGCCAAACCATCCCTAAAAGACCTTAAATTTGAGAAATAGAGAAGGAAAGGAGAGAAAAAAATTATCACTGTTATATGATACAAATATCTTTTAAAATAAGCAAAGTTAAATAGTAATTATGTCCAAGGACAAAAGGCCTCCACATCTGTATCACAAATAACTGGCAGTCGATCAGGCACAGCACTGCCAGCCTATAATCCCAGCAACTCAGGAGGCTAAGACAGAAGGATCACAAGTTGGAGGCCAGTCTCGACAATTTAGCAAGACACTGTCTCAAAATTAAAAATTTAAAAAGGGCTGGGGACTTTCTTTCTCCTCCTCGCTCGTCACACTTTCTTGCGCGTGCCCTTTCTCTTTCCCTTTCTTTTCCTCTCATTTTCTCTCTTACCCTTTAGGGAGACACACTATTTGCTTAATAAACTCCCTTATGTGATTTCCCATGTCCCACGTGGACGTGGTTTTCATGGGATCCCTTACATTGGTACTGTGACTCGGATGGGTCCTTCCACTGTCTCTTAAGCAAGTGGAATCCATCTAAGCCCCAGTGCCCCCCGAACACAGCCTCACCTTCCATTCTGCCTGGACGTTCTGCTCTTGCATTCATCACCAGACTTCAGATTGGTGATTTCTCTAGGCTGGTTCACCTGGGCCAATTTATCCGGGACCCTCGAGGCAGCTGACAGGTGGGGTTACCCCACAACTTTTATAGTTACAGCTGGCCCCTACAGTCTGTCTTATCTGCTGGGTGGATTCCTGATTTTGTGGTAGAGATTCTCTCTCAGGGTTGAGGCTCATCTCGTGCTCGTACTTGAAAACCCTGATATCAGGTCCTCAACTCTTCTCGGCTTTTGCCTGGCCTGACATTGATGCTTGTGTGACGACACCATCTATGTGCTGCATTCTCGTCTCCAGTCAACTACTCTGGCCTCGGGACGCCCTGGCCACAGACTCAGCTGTATCAGTCTCCACCATGGGACCTGGGTCCTCCAATTTGGCAGATTCAACCCTGGGAACCCTTCGCCTGACCCCCGGTTTAAAGCCATCAAAATTCCTCTGCATAATAGCACACAGCTTCTGTGAGCGAGCGGGCAGATGGAAAGGGATTCCTTATCTTCAAGTCTCTTCTTTCTTGCGCTTCTATGCTCTTCCTGCAAACTCGAAAGCCTCCTTCTTCTCCCCCTCTTAATCCCTCCTCCTCCTGCAACTTTGACTCAGCTATTTCTGCTTCCATTCCCCAGCCCAGCCCACCTAGTTCTCCTGCCATGAGGTCCCACATACACCAGTGTGGAGGGAGTAACCAGCCCAACCATCAGTGGCATGTCCCAGTAAGGAGTATGATATAAGCAGCCCCATTCCCCACAAGTAGTGGGAGATAATTGTTTGACAACTTTCTGCATCCAAACCTAAATTAATTACTAACCAGGTAAAAGGGTTAAAAGGCCCTAGGCATCAAGTTTCTGCTAGAACATTTTAGCCCCTTTCAGATCCAGATCTCAGTCAAGGGTTACATTGAAATGTAAATAGAGGAAACCAGAATGCTCAGTGGGAAACCAGTCTCAAACCCAAGGAAAAAAGTGTCCATTTTAAATTTCTCCTGGGCTGCAACTCAGAATACTTTTTCTCTCCCTTTCACCTCTTCTCTCCTTCTCATTTTCTCATGCTTCAATTAATGGCAATTATCATTTTTCTTCTAGGATTTTTGTTTTTCTTAAATGCTATATTTTTGAGCTCACAATTTTAATCCTACATACCTAAGTTAATGATTTTTGATCAGTTCTTTTTATCCAACTCTAGAGTTATTTTTGAACATCTGTTACATTGCAACGGAGATAAGCATTACAAGGCCTTTACTTTTGTGTTAAATATAAGCGCGCATAAAAATTAAAATTTTAAAAATGGATCCAAATATTTTTAATTCACATAATTGAAAAAGGTTCAATTTAAATTGGGTAAACTAATAGAAGTAAAATGTCTTTAAAATTAACTCAAGTCTCTAGGTAGTCGAACTAATAAAATGTTAATGTTTATAAAATGTATAACATCAATTTTTCTAGGACTTTTCTTCAACAGGAAAGAGACGGCAAATACTGTTTACACTTGTCTAACATTTTTTTTTTTTACATTTATCTAATCTTAGTTTTCTGACAATAAGATGAGTAAAATAGAGTTGACACGTACAGGATTACTCAAACATGTTTGTTAGAGACAGCTAATTAATTTACAAAGTTATTCCATGGAGTAACATACTTAAAAACATTATTCTTTGTATATTAAATGTGTTCATATTTTCCAGGTATACAAGCCTTTAAAGCAGAAAATTTAAACTTGTTTGTAATATTAAACCTATTTTTAATGTTCTATTATAGGACCTGTCATCAATAGGGTATATGTAAATATTTGTTACACTGAGATAAAAGAAATTTAAATGTAAATGTATTTCTAAAAATTAGTGAGAGCCTGATTTGTTTGAAGGTTAATATCGTGAAACATGAAAGCATTTTGCCACTTTGCCACACAAAAGGAAAGTTAAAAGCTCTCTCAGCCTTTTTTTGATTCATGTTTTAGATATAATGTTAAATTGTGTTAATTAATGTTCGTATAGACTCAGGAGTCAATATGTGTAAACTTCTTAAAATGACATTTAAGAAAGTGAGTAATGTACAGTAGCAAAAATTGGACAACAGTGATTGAGAATGGGGTTTCTGACCTCATGACTTTGGACAGTGGACTTCCGTGAGAGCAACACAGAGCTCCTAACATAGCACTTTGCAGCTGTGAAAAAAGTTACATTAATGTCCTGTTCTCTGTAACTTTCCTGAAAACAAAGAATAATGCTTACATAACTCTTTAGATCTGCATTTCCATCAGAGAACAGAGTTCCATCTGATCTCAGCTTAATCTTCAAAATCTGTGTTTATAAACCTTTATTTTCTAATATTCCTTTGCCCCTCACTGAACTTGAGAATTTGGTCATGCTGGTCATGGCAAAGAGAAAAAAATTAGCTTCAGGAAAAGCCCCGCCTTACCTGAGATAAGGCTCTGCCTCACAACCCTGCCGCACATTAGAATGGCTCCAAAGTAAGCCAGACTTTTACTCATTTAAAGTTGTGTTCAAAAGTTTGATGTTTGTTGTGAAGATCACTGTGATCTCAAATGGAACATAACTCAGCCAAAATTCAAGATAGCTATTGCACAAACTGAATGTTTTACTGTTGGTGATTCCATTTTGTATTTTCCTTGTAAATTCTAACTGTTGCCTGATTAATATTTTGCAGAAGTACACCGTAAATTAACTTGAAATAGTAAGCCATCACCTATAGGACAGATAATGTAGACCCCAATTAGGTAAAAGGGCGTAAATAACTGTAAAGTCATAGACATTGAAGTTAAAGCCCAGTACTCTTACATTATGACTGGTGAGACTGACTTGCTTGATGGTTAAGATCAAACTTATCAAACTTAGAGATTGAGATTAAATACAGAGGTCAAGAAAAGTCCATATTTGGGTCTTGCCCTCAAAGTCAGCCTGAACCCAGGGAAAAAGAGGACTTCTCTAAGGATCTTTGCAACTCTGGGTGGGTCACACAACCTCCTGATCAAGGAGATTGATGAGGCCACTAGAGGATGAAAAGCCACTCAGTGCACCTGCTACAGAGGAGGGTCATGGAAAAAGGGAGACACCCCTAATGCTTCCAAGGGGAGCCACCTCATTGAGAAGACCCTGCCTAACCAATGGCACTAATGGAGCTAAGAAGCTGCTCTTAAGTTCTCTATGAGTGACGCCTGTGGGAACTCAGCTGACTCTTTAACAGACAGGAACAGGTCACTTTGACCAGCTTGATCTTAAACACCTAGAAAAACAGTAAAAACCAAAATACAGCCATTCTTGGGCATTTAAAAGAAATAATAGTTAAATGTAAGTTAAAATGTACACTTGTGTTAGCCCACTAGAATAAAGACTAAAAGCGACAAGAGAGAGATTCTTAGGCAAATGTGCCTGATAACTATCAAGAGAAACTGCCAGTTTCTCTTTAGTTTAAGGCCTACAGACCTTCCTAAGCTACACAGGTAGGCTTAATCTATGTTTGCTAGTATGATTATCTAGCCCTAAGTAACAGAAGTATAGAGATAAACACAGGTTATACAAATAAAGGGATATTTTACATCAATGACATTAAGATTTAAATGTTGCATTTACATTCCTGATAACCTAAACATTCCTGATAACCTAAAGTTCCCAAATAAAGGCCTTGTCCTCTCCAGCCTTTGCTAGGCCTCGTTATGGGAACAACTCAGTTCTTCCACCCCCTGGTAAGGAATTATTGACTTCTGTCATCTCTATGATATTCATTGGCATGTTCCAGATTCTGCAACATTTACATTGTATTAATCTCATTTCAGTACTCATGTTTTTTTGTTCTTCTCTCATAGAAGCACCCATCCCCAGCTGCCTTTACAACCTGCTCTTCCCCAACCAGACTTCTACCATGGACCCCTTGATTAACCCGATTTCTAAAAAAGGAACCTCCAAACTGCTTGCCCCACGCTGCCCCCTTCCAGCTCGAAGAAGCCAGAGCAAAGGAGTTCCTAAAATTAGAGGGGTGAATGAAGTCAGAATTGGGGATAGGCAGTTAGTGTAGAGATGGGGGATCAGTCAAATCAAGGAAACGAAGTCCATGAAAACCATCTGCCTCTGGAAGTCTGGAAGTTGAAGACTGCCCCTGGGAGAATGGACTTTTTACATCTCACCTGCAAAATCAGCCCCAGTCACTTAGGCAGGAAGGAGAGAGAAGGCTTCGGAAAGAACTGGAGAACAAAAGATTTTCTTATAAAAACAGAAACAGGGGAATGTAATGTACAAAGCTGCTCTCCCCGCCCTTTCCACTGCAGCCATTTCCCCACCTCCCAACTACTGTCAGTCTGTGAACATCCTAGCTAGCTATTGGTTCATCAGTCAGCTCGCAAGTATCCTTCTCCGTTATTGATCCCATTAGCCTGGTGGAATTCAACTGTTTCACGGTAGCTACCCCGCCATCTTTTTCTCTTGCTTTTCTCTCCCCCTGACTCACTTTCTTTCTCCTCCTTACTCATCACACTCTTTCTTGTGTGCACCCTTTCTTTCCCTTTCTTTTCCTCTCATTTTCTCTCTTACCCTGCAGGGAGATACTCTGTTTGCTTAATAAACTCCCTTATGTGGAAAAAATAAATAAATAAATAAAAATAAATAAATATAAAGGGCTGGGGATGTAGCTCAGTGGTAAAACGCCCCTGAGTTCAACCCCTGGTACAAAAAAAAAAAAAAAAAGAAAGAAAGAAAGAAATATCTAGCAAGCACTGGAGGTTGGTACTCCTGGTTAGGCTCTAGAAATACAAAGCATGAGGTTTCAGTGGGGTAATTAGGTCTAACACATTTTTTTAATATGTAATTTTAAAGGGAATCATTTATAAATTAAAAACAAGTTGCTTTATACAAGAAACAATTAGGAAAAATTTTCAGATAATATCACTTTGATATCAAAAGGAAACCATATACTTTTACTAAATACTAAATTTCTAACTTTCTTTTTTTTGCAGTGCCAGGAACTGAACTCAAGGGTGCTTTGCCACTAAGCTACGTCCTCAACACACGAATACACATATTTATGTGTGTATATACATATATATTTTATATTTCTATGTGTGCGTGTATACATACACATACACACACACACACCTTTTTATTCTACTAAAGATTGAACCCAGGGATGCTTTACCACTGAGCTACAGCTTTAGCCCTTTTTATTTTTTTTTAAGGTTATAATTTTTTTATAAATTTTTTATAGTTGTATATGGACAGAATGCCTTTATTTGTTTATTTTTACGTAGTGCTAAGGATTGAATCCAGTGCTTCACACATACTAGGCAAGTGCTCTGAAACTGAGCTACAGTCCCAGCCCTTCAGCCCTTTTCATTTTCTGAGACAGGGTTTCACTAAGTTGCTTAGGGCCTTACTAAATTGCTGAGGCTAGTCTCGAACTTGCAATTCTCCTGCCTCATTCTCCTGAGTTGTTGGGATTACAGGGATGCACCATGATGTCAGGCTATTATTTTATATTTTTAAGACAGGATCTTGCTAAATTGCCAAGGCAGTCCTTAAACTATTGATCTTCCCACCTCGGCTTCCCAAGTAGCTGGGATTATAGGTATGTGCCACTGTGCCCAGCTAAATGTCTGATATTTAATCCTGTCTCAAAAACATTAAGAAATTGCCTAAGGCAGACACAGACCCTATTGTGCTGGAATAGAATTGGAGGTATCACCATGAACTTGTGATTTTGAAAAAAAAATGCAAGGCAGAGCTCTGCCCCTAGAAAGTACCTAGAAACAATGATAACACATTAACAATGAGCATACCTACAGACCAGATATCTCTAAAGTATCATTCTCTTTAGAAGGAACCAGGGCTCTTGGAGATATGGCTGATTTCCAGGTCCAGGGTAAGGAAAATAGAAGACGAGAATCGAAATCTTATTTGATCAAAAAATAAGGAGGTATTTGAAGAATGATGGAAAGCTGGGTATAGTGGTGCACACCTGCATTCCCAGTTGCTAGGGAGACTGAGGTAGGAAAAAAAAACAAGCTCATAGTCAGCCTCAGCAACTTAGTGAAATTCTCTCAAAATTAAAATAAAAAAAGGAGTAGGGATATAACTCAGTGGTAGAGTGCCCCCAAGTTCAATCCCCAGTACCAGCAAAAACAAAAAACAGAAACAAATAAACTGATGGAGACCTATCAAAAGGACACAGAAACTAGCTTAAAAGACTACAGGTCAGATTTGGGACAATTTGAACAGTAATAGATTAAAAATCAATGAATAAAATTGGAATCCATAAATTAATATTGATGTAAATAAATACATGGGGGAATAAGGAAAACTTTACATGAACTAATAGAAGGAGATAATTAGAAAATCATCATTTAGGAAACATAATACTAATAATTGATTCATTCGTGAATCATCAATAGATGCAAAAACAAGTTGGTGGCAGTTTCATAAGGAATAGACTATTAACAGTCTCAAAAAATAGGTTGAGTTGGTCCTAATCCCAGCTACAAGGCAAAAGAAAAATCACAAGTTCAAAACCAGCCTGGGCCAAACAGAAAGACCTTGTCTCAAAAAAATAAATAAATAAATAAATAGATAGATAAATTAATTAAAATAAGAAAGAAAAAGAGCCAGAGAAACATTTCCCTTACAAAATACTTATATGTTACTTTATAATGGATAAATGAGACACATCAGCGAAATAACCAGCTAAATGATGTTAATAAAAATTAACATCACTGGTAATGGGACAAATCAACATTAATGTGTCCTCTGATGTGATACACTAACAAAACTTCTGCCCGAAATGCATAACTTGAATAATGAATAATAATGAAGAGAAAATAAAGAAATCCAATTTTAAAAAGACAGAGAAACTCAATTTGAGAAATATCCTCAAAAGTTAAGTGGTCTGGGCACAGTGGCACACACCTGAAATCCCAGCAGCTCTGGAGGCTGAGGCAAGAGGATTGTGAGTTCAAAGCCAGCCTCAGCAACTTAGCGAGCAATTTAGCAAGACTTTGTCTCTAAATATTTTTAAAACACAGACTAGGGATGTGGCTCAGGAATTAGGTGTCCCAGGGTTCAATCCCTGGCACCAAATAAATAAATAAATAAATAGTAACTGGTCTAAGCCAGGCATGGTTGGTGGTACCCGCCTATAGTTCCAGGTATTCAGGAGGCTGAGGCAGCAGGATCAGCCTGGACAACATAGTGAGCTCCTGTCTTTAAAAAAAAAAAAAAAAGTAAGTGTTCTGAACTCTTCAAAAACTTCCAGGTCATGAAAGATAAGGAAAGATTAAGAAAGAGTTCCAAACAGAAGGAGACTATTATGGTTTGGATCTTAAATAATCTCCCAAAGCTCATATATTAAAGACTAATGGCACTACACATGGCATTTTGTTTTTTAGCCTGTTTCCACTGCTGTAGCAAAATACTGAGAAAATCAATTTCAACGATGAAAGATTTATTTTAGCTCATCAGATAATATGGTACCATTATCCCAGCTAATGGCACTATGAGGTGGTGAAATTTTAGGAGGTGGGGCCTATTTGAAGGAAGTTAGATCAACTGGATGTGCCTTTGAAGGGTCCTTTGGGATCCAGGCCCCTTCTTCTCTTATTGTCTCTTGTTGCAAGGAGGTAAGCTACCCACATACTCCCCACCAAGATGTTGTGCTTTGCCACAGACCCAAAAATCAACGAAGCCAACTGATCATGGCCTGAAACCATGAGCCAAAAAAATCTTCCATTCTTGAAATTGATTTTCTCAGGCATTCTGCCACAGCAACAGAAACAGACTAAAAAAGCAAAATGCCATGTGTAGTCCTGGTTTGGATCCAGAACCAGAAAGTTTTGGTTGTTTAATTTTCCATAAGTAACATTACGGGGACAACGAACCACAACTTACTCTCAAACGGTGTGTCTGTGTTTGTGTCTGTGTGTATGTATTTAATTCTCATTGTTTTTATTTTTAATTCTCATAATTCTCAGTAGTTATATTCTTACCATAGAATCTGAACTAGCAATTGCTAAATAACTGCTTTTAAGAAAAACATAGAATTCCCTGTACCTGCCCTGCAAACAGATGTATATTTGAAAATAACTAAGTCAAGTCAGACATAGTAGCACATACCTATAATCCCAGCCATTGGGAGGCTGAGGCAGGAAGATTTCAAGTTCAAGGCCAGCCTCAGCAACTCAGTAAAGCTCTAAGCAACTTAGTAAGACCCTGCCTCAAAAATAGAAAGGACGGAGGATGTGGCTTACTGGTTCCCACCCCTGGGTTCAATTACCACTACAAAAAAAAAAAAAGAGTAAGGCAGGCAGACAGGCAGTGGTGAGTGCCTGTAGTTCCAGCTACTCAGGAGGTTAAGACCAGAGGATCACTTGAGCCCAGGAGTTCAAGACCAGCCTGGTTGACAGCAAGACTGTTTCAGAAAGGGGCCAGGAGGAGGTAAGAAGAAGCATTATTCACAATATCCAAAAGGAAGAAGAAACCCAAATATCCACTGACGAATAAATGGATAAACAAAATATGGCACAGGCACACAATGGAATATAATTCGGCCACAAAAGAAGAATGAAGAACTGAGGATGTAGCTCAGTGGTAGACCCAGAGGCAGGAGGAGGAGACCCACAAGTTTAACATGTAGGAGGCCCTGGGTTCAATTCCCAGGACTTCAAAAAAAAAGAAAAGAATGAAAACATTGATACATATTATAGCATCAATGAACGCCAAAAACATACTAAGTAAAATAAGCCAGACACAAAAAGATTAATATTGCAAGAATCCATCTGTATGAGATACCTAGAATAGACAAATTCATAGAAATAAAAAATAGAATAGACTTTACTAATTAGGGGAAGGGAGGAATGGGAAATTGTTATTTAAAGGATACAGGTTTTCTTTACAGGATGATGAAAAAGTTGTGGAAACCCATAGTAGCAACGGTTATACGACACTGAAAAATGTCAATGAAGAGTCTACTTAAAAGTGACTAAAATGGGAAAAATTTGTTCGATGTAGTTTATCATAAAATAAAAAAATCTCTGAAAAAAGTGAGGTAGGAGATTTGAGAAAGAATTAAATAGAACAGCTACCAGCAATATAAGTCAACAAGGAGATAAAGTTAAAATGTTGTAGATTCCTATATTGTCTGAGAGGAAAGCAAGAATAATAATACTGACTTTGAAAGGTTAAGGAATAAGGCTAGGGATGTGACTGAGTGGTAGAGCACTTGCCTAGCATGCATAATGCCTCTGAGTTCTATGGTGGGGGTAGTTAAATTTTGGTTTTTTAGTACTGGGGATTAAACCCAGCGGAACATCACTGAAATCTATCTCCAGTACTTTTTATTTTGCAAGTTCTTACTAAGTTGCTTAGGGTCTCACAAAATAGCTGAGGCTGGCCTCAAACTTGTGATCCACCTACCTCAGACTTCTGAGTTACTGGGATTATAGGCCTGTGACACTGCACCTGGCAGGAGCTGTTACAATGTCTAAGGTAACCATCAAAAGAAGAGAAAAAGAGTATGTAACTTCTATACCAATAAGAAAGAAAATGGAAAGACTAAAAAAATATTTAACCCAAAAGTAGATAAGAAAGGAAATAAAATAACAGGCAAATAGAAAGTGCCAAATCAGGCTTTAAATTTAAACTCACATATATATCAGTAATTACTTTAGATATAAATGACTTAAAAGATCCAATTAAGTGGGTTCAATCCCCAGCACCCCCCCAAAAAAAATCCAATTAAGGATTGCTAAGAGTAGATTTAAAAACAGAATCTAACTATGGAATGTTTACAACAGACAAGAATACAGAATTCTAAAACAAGAATACAAAAATTTTTTTAAGTAAAAGGAAGAAGTCTGGGTATAGTGGGTGTGGTTCAGGAGACTTGGGCAGGAGGATAGCAAGTTCAAAGGTAGCCTCAGCAATTTAGCAATGCCTTAAGGAACTCAGTGAGACCCTGTCTCAAAATTAGAAAAAAAAGGGCTGGAGATGTAGCTCAGTGCTAAAGTACCCCTGGGTTAAATTCCCAGTACCAAAAAAAAAGTAAATTGGTGAAGAAAATATTCATCATTCAAAAAAAGACCAAAAGAAAACAAACAAGATATTTTAATATCATAAAAAGGTCCTAAGGCAAATAGTATTACTAGAAATAAAGATGGTCCATGCCTACTGTTGAATTCACTAGCAAATTAACAATTACATATTTATATGCATCCAACAGTATTGTCTCAAAATACAAAAAGCTAAAAAATTAACTGAATTATGTAAACTAGGAAAATCACCATTTATATTGGGAGATCTTAGATTTAACTAAATAATTTACAAAGCAAGCACAAAACAAATTATTTTAATAATAATTAACATGATTATTTAAAAGCCCCTGGTCTGAAAATAGAGCAGTGGTAAAATGCCTGCTTAGCATGTGTGAGGACCTGGATTGAAACACTAGCACTACTTAAAAAAAAATTAAAAAATAAAATTTCCGGATAGTTTGAACAATGGTAATTATATCACAGTTTGGTTCTGTCCTTTGCTTCTATAAAGGTATTCTGTGTCCTCCTCCAACCCAAAAAAAAAGTCAAATGAATCCAATTAAATCTCTACATTCAATTACCAATTTACAGAAAAATACAGAGGAAACAGGCATATTAAAATATTATGTCAAAAATTAACCCAACCTGGCATTGTGGCTCACGCCTATAATCCTAATGACTTGGGAGGCTGAGGCAGGAGGATCAAGAGTTCAAAGCCAGCTTCAGCAAAAGCAAGGCATTAAGCAACTCAGTGAGACCCAGTTTCTAAATAAAACTACAAAATAGGGCTGCAGATGTGGCTCAGTGGCCATGAGTGCTCCTGAGTTCAATCCCCGGTACCTCCCCCCTAAAAATTGAACCCAACTATTGGGTATAACTAAAATGCACTAACAAAAGCAAAACTAAAAACATCAACAACGAAAACCACAAAATACCACTACACACCCACTACATACCACTATACAATCATTAGAATGGTTAAACTTAACGTGGAGTAACTGGAACTTTCCTATATTACTGATGGAAAAGTAAAATAATAAAAGCATTTTGGAAAAAAAATAAAAATATGTACATATATACATATATATCCTATGTGTACATCCTACACATATATATATACACACACATATACCTGCCATATATCCCAGTGACTCGGAAGGCTGAGGCAGGAGGATCAAGTTTGAGGCCAGAGCTAGGTGTGCAGCTCAGTGGTAGAGCACTTGCCTAACCCTAGGTTCAATTCCTAACACCACAAAAAAAAAAGAATCATTAAGTAGGTTAAAAGTTTGAGGCTAGTCTCAGGAACTTTGTGAGACTCTGTCTCAAAATTTAAAAAAATAAATAAAAAGGGCTGGGGATGTAGCCCAGTTGTAAAGCACCCTGGGTTCAACTCTCAGTACCGGAAAAAAAAATACACACACAGAGCAACATAACCAGTAAAATATGAATTGTGGCAAGTGCCACAAGACAAATGATTCTCTAGTAATTCATTTCAAGGGAACCTATAGATTAAAAGAAATCCATACCACTTTTCTACACACATAATAATTGGTGGGTCTGCTTCTGCTCTACCCTCCACACTCTCTGCAGTTAGGGCAACCAGTCAGCTCAACTTATTTAATTTCTTAGGAAAAATTCTGCCTGTGCAATCAACCTAAATGCTGTTGATTCAAATCTGGTTACTTTTAGAAGGGCAACAAAGCTCTGGCAGTCTGATCTTCGAAAACAGTGTTCCTCCTCATTGTGTGTTACTGTGCCACTTAGGGTTAACCATAAAACCGTTCATTTACATAACCTACAAAGAACATTTATAATTTCCAGCTAAAGAGTAGAACAACAGAAATAAATCAAGACTTGAAGTGAAAAACAAAAAGAAAACCCTGATTCCATGAGACTTGTAAAGACTACAACGAATCACATTATTCTCTCCATCCAATGTTTCCTCACTTGTAAATGGAGACAATATTGCACACATTGTGGGAATCTCCTTTGAATCTAAAGAAGATATCTCTTTATACTATTCAGATACTTGGATCTTTAAGGTGTGCTGAGTGGGTTGTTCCCACAGGTATAGCCTCATATACTTGTAGAATCGTTACCACGTTAACAGTATGTTGCCAGGCACAGTGTTGTATCCCTACCAGTGACTCCTGAGGCTGAGGCAGGAGGATCACAAGTTCAAGGCCAGCCTGGGAAACTTAGTGAGACTTTGTCTAAAAATAAAAAAGGGCTAGGGATGGAGTTCAGTGCTTACAGAGTTCTTAGGTTCAATTCTCAATACTGGGGGGAAAAAATCCTCAAAATATACTAGAAAACCAAATCCAACAACGTATACAAGCAATGTACCATATAGACACATGAACAAATGGGGTTAATCCCAGGAAAGCAAACTTGGTTTAATAGCCACAATTTATTTTGGCGGGGGGCGGGGGGATATCTAAGGTCTTATGTTGCCCGAGCTAGTCTCAGACAATCCTCACAAGTTTGTGCCATGGTGCTCAGCTAATGGAAGGGAAAAGATAAAAGAGTCAGCCAACCTTGATGGTATAACTTTTAACCTCAGGAAACTCATCCTCACTTCTACTCAAAACAGACTTCTTAATGTGTGTGGGTAGGTGTATGGTGCTAGGGATTGAACCCAGGCCCTTACAAATGCTAAGTAAGTACTCTATCACTGAACTACATCCCCAACATCAAAATGGTAATTTTAATTATGGATACTTCTATATGCTTAAAATGTTTTTTTGACTGTGTGAAATGTGCATTACAGTATAGATGAAAAACTCAAAATATCAATGACA